>NC_133156.1:173934172-174559172 GCF_040802235.1 Manis javanica | reverse complement strand
AAGAGCAAAGAAGGAATTAATCCATTCTTTCTCTTCCAGTCTGAGCCTCTCTACTTCCCAATAGTGGGAAGCCTAACAGAGAAACAACTGTCAAAGCAGACATGTGATTGTAGAGCCTCAGATAAGAGATAACAAAGGTCATCTCTTATCATATTTGACTCAAGGAATCAATGCTAGACCTTCCTACTTTCCCACAGTTCAGCTGGCCAGGACCTGATGCAGACGCATAAAAGGATGTCAGATGATATGATTCTAATTAAGGCCCAGATTTTTCGTATTGTTAATACTAGATTTTCACACTCTCATTCATTTTTGGAAATATTATTCACAGGCTCTGACTGAGATTCAAGGTGAACTCAAGGTGAACTCAAAATATAGCCATCCCTATGCACAAAAGATTAGAATTTCCATAGTTTATAGCAAGTCCTGCAACTCTAAAATTGCATTTATTAATTAAGCACCGTAGTATAAACGTTCTGGGGAAAATACCTTAGAGAGAATATGTTGGATTAGCACCAGGAATATGACTGTGATACAGAAGTCAGGGTTCATTTCAAAGGCATCCAGCACAGATTTGTTTTCACACATAGTGTTATACTGTTTGTTTTGGCTTTGTAATATAAGCTTCCTCAGAGTGAAGAGGTGTAATGACCTTTTAGGTTTTCATCAAGAAATTATTTTCTACACCTATGGCATGCCTAGGAAATGCTCCCAAGTAATTACTTCCCAGTTACCACAAGTCATTATCAAATCCTTGAAGAGCCCATTTCACTTTTTCCATTTTGTTTTTGAATCAAAGTGTCAAACCAATAACTAAAACTGACAGATGATCAGTAAATTTTATTAACTGATGTGTAAATGAATGGATGGATGGGTGGCTGGCTGGCTGGATAGAAGGATGGGTAGATGAAAGAATGAATAAGTGTGAAGCAGTTTTCATGATTCTTTGTGAAGCATATGAAAACTATTGAATTCAGAAATTGAGAAATTGCATGATGGTTAATTTTATATATCAACTTGATAGGGCCACATATATATGCCCAGACATTTGATTAAGCATCACTCTGGTTATTTCTGTGAGAGTGATTTTGGATTAAGACTAACATTTAAATTGTTAGACTGAATAAAGCAGATTACCTTCCTTAAGGTGGGTGGGCTTCATCCAATCAACTGAGGCCTGAATAAAACAAAAAGACTGACCTTTCCTCAAGTAAGAGAAAATTCCTCCTGCCTGCTTTTGAACTGGGACATTGGCTTTTCCTGACTTTGGACTGAAATACGGGCTCTTCCTGTGTCTCAAGCCTGCTGGCCTTCAGATGGGAACTACACCATTGGTTCCCCGTTTCTCAGTCCTTTGGACCTAGCCTGGAGCTATACACCACTGATTTTCCCCAGTCTCCATCTTGCCAGCAGACCTTGGTACTTACCGGCCTCTTATAATTTCGTGAGAGAATTCCTTAAAATCTGTCTTTCCCTTTCTCATTGTCTCTTTCTTACTCTCCGTTTGCCTCTCTCTACACACACACACACACACACATACACACACATATGTGTGTGTGTGTATATATATATGCAAAAAATATTATATTGCGTATATCTATTGGTTCTGTTTCTCTGGAGAACTCTAATATAGATAGTAACTCAAATAAATGAAGCAAGCAAGCAGACAAATAAAAGGACTATTGCTCTGAGGGGGAGGGTGTTCCTGGCCTGCGGCAAATCCTCTATGAAACCAGTTAAACTGAAATAAGTCAAGGGAAAGGATAGGTTGGAAGAAACCATTTTTATTGTTCACAGCTTACTTGAATTTCCCTAGCTAGGCTAGGCCCAGACCATCTCCTAGTGCCACCACCCATGCACTGCCCCCTCCAGCCGTGGCTCTATCCATCTCCTCCCACTGCGGCTCCGTTGTGAAGCCACAGCGCGTGCTCTACTTCCCACCTGCCCCTTCCGGAGGAACTCCGTTGGCTGGTTCTTGGTGACTAGCAGATGCCAGACCAATTACATACCAGGAATGGTAGGGAGGCGAGAATAGCTGTTGTCTCTCCACTCCTTGACCCGGGCTGCGGAGGCTGCAGCAGTAAACACCTTTTGATGTGTAAGTGAACTAAGGCTAGGTGGGAGATTCTGGGATTTCTGCAGTTTACCCCACAAGGACCTCCTTGCTTTTGAACTTTAACTTGCAATTTGTATCTTCCTTTTCTCTTTCATTCCACTGTTATAACAACATCACTACCACAAGCTGCCATTTCTTGTTCACTATCTGCCAACAATGTACTATTCATTTTACCCATTTAATTCATTGCTTCTGAAAAATTTGAGGGGAAAAACCTCTGAAGCTGAATGAATAATAACATACCTAAATGTTGCCTAATAAAAGGCAAACTGCGTGTTTCATTTTCTTCTGATTTTAAATTTACTTTCTTAATGAGTGGCTCCAACATTAAGTATTGGATGCCCTTAAATTTTTCCTTATTTTCCCTTTCTGGTTTCCTTACTTTTATAAAAATGAGGCACTAAATTGATGGCTTTTAGTGCTCCTTCCAGCCCTGACAGTCTGTGATAATGTGATCCTGAAGTAGATAAAAGGAATGCAATGCTCCGGCCACAACTGGGGTCAAGGCCAGATAAGCAGTGTCAAGCATAAACTGAGCACTTGATTAGCACCTCCACAGCAGGGTAAGAGGGCAAGGATCCTCTTACAAAGCAGTTTGGACACACTTTGACTAAGCTAGAAGATTTTGCCATTTTGTGCCCTCAGTTTTGAAGTATTAAACTAAGTAAATAAAATGTGAAGTTAGAAACTAGTTTCTTTTTCTTTGTACTTTCTCCTCTCCAAACATCCCATGGTTTGCTGATAACCTCTTCATGCTCTGTGATCTCCTTTTGTACCCTCATTCCATACCAAAGTCACTAACTCCTGGATATTCCCCCAGGTGCTTCACCTCTCCTGCTCTCCTATGTCCTAAAACACCAATGCTTCTGTATCCACCCTTTCTTCATCTCATTTATTATTCCCTCAGGACTCTAAAAACAAATTTGACACACTAAGCAAGTTTTTCCAGAGTAAGTCATAGAGATTGTTAAATTTGTTTTTACCAGGAGAAACAGGTTCTGTAATTAGATAAATTTAGAAAATTCCAGAGTAAACACAATTGCATTAGTTTCTTTATTACAGAACTTCTCAGAGCCTTTAATGTGTAAATGTGTTGAATTAACTTTAAGAGGTTTAAGAAATAGATGTCACTTTTTATTCTACTCTGTAACCCTCTTCTCTCAAAGTATTTTGTAGGACTAAAGTTTCATAGAATACACTTTGGAAAATGGTAAACTAAAGTTTTCCCAATATGCAAATAATTCAGTGTATTCACCTTTCCAGAGCACATAATTAAACAGAAGCTAGCTGTCTTTAAATCATGGGGACAGGTACTGATGACTCTTCATGCAAGAGAGAAGTCTGTGAGGTAAAAACTAGTTTGAGAAGGGTCAAGGAGTTCTCAGTATCTTAATTACAAATGATATAATAGAATATTATGCTTCTGCACCAAGGTAAGGTTTAAAACATTAAAATACATTATTCATTTACTAATTCTCAAAAGTTTAATGTGTTTAATGTGTTCTTTGGAAAACCAGGTTTATAGAACTTAATTACAGCATAAAAAAATATCACAGTGCCCGATATTTAGCGTATGTGGTCTTTGACACAAACAAGATCACAGTGACTCATATGATTCAAATGCTGTTTGTCACATATATTCTCTATTTGTAGCATATAATATAAGGAATTATAGATCAAAGAATATGTATTATTAATATTGATACATTGCTGAATTGTTCTCCATTATGTTGGACCAAGCTACAGTCCCATGTTCCCATTTTCATTTTACGAATATAATCTTTCCCACACCTTGACCATGAATAAGCATTTTGAACTTTGTCGACATGAAAGGTAACAAAACAAAAATGGTATTTTCTTATTACTTTTATTAAGCGGTTGAACATCTTTCAATAATACCTTATTTGCAATAAGCTACACATACATATTTTTGTTTCATTACTATTGTGTTTTGGGTTCTTCTGTGTTTGTTTTGTTCGTTAAATTTGAAAATTTACCTAGAATTTATTTAGGTTTTAGATGTGAGGTCATTTATTTTTTCCACTAAAATCCAACATTTTGGGGGCCATTACTTTTTTTTCTAGTTGTATTGATCAGTGGGTCTATTTATGTAACAATATTACATTGTCTTAATTATTTCAGATCTGAATTCTATTTTGATGTATTAATTTTCTTAGAATGTGTATTTTCATATGAACTTCAGGATTACTTTCCAGTTACAAAAAATGTAATATTTTTGTTTGGATTACACAAATATTTTTAATTTGGAGATGAATGACACATTTGGAACATTAAATTTTTTTATCCAAAAACAGAATATGTAAAGTAATGTAATTTTTATGACCTCCTAAACAGCAATTTTTAAAAATACAAGCATTATTTGGATTTCACATAAATCTTTTCCAAATTATAGTTACAAGCCTGACCTATAGAAAAGATCATGTAAATATTTGTACTAAAAATTATCATAGCGGGAGTTATTTCTATTATAATTTCTTGGATTATTTGGAGTTAGTTTTTAACCCAGATCTTGTTTCTTTGATTTCTTTTTTGACCTTATTGACCAACTAAGTCAATAGATTATTTTCTATGGGTAGAAACATGCTTCTATAGAAAGGCAGTTCTTTAATAAAAGGGCCAATTCTGAAAAAGTCAGGTAATAAGGGCAAATTAAGATAATTAAAAAACAAAACAAATAGGTTAGAGGTGGCTGATCATAATGGAAATCTGACTTATAAAAATGTACATCCCTAAAAACAGAACATGTTTGAGGATTTCTTTTGGATTTTTAAGCTTTGATTAATGCCATTTAGTTATGGCATCGAAAAAAAGTACAGCTAAACTCTAATATTTGACAATGGTTCTAGTTTCCTGACATTGATCTAGTCATTACCTGGTAGATACACTGGTTAGAAAATAAGTTGTCTAAAACTTTTATTCTCCCTTGGAGTCATGCTGTACAGAGAGTGACAAAATTCCTAACTCCTGAGCTGTTGGGAAATGAGGCTGAATGAGCACAGGAAGGGAATGTGTCTGTGGATTTAGCTCTTGGCAATATCTATTTCATGCTCAAAGATACATGATTACTGGCTCAGGGGCACAAGACTTACTGTCCTCATAGTGATCATCAATACTAGTTTTTTTAATGACTGGTGTGGAGCAGGAGTGCTACAAAAAAAACCTGGGATTCCTTTTTCCTCTTCCCTTCCTGGGTTCTGATCATGTCTAGAAGAAGAGCAAAGAGTAAAACAGCTAAGAGATTAAGTATCAGTTTTATTCTTTAGAAGGGCTGAGAAACATCTTGGTGTGGAAGCCAAATGGGCCATTACTTGAATCCCAGGAGTAGGCAGATTTGTCAAAGGAGACATAAGCAACCCAAGCCCACAGCGGAGCCTGCTCTTAGAGAGCCAGCCCCACCCAGCCCCTTCCTGAGGGTGACTCTGCCCAGGAAGAAAGACCGAGCCGGGTCAAGCATACCCAATTACATTCACCAAATTTACCAATCCGAAATATCCTCTATCTCCCTAATGGCAAAACAAGTAAATGAACAGAGATATGTTTGGGGAAATCCTTATGGAAACGGAAGGGGAAAAGGCTGTTCTACTTACTTCCAGACTGCTTTTGTATTTAGAAAAATAGTTTGGTTGCTGTCCAAGCCAAATAAATGTAGGATTTCATTTCTTCTCAGCAAGAAGCAGCTAGACATATTTTTATTCCAAAATTTCTACATTGTTTGATGATCTTAACTCAGACTGAGATGCTTGCTTTGGATGCCCATCATTATTGAAAAGGCAGAAGTCAATTCTAGAACTTCCGTGAAGCTTGAAATTCAACCAGTAATAGAACTTACCTCACTGTCCTTGTTTTCAAGGAATTAGAAGAGCAATTCCACTTGGCTGAAAAAAACCAGATTTATCTTCAAGTGACATTCTCCTAGTTCCATGCTGAACTAAACAGAGTTATCAAAGTTGGGGACTATAATTCAAGTATTTTATTCTTAGCACCAATTTAGAAATGACATACTCTTGAATACATTCTGGGCCAGATGCAAGTTTATATATAGGGCAAATGGCGGGAGAGGGTGCTATAAGAGTGGACAGTCAAAAGCTATCACACTGCGAAAAAAAAAACAAAATACTTTTTTGGCTAAGAATAATAAATATCTTATTTGTTATGTATATAAGTGTTGGATTGTTTTTTGCTTTCAAAACACTTACCTAGAGGAATAAACATATGATTTAAAAGAAAGGAATTAATAAAATACTTACTTTAGACTGTTATCCTTAGCAGACAGCCTCTGACCTAAACAAAGGATAGAGAGAGAGCATGCTGTTGTGATATAATCTGGTAATGGGATTTACATCCCATGTCCTGAAGTACACTTGTTCATAATTTTTCCATTTTCTTATTGATAACCTCTGATGTCACTGACTAAATGAGGCCTTCTAATCGTCTTTATTTCAGGTCCAATAGTTGCATTACAAAACACCATAGACCAAAAAACTAGAAGATATTGAATCTCTCAACACTTTTGTGGTGTTAGGAGTGCTTGGTAACCTACAAGCATGTATATTTAATGTGACTTGGTGCTTCTTAATCACCAGGGTGGCAAAAAGAGCCAAGTATACGGTGGAATGTTATCATGGCATATGTTCTGTGGGCGAGAGCAAGTCCCACATAGACACTTTGTTCTGTCAGAATGTGCTCAATGAGGGGGTGTTTATGGTCATCACAGGAATAATTTTGCTTGGAGGCAAAATGTTTCAGAAACACACACATGCACACACATACCTATACATATATATCAATCAGTGTAAATCAAATAAATGGATACAATCAATGTATGAATGACAAAATATATGCCAACTATGGATTCTTTTCTCTTGTGGGAAACTCTTTAGAAATATGGACAAACCAACAGCTACATCTTTTGGTTCCACAACACATTCCCTCAAGGGAAGTTTCCATATTACAAAAATTCACTTATCCTTCAAATTAATTTATAAATTAAGTATAATTGTCATGGTATGGTTATTTTAGACTTTGGCAAATTTATTACAAACTTTTCTGACCAATGAAACAAATAAGAATTCTTAGGAAATTTTAAAGAAGAGAAGCAGTGTGAAAGCATTTGCCTTAATTCTCCAATCAATTTTCTTTGAGACCTTCAAAAATGATATACATATACAATTATTTAGAAAATATTTTGGTACTAAATGAAAACAGAACCTAGGAAGGGGATGTAACAAAATATTAACCATGGTTATACCTGAGTTAAGTAGGTTTATTAGTCACTTCCTTTTTCTTTCTATTTAGCTGTATTTTTACATTTTTTCTACACTTAAAATGTTTTATTTAGTGCAAGTGATAGAAATTAAAAATATACAGACCACTGAATAAATTTCTTTAGCAGTAAAAAATACAAGATTATACACTATTTTGTGAATTAAATCACCAAATAATTTTTAAATGCCTAGTATGTTCTTAGATATATAGTTATTCTCTAGTTTCTTATTCTTAAATATAAGATCAACATTTCTACATGCTTGAGTCAGGTTTTGAAAACATCTCACTGAGAAATGTTTGCAGTGTTTTGGCAGCGCCAGAGATATTCATTCCCTTCAGCTCCAGTTGTGTGGCTCCACTTTAAATCAATCAGAAAAGGCAATATTCTCTGCTCAAGTTTCCTTAACTATTCTGCAGTATCATGATGCTTGTGGGTAATTGCCCAAGTGTAAAGTTAAGTTGGAGGATTCACTACTGTGAATAGAAGAAATGAAGTAAATCTGTCACAAGTTCACAGGTAACCTGGTTTCCTTTTGTGCCTGTCAACTTCATCCAGGTTGTATGATAGGTCTTCAAATAGAGCCAATATTTTAAATTCTGATTTACTAAATTTTAAAAGCTATTTAAATGGTTTCTCAATACTAAATATAAAAGACCCTTTAGAAAGAGAAAAAGTCAACCATAATTACTGTTTATGTGCTATAGGATAGAGAGAAAAGTAAAGCAATCATGAGTTCCAAATGCGTGACCAATTTTGTTAATGAGCCTTACTTTTCCTCCTCCCCCACTTCCTTCTTGTCATCTTCCCCTCTTCCTCCTCCTCCTTCATCATGGCTATATTTCTAACAATCTGCAGTGGTGTGAGTCTATCTCTGAAATATCTTGCTTATAATGCATTTGTCATGCTCGTCGAGGGCTTTGCTATTTGGACAAGAGATATTTAGGCTATTTGCCAGAGTGCATCTGGCAAATCAAAATGTAGGCAAGTTTACAGTTGTAGTTGAAGGATAAACAGGGGCTTTGTTTCTATCATGTTTTTAAATTATGCTGACAATGTAGAACGGGTCATGGAAAGCTCAATACCCCTTATCCTAACATGTGCCACATTTGAATATCTGGTTTAAAGCAAGATCCATTAACTAGAGGAATCCATTCTTCTTGAAGTCCAGCTCTACAAAATATCTCATTACAGGGCATCAAGTAGTTTGAGTGCCAGAAGATAGGGAAACTGGGTCAGGAAGTCACTATTAAGTTATTAATGTCTCTCTCTTCATGCTGAGAATGTCATCTAATCATGTACCTTAGTGGCAACTATGGGCTTCCTTGGAGAATTTTGGCATTAACTCTAGTGAAAATGATGCTTTTAGATTCTAGTGGCCTTTTTTTTCCTTCAAAATAATCTCTATGTCCTTTACAATTGCAGCAATATTTGGAAAGTAGTCTCATTCAGAGCTTAGGGATATGAATGAGAAAACCATTACCTTCCACCTGGCCACCGGATGAAGTGCTCTCATTTAAGCACTATCAAACCAGCTGTACTATTCAGAGACACCTAGCAGAATTCAGACAATGTTGTACAAGAGATCAAAATATAGCATGCCAATTTCATAGATAGTTTATAAGCATCACTGTAGATATATATAGAGAAGAATCAAGTGTAAATGCAATGGAGTCTAAGCCTTGTCATATGCTGCTTCTATGCACAGAAGAGTGTTGTTTCCCAGCTTGGGGGACAGAGAGTGTGGCCATCATTCTCAGGGCTGACTAACCCCTGGGGAAATTCACCAATTTAGGCTTCTCATGGGTTGATATATAAGTTAGGGTTTGGCTAGTAAAACAGAAACCACTCTCGGTCTTTAGACAGAGGGAATTTAACTCAAGATTACCATAGGTACAGTAGTAGCAAAGAAACCATACTGGGAATGGGATAAAGCTCAGCAATAATCAATTGTCAAGAAGCTGCTACTAATCCTTGAGAAAGAGGGACAACAGGGTCATCTGGTAAGAGCTGAAGTCTGGTGATGATTTGAGTACAGGTAGCTTGAGATGGAGGAGATGCAGCCAATACCAGAACATATCACAGAAAACAGAGATGGAGAGAGAAATACCCTGACTTCAACCTTTCCCCAGCCCTTTAATCTGTACTATTGCCTCCCATTCCATACTTAAACACACCTAGAAACTAGAAGGGCAGGGAGGCTTGGGACATGTAGTTTCCTGAGATACGGCCCTGAGCAGGGGGAGGGAGGGATAAATACAAGAGTATATTGACACAATGTATAATGTAAGGGGACAGTTTTGTGGTGAAAACTGAAGGAAAATAATTGTAGTAAATAAAATAATGGTCCCCAAAGGTGGCCATTCTCTATTCCCCAAAATTTACAAGCCTGTCTCCTTAAACCATAGAAGGGACTTTGCAGATGTGATTAAGATAAAGATCTTGAGATGAGGAGATTACCCTGGATTATCCAAATGGGCACAATGAAATCACAAGTGTCCTTTTAAGAGGAAGGTAGGAGGTTTGAGTCAGAGAGATCTGAGATGTGAGAAGCAGAGGTTGGAATAATGCAGTTTAAAGACAGAGGAAAGATCCACAGTCAAAGGAATATAGGTGGCCTCTGGAAGCTGGAAAAGACAAGCAGATTTTCCTCTAGAGCTTTCAGAAGGAATGTGGCCTTGCCAATACCTTAATTTTAGCTCATAAAACCCATTTAAACTTCTGACCTCTATAACCTCAAGATCATAATTTTGTGATTCAAGCCACACACTGCAGCATTCTTATAGCAGCAAAAGGAAACTAGTACATTTAGTAACAGTATAAAATTTTTTATGTTAAAAAGTCATAGAACTCAAATGCAAAGAAAAAGTATGTTTTATATCCAAGGGGAAGATACACATTAACCAAATTAGCATCAGTTTATTCCGTCCATTGTAGATGTCTTTCTGAGATCATTGATTTCCCATCTTAGTCCCTAATTGTACATCCTTAACAGAGTCTGAATACATCCCCTTTCCACCTATTTTCCACTCTCAGTAGATAAGAATGGCAGGTGAAGGGGACCCTCAGCCCTGGTTTTCCATAAATGAGTATTGAAATCAAGTATTCATTGACTTGACTTTTTTTCCTCTCACTCTGTAATTAAAATGCATTTATCCTTTTCTACCATCAATATAAAATAAAATAATTGCCCAATTAGCAGGAAATTATTTCAGGAACAACTAATTTGCGTATCTATTAAGTCTGTACCTAACACTTTGCTCTGTCAACTGGAATAAAAAAATTAAATGTCAAAAAAAAAGTGAGAAGGACTTGCCTTCACAAGGTCAGCATTTCTGAAACAGGTTAAAGCAGGAGGAAAACATCATTCAGCTTTGTCAAGACTAGCGTGATAGATGGAAAGTGACTGGGAGCTTGATTTGGACAACACACGGTTCAGGTTCATGATGAGCCAGAAGAGCATGACTGCCTGACACGCCCAAGCACTGCTGGGCAACTGTATCCACGTGGTAACGATGTGAGCAGCTGCTGTCTTAAGTTTGGATGGTGCCAGGGTCTCAGCTCCCTTTCTGCAGTCCTGGTGACTGATCACAGCTGACAGCACCCAGCATTTGGCTGTCAGCCTCCACATCATGAGTAGGTGTAGAAAGTGGAAGCATTGTGCTCATTTCCTGCTGGCTTGGGGAAGTGGGAAGTGCCTAGGCCTCTCTGTTCCAAAAAATGAGTGGCACTGAACTTTTGGTTTGCTTATAGGTATTAAATAGATCAGGGGTTCCTGTAAAGCCTTTATCCTTCTAGTGAACAGACACAGGCCTTTATTTAAAATTTTATTTAAGAGGCAAAAGACCTCTTCTCCAGTCTCTTCTCTCCAACCCTGTATCTTTGTTCCCCATCCACCAGCAGGTCTCTCCGCATAAGAAAGCCCTGCCTCTGTGTGGTGTTCTGAGTCTGTCTGCCTTCTCACTTCATCATGGCTTCATCAGGAAGTCACTATTGGCCTCCAACCTCACATCATTGATGGTCCCTTCAGCTTCAGTGTTCATGAGATTTAGCTTGCTTTTTTCAAGGTTTGATAGCAGAAATACTTGGAGATATGGTTTAGTTGGGAACAAGAATATTAGGTGTCACAACAAAGCTCTCAGTCTTTAAATCTTGGGTCCACAGCTGGCTGTTTACTTTAGCCTCAGGTTCTTCATCTATATAACACAGATTAGAATGTTTGTGCTGAATTCATAGAGCCATTCTATGGAATAAATGCCTAATTGCATGGGAAGTGCATTAAATTTTGCCTGGCATGTATGAAATTCTTTATACTTTCAGTTCTTTCCAATATTCTTACTCTTAAATGACAAAAAGCAATCAGAATGGAGGAGATCTGAGTACCAGCTATGTGTTGATTTTGCACATTGATGAGGGATGTTTCATATCCCTTTGCCACAATTTCTCTTATTCTTTAATCAGCCATTGATCAGGACTCAGAGCTATCAATTCGCTAAGCTTGAATGTACTCACAACAAAAGCCCTGCTGGGTTTAGGGGGTTAGTAGTGGTACTTTTGTACACTACATCTATTTCTATACTTATTAGAATACCAATCACCTGCTACTACTACTCATTTATTAATTAAATCTCCTTCCGATCTTTATTTGTAGAAGACAACTTGTAGGAATGCATATGAGGATAGAAATAAAGGACAAATATGACTGCATAAAGAAAGCAGCCCAGCACAAACATCTTTGGGGTGTGTGTTAAGAATGTTAGGCTCTCTTTGTTCAATAGTCAAAGCACTTAGGAAATGCTTCCTAGCATTTCTTGACTTAGAAATATACATATACATGAACATAGTAAAGACTATGAGGTCCCTTATAAAGGATTCAACTTCTTTATTGCAACATTTTCCTAGGTAGCAGAGAGAACTAAGAATGGGTTTATGAGATCAAAAGTCTAATCAGCATCTACTCTCCTAACAGCCAGGTATATGACTTTGAGAAAATTACTTCCCCTTGAGGCTTCAGTTTTCTTCTTTATAAAAAAAATTCTAATGTTGTTTGACTTCTGAAATGTATTAAGTCTGAGTAATATAAATCAAAACAATTTTTTATCTTTATTTAATATCCAGGAAAATAGTTAAAGGTTTCACCTTATTAACAAACATGAAGTCAAATTGTATTAAATAACTTATTTTTTTTCCTTTTAGATGTTCAGTGCTATTACTGAATTGTAATAATGACTGCTCAGTTTTGGATCACTTATATGATCAATGACAGTGATTCCCTTCAACTGTTCCTCCAGGAAAATACCTCTTAATATCAGGTCAGATTTAGGTGACCCCAGGTATGGTGATACATTTTTAGAAATAACATCAAAGACACAATCCATGAAAGAAATAATTGAGAAGTGAGGCTTCATTAAAATTAAAAATGTATGCTCTATTAAAGACAAAGTCCAGAGAATTAGAAGACAAGCCACACACTGAGAGGAAATATTTGTAAAAGAAACATCTGATATATGACCATTATTCAAAATGTACAAAGAACTCTTAAAATTCAACAATAAGAAAACAAACAACCCAATTAAAAAATGAGCCAAAGACCTTAACAGAGACTTACCAAAGAAGATATACAAATGGCAGTAAGCATATGAAAAGATGTTCCACATATATTATCAGGTAAAAGCAAATTTAAATGAGATACTGCTACATACCTGTTAGAATAGCCAAAATCTAGAACACTGACACCATTGAATGCCTGGCAAGGAAGTGCAGGAACAGAAACTCTCATATGTTGCTGGTGAAAATGAAAAATGGTACAGCCACTTTGGAAGGCAATTTGGAAGTTTCTAGCAAAACTAAATATACTCTCACTATGGGATCCAGAAATCACACTCCTTGGCATTTACGCAGATGAGCTGAAAACTTATGTCTCCACAGAAATCTGTGCATGGATGTTTATAGTGGATTCATAATTTCAAAAACTTGGAAGCAACCAAATACCCATATTAGGTGAATGGATAAATATCGGTGGTATGTTAAGATAATGGAATATTATTTAGCACTAAAAGGTAATGAGCTATCAAGTGATGAAAAGACATGGTGGAATCTTAAATGCATACTGAATTCAAGCAGTCAATCTGGAAAGACTACATACAGTCATAAGATTAGAGCTATATGACAACTCCAGGGGAAAATCCCGAGGCAAAATATCTTGGAAACCAAAATCAGTCAAAGGAAGAAATAAAGTTTAAGAAAGCTGTTTATTTCTTACAAGCAGTCATCTTGTCTCTTGACCAGGCTGCAGCAGAAGAGAGCTCCACCCAACCTCTCCCGTCTAGATAAGTCCTCACTCACCCATGTAATTACCTATTGATATGGAGATGCACTACTTCTCTCTATGCCTTACTGATATGCAGATGCACTAAAGCCAGGGAGAAATTCTGGAAATACTGCAATTTTACCCACAAGGACATTCTAGAAAAGCAAAGTCATAGAGACAATAAAAAAATTAATCACTCCTGAGAGTGGGCAGGGAGGGATGAAGAGGCAGAGCACAGACCATTTTTAGGCATTGAATATACCCTGTATGATATAATCACTGATATATGTTGAAGGGTCCCCACCAGTAAGATGGCAAACTTCCGGCTTCTCTTCGGGGTCCTCAGTTCCCGCCGGCGCCACCTGAAGCCCAATCACCTCTTGCCCCCCTCCCAATCCCAGCACCTAGCCAACAGCCACCAGCCCCATAGAAGTGACACTTCAATCAATTCATGCCCCTTCCTATATGACCCAGCACCTTTCCCTAATAAAGCGGAACTCTCCGGTGAATTGCTGCTGTGTGTCGCTCCTTTCCTTTCATTGGTGCCGAAAACCGGGAGACGGGACACCCCAACTGGGCCCCGTCTTCCCCCTGATGCCAGCAGCAGCTTGCCCTCGTCCTCTTTTTCCGGCGCTGGCTCATCACACTCACCACTCCTCTCTGGCCTTTAGGTAAGTTTTCCCCCCGGAGTGGGCCACTCTTCCCCGAGCTATTGCAGTGCCATTGACCGTGATCGTCCGGCAAGGCCCTGACGCTCAGGGATGAGGAGGGAACTCTCCCCGCCTCAGGCCTTCACGGCTGTGGTGGACCCTCAGGCCCCTCCTCCAACAGCCATAAATCCCCGCCTCAAGCCTTTACGGCTGCGGCGGATGCTCAGGCCCCTCCTCTGACAGTCATAAATGCATTCACCGTCCCTTCCATCAGTGCTGAAAGTTTTTAAGCAAAATTTCCCTGGGGTGGGCCACTCTTCCCCGAGCTATCGCAGTGCCATTGACCGTGATCGTCCGGCAAGGCCCTGATGCTCGGGGATGAGGAGGGAACTCTCCCCGCCTCAGGCCTTCACAGCTGTGGCGGACCCTCAGGCCCCTCCCCAAACAGCCATAAATCCCCGCCTCAGGCCTTCACGGCTGCGGCCGGCTCTCAGGCACCCCCCTCCAACAGCCATAAACGAGGTGACTCCTTTGTAGATGAGAACGCTCCCTTTTCCCCCCCTACTCCTTCTGCTCCGTCTGCCGAAAACGCCTAGCGCTAGGTACCTCATGACTCCGGCACTCTGCCTTCTTAGGGAAGACTGGGTGACGACCCACACTTCCCAAGAAATTCCGACTCATATACGAGTTTCTGCAGACCACCAAGGATCATTGGGGACGCCCTTTGTCTCCTTGTGGTCTGCTTCCAGTCCGAGGATCTCCGTTTGTCTTCCCCTGTTTGTCTCCTTCTCTGTCCTTTAGCCATAGGAGCCTCCTCATCCTTCCCTGAAAGTTCCCCTCTTGAATGCCTGCTTAAGCATCTGGCTACCCTCTCCCTGATGCCTGATATAAAACCAAAACTTCTCCATAAATATTGCTCCCAAGATTGGCCGACATACCCCCTAGACAATAACAACCAATGGCCTGCAGGGGGAACTCTTGATCCTAACATCACTCGTGATCTTTTTAACTACTGCCAGCGCCTGAAAAAATGGAAGGAGATTGCCTATATCGAAGCTTTCTGCCTCCTCCTCCCCCCGCCCCCTCCCAAGTTCTCCTAGCCTGCAAGCTGCTGCCCCCGCAGAAGCCTCCCGTTCACTCCCTTCCCCTTCTTCTCCTACAACAGCCCTTCTCCCTTCCTCCCCCACCATCTCCTCCCCCATTTCACCTCCTCCACCTTCGTCCCCCGCAGATTAAGCCTGAGCCTTTCAGCCCCCCCTTTAACTAGGTCCCAAGGGCCTCCTCCGTCTTTGCCCTCATCACCTGTTTCTCCCCTGTTAGGGACCGCCTTTGTCTTCTCACATGTTTGTAGAGAGAATGGGAAAGCACCTCCCCCCATGTCTGAACGCAGCATGGGAAAGCACAAGCTAAACAAAAACCGGTGCAGTCCTTAGAAGTTATCTGTCCACAAAAACATGTGCAGTCCTTGTAAGTTATCTGTCCACAAAAACATATCTTGCCAGGACTCCTCACTCTGAAAATAGGGAGACCTTAAAGATGTGTAGAAACACCGCCCCTGCTTCTAGTTATGCCCTTCCCCCCACTTGCCGATGTGGCAAGAATAGAAAACAATGCATTCCATAAGCAATTAACTGGAGCCCTGCTGTAGCTCAATTAGTAGAGCATGAGACTCTTAACCTCAGAGTCATGAATTCAAGCCCAACTGGAGCAGCAGAGGCAAGCAGCTGGGCTGCAGGCTGGCAACACGTGGGTCTGATTCTATCTTTCTTTATTTTCTTTGCCCCCCTTCCGCACTTCAGGACCTGCTTGAATAGGCGCAGCTAGACCACGTCACTCCCCCACACACTGAGCCAGAACCCTTCAGTCCCCCTCAGACTCAGTCCCGAGAGCCTCCCAAAATTATCGCCCCCCTCCGGGAGGTAGCAAAATCTGAAGGCATTGTGCGCGTTCACATCCCTTTCTCCTTAGGAGATTTAGCCACGCCTAAGTTCCTTTTCCACTGATCCCACGACATACATCAGTGAGTTTCAATGGACCCTCCAGTCTTACAGCCTCACACATCATGACATTTTCATGCTCCTGGCCAATACTCTCCTCCCTGAAGAGCATAGACGAGTTTGGGACTTCGCCCAAAGGCATGCTACCGAAACCCACAAGACTGACCCCACCTATCCCCCTGGCCCCACTGCTGTCCCTGAACAAGACCCACACTGAGATTATAACACCGCCATGAGTCTCTGCTCTCGAAATATTTTTGCCTCCTGCTTAATAGCAGGTCTGAAAAAGACAGCTCGTAAAGTAGTCAATTTTCAAAAACTCCAAGACATAATTCAAAAGAGAGACGAAACCCCCTCCGAGTTCTTAGACTCACTCAAGCCCTATTACAGCATACCAGCCTGGATCCAGAAACACCTGAAGGAAGACATGTCCTTATGACATACTTCCTAGCTCAAAGCTACCCCGCATTAAAGCTAAACTCAAAAAGTTAGAACAGGGCCACACTACCCCACAGACTGAGATCCTAACAGTGGCCTTTAAAGTCTTCCATAACCGGGAGGAGGAGAAAGAACGCCGTAAACAAAAGGCTGATGAGGCCAATTTCTAGATGTTGGCCCAGCTGATAAAACCACACCTGGGCGCCCCTCTACAAACAAGCCCCCCCAGGAGCTTGTTTCAAGTGCAGAAAAGAGGGACATTGGTCAAGGGTGTGCCCCTCCCCCAGATCTCCTACCACCCCATGCCCCAGATGCCACAAAAAAAGGCCACTGGGGGTCTGATTGCCCAACCACCCGAAGGGGAGGCTGGACGAACAACCCCCATCCTAAGCCCGCCGTAGTGGGGCTGGCAGAAGAAGATTGATGGGGCCCGAGGGCTTCTCGCCCGACCATTTCCATCACCAAACAGGAGCCCAGGGTTACTTTAACAGTAGATGGTCACCCCATCTCCTTCCTCCTAGATACAGGAGCCACCTTCTCAGTCTTGCGAGAATACCAGGGCCCTACCACGCCAGCCATTACTCCTATAGTCGGGGTAGGAGGTAAACAGATTTTCCCATTAAAATCCCCCCCCCCTTTTATGCACAATCCTAGACAATCCCATACCTTTCTCCCACTCCTTCCTGATTATGCCCCAGTGTCCCATCCCTTTACTAGGACGGGACATCCTTTCTCTCCTCCACATTTCCATAACTATATCCACTCCCACAGCCCCCAGTACTCCCTTTCTGATGGCCCTCATAGCCGACGACCCCCCTCTACCCAATGAAAGCTCCAGTTCCGCCCTCATACACCCTGTAAATCCCAAAGTTTGGGACATTACAAGCCCCTCCGTGGCCCTATGTCCCCCTGCCCCTATCAAATTATGTGACCCCTCTCAGTATATCTGTCAGGCCCAATACCCCCTAACCACTTCAGCCCTCATAGGCCTCCAACCCATCATTCAAGCAGACCCACTCACTCCCCATTTAATACCCCCATATTAGCTGTTAAAAAAAACCAACGGATCTTTCCGCCTTGTCCAAGACCTTCGCCTCATCAACATAGCCATTGTCCCTATCCATCCCTTAGTTCCAAATCCATACAGCCTTTTATCGCAGATCCCTGCCTCAGCATCCCACTTCTCAGTCCTAGATCTCAAGGACCCATTTTTCTATCCCTCTAGACCCCTGCTCCCAAGATTTTTTCATCTTCACCTGGACGGACCCATACACAAGACATTCTGAACAACTCACTTGGACAGTTTTGCCACAAAGCTTCTGAGATAGTCCCCATATTTTTAGACAGGTCCCAGCTCAGGACCTCAAACAGTTTCATCATGATCACTCCAAGTCCACCTTATTATAATACATAGACAATCTTCTACTCTGCAGTCTCTCGTGGGAACAGTCTCAACTTGACACTGCCTCCCTACTTAACCTTCTAGCTTCCAGAAGTTACCGAGTATCCCCCGTCAAAGCTCAAATCTCTTCCCCTCCTGTCACTTACCTCAGATTCCTTCTATCTCAACAAAGAAAGTCCATTACCTTAGACAGAAAATGGCTCCTCTCTGACCTGCCCATTCCCAAAACCAAGACAGAAGTCCTTTCCTTTCTAGGCCCTTTCTAAGCCTGGCTAGATATTTTAGAACATAGATCCCTAACTTCTCCCTGCTCCCTGTTGGCAAGACCCCTATACGACCTCAGCAAGAGCCCCCCCCTAAAAAACCATTATCCTCCTCACCCCGACACTCCTTCATTAAGCTCCGTCAAGCCCTTGTAGAAGCCCCAGCTCTCCATCTTCCTGATTTGTCGAAGCCCTTCTCATTATACATTCATGAGAGGTCCAGTCAAGCTCTAAGAGTCCTAGGCCAATATTATGGCCCATTCTTTGCCCCAGTAGCTTATCTCTCCAAGCAATTAGACCCCACAGTTCAGAGATGGGCCCCCTGCCAACGAGCATTAGCCGCTAGACAGCTCTTGCAGAAGGCAGCTCATAAACTGACATTCAGGGCGCCCCTTACCATTCTGTCCCCACATCACCTAAAAGATCTCTTAACCTACAAAAGTTTATAGACTCTCCCTCCCTCCAGACTCCTGACCATACTGTCCTCTTTCCTCCAAAATCCCGTTCACCCCCTTTGCCATCCATACCCGAATCATGACTTTTTCCTCCTTTACTGCTCTCTTGCTTTTTTCCTCATTCTTATTATCTTCCCCGCCACCCCAGCCTCCTTTGTATGGCGATTCAAAGTCAGACAGACTTACACACAGCAACAAACAAAAGTTACTGCCCTCATTGCCACACCAGACTGCCCTCTGAAAAGCTGCTCTGAGCCTTTATACCTCCACTTTCCTCCCTCCACTGAAGTGTTCACTAGCAGCTACCCTTATTCTCCCTACCTCTGCTTCCTCTATGACCAAAAACAAGCCTATTGCAGGTGATAGCCAGACACCTACAAGAGATGTCCCTACTGGTCTTGTGCAATTCACTACATGAGTAACTTCCAGTACCCACAGTATTACTCCTCCAACCGTTTCATGAAATATCCCAACGGCTCATTCTCCTTATCAATCCCAGATCCCTGGGACTCTTGATGAGCTGCCAGAGTCACAGCCTCAGTTTACTATGGGGGGAGTCCTCAACCCCCCATGGTACCCTTCATATCTCTCAAAAGTATGTTCCCTCTCATTCCCAGATCTCTCAAGTTGCATCAGATATCAGACATTCCGAAAAAGTCATTATCCAAACTCTTGACGGCGCCTCTTCATCTTCTTATCCCCACCCCTCTTCCCATTTCTCCTACTCTTCATTACAGCTCATTCAGGACACCACCATCTTTCTCAACCACACCCTTAACACAGCCAATTGTTTCTTGTGTGCATCACTACAGCACCCACTGCTGGCCGCCGTGCCCCTTAATATTTCCAACTACTCCTTCCATGCAGAAAGACAACCCCTCTGCCCCCTGGCAGACATACCCCTATGGGAACCAGAATACGCAGATAATCTCACCATCCACCACTGTGTAGGTGACTCCACCCCCCCTCCAGTGCACTTCACTGCCTCTCTATCTACACCCCTACCTCCGGCTCTAAGACTTTAACACAACCGGGACACTTCTTTTGGTGTAATGGCAGTCTTTTCAACTCACTGCCTCTCAACTCCGATACACCCTGCATTCTCGTCACCCTAATCCCACAGTTAACACTTTACAGCATGGCAGAATTCCTTGAGCTCCAACCTCCCTTGCCCTAGCACACAAAAAGAGCTGCTTTCCTTCCCATCATGGTCAGTAGCTCTTTGATCACCTCAGCCATTGGGGCAGGGTTTTCGGGAGAAGCCTTGGATCACTCTCTATAGGCAGTTAGAGATCTCAACGCCACACTTGAGGGAGCCCTGACATCCACTGCCGATTCTCTAGCCTCTCTCCAAAGACAGGTCACTTCGCTAGCTAAAGTCACCCTTCAAAACTGGCGGGCCCTAGATCTGCTTACAGCCGAGAAGGGCGGCACCTGCGTCTTCCTCTGGGAAGAGTGCTGCTATTCCGGCATTGTAGAAACTAACATTACCAAACTCACCGACCTTGCCTCCAGCCTCCACTCTGCTTCCAATTCCAACCCATTCTCTTCAATACTAACAAACCCCCTCCTCACCTAGCTCTGGCCCATTGCAGGCCCCATAATAATCATTCTTCTTGCCTGTCTCTTCTTACCCTGTATAATAAAGTTCATCAAATCCCAAGTCGGAAAAATCTCTAATCAAGCTTTCAACCAGCTTTTACTCAGGAACTACCAGCTTCTGGCCACAGAAGATCCCTCACCCTCAGGTGACCTCCTCACCACACGCCGAGATGGACCCCTCTCTCCACTGGAAACTGTTCCTGGAAACAATGGCCGCAGACGACTGGCTCCTGACACCCATATCCTCTTGGCATCATTGGAATCAACAGGTCCTCAACCTATGGTTACAGGGAACCTTCATTGATTTCCAAACCTGAAGAAGTCCACATCTACTCGTCCTTACTGTGGGGAGTCCTATCAACCCTTTCCTCCCAATCCTCAAGCCCTCACTCCCTTCTCCGCCCCTGTTCAGCAGGAAGCAGCCAGAGAGAAAGCAATGTCCACAAACTCATAGAGGAGAAAGGGGGGAATGAAGGGTCCCCACCAGTAAGATGGCAAACTTCTGGCTTCTCTTTGGGGTCCTCAGTTCCCGCCAGCGCCACCTGAAGCCCAATCACCTCTCGCCCCCCTCCCAATCCCAGCACCTAGCCAACAGCCACCAGCCCCGTAGAAGTGACACCTCAATCAATTCATGCCCCTTCCTATATGACCCAGCACCTTTCCCTAATAAAGCGGAACTCTCTGGTGAATTGCTGCTGTGTGTCACTCCTTTCCTTTCATATGTCACTATACATTTATTCAAACCCATAGACTCTATACTACCAAGAGTGAATCCTAAGGTAAACTAGGAACTTTGGGTGATTATGATGTATAAATGTAGATTCACCCTTCTTTAAAAAAAAAGAAGTGTACCACTGTTGAGTGGTACTGATCACAGGGAGTCTATTCATGTATAGGGGCAGGCAGTATATGAGAAATCTTTGTAGCTTCCTCTCAATTTTGCTGTAAATCCAAAACTGTTCTAAAAAAAGTCTTAAGGAAAAAATGTCAGCTTTATATATTAGAATACCAATTTAATTATAAATAGAAATTACTGTGCTCTGACTATGGCTTGCTTTAGAAAACTTTTTTTGGCCCTATTTCCTTGTTATGTCTTTCTATCCCATGACTATGTGTATATGTGCACATTATACAGGTTCCTCGCCAGTTCCTACTCTGATTTATGCTGAGACTTTCAAACTGAGACAGGGACCATGTGCTTAGACAGAACAGGGTGAGGGCCTCCAGAAAAAGGCAGGATAATTACAGTCAGAGCAATGTAACAATGTGCAAAAAAGACCCTATCGAAACTCTGTGTGAAGCATTATGCAAAGTCAAGGTCACACTAATTCTCTAGGGTAAAGATACCAGACTAGGAATATAGACATCTTCAGTAAGATCAGTTAAAGCTAAAAAGGCCAGGAGCAACTTGGCCTGGAATGTTTGAGTGTTCTGCAAATAAAGTGTATCTCAAATATAAACAGCCCTGGCAAACAGACAACAACCCAGCCCACCTTGGGGGCAGGGCAGGTGGTATGAGTCTGCACCCCTAGCCCTTTACCCACATTCCTGAAAATCCTCAACCAACTATAAATCCCCTAGACAATGCACTATCACGGGCTCTCTTGTTTCCTCCAGGCATAAACCAGGAGCTCTGGCCTCTCACCTTATCTCTAAATAAAAGCCTCTCCCTGGCTCTCCTACCTTGGGTGTTTGTGAAGTTCATTCTTTGGCTCTGTGAACAAGAACCCTGGCATCAACTTGTTCCCTTTATTTACCTATAGACCATTCACTTTCCTGAATTCCTAACCAGATTCTCATCTTTCCAGTCCCAGAAAAAACATTACTTCCTCATAAATTCATCATTATTGCCCTTCCCTTCATTTCCTGCCTCTCTCCACTTTGCCTTCCTTCTGTTTCAGATGCAATCTATCATCTACCATACTTTCTGCTCTGTTTTATTATCAAAACAACTCCCTGAAAAACTTACATTTATTTATACCTAAAAACAGAAAACTTCCTGGTTAATTACAAACTGTTGGTCACTCTTGCCTTGGCATTATAAATTCTACAATGGGAATCTAGGCCTCTGGAAGGAGTATTGAAATCAAGGCTTTTCAAGAGGAGGTTCCAACATTATAAACATAGTTTACATGTAGCTTACATGCTACAAATAGGCAGAGCTGCAAAGAGAAAAAATTCTGCTTCAAAGGAGACTGTGCATTAAGATCACAACTCTCTAGGCTATTTGATTTTAGTCTTTCATTGTCTTATTTCATAACTGAATTGGAGCTGATAAAATACAAAATAATTCTTGTCTACAGACACACAGATGCTGTCAATTGACTTCCCTTCCTCACTGTGGAAGAGGCCAGTTTGCCTCCATTTATATATTCACTTTAATGTTGTATATCTATAAATAAGTCTGTTGAAGTGGTTGCAACATCTTGAGTTCTCTCATTAATAATGAGTTATTTAAAATCTTTAACATGTTCATTTTTGTGTATGAAAGCCAGGATTTTACTTTTTGAAAACTAGTGTTTAGCAACAATGCCTACTATATCTTATTTGGATGGAAAAAACATGTCTGAGTTGCCTGCTACCTGAAATCCACACATTACTAGGTCCTTCACTGAGAAGGACCTATGTGATGTTGACGCAAGCTCCGTAGCATATTGTAGTGTCAGCAGCTCAGTCATAAACAGAGCCCCCTTCCTTTCCAGACTCCTACATAGACTCTTTTCCTGCTATTTCCCACAGGTCCTTTGAATCGGTTTTAATTTTACTGGAATCCACTCCAAACGCTTGCTTCCTGTGGTTGCCTTCTCAGGAATTCCTGGCTGCTTCCTCTTTCAGGTGCAAATGACCCCCCAAGACTCAGTTCACTCTCTCTTTGCCCATGAAGATTTTTGGCATAATACAGGTATGGGTAAAATAGCAATATTTCCAGAGTCTCTCACCTGGCCTTAGTTCATCTCCATTTCAATAGGTGTTTCCAAGGGGTGGAGAGAAGTAGTCCATCTCCTTATCAATACGTAATTTACAAGGGGGAGCCAGGGCATATCTGGACCAGAGAGGTTGGGTGGGACCTTTTCCTGCAGCCAGGTCCTGAGAGACACAGTTGAGCAGAAGTGGATGGTTGCTTGTAAGCAATAATGAGTTTCGCCCACTTTATTTCTCCCTTTGACTGATTTGGGTTTCAAAGGCATTTTGCCCCGGGCTTGGAAAATATTTCCCCTCCCCTCGCCCGCAGAGTTACAATAGGTTTCTCAAGCTATTTGAAAGAGCAGCCTGAGAAACCTTTTGTAAGCCAAAATGGCATAAAAAGAATAATTACTATTAAATTTATGGAAATTCTTTGAATATTCCCAGATTCAAAAAATAATGTCTTGTGGGGGCCTGGCCTATGGCCAAGGCTGAGTCCCACTCTAGCTGGATAACCCCCTAAAGATGGCGCCTGCTTCCTGCTCACCACCCTTTCCTCTCTTCCCTGTTGGGGATTGGCCCAGCAGACTTCCGAACCCGTGCACAGCTCGTGCTGCCCGCTTAGAGTGGTGCGTGACACCTATCCGCTTAAAGGTCACGCATGATACTGTTCCGGATTGGTTGGGTGACTGAATATAAGGGAGCCCGCCGGGAGGGAGAAGAGCTGCTCGACAACTGCTGTAACCGCCGCGAGAGTTTAGACAATAAAGCCTAGAGAAGAATCAAGACCTTGGGCGTGTTGCTTCAGTCCCTGAAGGGTCGCGACAAGAATGGTCTGTCCCAGGCCACTGCCTCGGCAATGCAACCAACGCATGAACCTTCCTCAAGAACAATTGGACCTCTTGGGGGAGGTTTTGTCTGTGGGCTGCGTCCATTCTTATATGGGGGTGTATTACTGGTATTCCTTTTCATAATTATTCTAAAGCTGCCAACTTGTCCAGACAGTTAGGCAAGATGTTAAACACAAATTGGTCCAGTGAGCTTGACGAGCTCACCACTCAGCTACGGTTAAGAAATTTTGAATGTTAGCTCCAAGAAGGTAGAGATGCTCTCCGTAGCTCAAATAGCTGAAGCTGTGTTAAACGCCACCAAAGCCTGGTCAGGTGTAGGTGTCATAGGAATATTGCTGTTCCATACAAAAACAGCAACGGGGAGAACGGAAGGTCCTGTTGCAGGCCATGGCAGCGCTAGAGGAAGGCATCTCCCCTAGAGTATGGCTTATGCTGGATCAGTAGTCAAGGACGGGTAAGATCGGGAGCTGCGCATTTCAACCTAAGACAGGGCGCAGACCTAAGCTGTCTGTTGCCTGAGGATGGGTAAGAATGCCGCAGACTCCAGATGACCTAAGACAGGCATGATCCCGACAGCCCTTTGGTTATAAAACAATAAAGGGGGAGATGTGGGGGCCCGGCCTACGGCCAAGGCTGAGCCCCACTCTAGCTGTACAATGCCCTAAAGATGGCGCCTGCTTCCTGCTCACCACCCTTTCCCCTCTTCCCTGTTGGGGATTGGCCCAGCAGACTTTCGTACCCATGCACAGCTCGTGCTGCCCGCTTAGAGTGGTGCGTGACACCTATCCGCTTAAAGGTCACACATGATACTGTCCCGGATTGGTTGGGTGACTGAATATAAGGGAGCCCGCCGGGAGGGAGAAGAGCTGCCTGACAACTGCTGTAACCGCTGCGAGAGATTAGACAATAAAGCCTAGAGAAGAATCAAGACCTTGGGCGTGTTGCTTCGGTCCCTGAAGGGTCGCGACAATGTCTCTTAGGCTTTTCTGATACCTAAGAACACCTCTTTCTAACAGATGCACAAAATAGAAATAAAGTAGATGCTCACACACACAGCTCAAAGCTATGGCAGCTCAATGCTGACATGCTAAGTGTAGTTCCTGGGGGAGGAGCTTGGTGGTGCCACTCTGGCAGGCAGCTGGGGTTGCATGCTGCAAAAGAAATGCTGAATGCTATTTTAACTTTTTGCCTTTTTTCATAGAAGTGAGAATCCTCTTTGGACTTCTTTTGGTTCATGAAAACAGACCTAATACAGGTTTTTGTAAAATCAAACTTTCAAAAATGGGGGTGTTTACATGTACTTGAATAGGTTGGCTCCCTATTCTCAACTCATAAAGCATGGAGGATCCATACCAACCATTCCAGGCTTATAATGCCCTGCTAAGGAGACTTAGTACATCAGAGATGCATGGAAAATTAGTAATCACCTAGTTGAAAACCCATATTGTATAGAGGAGGACACTGCTATTTATTACCTTCACCTGCAGTTCCATATTTGGGGAGCACTTGACTTATGAGTAACTTGTTCTTCTGCATTTAATTTCTATACCCTCAAAGGGACAATTCTTTCTTCTTTTTTCTCTAGTTCTGAGCACCTGGGGAGTGATTGACCTTAGAGGTGTCATTCTTTATGCAAATGAAAAAAGCTTCCTCTTATTCTTATGCAGATAGGAAGTGAATAGGTCCCTGGATTCCTGCAGTTTATAACTTACTCTCACCACTCTGAGGAGAAGCCCTTGTTCCTCCTATTTTCCAGTGAAATGCTAGCATATTGTAAGCCCTTAATAAAGTTTATAGTTGTTAGGAATTTCAATTTAACATTCCTAATACATTTTACTTAGCAATAATTTTTTATGGTCATTAGGTATGGTTAAAGTAAGACAGAGGTGTTAGATTATAGGCATTCCATGTTTGAAGAGTTTTTTGAACTGAATTGAAAATTATAATTAATAACATAGTTTTAGATTTTTATTTATTTTCAAATGGAAAAAGCCTCCTAAATACTAAACAATTGTCTCTCATAAGAACCTGGAGACACAAGATTTTAAAAGTTTCCATTCTTTTCAATTCTGTTGTGTTTCATTCTCTAAATTATTTGACTTGTTTCTTATTCCCTCAACTAAACATTAAGCTCTTTGAGGGCAGTGTTAAATTCATTTCAACATCAGTCCATCCTGCTTGTTTTGAGTGCAGATCCTTATGGACAGGACGCACTGTGTAAATGGTGTGAGAATCAAATAAACCCTTGACATCTAGGTTGGAAAAGCTATTTACATTAGTTAGTAGATTACAAATACAAGGAGAAATTGCATCCAAGCACATCCGACTGGAGAAAAGTGCTGAATTTAGGTCTGAATGAACCAAGGTAAGGCAGAAATAGATGGAGGTGATACAGAGGCTGATTCCCAGGTTACTAGAAACCCCTATAGTTGGCCATCAGAGGTGGAATAGCTAAGGAAAGTCTGAGAAGCAAAATGAGATTTGGAAGGTAGAGAAGGCAGGCATTTACGTGATTCAAAATTTATATAAGCACTCATTTGTAACACACAGTTATTCTTGAGAATTCACTGAGGGAAGTTAGAGTATGCCTTCAAATATTTTTTTGTTTGTTTTTTGATCAAAGATAATAGATCTATCTAAATTTGATGAACACTTCATAACCATCTAAAAATTTCCTCATGACCACAAGGTAGCCTAAAGAAAAATATTAGCCAATTCTGGGTTATAGCTAGAGGTTACAGGGTTCATTTCTATTTAGGAATATCTAAATCCCCTGAATTATGAATTATTCCCAATTCTAAAGAGGTACAATTGAGCCTATGGTAGTAAGACTATGGTGTTAACAGTACGTACTTCTTTGATAGTGGGGGTTCCAGTGGAAAGAGAATTTCTGCATCAATTTTTAAGTCTGTGAGGTTATCTCCTTACCTATACTTTATACTTTTTAAATCTTCCTTTGACATAGCCAAGCTGTACTGAGATAGAGCAGGGCAATAGGACAACGTTATGCCATTGTAAAATCTACTTAGCTTTCAAAAAAGGCCCATCTTATTCTTTAACTTAATCTATATGCTGTTCTTTTTCTTCCAGTCCCTTAATCAATGAAGTAACTTTGTAACCAGGACAGAAGACAGACCTCCAAAGTATAAATGAACCTATGTGGATAAAGAATGCTGGGATCCAGATCAACACAGTTACCTAAATAACCCTATTCTTAAGACAAAACATCCAATGAATTATGAATCACCTCTATACATCATGCCTTATGCTGACCCCACCCCAAAGGCCCCATAAAACCTAAAACCCTAAATCCATAAGTGTTGCCCACACTCCCATCTCAGTGTGTACTGTCTTATACCAAATAAACTTTCTTGTTGCATAAGCAAATAAGCTTGTCTCTGAAACTCTTTTCCATGATAAAGACAAGAACTCTCTAAATTCCACCTCTGGGGTAAATGTCTTTGTCAGTTTGCAATTTCATTTAGTTTTTTAGACTTAAGCACAAGTCTTAACTTTCTCTGTCTGCCTTCAGATGAATTGTAAAGTGCTACTAAGGTCTCCGATTTGGGCTTGCAAGTTCCCATTGCCTGGGTGACTCAGACAGGACTGCAGCTGTAGGGTCATGCTCTTTAGCAGCCTGCCGGAAAAATCTTTCTTTGCTTTGGGAAGTTCTCAGAACATAAACTCACTCCATCCAGTGCTCCAAGGCTCCCCCAAATCCTGGGGTGTTAGGGGCTTAGTTCCCATGCTGCGCAGATTCAAGTGGACACTAGACACCAGGTGACCCTGGCTTCAGGAGTTGGCAAGGGATTTGCCCCATGCTGAGCAGGAGTTCAGTGAGCTTCCCTTTCCTCCCTGTGCTCTTTCTAGCTCTCTACTGCCTGCATGTCTGCTGATACTCGCTTCTACTCTTGCTTTAATGAATTTCTTCCTTAACTACACTTGTCTGACCTGGTCAAGAATTCTTTCTCAGTCAGAAATAGAATCCTCTCCTGTCCAGCCTGAGGTTTCACCTGGTGTTCAAGGAGGTACCTCCCCAGGTGCAGCTGCCTGACAACAGTATTGCGCCCCTATCAGAATATCAGAATAAACAGCTTCTGCAGCTGGGCTTCAGGAGCACTTACACACACACACACACACACACACACACACACACAGAGCTGCCTGTGAAATAGGCATGTCTGTGTTTGCTAGATCATACCATTAAAGGAGAGGAAATGTAATTATTTTTCTTCACACTGTTAGCATCTTACATCGTTAAAGGCATATTATACATTATATATAAAATATAAGAACTTAACTTTCATCTATCTGTAGATAAAACAATGTTCACTAAGGAGTAAATTACCATAGATGAAAGAATTAGTTGGTGGCTAACCTAGAAGTACAATCTCAGTCATCTTTTTCTTAGACCAATACTATTAATGATAATAATTTTTGTGTGGTGTCAACAATAGTATTACCACCAAATAACAGCTACCTTTATTGAGCCCTTACAATATGAAAGGTTCATTTGAGGTATTTAAGTATCTGATATATATATTTTATCCATATTTGGGGATATATCTATAGTGTTTGTGTATAAATATATATATATGTGTGTGTGTGTGTGTATAGAGATGTAATTTATAAATATATAAATATATACATATATAAAATGGGGTTAATATTAGTTCCTAGCTCAGAAAGGTGCAAAATCAAATAATTATAAATATTTATAATTTTATATATATAAAAGCATATAAATATTATCCCCATTTTAGGTGAAGAAACTGGGTAAAGTGAGTAACTACTTTGCTCAATGTTTTAATGAGATCTGGCCATAGTTCTTACCTTCTCATTTGATTTTCACATCAGGCTTATAAGGGTATTTAAGCATCTTCTGTAGGTGAACATGCATGAGTATAACTAAGGAAGCCACTCAATGTCCCCGATAAGTATGAAGTCATGACTTGAATCCTGGTTTTCTGGTTCCAAAACCAGTGTGTTTAACCAGGTCTCAACAACAACAACAACAACAAAAGCTGTTGAGAAATGCATCAGCCATCCCTAATATTGACTTCTTATGAACATGGGTAACAGATATTCTGGAATAAAAATCAGGACACGTGGCCTGAAATAATCCACATAAATTTATGAGAAACTGAGGATCCTGCTGGCATATTCAGGACCTAGAAAGGTCATGTTTAGCAAGCACTCCATAAGTGCACTCCTTTTGTAGAAATGGGGAGTTTGGTCCACTAGAAGGCCAAATGTCACTTCTAATTAATAATTTAAAATAGATTTCACAGCTGCCTCTAGCAACAGAGAGTTCCTCCCTAGGAACTCCTACACTCCTGACTTGGGAAAAATGAGGCTGATGTGGTGTGCCCTGATAGGTAAACTCTGTTGGAAGTAAGCATTCCATCACTTACAGGAAAGCCACAGGTGTCAAGTACAAAGTTAAATGCTGAAAATATGCCATTTCTACAATAGTTATGTCCATACCCTTTGGTTTAATGCAAAGTAAAGTATAATTGTCTTAGACTTAAACTTTAAAAAAAAATTAGTCCCATTCTCATCAAAACAAAGATTTGAAGTTAGCTAAATGTGGCCAAAAGTTATGTTGACTTGAAATAACTAGGTAATTGAAAGCAGAGAAAGTATTTGAAACATACTTAAATGATCTAGTTAACAAGTTCAGTTTTCCATTTCTCTTTTCTTATGGTGTAGACATGATTCCACTGTACAAGTTTTCTTACTACAGTAAATGAAATCCTATTTAACATTTTTTCTTCACTTTTAATAAAAAGCATCAGACTGGGAATTTCAACTTTTATCTGACACTTTAGTTTGCTTGCTCTCATAGCGAACAGAAGGGTATTAACTCCTAGGGATTTAGTAATAAGATTAAAATAAGGAGAAAATAAATAAAAGGGTTATTCATACCAAAGCCCTGTCTGTAGGCAGCTCCACATAACCATCCAAGGGAATGAGGATTTCTGTATTATCTTTAATAACCTCTAGAGAAGGAGATTTTGTTACCTTTTTAAAATAGCTTTGCATGGTGTTTGGCTAAAAGAATACATTGAAAACTTCTCTTAGCTGCAGAACTTGAAAACATATCTATAAAGCCAGAGCTGAATTTAAAGTAAGGGATCTTGAGCCCTATTCTATTGACCCCTCTCCTACCTACCATGTAGCCTTCAGACAGTTTCTGCATGCCTGTAAGGAGTTCAGAGCTTACATGAGGACCGCTATCCAACCCAGAGAGTTTTAAATTTGGTGACAAGTTTTCATTCCTTAAACTGGTGGAACATAAATATTCCTTGCATTAAAAAAAAAATCTTTGTACGTTTTAAATATCACATTTTTAAAAAAGACTTTCCTCTGCCCCCACCCACAAATGGCGATTCAAGCTCCCTGTGCTCCTCTGGAGTCGAGAAGGTCTGACCACTTGTGTTCATTACTCAGCACCTTTGTAGAAATCTTTCAATGCTCAACTCAAGCTTAATATTCTTCAGAAAAATTTAAGATCTTTCAGTGCCTAATCTGTTTAGGTGAGCCAACATATATAAAGCTCTTGATAGAATACCTCCTCTTTTCCCTTCTCTTCATGTCTCATCTCCCCACTCTGAGAGTCTTTGTTCCCCAGATATATTTAATATACCATTACTACAATGACAGTAAGGTATGTTTATGCATCTGTCAGCCGACTTCTTTCTCCCCCATCCTCTCTGCCTCTATCTGGAAATAATGAACTCCTTGAGAACAGGGATAGTGATTTTCATCTGTGTCAGTCCAGCACCTGACACAGTGCATAGCATAGAAGTGACTGCCTAGAAACAAGGAAAACATGAATGAGGATCAGACCTGACGTGAACTGAGGAAGCTGGTCATTAAGTGCAAGAAGTACGGGGGGGAAAAAGGAGTGATATATTTTTCTAACACTTACTAACCACTTATTTAGGGGCTAATAGTTGGGTATGTAGTTTATATATGTCAAACAAATCTCAGCACTGGTCTCTTGAAGTAGATATTCTGTAATTCTCATTTTAAGATTGGAAAATGGAGATCGAAAAGGTAAAATACCTTGAAAATCATACAAGTAATAAACAGAACTGGGATGTTAAGCCAAATTCAACATCATGCTTTCTTGTATACTGTATATTTTTTTACATATATGTGAGGGGACCCTTGATATATAGAATATAGAGAAGTCCCTTTCTACTCCCTACTGAAGATAACCCCAATCCTCTTTGACAACAGCAAGGAACAATTGAGACAATATGTCACCCCAGCCACTACAATACTCATCTGTTGATCACAACACCTCTGAGAGAACGCATCTCACCACGTCTCCATCCAGCAGTGAGTTCCTAAGGCAGAAAAGACGAGGCCATGTGAACCTGATTTATTTTCATTGTAGTCTTCCTAAGAATAGGAGAAATGACAGATATGCTCAGAACATGGAAGTCCTCAAGTATGCAGTCTTGACAGCAGGCTTTTATAGAATGAAACACCTTCCTTTTCTTCCTCCCTCCCTTTGTAGCATTCATATCTTTACTTTTTCAGTTGGCCTATTCAGTGGCTATATTAATCTACTTTCTCTTGTCCTTTTTAAGGTTTAAATCGGGAGTCCACAAATTACGGCCTGGAAGCTAGATGGTTTTGGCATATTTAAATGGTTGAAAAAAATCTAACAAAAAATAAAACTTCATGGCACATAACATTTTATGAAATTAAAATTTTACTATCCATTATTAGTTTTACTGGCATATAGCCACACCCATTCATTTGTGTATTGTAGGTGGCTACTTGTGCACTTCAGTGGCACAGTTGGGACAGAGACCTTGCGGTAGGTCAGAAGTAAAGGACAAAGGACTTTATTACTTACAGCAAGAGCAGTAGCTAGAAATCAATATAGGTTTGAAAGGTTTGTGCAGGTTCACTATACCCTCCGTGGGGGTCCCATAAAGATCGTATCATGGATGCATGCACACGTTGTGCCTATTACAGGGAAGCTTGAGGAATTCACCACTTTTATTGTACATGGAAGTAAGCCTGCTCTTTGTCCAAGGGGAGACATTACCTCATCCCTCAAGTATGTTCACTGTAAACACAACCCTGAGAAATGGCCCAGATAAAGAGTTGTCAGGGACTTGCATTCTTATTGTGCCCAGCAAGAATGTGTGAGGATGTTCAGGAACCACGGCAGATTGCCTCTCCCATGAAGGAACTGTAAAATTTCAAAGTTTCTTATGCAGTGGCTCATTTTAAACACTTTTGAATTAATGACTCTCATTAGCTCATGTGTCACCCATGTCCTCACTGTCACACATGTCCTCACCGATGGTTTATTCTTAGTCTTGTGTTGTGTTAGTCATGTATCAAATAAAATAAGCAGTAAATTCATATTTCTGTAATGTTATGATTAAATACTCTTCATTAATTATATTATTAAAATATAAAAGCCTATTATTATTTCCATTCAAAATAGAACACTTCTTAAAGAAATACTGCTCTGGTATAATCTGATATTTTTGTTACAATTCACTTCTCCATGTCAGAATAATTTCTATTGATTTTATTGACCATCTTTACAACTTCTGTTTCATATTCCATTATTTTTAACCTTTTTTTTTCTCAGTTTAAAAAAGATAGATATAAAGATGAGAAAAGAAAAGTACCCATCTCAGTTTGGTTTCTTTCAGAAGCAGACCTCAAATAAGGATTTCAGTATAATAGTTTAATTTGAGAAATTCCTGAAAGTATCAGTAAAGAGGAGGGAAGTGAGATAGTGAAGCAGGTAGAGACAAGAAAGGTAATGTTATCAAGCAAATAACTATTATGGGCTGTTCATCTTAAGCCAGTATGGGAACTCAGAGAACCAGTATAAATAGCTGCTTTTGGTGTATCCCACCTGAATAATGAGAGTATGGGAAGCTGAAGGATTGGTATGCCAACATCCTAAGTAATTTTTTAGATTATCTGTTTTTAGATTAGTAAAAGGGTGGGTGTTGATATTTTCTGCCTACCAATGAGAGATCCCAGGAAAAATTGCAAATAATAGCAGTTGAATGTCAGCTTTAGGCTCTGTAATATTAAAGCCTGGAGGGACATGGGTAGGTTCCCACATCTGCTACAGTATCTTTAAAATATTTCAAATTTCTTCATTGTTTTGTTAAAATGTTTCATAATGGTTTCCTATATTGCAGTAATATTTCCAATTCAAATTTCCTTAGTGATATTCTAAAGATGCCCGTTCTACTCCTGCATTCATTACTCTACAAGAGAGTGAGTAGAAGTGGGGAAGGGGTGTGTGAAAAAAAAGTGGAATGACAATGGCCTTAGCTAAATGTAATTAAAATATCATTCAAAATTGTCCCAAACTTATAACCATATGGGTACATTTTTAGGAGCTCATAAATACATCTTTGAGGGATTGACAATCATTAAACATTCTTGTAATAAAGACTTTAAAGCACTTTCACAAATATAAATGGAGTTTCTCTATGTTGCTCCACTTTCTGAGACTACTCTTTGCTTTAATTCTATAACATGATTGCACAATGTTTAGTTCACTTTCTAGGTAAGCCTTGCACTCCTAGAGAGTCCATATGTCTATGCTGCCATGTGACAGTATGATGGTCTAGGCTGAAGTGACTTACTTCTTACTCACTCATGGCTTCTCCATGATGCTGAAGTCTCTCCATAAATATTTGCCACTAAAGTGGCACTACTAACACAAAATATTAGTATCTTGTAGATATCAGTGATGTCTTGGCAACAACAGATGGATTTACTAATGAAAAATTTAAAACTCATTACTGAAAGAATTACTCCAAAAGTTGATTGGACAAAAATCTACCCTCACAAGGACTTCCTAAGGACTAGTTTTTCTTCTAAGACCCTTCTAGTATCTTATCTATGTAACTGTCTTTAGCTTCTGCTTTCACATCTTCCTCTACCTTTAGATCTAAAGTGAGAAAAAGAAAAACCAAAAACTTCTCTCTCCAGACCCCACTGGAGAAAGCTAATTAATAGGTTAGCCTCACCCAAGTAAAGGCAGCTTTTCACATTTCATGTAGCATTAATCAGACCTTCTTTCTCTCAAACTCTCTCTAATATGTAAACAAGACTGGGGACCTTACCTCTGGGTCACTAATTAATTTTGATCTTCAAATGAGAGAACAATTACCTTCTCCCCAGCCCAAGTGAACTTTTTCTTTTGTTAGCAGAACTGGGCATACATTTTGGGAAAATTTTAGAACTGTCATTTTTCTCCTTTTCCCTTGTGAAAATGAGTAAAGGAAACCTCATTTAAAATGTAGTTGGAGGATAAGAAGAAAAAAGGTGACAGAATAGGAAGGCAAGATGGAAAGCTCCTCCCAAGTACCAACAAAGAAGCAACTATAAGAAATACAGCTAAACCTGAAAAATGACCTCAAGACTGCAGAACAGACCACCTACACCTGGTAAAGAAGAGAAGACAATACAGAGCAGGGTAAAGGGGAAGAGCCATGATCAGTTGGGACTAAACTCCTTTCCTGTCTCAGCCCAAAAGCAGGAGGAAGAGGAAAAGAGCAGAAAAAGGATACATTCTCAGGAGTTCTGCATACCTCCCCTGGAGATCTGCTCTCAGAATACAAGTCCATATTGCATTGGGTTTGGGTGATTAATGGAGCTGGACATCAGGGGGAGTTGGAGGACTCTGGAAGGCTGACTTCTGCCACTTGTGGAGGACAGGTATGTTCTATCAGTCCTGCTGGCACCCAAAACAGAGGCAGCACATTTAAAGATTTACCAGCAGTGGAAAGGGTACCAGAGAGGAGAGGGTTTGAAGGAGCTCTCTCTGCAGGAGGAAGGGCAGGTGGACACTTTTCCAGCCCTCCCTCAGCCCAACTGGTAGGGTGCTTGTGGGAAACGCAGGCACTCCATCTCCTCTCTGGTAACTCAGCCCCCGAGGTGCTTGTTTGTGCACCTGCCTGTGCACCCAGCCCACTTGGACCAGCATTGTGAGACTTTTCTACCTGGCAGGTGAAAGCCTTTTCCAGCTTTCTCAGCCCTCTCTCAGTCCAACAGGGGAGGCATCTGTGAGAGCCAGCTCCAAGCACTCCTTCCTTCTTGCAGATGGCCCCAATCAGTGGCACATGCCTATCCCACCCACCCTGTTAGTCCAGAACACTGACATCACTGCATCAGAGGGCTGCTCCATCCACAACAATCTGAGAAGATCTGCTGCTCAGCTCACAAAAGGACGGCTGAGGAGAGCTAGATGTGTGGCTGATTGAGAATTGCAACTGTGGGAAGACAGATGGAAAGGAAGCCCTGTCCATAGCTCATGAACAGAAACTGGGGCTTCAATGCAATGGAGAACCAGGCACTGATGAGCAAAGTTTTGAGCTCCTGGGCACCACAGGACACCTTCTTCATAAAGCCCCTACTCTTTAGACTAGGAAGCATACTGAATCAATCTAATACAAGGAAGAAACACAGAAACTCTGAAAAATGAAGAGGCAAAGGAATATGTTCCAAACAAAAGTACAGGATAAGACACCAGAAAGAGGACTAAATGAAATGGAAATCACCAATCTTCTTGATATATATTATAAAGTAACAGTCATAAATATGCTCATGGATCTGTGGAAAAGTATTGATCTCAGGGAGGACTTCAAAAAAGAGATGAAAGAGCTGAAAAAGAGCCACTCAGAACTGAAGAATACTGTAACTGAAATGAAATATGCAATGTACGGAAAGAATAATACATTGCTGCAAGTAGAGGAGACAATGAGATGAAAATTAGAGAACAGGAAAACAACAAAGCTGAGGGACAGAGAGAAAAAAGAATCTCTAGAAATAAGAGAATGCTAAGAGACAGGTGTGTGACAACTCCAAACAAAAAATTTTCACATAATAGGGGTACCAGGAGAAGAGAGAAAAAGGGGTAGAAAGTCTCTTTGAAGAAATAATTGCTGAAAACTTCCCCAATCAGTGGAAGGAAATAGATACACAGGTCCTGGAAGTACAGAGAGCCCTTAACAAAAGGAACCCCAGGAAGACAACACCAAGACATATAACAATTAAAATGACAAAGATTAAGGATAAGGAAAGGGCTTTGAAAGCAGCCACAGAGAAATGAAAAATTATAAGGGAAACTCCATCAGGCTATCAGCAGATTTCTCAGCAGAAACTTTAGTGAGCAGAAGGGGATGACATGAAATATTTAATGTATTGAAACAGAAGGACCTTCAACCAAAAATCCTCTACCCAGAAAGATTATCATTTAGATTTTAAGGGGATATTGAACACTTCCCAGATAAAACAAAGCTTAAGGAATTCACCACCACTAAACTGGCTTACAAGATATGTTAAAGTGACTTCTATAGATGGAAATGATCTTAAGCCTAAATATTTTTTACTAGTGTAAATAAACCCACAGGAAAGGTAGTAGACCAATTACTTACCAAGCAAGTATGAAATTAAACAAAACAAAAGCAGAAAAACCATATATACAAAATCATTCAAGGGATACACAAAACATACAGATTATGACATCCTGATACATAAAGTGTGGATGAGAAAGAAGACTAAAAAGTACTTTTAGCGTAGAGGCGGAGCCAGGATGGCGGCGTGAGTAGAGCAGTGGAAATCTCCTCTCAAAAACACATAGAGCTATGAAAATATAACAAAGAAAAATCTTCCTAAAATAGAGACCACAGGACACAGGACAACATCCAGACCACATCCACACCTGCAAGAACCCAGCGCCTTGTGAAGGGGGTAAGATACAAGCCCCAGCCCGGTGGGACCTGAGGGCCCCTCCCCCCGGCTCCCGGTGGGTGGAAAGAAACTGGAGCGGTTTTATTTTTTGGCGAGTGCTTTTTGGAAGCCTTAAAGGGACAGGGACCCTGGTGCTAGGGAGGCAGAGCAGCAGGACCGGTGAGTGGGTGCCTGGGACCGGCACCTGAGGACAAAGAATATCATGCATTTTTCCCTGCGGGACCAGTGGGCGGGTGCTTTTAGGAAGCCTTGAAGGGACAGGGACCCTGGTGCTAGGGAGGCAGGGCAGCAGGACCAGTGAGCAGGTGCCTGGGACCAGAGCCTGAGGACAAAAAAAAATCGCGTGCTTTTCCTTTTTTTTTTTTTTTTCCTGTTCCCTCTCTCATTGTTGCTGTTGTTGTTTTGGTTTGGAGAGTGCTTTTTGGAAGTCTTAAAGGGGCAGGACAGGTCACTTAGACCAGAGGCAGGGAATCTGGGGATCTCTGGGCACTCTAAACCCCTGGGCAGCAGGGAGCACAGAGGCCCCTCACAGAGATAACTAGCCTCCCAGCCACTCCCCCTCCAACGCGGCTCCACCATTTTGGAGGAGCAGCCCCAGCCAGGCCATGCCCACAGCTATGGCGGAGATAAACCCCATAGCAACTGGGCAGGAAGCAGAAGCCCTGTCTGCACACAGCTGCCCAGCACAAGCCACTAGAGGTCGCTATTCTCCCAGGAGAGGAAGGCCACAAACCAACAAGAAGGGAAGCTCTTCCAGCAGTCACTTGTACCAGCTCTGCAAACTATCTCTATCACCATGAAAAGACAAAACTACAGGCAGACAAAGATCACAGAGACAACACCTGAGAAGGAGACAGACCTAACCAGTCCTCCTGAAAAAGAAAAAAGAATTCAAAACAAAAATCATGAACATGCTGACAGAGATGCAGAGAAAAATTCAAGAGCAATGGGATGAGATGCAGAGAAAAATGCAAGAGCAGTGGGATGAACTCCGGAGGGAGATCACAGATGTCAGGAAGGAGATCACAGAAGTAAAACAATCCCTGGAAGGATTTATAAGCAGAATGGATAAGATGCAAGAGGCCATTGAAGGAATAGAAGCCAGAGAACAGGAACGTATAGAAGCTGACATAGAGAGAGATAAAAGGATCTCCAGGAATGAAACAACACTAAGAGAACTATGTGACCAAGCCAAAAGAAATAATATTCGTATTATAGGGATACCAGAAGAAGAAGAAAGAGGAAAAGGGATAGAAAGTCTCTTTGAAGAAATAATTGCTGAAAACTTCCCCAAACTGGGGGAGGAAATAATCGAACAGACCACGGAATTACACAGAACCCCCAACAAAAAGGATCCAAGGAGGACAACACCAAGACACATAGTAATTAAAATGGCAAGGATCAAGGACAAGGAAAGAGTTTTAAAGGCAGCTAGAGAGAAAAAGGTCACCTATAAAGGAAAACCCATCAGGCTAACATCAGACTTCTTGACAGAAACCCTACAGGCCAGAAGAGAATGGCATGATATACTTTATGCAATGAAACAGAAGGGCATTGAACCAAGGATACTGTATCCAGCACGACTATCATTTAAATATGATGGCGGGATTAAACAATTCCCAGACAAGCAAAAGTTGAGAGAATTTGCTTCCCACAAACCACCTCTACAGGGCATCCTACAGGGACTGCTCTAGATGGGAGCACTCATAAAAAGAGCACAGAACAAAACACACAACATATGAAGAATGGAGGAGGAGGAATAAGAAGGGAGAGAAGAAAAGAATCTCCAGACAGTGTATATAACAGCTCAATAAGCAAGTTAAGTTAGGCAGTAAGATACTAAAGAAGCTAACCTTGAACCTTTGGTAACCACGAATCTAAAGCCTGCAATGGCAATAAGTACTACATATCTCTCAATAGTCACCCTAAATGTAAATGGACTTAATGCACCAATCAAAAGGCACAGAGTAATTGAATGGATAAAAAAGCAAGACCCATCTATATGCTGCTTACAAAAAACTCACCTTAAACCCAAAGACAAGCATAGACTAAAAGTCAAGGGATGGAAAAACATATTTCAGGCAAACAACAGTGAGAAGAAAGCAGGGGTTGCAGTACTAATATCAAACAAAATAGACTTCAAAACAAAGAAAGTAACAAGAGATAAAGAAGGATAATACATAATGATAAAGGGCTCAGTCCAACAAGAGGATATAACCATTCTAAATATATATGCACCCAATACAGGAGCACCAGCATATGTGAAGCAAATACTAACAGAATTAAAGAAGGAAATAGACTGCAATGCATTCATTTTAGGAGACTTCAACACACCACTCACCCCGAAGGATAGATCCACCAGGCAGAAAATAAGTAAGGACACACAGGCACTGAACAACACACTAGAACAGATGGACCTAATAGACATCTATAGAACTCTACATCGAAAAGCAACAGGATATACATTCTTCTCAAGTGCACATGGAACATTATCCAGAATAGACCACATACTAGCTCACAAAAAGAGCCTCAGTAAGCTCCAAAATACTGAAATTCTACCAACCAATTTTTCAGACCACAAAGGTATAAAAGTAGAAATAAATTCTACAAAGAAAACAAAAAGGCTCACAAACACATGGAGACTTAACAAAATGCTACTAAATAATCAATGAATCAATGAACAAATCAAAATAGAGATGAAGGAATATATAGAAACAAATGACAACAACAACACTAAGCCCCAACTTCTGTGGGACGCAGCGAAAGCAGTCTTAAGAGGAAAGTATATAGCAATCCAGGCACACTTGAAGAAGGAAGAACAATCCCAAATGAATAGCCTAACATCACAATTATCAAAACTGGAAAAAGAAGAACAAATGAGGCCTAAAGTCAGCAGAAGGAGGGACATAATAAAGATCAGAGAAGAAATAAACAAAATTGAGAAGAATAAAACAATAGCAAAAATTAACGAAACCAAGAGCTGGTTCTTCGAGAAAATAAACAAAATAGATCAGCCTCTAGCCCAACTTATTAAGAGAAAAAGAGAATCAACACAAATCAACATAAACAGAAATGAGAATGGAAAAATCACGACAGACTCCACAGAAATACAAAGAATTATTAAAGACTACTATGAAAACCTATATGCCAACAAGCTGGAAAACCTAGAAGAAATGGACAACTTCCTAGAAAAATACAACCTCCCAAGACTGACCAAGGAAGAAACATAAAAGTTAAACAAACCAATTACAAGCAAAGAACTTGAAACGGTAATAAAAAAAACTACCCAAGAACAAAACCCCGGGGCCGGACGGATTTACCTCGGAATTTTATCAGACACACAGAGAAGACGTAATACCCATTCTGCTTAAAATGTTCCAAAAAATAGAAGAGGAGGGAATACTCCCAAACTCATTCTATGAAGCCAACATCACCCTAATACCAAAACCAGGAAAAGACCCCACCAAAAAAGAAAATTACAGACCAATATCCCTGATGAATGTAGATGCAAAAATACTCAATAGAATATTAGCAAACAGAATTCAACAGTATATCAAAAGGATCATACACCATGACCAAGTGGGGTTCATCCCAGGGATGCAAGGATGGTACAACATTCGAAAATCCATCAACATCACCCACCACATCAACAAAAAGAAAGACAAAAACCACATGATCATCTCCATAGATGCTGAAAAAGCATTTGACAAAATTCAACATTCATTCATGATAAAAACTCTCAGCAAAATGGGAATAGAGGGCAAGTACCTCAACATAATAAAGGCCATATATGATAAACCCACAGCCAGCATTATACTGAACAGCGAGAAGCTGAAAGCATTTCCTCTGAGATCGGGAACCAGACAGGGATGCCCACTCTCCCCACTGTTATTTAACATAGTACTGGAGGTCCTAGCCACGGAAATCAGACAAAACAAAGAAATACAAGGAATTCAGATTGGTAAAGAAGAAGTTAAACTGTCACTATTTGCAGATCATATGATACTGTACATAAAAAAACCCTAAAGACTCCACTCCAAAACTACTAGAACTGATATCGGAATACAGCAAAGTTGCAGGATACAAAATTAACACACAGAAATCTGTAGCTTTCCTATACACTAACAACGAATCAATAGAAAGAGAAATCAGGAAAACAATTCCATTCACCATTGCATCAAAAAGAATAAAATACCTAGGAATAAACCTAACCAAGGAAGTGAAAGACTTATACTCTGAAAACTACAAGTCACTCTTAAGAGAAATTAAAGGGGACACTAATAAATGGAAACTCATCCCATGCTCATGGCTAGGAAGAATTAATATCGTCAAAATGGCCATCCTGCCCAAAGCAATATACAGATTTGATGCAATCCCTCTCAAATTACCAGCAACATTCTTCAATGAATTGGAACAAATAATTCAAAAATTCATATGGAAACACCAAAGACCCCGAATAGCCAAAGCAATCCTGAAAAAGAAGAATAAAGTAGGGGGGATCTCACTCCCCAACTTCAAGCTCTAGTATAAAGCCATAGTAATCAAGACAATCTGGTACTGGCACAAGAACAGAGCCACAGATTAGAGACTCCAGACATTAACCCAAACATATATGGTCAATTAAAATTTGATAAAGGAGCCATGGACATACAATGGCAAAATGACAGTCTCTTCAACAGATGGTGCTGGCAAAACTTAAACTCTTGGAAAAAAACATAGGCAAAAACCTCTTAGACATAAACATGAGTGACCTCTTCTTGAACATATCTCCCCGGGCAAGGAAAACAACAGCAAAAATGAACAAGTGGGACTATATTAAGCTGAAAAGCTTCTGTACAGCGAAAGACACCATCAATAGAACAAAAAGGAACCCTACAGTATGGGAGAACATATTTGAAAAAGACAGATCCAATAAAGGCTTGACATCCAGAATATATAAAGAGCTCACATGCCTCAACAAACAAAAAACAAATAATTCAATTAAAAAATGGACAGAGGAACTGAACAGACAGTTCTCTAAAAAAGAAATACAGATGGCCAACAGACACATGAAAAGATGCTCCACATCGCTAATTATCAGAAAAATGCAAATTAAAACTACAATGAGATATCACCTCACACAAGTAAGGATAGCTGCCATCCAAAAGACAAACAACAACAAATATTGGTGAGGTTGTGGACAAAGGGGAACCCTTCTACACTGCTAGTGGGAATGTAAATTAGTTCAACCATTGTGGAAAGCAGTATGGAGGTTCATCAAAATGCTCAAAACAGACCTACCGTTTGACCCAGGAATTCCACTCCTAGGAATTTACCCTAAGAACGCAGCAATCATGTTTGAGAAAGACAGATGCACCCCTATGTTTATCGCAGCACTATTTACAATAGCCAAGAACTGGAAGCAACCTAAATGTCCATCGGTAGATGAATGGATAAAGAAGAAGTGGTACATATACACAATGGAATACTACTCAGCCGTAAGAAGTGGAAAAATCCAACCATTTGCAGCAACATGGATGGAGCTGGAGAGTATTATGCTCAGTGAAATAAGCCAAGCAGAGAAAGAGAAATACCAAATGATTTCACTCATTTGGAGAGTATAAGAACAAAGGAAAAACTGAAGGAACAAAACAGCAGTGGAATTACAGAACCCAAAAATGGACTAATAGGTACCAAAGGGAAAGGAACTGGGGAGGATAGGTGGGCAGGGAGGGATAAGGGGGGGAAGAAGAAGTGGGGTATTAAGATTAGCATGCATGGGGGGGAGGGAGAAAGGGGAGGGTGGGCTGCACAACACAGAGAGGACAAGCAGTGATTCTACAACATTTTGCTAAGCTGATGGACAGTAACCATAATGTGGTTTTTAGGGGGGACCTGATATAGGGGAGAGTATAGCAAACATAGTATTCTTCATGTAAGTGTAGATTAAAGATTAAAAAAAAAAAGAAAAAAGAAAGAATGAAAGAAAAGGGGTATTACTCCTTGATAGGATAAAACTATTGGTAAATCAAAGGTCAACGCATGCTTTAAACATCCTTAATTTTGATCACTTAAAGGGTGTCAGATGATCGGCTCTGGAGGTACTCTTTTCTGATAATAATCCTTTCTCTTAATAAAAAAAAAAAAGCAGTTCCTGTGTGCTGACCTCCAATGAGTTCTACACAGTGGTATAGAGGGCATGTCAAAGTGTGGGCAAAGGGTCTGTTTGTTTCTATGTAGAAGATCAAGGCCTAGCTTGGCTACCCAGAAAATGAACTAAGATACGACATGAGGAGAAGCTTCCGGCATGAGCACTCTCTGGAGGACTGGTGCCGGGGGATGATCATCAAAAAGCCTCCACAGGGATCCGGATGATGCTTGGTTGTGGCTGCATCCAGCCCACCGTTTCCTGGACTTGCCATTGGAATGAGGAGGGAGATGTCTAGGCTGGCATGTGCATACAGTGAGACAACGAATTTGACCGGATCTGTACTGTTGGAACTAAACCAGGAGTTGGGAGGGGTGCAAGTTGTAGCACTTCAAAATCTTATGACTATAGACTATCTATGGTTAAAAGAACATATTGGATGTGAACAGATCCCAGAAATGGGTTGCTTTAATTTGTCTGATTTCTCTCAGACTATTCAAGTACAGTTGGACAATATCCATCATATCATAGACAAATTTTCACAAATGCCTAGGGTGCCTAAATGGTTTTCTTGGCTTCACTGGAGATGGATGGTAATTATAGATTTGCTTTGTTTATGTCACCGTATTCCTATTATGTTAATATGTGAGCGCAAGTTAGTAGTTTAAAACCTATACATGCTTAAGGTACTCTACAAGAAGATATGTCAAAGAAATAATCAATCCTCCCATGTTTTCTTCCATATGCTACCTCTATAGCTTTTCTTCTTCCTTCCTAATTACAACCCTTAAATAGAATTCGTGCCTCATATCGAATTTACCGAGTATCATAATTCCTCCAGGTGGTAAAGATACCTCGAGACAAGTGCTGGGCATAGAAGCCACAGGGCATAAATCTGCAAAGAAGTAAAAAGCTAACCTTTTCAAATAATATGGCTTCTCTCTCACTTACCAACTTTACATTTCCCTGTATGGCCCCGGAAGATGACTGGTTAGCCAGAGACGGGTAAGATTCCTCAAGGGAGGAACAACCTAAGACAGGCACAGTTGCAGGGGGGCCATCAGGTGAGAAATTGGGGATCAACAGAGTTGAGGCTCAGAACCTCCGCCCCCCCATTTTGAGAGAAATCTTCTGCATCCGTGGATGTTTTGCTGCCCTTGTCTAGCTTGGATTAATACTTAGTCCATAGGCACACACCTGATCATCTACATTTGCCCTCTTACAGCACTAAACTATGTTTTCTACCTTTATCTTGCATCTACCTACCACTTCAGCATTTTATTAAAAATAAAAAAATAATAATAATAAAGGGAGAAATGTGGGATCCACATATAAATCAAGTATAAAAATTAAACAAATATTCATATTTGACCTAAATGTCTATAGTTCATAATGCGTGATCAAAACCGAAAGTTTCTGTGATGACTGCCCTTGTACTGTTCACCATGTACGAATTTATTCACTATGTAAGAATTTGTTCACCATGTAAGAACTTGTTCGTTATGCTTCAGAGGATTGGAGACTGACGAGAATTAGACTTGAGATGGATTAATGATTGTGCATTGAGCATTGACCCCCCTATACAGAATTTTATTGTTATTAACAACCATTTGATCAATAAATATGAGAGATGCCCTCTCAAAAAAAAAAAATTACAGAAAGAAGATAAAACAAAAGAAAAAAACTAACAAACACATGGAAGCTAAACAATATGCTTCTAAATAATCAATGAATCAATGAATAAATCAAAACAGAAATCAAGCAATACATGGGGATTAATGAAAACAAAAATACAATAGTACAAAATTTGTGGGATGCCACAAAAGTGGTTCTAAGAGGGAAGTACACAGCAAAGCCGGTCTACTTCAAGAAGCAAGACTAATCCCCCCAAAAAACAGTCTGAACTCACAACTAAAGAAACTAGAAACTGAAGAATAAATGAAACCCAAAGTTAGTAGAAGGAGGGATATAACAAAGATTAGAGCGGAAATAAATAAAATAGAGAAAAAAACAAGAAAAAATCAATGAAACCAAGAATTGGTTCCTTTAGAAGGTAAACAAAATAGATAAACCCTCTGGGAGACTTATCAAGAAAATAAAGATGGGACAAAAATGAACAAAAATAAGAAATAAAAAAGGAATAGTCACAATGGATACCATAGAAATACAAAGAATTATTAAAGAATTCTATGAAAAATTTTATGCCAGTAAATTGGACATCCTAGAAGAAATGGATGAATGCCTAGATAAGCACCTTTTAAGAATGACTCAGGAAGAATCAGAAAATCTGAACAGATTGATTACCAATAATGAAATTGAATCTGTAATCATAAACTACCAGCAAACAAAAGGCAGAACCAGATGGTTTCACAGCTGAATTCTACCAAACATTTAAAGAAGAACTAATACCCACTGCTTCTTAAAGTATTCCAAAAAGTAGAAGAAGAGGGAAAACTTCCAAATTCATTCAATCAGGCCAACATCACTCTAATACCAAAACTAGACAAAGACACTACAAAAAAACCCAGAAAATTATAAAACCATATCCTTGATGAACATAGATGCAAAAATTTTCAACAAAGATTAGCAAACCAAATTCTAAAATACATCAAGAGTATCACCCATGATGACCAAGTGAGATTTATTTCAGTGAGACCAGGATGGTACAACATTCATAATCAATCAGTATAATATACCACATTAACAAAAGGATAAAAACCATATGATCTCAGTAGATGCTGAAAAAGCATTTGAAAAAATTCAGAATTTGTTCATAAAAACTTCCAACAAGATGGGTATTGGGGGAATATACCTCAGCATAATAAGGCCATATATGACAAACCCAGAGCTAACATCATACTCAATGGTGAGAAGCTGATAGCTTTTCCTCTAAGATTGGGAACACAACAAGGATGTCCACTTACACCACTTTTATTCAACATAGCACCAGGGGTCCTAGCCATGACAATCTGACAAGATAAAAAGGTAAAAGGTATTCAAATGGAAAGGAAGAAGTAAAGCTGTCACTACTTGCAGATGACATGATACTATATATATAGAAAACCCTAAAGCTTCACCAAAAACTATGAAAGCTAATAACTAGATTCAGCAAAATTTCAGGATACAAAATTAATACACAGAAATGTGTTGTGTTCCTATACACTAACAAACTAGCAGAAAGAGAAATCAGAAAACAACTTCACTTATAATTGTATAAAAAAAAAAACTAGGAATAAACCTATCCAATGAAGTAAAACACCTGTACTCTGAATATTATAAGACACTCATGAGAGAAATTAAAGAAGACACAAATAAATGGAAATATATATACCATGATCATGGATAGGAAGAATTAATATCATCAAAGTGACCATCTTGCCCAAAGCAATTAACAGATTCAGTGCAATCCTATCAAAATATCAAAGGCATTTTTCAATGAACTAGAATAAATAGTTCAAAAATGTATATGTAGCCACAAAAGACCCCAAATGGCCAAAGCAATACTGAGCAAGAAGAACAAAGCTGGGAGGATTATGCTCCCTGACTTCCAGCTATACTACAAAGCTATAGTAATCAAAACAGTAGGGTATTGGCACAAGAACAGACCCATAGATCAATGGAACAGAACAGAGAGCTCAGATATAAACCCACACATATATGGTCAATTAGTATACAGTAAAGGAGCTATGAATATACAATGGAGAATAGAGGATCTCTTCAATAAATGATGTTGGGAAAACTGGACAACTACATATAAGAGAATGAAACTGGATTATTGCCTAATTCCATACACAAAAATGAACTCAAAATGGATCAAAGATCTGAATGTAAGACATGAAACCATAAAACTCTTAGAAGAAAATATAGGCAAAAATCTCTTGAACATAGCATGAGCAATTTTTTCCTGGACACATCTCCTTGGGCAAGGGAAACAAAATAAAAAACAAAATAACAAAGTGGGACTACATCAAACTAAAAAGCTTCTGTATAACAAATGATACCATTAGCAGAACAAAAAGGCAGCCTACTACTACTGTATGGGAGAATATATTCATAAATGATTTATTCAATAAGGGGTTAACATCCAAAATATATAAAGAGCTCATATGCCTCAACCCCTTAAAAATAACCCAATTAAAAAATGGGCAGAGGATTGGAACAGACATTTCTCCAAAGAAGAAATACAGATGGCCAACAGGCCCATGAAAAGATGCTCCACACTGCTAATCATCACATAAATGCAAAGTGAAACCACAATGAGTTATCACTTCACACCAGTGAGAATGACCACTATCCAAAAGACAAGAAATAACAAGTGTTAGCAAGGAGTCAAGAAAAGGGAACCTTCCTACACTGTTAGTGGGAATGTCAATTGGTGTGGCCACTGTGGAATGGAGGTATAGAATGTACAGAAATGCCTTATGACCCAGTAACTCTATTTCTAGGAACTTACCCAAAGAAAACAAAATCTCTGATTTGAAAATATATATGCACCTCTATGTTTATTGCCACTTTATATATAATAACCATGATATGGAAGCTAACAAAGTGTCCATCAATAGACGAATGAATAAAGAAGAGGTGCTACAATACATGATGGAATATTATTCATCCACAAAAAAGAAAGCAATCCTGCCATTTGCAACAACATAGATGGACCTAGAGGGTATTATGCTAAGTGAAATGAGCCAGGCGGAAAAAGACAAGTACCATATGACTTCACTTATTTGTGGCACCTAAAACAAACAAACAAACAAAAAAGAACAAAATAGCAGTAGACTCAGAGACACTCAGAAGTGACTGGTGGTTACCATGGAGGAGGGTTTGGAGTGGGTGGATGTGGAGAGAAAGGGAAAAAAGGGGTACAAAAATTCTCAATTACAATATAAGTAGGTCACAGGGATGGTAATACAGCATGACAATATAATCAATGATTCTGTAACATCTTCCTAGGTTGACAGATAGTAACTGAACTCATGGGGGTGAACATTTAATAATGTATATAACTGTTGAACCACACTGTTGTATACTTGAAACCAATATAAGATTGCATATCACCCCATATCACCTATACCTCAGTAAAGAAAAAATGGAAGCCCTGCAAGGGGTGTTCTCACACAGGTATCACAGCTTGCAGCCTGCCTAGCAAGCAGTAAGAAGGAGGAGATTTTTCCTTTGACAAAGGAGACTCTTCACATAGGAATTTTATCTCCTCCCTTCAAGAAAAAAGGTTGGTCCCTCCCTGCCCCATCAGCAGTTCACTAATCATATGCAGCCAATGAGAAACTGCCACAGCCTGCAACTCTTGTTCTCCTCCAATGAACTTTCGTTAAAAAGAACCTTTCCCAATTTCCTTCTAAAATCTAATAAAAACTGATTAACCCTTTGCTCAGATTTGCCTGTGGTTTGCCATAGTTTTCTTGTTTTGAATTGTGATTCCTCTGCTATTCCTGAATACAGTCATTTTGCTAGTAAAATAACTGGCTATTTTTAAGGTTGACAGGATCCACTAAAAATTTTGAAATCTTGGATTAGATATCCTCAGATCTCTCTGATTCACATGCATATATTATGCAAAGATAGTGCACCCTGGTGAAGAAAGCAAGGATCATTTTATGTTAGAGAACACAAATATGAGACTCAGAAAGGTTAGATGAGGTCAGATACCTTTGAACCCTAGGGCCAAATTGGTACCATCTAAACATCTGTGTGAAAGGGGCCACCATCTTGTGTTACAGAACATGTCTGCCTATGAACAAAGAACCTCCTAGAATTTCTGCAGGGGTAGAAATGTTGAATATTTCAGATGGAAACTGTGAGTATGTATGTCCAATACATCCAAAAGGTGTCCAATGCATGCTGGAGACCGCAGAAAGAATGATGTAACCCTGAGATTATTCCTACTTTCAAAAATAAATAAGTAAAAAGCTATTTTCTGATTGAGCTCTGGGCAACTTCACATAAGGTGCCAAATGCTGATTTCTCAGGCCAGTGAAGAATAGATCAAATAAATAAATGCTTCATGTGGTAAGGGGAAAGTAGTAGGCAAATCCTGAATCCTGTAATAGCAAACATCTTTAAAATGGCATTGAGAATGTCAACCCTCATTAGTGCTTTTGCTTTAATGGAGATAATAAGCTAAGGGGCATTGCAGGAGCAGAAGGAAAAGTTTAAAGACGTGTGAAGAAATCCATCCTCAGGAAAATAATTTTGAAAATATATTTCCCATTTGCCTATAAAAATAAACCAAGGGAACAAAATTCTCTAGTGGTCTTTTAATCCTACAATCAAAAAGACCCAGTTGTTGCTCTAGTCTCTCATTAGGCATTGTGATGCCTCCCTGACTTGTTTTTTCTTGAAATCTTATTTATGGCTTTCACTATTAAGTTTTCTGTATGTTTAACGTAATTAGCCTTGACTTAATTATTGGCAAACCAGTGACATAGATCATGTTTAATGCTTCTAACAATTCATTTTTTTGATCTGCATATTTTGAGCAACTGAATTGAGCTATGGGGCACTCAATGATGAGGGAGGGAACACTCAACTGCTTTAGGCCCTGGTGATAGGGCCCTGAACAAAATGGACATGATCTCTGCTCAAATGATGCTTCCTGCCTATGTGTTTTGGGAAAGCCAGACAACTGGCAAAGAAACAAACACTAAAAATAAAATAAGAGAATTTTAAGTACTACAGAAAACATTATGGAGGGCAATAGGTGAGAGGGAGAATATATGCTCATGAAAGTACTATTTTGGATAAGTGGGTCTGATAGAATTCTCTTAGAAGGTGAGATCAAAGTGTAGAACTGAATAATGGGGACAAGTCAGCTTCATAAAATTTTGAACAAAGAACATTCCAGGCACAGTATTCCTATAAGGAGGAAAACACTGTGGCTGGAATGATACAAAAAATATAAAGGGGAAAACAAAACAAAACAAGGCTGCTTTATCAATGGGAAGCTTAGGGGGAAGAGTGGGATATGAGGAGACAGGAGTCATGTGTGGCCTTGAGGCTTGTTAGGTACATAAATCACCCCTTGTCATGCCTGACGCCAAACTCTTTTTTCCAAACCTCCTGTCTGCATCTGCATCCTTAACCCTACCTGCCCATCATCTCAAATTCCCTTTATTAAAAAATAAGACAAGGAAAACAGGAAGGATAGACTAAACAGGGTGATTGCCTTACCCATATAAGGGTAATAGAGCATTTGCCTGCTTACATCCTTTTTGGTTCAGAGCATACATAAAGGGAAATTTTGCACTGTGCTTGTGAGAGGTCTTCCAATGTCCAATCTGATGATCTTTCTGCTGCACCTCTGGGAACAACATGGTGTCTGTATTTAGATAAAATAGGAGAACATAAAGGGACCTCTGAGACTCTTGGCATTGGTCCTGGAGGGGTGTCAATCTGAAATGGCAGCTTTTTGAACTGATACCTAGTTTAATAGGACCTACAACCACTTTTAACTATCCTCATGAGAGCATATGAAACAAAAGCAGCCACAACACTAGCCTAAGTCCAAAAGAGACTGAAGTAAAAAGTTAATAACCCACCATCCTGCTTCTCTGTCTCCCATGTGTTCACTTGGCACAAGCCTGTGTCCTCACATGGCCTTTGGAGACAGAATGGAGGTATTCTTTTGAGTGTTTGGCTTCATTTACATGTTTGAACTCTCAGCTAACACAGTCTCCAGCGTGTGGGAAAACGAAGTTGCATTTCATTAAAAATAATGAAAAGGGCATTTGGAGTCAGAACATCTATTGTGGTTTGAGGTAATTGTGCAGCTTTTAATCATGGTGACTGCCTTTCATATCTCTGTGTGCTTTGCAAAGTGAAAAATATAGAACCCATTCTTTTTAGGTATATTAGAATGTGAGAATTTTTTTTTGCCTTTTTCACAACTTAAAAAAAAATGTAGTTTTTATATTACATAACAAAAATGGGGAAATAAAGAAAAGAGCATTTCTTTTTCTTATCAGGTTCACATTGTTACAATACTCAAACCTTTTGCCAGTAGCCTTTTAAGGCATTTGCTTCTAATTCGATTTTTATTAATGTTTGGTAAAAATGAGAGTTGGAGGCTTATATCTTTTTATTACAAATATCCTTCAATTTAGGATATGCCCTGGGAACTTTGATGCTGTGGTAGGAGACCGCTAAATAATCATCAAAATTGGATCTGACAAAACCATTTAGTAGTGTTCCGTGTACTGGGGCTCAATGGGGCATTTTTTTTGTTTGTTTTTTTTAACCCAACAGTTTCTTTGTGTGTCTGGTCTGCTTTTCCTTGACATGAGTAATTATGCTCCTGTAGCTAAGTTAGGGAGCTAATTTCAGCCAACAAATCATGACTGTATTTTTGTAGTACTGAAAGATGTTTTTCAGAAGCAATTTGAAACACATGCTATGGGCCTCATGTAAACTACATAAATGACTTAAAATGATATTTTGGACTCTAATTTCCATTGCTTTTTCTCCTAGAATTGGGGACTATGAAGGAGAATCCATAAGCAAATGGACTAAGAGTGATTTACTATTCTTCCATGGTCGGCTGTCTACCTGGGGCCTCTTACCCTGTTAATTGTTGCCACAACCACACTGGCCCCCAGATGTGTTCCTTTTCTTAGAAACTACCGAAGTATTTATACCAAGCACACTTCTAGTTTTCTCTAATAGCCAGAGGAGGCTAAGCTTTCGCTAAACCATAAGAAAGAGCATCAACAGATAATAAAAAGGGAATAAAAGGGAAAATGCATGAAGTATAATGTTATCCAGCTCAGCACATAAAGAACTTGGAATTTATCCTGGACTGCTAGGCCCCCACTCTACCTCTTGTTTGTAAGAAAAGTATCCACGGGTGGCTCTTAGTGTTTCAATTTCTTTTTAGCAGCCATACCCTTATTACGATCACACACTCACTTCTTAGGGAAACACAGGTGTCAAAATGAACGAATTTAACAGTATCCACTTCCCAACGACCACACGCCTTCCCCCAATCAAAAACAGAACTAATACTTCTTTTGGTACCCATCAAAATAGGAAGATATTTTCCACCCACCATGTGATCTATTTCTGTTTGTAGGGGACAAGTCAAGAGTTATTTCCTCACATTTGGGGAAATGGGCTTTTCTTGGAAGCTGGTTGGATGAAGTTGGGGTCCAGGTGAGAAAAACTGAGGTTAATCTGTGTACTTTTTCTGGAGACAGATGGATGTGTATTCCCCATATTCTTAATATGTGTGTTCTGCTCCTGCCAGTCAGACTTTACCTCAGATATTTGGGGAAAATACTTCAGGCTCTAAGTATATCATTGAATGAATTTAAAATGAATGATGCTATTGAATGGAATCGGGCCAATGCCCTCAGCTTACCCAGTTAGTGAACGGCTGAATATTGTAGGGTAGCAGTGAAGATGTGAGTGGAGAAGCTAGTTTGAGACAATGTGCCCCCTACCGCAGCTTTTCAGATCCTCCCTGGTAAATGACTGCTGCTTCTGCCTCCAGGTACTGCTGGTCCTGCATGCACAGACTGACAGAGAGGGCTTATCTGGGCAGTTAGTCCTGTTTGCACAGGGGTGCCCTTCAGAGTTTTCCTCAGTTTCTGTTTATTTATATAGACAGGGCACGCTGAATGTCTCCACAGCGATGTCCACACATTCTCGCCTCTCACCCTTCCTACCTCTGAGGCCCTTCCCTCTGACACATGATGGAGGTGGCCATGGAGGCACCTGCTCAGATCCCCTTGTTGAGAAAACCCGCGGGGAGCCGTGCAGCTTGCTGACAGCTCCTGGTTCTGAGCCCCTGGGATCTGCCTCAGCACCGTGTTGGCTGCCTGGCTGCTCCCAGGCAATGGCTAAGCAAGGTGAGCGGAGAGCTAGGTGAGCGGAGTCGTTTCTGCCTGAGATGAGATTCCTCGAACAGGCAGCTTTGCTCTGGGCCCACCACCTGCCCAGCTGAGACTTTCTCAGGACTGTGCTGTAGTCGGAGTCTCTTCCTCCTCCATCCTCCTCATTCCATCTCCCCCTTCGCAGGGTTAGACTCGCATCCAGGTCGAAGGCTTCCCCTGCCTACAGGCTCTTTCTGTGCGGCTTTCACAGGTGTTTCCCCAGCAAATCTCTCACATTCTATTTCTGTCTCGGTATCCCGGACCCAAAGGGACACTAAAACTGAATCCTGCTCTGCTTTCCAGAATCACACCCTAGCTCCTTCTCTAGGCCAACTGTCCTGTCCAGAACTTCCTCCCTCCTCCTCCCCTGATCATTTTCCACATTGTCAGTCCTTAAACCATGCTCCATGGATGTAGACACACACACACACACTGAAATTTCTGACTCCAGACTAGGCCTTAACTCTTCCAGCCTGATAAAGCTGGGAGCTGCCCAACTAGCACAGGAAAAGAAGGCAAGCAATTCAGCCGACACAGGCAAAGACATCATAGCATCGGCAAAACGCAGCAAAATGTAGTCCCGGATTTCAAACAGCAGTGGCATGTATGCCTCTCTCTCCATATCTACTCTAACCGGTGGCAAGTGAAAATATACGGGGGCATTTCTGGTTGCCAAACTGCTCGGCGAGTGCTGATGCTGCTTCATGTGCAAGCCCAGAAGCCCAGGATGTGCTGCAGTGCGCAGGGCAGTCCCGTGTATCACAGAACTGTCCTGCTCACAATGCTCAAGGACGCCTACCTTAGGAGATCCTGAAACTGATCCTTTAGCTTTACCAGATCTTCACTTTCTCATCTGTGAAAACCTGGAATATTAGAAATACCTGTCCCTACCATAGTGCCTGGTATTTACTACAGTTAACTCTAGTTTCTTTGCCTCTTCCTTCATTTCTCTTCCGTCTCACAGGTTGTTGTAAGGATCAAAGGAGATAATTACTAGGTAAATAATGAGGCTGTACCTGTGTGTATTACAGCTAAAATATGGATAGTAAGCCATTTTGATATAATCTTATTTTAATCAAATAAACACATAGTTCTGGCACTTTTCTCCAACTCAAAATTATCTTAATAAAGGGTCCCTTAAACATGTGGCTTCATTTGTGCGCCTTAGTGCAGGCTCTCCAAGTCCCACCAGGACAAAGTTTTGCCCAGTGTCTTCTGGATATCATGGCAGCTTCCTTGGGAGCCCTTCCCTGGAATTCAAGGGCATGCCAAGGCTGTTCAGACGGATGTATTATAAACAGAAAAGGTTAATGTATTCAGGTTCCTGTTTAATTGGAAGTCCCCAGGGAACAAATAATCTTTTGTAGGAGGAGGGAAGGGAGACAGAGGAAGCAGCTCGGTGAGGTGACTTACTCTCTATTACCCTGTGCTCATCTACTTTTATAGGCCTATCAATCTGCTTTTCAGTCATTTTCTTTCTCAAACGTCAACTGGTGTGTGTTGTATCTTGTATGCACATGAACATGGGCCATGGCCACCATCTCTCTTTAGACCCAGTGGATTTTACATCAGAGCTATAGTGCCTTCTCTGGTGAAAACAAGGCTCTGTTTGAGCTAGTATATAAAGAAAAATGTCAGATGCTCAATAAATTTTGTAAGAATATAACTGATTTCAGTGCACTCTTTAGGTCCAATCTGACTTTGCAAATTCCTTATTCCATTTGTCCCTTCCCTGCCAAATGACAAGAAGTGTGTATGTGTGTGTGTGTGAAAGACAGAGAGAAAGACAGAAATAGAGAGGGAGAGAGAAGTATAATGTTTGCAACACTAAAGGAAAGAATAAGCCTTTTTAAGATATCGCTATGTATGAATCACTGATTAAAAGTTTTGCCCACTACAGACATTATAATATTTTATGGTCGAGATTTGTCTGATTATCTGTTACAATTAAGTTTCACATAAAGGGCTTTATGTTGACAATGAAAGGGTTGCTTGAGAATAACTGAACTCATTCCTAGAATAAGAATGACATACTATATAAATTGCTTATAACTATATCATACCCCATCAGTTCTAATTCTGGTTCCTTTCTCTCCTCTCTTGTCCCCCTCCCTAAATCATTGCCTCCCTCTCTTCCATCAGATCTGCTATATAGCAGTGGGGAGAATATTATATTATTCCTTGGTTTTTAGTGGGAAAGGAAAGCATTTCTGAGTATAGTACAACCTGAAAATGCTCCTTTTCCCTGCTTCCCTCAAAAGCACACAACGAAAATTTATATTCTCCACTCTTCCTAACTATAGCAATTGAAGGATTGCTGTCTGATCACTTCATGACCAGCTAGATCAGGTTACGTGAGTATACGTAGACAATTAAGGGTTCTATGGTAGGCAACACATGAACCAAATATCCTTTACATAGGTTCTGGTAGGCGGTCTCTAATACGGTCCCCAATGATGTTCACTCCACCATTCTTACTGCCATTCAATCCCCTCTTCTGAAGTGTAGGGTGGACCTAGTGACACACTTTTGGTCAAGAGAATTTGACAAGAGAAAGGACATCACCTCTAAGATTAGGTTATGACAGACTCAGGCTTCTATTCTGCTCATCCCCACTTGTTCTCTGCTTGCCCTGATGGAAAGAAGCCAGTTGCCATGTTATGATGAGTCCTGGTCTCCAACCAATAACCAGTGAAGAAATAAATCTTTCAGTCCTATAGCCTTCAAAGAACTGAAATTCTACTAGCCACCACTGATTGAGCTTTGAAACATATCCTGTTTCAGCTGAAACTCAGGATTGCTGTGGCCAAGCTAACAATTTGCAACCTTGGGACAGACCCTGAGGTGGAGGACACAGTCAAGCTGTACCCAAATTCCTGACCATCAGACACTATGAGAAAATAAATGTGTGTTGTTCTGAGGTGCTAAATGTTGGATTAAATTGTTACACAGCAATAGTTATCTAATATGACTTCATAAATTGACCTGGGATTGAGAGGGGAAGGTAGAAAAGATTTTAGTAATTTATTAAAGGCTCACCTGAGAAATATTTGTTCTGGTGATTCTTAAAATCATGCCTTAAATATCTAAGACCATTATTTTGCCTTAGTAATCCCAATGTAGTAAATGTAATTAGATTTATATTTATGATGGAAAGTCTTGTAGGTAATCATTTTGAGGATAAATTCTCACTTTACCATCTTCATTGTTATTAGTCACTGTCATTATCATCCCATATCAAATTTACTATGAGTCAGGACCTGTTTTAAGTATTTTACCTTATTAATCCTCACAACCCTATGAGGTAAACACATTGTAATCCCATTTTACAGTGAAGAAACTGAGGCACAGAGAAAGTGTGTAACTTGCCCCAGATCATACTGCCAGTCAGCTGTAGAACTAGGGTGCAGACCTCGGTCATTAGGCTGCAGAGTGGGAGGTTCTAGCCACCATATATGTCTGCCTCCCTCAAGACCTGCTTGAGAACCACTCAAGATTAGAGAGAGGGGGGCAGAGAGAGGGAAGGAATGGGAAATGACGTTGGCATCAGCCTCAGGACACAGCAAAATTGAGGTATATTTTTTGTTTGTTTGTTTTGTAGCCATTAGTATCTATGATTTCCTCATGACTCACCTTTCTCTGGTAACTCTGAAGAGTAGCAAAACATTAAAATTACTTTCTATGGTAAAATTTATTATTATTGCTATGATTCATCCTCTCAGAATCAGTAGATCAATACTCTTCCAGTGCCTAGAATTGTGTGTGCTCTGAAGAAAGAGCTCAGTCAATACTGTGCACTGATGGAATGCCTGATAATAAACATAAGGATAAGAAGGATGAAGAGGATAGCTAATGAATGACTGTGCCCTCTTCTTATGCTGTATTTTTAATCTCTCTACAATTAAGGGCCTGGATGCCTCTTTTTATCCCAGTTTTATGTTCGTGAGAATGGACAATAAAGTAATTTCACTGAGGCCAGATCTTAGAGAAATTTGAAAATCTAAATAATATTTTAAATGTAGTACCAAAAAAACAAAGAAGAGTTTCTGTGTTGGGAAAAAGCCACAGTAATCCATGTATTATGTTCTGAGGTTAAATTTTAGGAAAATTATAAGACATTTAATTCATCTTCTCACCTACTCTAAGCCCCATTTTAATTTAAAACAAAAGCAAAAGCAAACAGACCTGCTACCCACATGATTTCATCCTCCAGAGGCTTTTACCATGGCTTTGCCCAGAATAAAGTTTGTCAACTCTTCTCCACTTACGGAGGAGGTGGCTACCCCAGCTCAGGAGTAGTCATTTCAACCTGGGTTGCTTGTGTGTTTGCTGATCTAGCACATGTGTGCTTTTCTTGTGTTTTTGTTTAAAATGTTTAGAATATGGTATAAACATTATTAACCCTGTCACATCTGACAAGGTCAAAAGCAGCAAGAGGACTGATAGATGAAGAGGCCTATTGGACAGAGACACGTTGGCTGAATCTGTATTGTGCTCTTATGAACCAATGGGTTTTCCTCAGTGCCTTCTGAATCAAACTTATTTTGGAGGAAGAGTCTCTTGAGGGTTTAAGTGAGACAGTTGCCAGTAAGACTTCAAGACTTTTCAAGGCAGCCCTTCACCTCATATCACTGTTCTGATCATCAGCAATTAACAGTATTCCTTTTATATAGTTTTCAGATTTCCAAACTCAAAATTCCAAATATGGTCTAATCAGTACAGAGTACAGTTTTGGTATTATACAGCTAAAGATCTAGACATGTGACTCTCACATATACTAATTTTTAAGCAGTTAGATACAATTTGATTCATAGCAACTTGCCATCATTTCACTCTGATTTCTAAACCGGTTACTCCAGTTTTACATTTTATTATTAATATTTAGTGTGTTCTATCCATTTGCAAAACATGAATGCAATTATAACAAAACATGTAGAATTATAAAATAAAGAAGGACAAATTGTATTTTCTGTTAAAATATAAAACCCAAAATGATACAAACAAACAAACAAAATCATCCAAAGACATAAGTTAATAATGATTATGGGGGAAGGGTGGAGGAAAATGACGACACAGAGTACTCTGAGCTTCCTTGTAGTGTGGTACCTATCATTTCTGCTTTTGATGTTTGTTATATGAGCTTAGAACTTTGTATCTATTTCTGTTGAACACTATTTTGCTGGTTTAGTTCAGAATTCAAAGATAATTAGATCTATGACAGAATATTCTCTGTTCCCAGTAAGTTCTGTCAAAACACAAGAAACAAATCGCATTGACTAGTAAAACCAATTAGTTCTTAATAACCTTAAAGAGAAGAGGACAGATCCTGTCAGAAGACACAGGATGGGGAGTTTAGTTTTGCTACTGGGCAAAGGTAAGGCAGTCTATAAGGCTAGCCCCTGCGAGGAGGGGTGGGTGCTGCAACTCATTAGTTTCACAGATAGCAATTGAATAGAGAGATATAAAAAGGCAGTGGGGAGTGCCAGGTTATATAGAACATATTTTAATATTCAGGCATACATTGTCACATTTTGACATTTCACTTTGTCTAAATTGCTGGTAGAAAAATGAAAGATTGGTTGAATCTATTGATTTGCATTGTTCATGAATATTTTCCTCACCAAATCCACAGTGGGAACTGATTTGTGATTCCATTAATGCTATGGAAAATTAGAACAAACACTATATGCTTTATCTTTAAAGCATCTTAGATACATTCCTAACCCTTTTATATCACTACTCACTCTCAATCACCAGACATTATGACGTTGATGTAAATTTGGTCTTGTAACTCATTCATTACTCCTGTGGCTGACAGTGACAGATGTCCTTAGTTTAATGATCATAGTTATCCATTGTCATAATTAAATTGATCACTTAATGAGGCTGGATGTATCATTGCTTTTATACATCAAGTTAGGAAAAGATGTCATGGCTGGGCACACAATATCACCCATCATTTTTTAAAGATGAGTTAATACCCAAAATGCTTCTCAGTAAAACAACACTGTGGGTGTTCAGGATTTTTAATTTTCAGAGGTATTTTAAATAATGGCATAAGGAAGCACCCTTCCAGACTCTGGTATTGGCCATTATCACCAGACAAAACCTCCCTTGGTATCCATCACGTCTTGTCATGGAGGCAGCTGCACAACTGAGATGCTTTATGAGTGTGGCTGCAGAGTATGGAATCATTTCCAGGCCCAGCTCAACTGCTATCCACTTACTCCCTAGTACCTTTTCTGAGAGGTTATCTTTCTTTCCATTGTCCTGCTGAAACTTTTCCCCTGTAATAGTCTGAACAATTTCTTGCAATTGATGGTTTTTAAATTTATGAAGCTCCTTTGAAAACCCTATCTCTTAAAAACAAATCAAAAGGCAGTAATTCTTATTTCCCTCTGCAGCTTTCTTGGGACACATGTTAGGCATGTCTTCACTTGATTATCATTAACTGGGTGCTGGCTGGACATGTCCCACAAGAATAATAGCTCCTAGACCAGTATCCATGTCATAACTGCATTAAACCTAGCACTAATTTATCCTATTATCTTTTAATTTTTTGATCCTCATGGTCATTCAGGATGATTCTACTGATAGAAATTTGATAAGAAATTGAAATAAGACAAACTATTTTGTTTATTTATCAAAATACCTCAGGAATGACTGCAAAAAGTTTACTGGTACCATTCTCAGCTATCCATATAGATCCAGTGTCCAAACTTGCTATAATTAAATTAACTATCAGAATTTTCCCTGAAATTCAGTGTTCCTTTTTTTCCATTCCATTTAACCATTCACTGATTTATTTCAGCACTTGCTCATTCATTTCTTTGTCATTTAACCAAGATTTATTGAATTTCTTCTGTTCACCAGATGCTGTAGAGGAAGTATAGAGTTAACTAAGATTAGTTCATGTTTCAGAAAGTTTTAGTTCCTCTGGGTTGATCACTGTCTGGCAAGGAAAGCAACCATATGGACTGATAATTATAATATGCCATGATAAGTACTGTCTTAGAAATTAGTCACTAGGAATACACTGACACAAAAAGATTAATTCTGCATAGAAACTTGAAGATTTCAAATAAGTGGAAGAAGTGGTGTCATTTATTCTGAATGGTGGTGAATCAGTGAGTTTTTTTGAGAGAGGAAGTTACAAAGAGTTCACCATGTCCAGGAAAATAAGTAGAAGGTGGGGGAAGTTTAGATACATGCTGCACCTAGAAGAGAGAAAAAACTCCAAGTATGGGTTAGAAAATAATCTGGGACCACATAAGCAAGGGCCCTATAAGCTTTATTGAGATATTCTGGAGGTGGTCCTGTGGGCCCTTCATCTTGGAAGTACAGTATGACCTAAAAAATGTTTTGTTTCACATATGAGTTCACTGGTTATCTTGGGACAAAGTACTATAGTCTCAGAAGTACAGTATTTGACCTAAAAAAATTTTGTTCCACAGATGAGTTCACTGGTTATCTTGGGACAAAGTACTATAGAGTTGTTGATTATATATTTAAAAAAAGAAGTGTACCAAAATTTTGGCATATACCATTTCTATGTGATAGGTGTTTTTTACTAGTATTCTATCTAGCTGCATTTTTTAATGAGAAGCCAAAATATACCCACTAAAGGTAAAGAAGATATTTTAAAAGTAAAACTAACTTTTTCAACACAGAAAAGAAAAATTACTGGAAATGTTTCTATTGTTATGTGATTTTTATCTCTGAAGACAATATGTGCTAGCGTGTGTATGTGTATGTATCTCAACTATAAATTTTTTCAAAAGCATCCTCTCAGAGAACTTGGAAATAGAATTTTCAGCCTGTGTCAAAATAAAAAGATGGAAGCTTTCACTCTTTTTACTCCCCAAGAATAAGTGAATACAATAGGGAAGTTTACCAATTGAATTTCAACAGCAATAGAAAATCTTTGCATAATTGGTGGATAAGATTGCAAAATGTACATGAACTAATGAACAAATCTTTCCATTTGATTCTTCATTTTCATGATGAGGTAGATTTTCAGATATATAGTCATTAAAACCAAGTATTGTAATATATTGGACTTAGAATCATGCCTTCAATTGGAAGTAGTTTAACAGGTTAAATGAAAATTTTCAGTAATAAACCATTTTTAATCATTGAGTTCTCCCTATATTATATACGTATCTATATGAATTATACTCTATTATTATTATTATTATTAAGTTTTTAGTATTAAGGGTTAATAATTTATTTTATCTTTTACTTCTTTTAAAATGTCTATTTTGAGGTAATAAGTATTTAGAGGTATGCTACAACACATAAATGAGGTTATTTTAATAAATTTAAATTTGTAAATCAGTACATGCACGGGTATGTATATAATGTTTAAATCATTATGTGTATGAATTTTGGGTGTACATGGTAATAACATTTTTGTATAAATAAAAACATTTGGACTCTGTTGTTGTAGAAAACAGGAGTCATTTGTTACTTTAATAAAAGCCATTGTAGTGAATTGGAAACATCATAATCCTTGATCCATAACATTCTATCTATTGATCCATGAGTGATCTACCCCCTTTAAGGTTTTAATATATATATATATATATATATATATATATATATATATATATATATATATATATATATAATATGTAATGACTATGGACCCACCATCCCAAACAAAAGCTACGATCTTGACAATAACTTGCACTGAATCATATCCCTTCTACCAACATAGCCCCTACTACTCCATATCCACAGGTTCTATTTCCTAAATCTTGTGTTCATCATTCCCTTGCTTTCTCTTTAATGTAATTTTATTTTTTAATTATATTTTCATTTTAGTATTCAAAGTTTACTTATTTGCTTTTAAATTTAGAAAGAGGGCATCACACTTACAGGGGTACTTGGGGATTTACTTTTGTCTCTTAACACTGTACTACCAACATCTATACCACTGCATGCAGACATTTTATTTTGACTGCTTTTTCTCTTGTTTTGACTGCTAGAAAATATGTGTGCTGATATGCCAGTTTTACATTTACTCTCCCACTTATAGACATTTATAAAACTTCAGGTTTTTGCTGTTGTGATCAGTAACTCTGAAGCCCGTGTGTACCCATCTCCTGATGAGCAGTAAACACTCTAGAATGTACAATGCTGGATCACAGGGTATGTGAAGAGCCAACTGTATGAGGCGTTTACCGAAATGTGCTCTGTGGTAATGGTTGTGCCCTTTGATATGTCAGGGGTTTTCCCACAAGCAGGTTCACACAGGGTTCCTGTGTTTTTGACAAAGAACTACCGTAGCAATGTTGGGGTGATACGAAATGAGGAGTGACAGTTTGGGAAGTCTTGAGGGGATCATCACCTTATATCACCGCAGTTGTGCTATATGCTTCTTAGAAACCTGTGCTATTTTTATTAATAATAAAGTATGTATCAAAACCTGTTTTGAGATTCAAAAACGTCCTAAAAAAAAATCCCTTTGTCATCACATCCAACACCACTACTGACTACAAAACAAATCCAGAAGACATCACCATACAGAACTGAAACAAAACAAAACACGGCCAATGGCCTTAGCACCTGGCCCTATCTGCAAACCTCCTCCCCAGGACACACATAACCAGTCTTATATGGAGAATCATGCCCTGGTATTTAACTCTCCTCTAGTGACCCTCTTCCATATGGTTACCACATGGCAACATATAGGAGAATTTTCAAATATTCTCTTTCCCCACATTTTCTGTGCAATAATCTTAGAGAAAAGCAGTGACATTTTCCTCACCATTGCTTGGTTCTCTTTTGTTCTGGTCCCAAGCACCAGTGATATCCTTGAGCCCATATCCAGTCCATTTGCTAATTTGTCAGTTCTTTCTTCAAAATATATCTCAAATCACATCACTCCCCACAGCTTTCCATTTCTACTACACTTGCCTAAGTCAATATCATCTTCCACTTGGATTAATGCAATAGTGATACTCCTATTTCTACATTCTTCTCACACAGGCCAATGAACCCTCTAAAAGCAAGCATCTGATTATGCCCCTTTTCTTTAAAACACCTCAGGGGGTTTCATCTCATTCAGCATAAAATGCTAACCCTTAACCATGACTTATAAAGACCCTACTTGATACAGCTTTTGATTAACTGATTGCATTCATTGTCACTCAACACTGGCTTAGTCCTTTCACATTAGTTTTCTTATTTTTCCTCAAACAGGTCAGCAATTCTGCCTCAGCATGGGTGAGTTGTTTTCATTTTACTTTGAATGTTCTTTTTCCAAATATTAACTGTAATGTTCTTTGTTCCACATTCTAACATAACATGTGAGCAGAAATACCCCTAAAGAGAAGGCGCTATCTCGTGGAGCCTTACCTTACCACCGTTTCAGAGATGAACCTCTTCACTCTCTATCACATCACCTCATTTTTATTTTCATCAAAGAACCTACCGCTCCCAGATGAATATCATAAATACATCTGTTGATCTGTCAGTTGTCATTTTCTCCTACTGGAGTGCAAAATTCCTAGGGAATGGATTTGTTCTGTCCAGCTCACCACTGTATCCCCAGCACACATTAGTGTCAAACACAAGGTGCAACAGTCACAAAAAGTGTCTTGAATGAATAAACTCATCTGATTCCTCTAGAGCCCACAACTCCCAAAGAAATGTATCCTACACTTCACGTTCTCTGTTTTAAAGATCTGAACAATTAAATGACACCTCATTACACTATATTCCTACTTTATGGATGATATTAGACTTCAGAAGGTTTAAGTAATTTGCCCAAAGTCACATGGATCTTAACTGTTATAGCTCAAATGGGAGCCATTTCTTCTTCACTATAAAGCCTGTGATCTTCCCAAATATTCTGGAGTCTTTAGGTACTCATGTATTGATGTAACTGCACTGAATATAAGACGTGATGATACAGAACCAAGGAAAAATTAAGAATGTTAATAAGGAGAGATGATATAATCATTATGTTCAGTGGATTCTCTGGAGAGTCATATTGAAATTGTTGGGGTCAAGGGGCCTGAAGTTGCAGTGGCACAAGCATCATATAGTACAGCCTGGGGGCAGGGACAGAATGGTCAGTGGGCACATGGGGGCGGGGACAGAGTGGTTAGTGGGCACATGGGGGCGGGGACAGAATGGTCAATGGGCACATGGGGGAGGGAGAGAATGTTCAGTGGGCACACAGGGGCGGAGACAGAATGGTCAGTAGGCACACAGGGGTGGGGACAGAATGGCCAGGGGGCACATAGAACCCTCTCCTGCAGTCTCAGCTCTATGGACACCCTGAGGTACAGCCCACACCAAGAGCATTTCTCTGTAGGCAGACAGGAGAATGGGATATCTGTGATCCTTTTGCCAGAGATATCTCACCTTCACCACATGATACCAGCTCCTGTTCCCTCAAGCCTGTTGCATGACAGGAAAGATGGGGAAAGGGTGGGGTGATACATGATAAAAGGTACCCCATCTTATTAAAAAAGTGTTGTGGTAATTCACATTAAACAATAAATGTGGGAAGTTTTTCAATGAAAAACAGCAGCCAAAATAAACAAATACCCATCAAACAAAATTCAGATCCCTTAATGAAAAATCATGTATAAAATTAAACTGTAGGCAACAGATAAAAGCCAACAATACCACTGTGTATTACCACGAACTACTTAACTGCAGGAAAATAAAATCAGGGAAAATAAATTTGAGGAAGTGCAATTAAGACTAACTTTGAACAAATGAAATTTTATTTCCTTGTTCTAATTAAAAACAAACAAATAAAAAAAACAGCTGTTGAGATTACTTGGCTCCATTTAAAAAAATATTTGGGGTTCTTTGCACTCATGTACACTGGACATACTTACCTCCCTAGGGTACCTGATCAAATGTGCAGAGCTGGCTCCGTCCTGCAGAGGATCAGAAAAATGCATTAACAATTAGGACACCAACTGTGAATTAGTAAACTCTGAAGTTCAGCCAAAACTTGAATTTGAGATAAAATGCAATTAAAAATAAAACTATGAAACTTTATTATGAAACATAAATGTTTTAACTCCCATTAAGAGTCTTAAGAAATAAAGAAACCTCCAAAGTTGTTCTGGTAATTATTTTGAGATTCTTAAAGTATTATTTGTTTCTTAGACATGTATTTTTGTTTGAATTTTCCTTCTATGTGACATGATATGATAGCTTAGCGTGACCTCAGTCACAGTAGTGAGTGCCATAGTATAATCCTGCAGGAATAGGTTAGCAGTCAGGGCTTAGACCTCTCTGAACTGTACCAGACTGGGAACACTGGGAACTCAAGATCAGACACATCTACAGATGAATGGCTATGTCAGCAAATCACCCAACAACAGGTGTTTAGAGGAAATGAAGTAAAGCAGATAAAGTACAGTAACTGAAGATATGCTGGTGGTATGTACTAAATGTTTAACCAATACTTGTTGGTCTACCAGGTATACAGGTAAGATGGTAAAAATGGGCATCTAAGAATATAAATGGTCACCAATGAGTATGAATGGTTGTTGGATTCTAATCCTTGACAGGAAATTGAAAAGAGTAAGTGGGGTGTGTGTGTGTGTGTGTGTGTGTGTGTGTGTGTGTGTGTAGTAAGTAGGTGTCACAGAGAACCTTGCTCACAAGATGAAGGGGTTTGGTCATAGGGCACATGGACCAATGGACATGCTGTTTGCATGATTGACTTAGTAATTATCTGGGCATTAGTGCTCTTTCAATCTACCTAAAGCAATGGCTAACAAACAGGTACACACTGAAATTACCTAGAGATTTCAAAAAAAATATTAAGCCTGGCTTCTATCACAGGATATTCTGATATAAATAAATATGTGGTGAGACAGAGGCATTGCAGTTTTAAAAATATGCCCAGAAGATTCTAATATGCAAGGTTTGAGACTCCCTGAATGAGGTCAGGATTCACCCCAGAGACCAATCTAGGGATGATCATGCAGTGGAGAAATGGATCCACCTATGAAAGGAAGAGATTTGAGAACTAGAAATTAGGAAGCCCTAGTATTAATTGGATGCCAGAAATAGAATGGAGACTAACACTATTAATAAATAATTCTTATGCTATAAATCTATAATAATTAATACTGGGTAGTATTAGTCATGGATAGACAAATACCAATAGAAAAAATGAAATCAACATATAGATTCAGATATATATATGGATATTTAATGTCCAATAAAGGAATCCAAATCAGTATTGAAATGAAAGACTATTCATGAAATCGTGTTGGGGCTATTAGCCATTAGGAAGGGTCAAAGGCTCAGGGATTATGGGGGCCTCCAGTTCTAGGAAAGCCCAGTGTGGCCAGGCATTGCTGCTCTCATGGCATGTAGCATGGGGATCAGAAGGGCAACTTCTGGTGTCAGAAGCCCGTGGGCAATGTATGGCTGTCTTGGGTCATCTAGAGACTCCAGGACACAGGAGAAGAAATTGCTAAACCTCTAAAGTAAAGGAGTTTATATGGGCCACTAACAGGAGTGCCTGTTATTTTGCAATCTGGGCAGATTCTAGAGGCTTTTTTTGGAGAGACCCCATACAAGGCAGGACAATTTGCAAATGTCATCATAAATTGATTTGTAAAATCCATTTGAAAATTTGTAATCTACTTAGAATCCAAAGAAGTCAAAAAGCTGTTGAGCTTGTTTTAATGTTGCAAATGCTTTAAGAGACAATAGATCTTCCTCAGCTGTATTAGAAACTGAGTGGCCCCTGGTTTATCAAGGAGTTTTCCAGGATTAAGCTGATGTGGCAGAGCCTTGCCCTATGTGTGAGATACTAGCTTATTACCTTTTCTAAGCTCCTTTGTATTTGTATGATCTGAATCAGTGTGTCAGAGGGATTTCCTTAGAGGAGGACATCATCAGGGTGATGTCATACCTGTGTTTCTAGATGAAGTTAAGATTATGTTAAGATAAAGTTACACATGGTTAATATTTTGCCTGGAAAGGCTGTTTGTGATACAAGGCTGCTGTGGTACTTCATGGGAAGTCAGGTGAAGGTTCATTGTGTCACCTGAAAGTGAAGGCAAGCTGTAGCTGAGAGGCTGTTAAAATAGACATTGGACAGAACATCTTAGCCAAATCTATGAAAGCAAAATATTTACCAGTTGCTGTTCAGATGAGGGAAGAAATTTTAATAATTATGGTGGAACCACAACATTAAGGCTGCAGTGATGTACCATTCATTCCTTATAAGTTTAAGAATAGGCCAAATTGGAATGGAAAAGCAGAGGGGATAATTATTCCTTCACTAAAAAATTCTTGTGTAAATGGTCTCAATCCCAAAAGTCTGTTTTAATTTGTAATGCACCATATTAACTCTTTTACTTGGGGAAGGGAGGCTGGTCATTGGGTTCTCATTTTGTCATGTCAAAAGGAAAGTCCTAAAGACTTAATTTAATTTTAAATTAAAATATATTTGATTTTATTGTTCATTGGGTTGGACCAGCCATGGTTACTCTGGAATATTTTAGAGCCTTGGGCTGTAGGGTCATGGGAGATTAGGCAAGGCAATAGTTCTGATGGTTAAGGTGAGGCATAACTGTCCCCCATTTTACATTCAGTAACTCCCCTAAAATACCTTGTTTAAATTCAGTAGTATATCCAGGTATAACTCTAATTTGACTCCAATATTGTTTAAGGCCATAAACATGTGCCAATGGATGAATTTTAGGAAATACTAAATTCAGAATCTGTAATGTAAAGACATAAAAGCCAATTAACACCCTTCTATCTTTTTGTTGTATAAATTATTTTGGTAAGTTTAAATTTACAATTGGGTCAGATAGTGGACATTTGTTTTAGCTTTCTTCCTTATCCTGTGCCCAGGGTTCCTTCCTTCCATCCAATCATCCTTCATTCTTCTTTATGGTTGTACCTGGATGATCCCCTTTCCTTACCCTGATCACATTTATAAGTTTGTTCTACCAGAGAGTCTCAAATCAGGATCATCACAGTGGTGGAGTTGCCCCTTGGCTGTACCAGAGGCACACCCCCGGTGTTATTCTCTAGAACCCAGGGATCAGGGTCTATCATGTCAGCAGCCCCAGCATGTTGTAGAGTCCTGGTGAGTCAGCTGCGTCTAGGAGTACAGACTTCAGTATGCCTCAGATGAACAACTTTTCCTCCACCTAAGTGAGTCCACATAGCTTACAAGGTATGATTCTTTCCCCCAAGCCCTTAATGGAACAAGTGCTAAAGCCAGGCTGATGCACAGCCAAGAGTTACAAGGTAAAAGTCATTCTCCCAAGCCTCGCACCTGTCGCAACTTACGATGAAATCAAAATATGCAATTGGTCCAGCTGAGGCATGCAACACAGGGCCTCTTCAAGCAGGACTGTTTAACACAGGCTTCACAGAACTCATCAAACGCAGCCCAGTTCAAAGCACAAACTTCCCAGGATGGAGCAGCACAGCTCAAAGAGTATGCTAGCCAGCAAACAGCAGCTTGGAATGGTGGCTCACCTGGAGTCAGAAGAGCTACTTAGCAAAGCAAAGCAAGAGCAGAAAAACCCCTGTTGACACTGGTCATCAATGAGCCACCACACATAGCACTACTGTCCTGGACATACAATGAAAAAAATAGAGACCTCCACTCAAGATTTGGTTTCTATGCCAAGACTGATGACACTACACAACAAGTTATGAAAAAGTTTGTTACTTACCCAAGGAACTCCTGGAAAGAGCAGGGAGACACAAGTGGGTGCTAACTCGAACGAGGCAGAAGTAATGGATTGGGCTTTTATAGTAGCTGGCACATGTGTGGGATGAGATTTTTATCAAATGTGAATTTCCCAAAGGCACCAAAGGCAGAGACAGGTGCAAACTTTCTCATCCATCTATCCACATGGGTAACAAAGGGGAAGAAGAGGGTGAGGCTTAAACGCAGTAGTCATGTTTAAAAAAATGGAGTCAGATCTTCTATTACACCCTTTAATAAATTTTGAATTTTTTATCCTGTGAAAATAATACACATCCTAAAACTAAACAAAACTTGTACCTTCATTCTTTTTCCAAATGAAGAGCAATAAGGAATCACCATAGATGCTTGAGACCATCATTTCTATTCATAATTCTCCTTAAATCTAAATTATTTCCCTATGAATTATTTCCCTAGGAGTCTCTTCTATTGCTAAAAATAGAATTCAGAGGAACATAAACAGAATTATTCATAGCAGGAAGAAATCTTAGAGATTGTTTTTTTCCAATATTTTTCTGAAACAGGTGTTGAAACTAAATCTAGAGATTTAATCCAAATTCCCCAAGTGGGATTTCAAATTAATCTTGTCATAAATAATTGTTTTGTTTGTTAGTTCACTTGTTTGGGGAGTATCTGGAATTAATCTTTGACATCTGCATCCCCATAAAGGCATGACCTTCTCATCACCCCTCCCTGCTTTCCTAACATGCGCTTCTGTCTTTGATCATATTTTCTTCTGGGAAAGAAGTACTGCTGTGAATTTGTATACAGCTTTTATTTCTCTGTCTTGCCAGTGGGTTTCAGCCCTTGTCAATTCACTATGGAGTCAATGAGACTGAAAAAATGACAGTGGGATGTTCTTGGGGTGAAAGGGTTTATACCCAACTTTATTCCCATGGTGCCAGGTCACTCACTAGAATCCCGTCCACTCAGAGAGAGTCTGCATGCAGCAAGCCATTCTCTGCCTCTGGGCCTCTCTGCCCCCACAGCTGTCTCAGTCTCTGTCCTTGGCACTGCCGCCACTCCGGTCTCTACTCCCTTGCAGCCAGGCGGCCATGCCACCATGTCATGCAGAGTGCTGGGTGGAGCTCTTTATATAGAGTCAGTAGCAGACACGTGTGTAGTGAGCAAACTGACCCGGGCCAGGTGATAATCCTGGCCATGGGAACCTTAACTTTATCCACAGACTAGTTCTATCCCCCAAATTAAATTCTGCTTTTCTTTGACTTCATCTGGACTGTCAACATTCCTCAAAGCCAAAACTTTTCTGAATTATAACAACTTTTAATAAGTGACTTTTTCCCAATTTTCCATTCTTTGAAAAGATAGAAAGTTCAGATTTAGAGACGTACATGAGGAAAAGGGATCAACACACATTGAGAGTATAATCCTCCTGCCCTCTTTTATTCTCTCTCTCTCTGACAGTCTGACTAAATACTATTCAATCCTAATTATTCTACATTTTCAGAAAAAGCCCCCTTTTCTCCAACCAGTTCACTCTGGTATAATTTTGAGTACTTATTACACACAAAAGTTTAAATGCAGAGATTGTATTTTAACTTCATTTTCTCATCACTCACTAGTGTATGTAGCACTATGAGGACAATCTAAAACAGCTAAGAAATCTACTATAGTGAATGGAATGGTGTGTTGATCAGGAACCACTATATTTTATGTGCTTTTATGTGCTCTAGGCCAGTGGTTCTCAAATTTAATATGCATAAAAACTGGAAAGCTTGAAAGGAAATACAGACTCCTGTACCTGAGGTTCAGGATTCTCAGGAGGTGATGGGGCCTGCGCATTTGCATTTCTAGCAAACTCACACTTAATCCTGATGCTGTGGTTCCAAAGACCACTGTCTGAGTAGCTCTTTGATCTGTACACTATTTCTTTGTGTTCATGGATCCATCACTTACATCTGAATCATCCGAATCACCTGGGGTGCCCCACACCAGACTCACTGAATTAGGGTATTTGGGAGAGGGAGCCAGGAAGCCAAAGATAGCAAGCAAGGTGACTTCTATCTATAATAATATAATAATGTAAGAGAATTCTCCACCAGTGGTTCTCAAATTTTGCTATACAATATATATTCACCTGGGGATCATTAAAAATTTCTGATGCCCAACTCCCACTACAGATACTCTGACTTAACTCTTATAAGATACATCAGGGCATCAGGAGTTCTAAAAGCTCCCCAGGTGATACTAATATGCAGCAAAGATTGGGGACCACTGTATTAAACAGTATTTAAATCAGGTGTCTGAGAAATAAAATTAGAACTTTGTGAAAGACGATTGTCAGCTTTTATAGCTGATCAAGTTAGGAAATTCCCAAGGCTCCTCAGGGTTCAGGTTTGGAATGAGTCAAATTTATTTCATGCTTTAATTGCCTTGTTTATTCAGTAATAAAAGAAGTTCTCTTCGTAGAGTCCAAAAGCCTAGTTCTTAAAAGAAATACATATTTAATGCTGGCATTTAATGAAGTCCACCTTTTGTACAGAACTTTGTTACACTTTGTTTTAATTGGAATTTTAGTTGATATTGTGCTGTTTTGACACAATTCTAAAAGTCACCAGGGACAATTACAACATTGTCGTGATAACCCCGGGATTTTACATTAATTTCCTTACTGATTGGGACATTTGAATCTTCCACTGATTCAGATCATTCAAAAAGGGTGAAGTGCTAGGTAATAGTTTTTTGAAATATGTGTGTGTGTGAAAGGATGTGTGTGTATATGTGTGTCTTTGAGCATCATGAGACAGTAATACATAGATCTCAGGAGGAATTTCTTGTCTCCAACCACTATAAAACATTTGAACAACTTAGAAAAGAATATGACAATTCTATTTATATAGACTTCTTTAATGTTATTATTTCATTATAATTAGCAATTTTTAAAAAGGAGGGTGTCTTGCCAAAGGGTTTAGCCCCTGACAACTTCACTATGGAGTCAATGAAACTGAAAAAATGATAATGGAATGTTCTTGGGGTGAAAGGGTTTATACCCAACTTTATTCCCACGGTGGCAGGTCACTCACTAGAATCCCATCCACTCAGAGCAAGTCTGCATGCAGCAAGCCAGTCTCTGCCTCTGGGCCCATCTGTCCCCACAGGCATGTCAGTCTCTGTCCTCTCCGCTGCCACAACTCCAGCGTTTGCTCTGCTCTCCTACAGCCTTGCAGCCCTGCCACTGCGTCACCCGAGCCCGGGGTGGAGCTCCATATATAGAGTCAATAACAATGTATTGCCCACATGTTCATAGTAAGCAAGGTGACCAGGGCCAGACGAGAATCCCAACCATAGGAACCTTCAATTTCTCCACACTCCACCCCTCCAGGAGTGCCTCTCAATCTACGTGCCTTCAATCCTCTGCAATGGTCCTTGTTCGAGGAAGCTGGAATATTGTAACCAACTTCCACAACAACATAACAACAATAGAGGCTATGACAATATACAAATAACAAAAATTATGACAATTTATAACAACCTCCAGCCTGAGGAGATCCTTTGCCACCAAGTGGTCATCCTGGCTGTATTCAAACCAGTTCTACTCAAATGAGTTAACCAAAAGGACCACAGATGGGTCTTACAATACCCACCTTCTCCAGCCTCTCCAGCAGAAAGTCTTGCAGACACACAGGCCAGTCTTGTTTTGTCTCAGGCTTCTGCTTTGTCCTCAGTGGCCAGAATTGCAGCTCCAGTAAGAGTCTATTTGACTTTTCATCCCATTTCTTTCTTTCTGTCTGCTCCTGCCTTTATCAAATCAACCCACATCTGGGTCCTTGTGACCTTCACAAGGCCTTTAAATTCTTCCTTCAAGTACCAGACTGTATTTCCTTCTGTGCTTTCATTGTTTGAGCCTGAGGATAGAAGCAGAGCACAGAGTGCTCCACGACCTGGGGAGGGGGCTGCACCTCTGCTGGAGGAACCCACGGCTGGAGAGTCTTTATTTTCTCTTGGGCTTTCCACGAGCTTTCAACTAGGTGTGGTTTCAATGGAGGAGGGTCTGATGTCTTCTGCACCGGCAGGGCCTCCACCTCCACCTGTTTGTCAAACTTCAGCTTCTCCTCCATTTCTGGGGCTGACGGCTCCACTACATCCTTCACCTGCCCCACGGCACCTGGCAGCCTGCACTCTAGACTGCTGCTTCTCAAGCTGCTGCTTCTCCTCATGCTGCTTCCTCTCGGGCTACCGTGACATCCTTTACCATTTCCACAGCACCTTGTAGTGACAAGGCACCTCACAGCTCATGTTCTCATGCTGCTGCTTCTCATGCTTCCTGTAGGAGGCCATCTTTCTCCCTTACGGCCTTTTTCAGGATCAAATTTACTGCCTCAGGTATCACCTCCACCCCTTCCCAGTCTTGGGGTGAGGCCCAGTCCTTTAGGAGGCAAGCCGTATTGGACCACACGTCCACTGGAGAACACTTGACTGCCCATAGGGACAGCCTGCTGAAGCACTCCTCTCATGAGGGCGGCCTGTTCTCTTCCTTGGTCAGCAATGAATCCTGCCGATGTTGCCAATTGTCTTGCCAATAGGTTTCAGCCCTGGACAAGCTTACTATGGATTCAATGAGACCAAGGAATGACAATGGAATGTTCTTGGGCTGAAAAGTTTTATACCCAACTTTATTCCCACGGTGGCAGGTCAAGCACTAGAATCCTGTCCACTCAGAGCAAGTCTGCATGCAGGAAGCTGGTCTCTGCCTCAGCCCCTCCCTGCCCACACAGCTGTCTCAGTCTCTGTCCTTAGTGCTGCCACCACTCCAGTTTTGTCTTGGTCTCCCACAGCCATGCAGCAGCCATGCCACCATGTTGCCCAGAGCACTGGGTGGAGCTCTTTTTATATAGAGTCAACAGCAATGTATTGCCCACATGTGTGTGGTGAGCTAGCTGGCCAGGACCAGGTGAGAATCTGGGCCATAAGAAACTTCACTTTATCCACAGAGGGATTTGCATGTTTTCTACTTGAAGGAAGTACAGTGGAATAGATAACCATTGGGTTTGATTCCATAAAGTCCATATTTCTATAGATTCTACCTTCTCACTTTCGGATGTACAGTTCTTTTTGCCTCTTCCCAATTTCACCCAAGCAGTTACAGTTCTTCCAGAAATGCTTCTCTCTACCTTTTAGTAATTCTTCATGCTTCAGAGTTCAGAAATGTTTGCTGGTGTAGTGTGGGGAAAATGGAAGTTTCTCACCTAACCCTAAACTCTTTGATGTAACTGACCTACTGCTAGGCTACTGCTTCCACACCAGTTAGCAATGAACTATTATTGACTGAGTCACTATATAAAGAGCTCTGCCCAGTGCTCTAGGAGGGAGCAGAGATGGAGGTAGATTATGCACTTTCAGACTTCTGGATGCAGATGTGATTCTAGTGCTTGACCTACCACCCTGAGAATAAAGCCAGGTATAAACCCTTTTACCCCATGAATGTTCCATTGTCATTTCTTGGTCTCATTAAATCTATAGTGAACTTGCCCGGGGCTGAAACTCTCAGCAAGACATGTTGATATAGACAAATGAAGATAGGGATACACATACACACAGCTCTTTCTCTCTGTCTTAATTACTTGATTAAATCATGAAACCCTAATAATTGTTATAAGCTATGTCTAATACCTTAGAGAAAATCTAAGTCCTGAACTAAAATCAGGAAAATCAAGAAACATAATATTTATCATTAAAATAGCTAAGGAAATACAGACTTTCACTATAAATTGGCTTTTGGTGAAAGACTCATGCAAAATCTTCTAGCTTCCTAGTAAGACAGATTTGAAGACCCAGGAAAAGAAACCAATTCTTAAAACTGAAGATAAAAAGACTGATAGTGAAATGTAACAATATTTCTTGGAAAAATATTTACTAACTGTGATAAGAATGAATGTGGAGTAAGAAAAATAAACTTTGTTCAAAAATAAGGACTGGTCTTCAATATGGCAAAACATAAGAGAAAGTTTTAAAAAATAACTAATTTAGTGGTGTCATGTGGATTCCATGACTCACTATATTTAGCAAAAGGGAATAGAGTGGGAAATGTTGCTAGAAGATGAAATACATAATCATTTCATGAAAAACACAGTGGAGGGAATAAACAGAAGACTGAAAATAAAGAAAAAATAAAAAGATATCACTAGCCTAAACAAATCTCCTAGAACTCAGAAGAAAAGTAAAAGAGATTAATATGAAGCACAGAAACTGATGTGTTAGGAATGATGATCATTAAAATAGTGGAGTAAGTAACTCCAAGGGGCAATCCCTTCACAGAAACACAAGCAAAACTGTCACAGTCAACTTTATCAGAACTCAAAAAACAGTCACAAAGGTTTAAAGTAACAAAGTGAATTCTGAATCAAGAAAAAGCCACTTAAAAATGGCAGGGCAGCTTTGTGGCATTTTTACTTCCCTGTACCCACCTCCCTCCCTGGCTCAATGGTGGTCTTGAGGATCCTGGCCCACATTCACAGTGTGAACCTCTGGGCCTCATTTCTAACGAAGCAGAGCAAACATTATTTATAAAAAAATGTGTTTGTTCTAACTGCCTGAAGGGCTGCCTGAAAGGCTGAGGAAAGCACATAGCTTCTTTTTCCAAATTCTGGGCATTGCTTCTGGCAGTAAAGTAGAATACATTCCTCTAAAACATTGTAAGCCAAACACCCAGTCCAAAACCACCTGGGGAAAAAGATTATAACTGAGGCAAACAATAGGCTGCCTAAAGCCTGGAAGGAAAACCTGGGGATAGAATCTTCAGGAAATCAGGGCATTCAAAAGAGTTCACATAACCTGGGAAATTTAGAAAATTGCATGCATCCCCAGGGCAGGAAACATGCTTAGAAAAATCCTTAGAAGAAAAGCTTTCACCTCTACTAACTGGGGTGCCTGGCTTCAGTGCAAGAAAGAAGGGAGTAAACTGAGTTGTAAACTGTCTGACCAAGTTGAATAGTGATGGCACAGTGCCAATGCATGAAGAATTGGGAGAAATTTATCTCTCAAAACACTGATTGGGCATAAGCTAAAGGAAAAGAGACTGCAGAGACCACACATGGGAAAGAAGAGGGACTTTACCAAAACAGTTCAGAAAAATGACTAAACAAAGAACTACAACCCAATAAAGCAACAAAAACAAACCACGAAGAGAGCAAAGAATCTGATTTTCAATGTTACTATATTATAATGTGCAAAGTGTCTAATTTTCAAAACAATAAAATAAAAAGCATATAAATGAACAAGAAAATATGACTCCTTCACAGAAAAAATTAGTAGAAATTGTCCCTGAGGAAGCCCAAACATTCCATTTACTAGCCAAAAACCTTAAATTGAATATCTTGAATATGCTCAAAGAGCTAAAATAAAATTAACAAGTAGAGAATATCAATAATGAGTTAACATTTATTAAAATGACCTAAAAAGAAATTCTGGAGCTTAAAAGAATAATGACTGAAATGAGAAACTCACTGCATTTTAAGAGTAGGTTTGAGTATGTCAGTGAACTTGAATATAGAAACTATATTCAACTGAAGTTATCTAATCTCAGAAGCAGAAAGAGAAAAGAATAAAAGAAAGTGAGACCTGTGTGACCCCATAAGTATGTCAATATATATATTACAGGTGTCCCAGAGGGAATGGAGAGAGAACAAAGGAGCAGAAAGAATATTTAAAGAAATAATGGCCACAAAACTTACCAATATTGACAAAAAACTATGAATTTATGCATTCACCAAACTCAATGAATTCTAAAAAGGATTTACTCAAAGAGATCCACAAACACGTTATAATCAAAATGTTGAAAGCTAAAGATACAGTGAATTTGACAGCAGCAAAAGAGAAATGACTATGTAAAAGTGATCCTCAATAAGTATTTTTATTAGAAACCAGAATTCAGAAGGGAGAGAATGACATTTTTAAAGTACTAAGTGAATAAAACTGTCAATTGAGCAGTCTGTATCTGGCAACACTCTGCTTCAAGAATGAAGAAGAAATTAAGACAATACCAGATAAGTGAAAGTTGAGGAAGTTTGTTACTAGGGCACCAACCCTATGATAAATGCTGAAAAGAGTCTTTCAACTTGAGATAGATGTAACTAGGGGTAATTGGGAACACCATGAAAAATAAAGCACTCCCACAAAAGTAACTATATAGGTAAATGTAAAAGCCAGTGTGATTGCATTTTTGATTTATGACTCTTTTTCAAAATTTCCTATGTGATAAAAGACAAATACAAAGAATGATAATTATATGTTAATAGGCATACAACGTATAAGCATGTAATTGTGACAATAACAGCATAAAGAGCTGCATAAGAGCAGTTTCTATATGATATTGAGGCTTAGTTAATATGAATTCAAGCTAGATTTTTATAAATCTAAGATGTTAATTGTAATCCTCATGATAATGTTAAGAATAGACCTGAAAAAACATATTAAGAAAATGAGAAGAGAATCAAAATGGCACATTAAAAAACTCAGCTAAATGCAAAAGAATCCAGTAATGAAAGGTATAAATTGTAGAAAATATGTAGCAAAGGAGCATTAAGTGTGTCCTTCCTTACTTGTAAAAGACACTTTATGAGTAAATGGATTAAACTCTTCAAATAAAAGGCAAGAAATGGCACAATGTATTTAAAAATATGATACAACTATGCTCTGTCTACAAGGGACTCATTTTAGATTCAAAGACAGAAATAGGTTGAGAGCGAGAGGATGGAAAATGATATCCTATGCAAATAATAACCAAAAGACATGGGGTGCTTATACTAATAATGGTCAAATAAACTAGAGACAAAGGAGACTTCTGGTTTCTGGTCCAGAATGGAAGGTGCTTGGAAGTCACTATGTTTAATAAAATGTAAAAAGCTGAACAAATTGAAAAATGAATGACCCTTTTAAGATCCAACACAGAAGTGAGATCACAAGGCAAACTGCTGCCTCCAAAGTTGGACAGACAGACAGACAAACACAGAGTTTAATAATTTACCAACCAGAAACCCTGAGCACAAACCTCAGCAGAAAATAGCACTGGAATAGAAAACCTGAATTATAATTGCTAGGGTTCAGAGCAGACGGTCTGAGAGTTACAAACTCCAGTGGAACCCAGTCACAGTGGTATTCTTTATACTTTTGTGAGTTCTACTCCCAGGAGCTCCACCATATTCTCACAAAGAATATGAGAAAAATTCCCTTGTGCTTCCAGTAGAAATGGAAAAGGAGCCATTTTGAAATATGTCAGAATAATAAAGACTGCCCTTAAGAGAAACTATTGCACCAGAAACTAAACTATCTGGGCTTCATCAGAGCCTAAGAGACCTGGAGGAAGGGAAATTCCAAACTCTAGTCCACAATAGCCATACTGTCCCACCTATCCAAAGGAGGGGTGGGGATGAGAAGCACTTCTGAATTTTGAGTACAGAGACATGGACTCTCTAAAAGACTGAGACCTAATCATAGGATGCAGAATACCTCCCAACTCCTACACACCTTACTATCACATTAACATTACTAAATGCATATTTGTTACAGTTCATTTTACCCAGTATATCATTTCTGGCTATCAAGAAAAAAAATGTATATTTAAAAATAAAAGCATATTAAAAGATTAAAAAAAACACAGTTAAAGAGACAGAGCAAGCATCAGAACCAGGCTCAAATATGGTAGGAATATTGGAGTTAAAGACATGGAATTTAAGACAATTATCATTAATATGCTGAGGACTCTAATTAAAAAGGAAAAAAATAAGGTAGTACATATTGACAAAAGGGTCAATTCACCAATAATATTCAAGAATTTAAAGCATATAAATAGCAAATAAAAGAGTCCCAAAGTATATGAAGCAAACATTGACAGCATTATACAATAGTAATTGAAGATTTCAATATTCTACTTTTTGATAATCAGTGGAAAATCTAAATGGGATATCAATAAGTAAATATTGGACTTGAACAACACTATAAGCTGACTATGCCTAACAGACATATAGAATACTCCAACCAAAACAGAATATCTATTACTCTCAAGTGCATATGGAATGTTTTTCAGAATAGATTATATCTTAGGCAAAAAATTCTCAGTATGTTTAAAATGATTGAAATGATACAAAGGGTCTTCTCTGATCAAAACAGAATGAAGCTAGAAATCAGTGACAGAAATAAAACTGTAAAATTTACCAATATGTGGAAATTAGCAACACATTCTTAAATTTCCAATAGGTTGAAGAAGAAATCACAAGTGAAATTTGTGAAACAAATAGAAGTTGTCTATTCTAATTGAAATTCTTTGAGACAAATAGAAATGAAAGCATACCAAAACTATGGGATGTAATGAAGACAGTATTCAGAAGGAAGTTTATAGGTGTAAATGCCTACAGTAGTGTTAAGAAGAAAGGACTCAAATCAATAACCTAACTTTACACTTAAGGCTAGGAAAAGAAGAGTAAACTAAACCCAAAGCTAGCCAATGGAAGGGAAAAAACTTACATCAGAAGCTAATGAAATAGAAAAACAACAAAGAGAATTAATGAAACCAAAATTTTTATTAAAATAGCAACAAAATTCAAAAAACCTTAAGCTCTAATGAGTAGGAATAATAAAGATATAAATAACTAAAATGAGAAATAAAAGTGGAGACATTATTACTGACCTTATAGAAATATAGACAACTATAAGAGAATGTTATGAATTATTGCATACCAACAAATCAGATAATTTGGATGAACTAAACAAGTTCTTGTGTGCATAAAAATTACATAACAATAATTCAAGAAATAGAAAATCTCAATAGTGCTATTCCAAGTAATGCAATTGAATGAGTAATCACAACCTCCACCAGAGGAAAGTCCAGTACCAGATGGCCTTCCTGGTGAATTCTATCAAACTTTTAAAGAAAAACCAACATCCATCTTTCTAAAAGCTTACAAAAAAATCAAAGAGAAAACACTTCTAATTCATACTATGGGGCCAGAATTGCCCTGAAAAGCAAAGCCAGACAAAGACTCCTCCACAAGAAAAGGAAGCTTAAGACCAACATCCTTTATAAAGATAGATTTATCCTAGGAATGCAAGGATGGTTCAACAAAAGCAAATCAATTAGTGTAATACCAGACCCACATTATATAGTGAAGGGAAAACTGAGATGGATCATTACTACTGGCTCAGAAACAGCATTTGACAAAATCCAACACCTTTTCAATAATTAAAACATTGAGAGAATCATGGGTAGATGGGAACTTCCTTAACATTACAACGGGCTTTTATAAAAAACCCAGTTATCATCATAGTCAATGGTGAAAGACCTAACAATTTCATCCTAAGATCAGAGACAACATTAAGAATGCCCTTTTCTACCACTGCTATTCAATATTGTATCAGAAATACTAGGCAGAGCAATTAGGTAAGAAAAATTAGGTAAGAAAAAGGAAGAAGCTATTCTGCCTATTGGAATATGACATGATTCTATATATACAAAATCCCAAGAATCTACAAGTGCCTTACTTGTCCTAATGGACAAATGCAGAAAAATGGCAGTTTACAAGATCAACACATAAAAAGTTGTGTTTCTATACATCATCAACAAATAATTCTAAAGAGAAATTAAGAAAACAATTCCATTTCAAATAGCATTCAAAGAAAAAAAAACTACCCAGGAGCAAATTTAAGCAAGAAGGTTACTGAAAACTTTAAAATATATTGAAGACTGTAAAATATTGCTGAAAAAAATTAAAGATGAACTAAATAATGTATCACAAAACTTAACATTAAAATGTTAATACTAGTCAAAGCAATCTGAAGACTCAGTGCAACCCCTATCAAAATTCTAATGGTCCTTTTTGCAGAAATGGAAATGCCAGTCTTACAATTCACATGGAATTGCAAGGACCCCTGAAAAGCCAGAACTATAGTGAAAAAGAACAAATTTATTCTTTTAGATTTCAAACTTACTAAAAAAATTATAGTAATCAATACAGTGTGGTGCTAGTATAAAGACAGGCATACAGACTAATGGAATGGAAATGAGAGTCCATAAATAAAGCCCACACATCTATGGTTAATTGATTTTTGAGAGTGCCAAAACCATTCAATAAGGAAAGAACAGTTTCTTTAACAAACAGTACTGGGATAACTGCATATCCATCCACAAAATAATAAAGTTTTGCCCTATCTCACAACATATACACATATATATAAGTGGATCACTGATATAAATTTAAGAGCTAAAACCACAATCACCTAAAATAAAACAGGAGTAAATCTTCATACCTTAGGTTTTATGATGGATTTTTCTATACAATATCAAAACTACTATTAACAATAGAAGAAAACACATAAATTAGATTTCATCAAAATTAAAGCTTTTGTGCATCAAGGACACCATCAAGAAAGTAAAAAGAGTATGGTGTGCACAATGGAAAAATATTTTCAAATTATGTATCTGATAATGTACCACCTAGTGTATATAAAGAACACTTATAATTCAACAAGAAAATTTAAAAATGAGCAAAGGACTTGAACAGACATTTCTCTAAAGAGCATATACAAATGGTCAATAAGTGCATGAAAATACACTCAACATCATTAATCATTAAGGAAAACCAAGTAAAAACCATAAAGAGCACTTCACACTCACTAGGATTGTTACAATAATCAATATTTTTCAAAAACTGGAAAATAACAAGCATTAGTTAGGATGTGACAAAACTGGAATATTTGTAATTACTGGCAGGTATTAGTGTAGCCACTGTGGAAAATATTTTGCCAGTTCCTAAAAAAGTTAAATATAAAATTATCATGACATCCAGGAATTCTATTCCTAGGTAAAAACAGATATTCAAACAAACACTTGTACCTGAATGTTCATAGCAGCACTATTCACAATGATCAAAGATGGAAGCAACCCAAATGTTCATCAGGTTTGAACAGATAGAGAAATTATGTGCATAGAATGGAATATTATTCAGTCACAAAAAGGAATAAAGAACAGATTTCATATCAATAAATTTTTTAAAAGTGATATGAAAGACAAGCCTAGTGGAACTAACATATATATATATATATACACACACACACTAAAAATTTCAAAAGAGAATAAAAATTTAAGGAAGATACAATTATCAAATTAGTAATATAAATGAATATTCCCTGAGTAAAAAACTCACTCCATGCCAGTGATATTAATATTCAGGAATATTAAGGATTTGCATTCCCCAAAAACCTGTTTAGTACTAGAATTCATAGGCCTTGTCAGTAAGGCAGACTGGAGACACAGTGGTTGGGACCCTAGATACCAGGTCAGAAATGAGGCTATCACTGTTGACTGATCATTTTAGATGTGATTATAACTAGAACAAAGGCTCTCTTGAGTTCACAGTCTGTGGGAGACAGATCAAGAGTTGCATCACAAAACTGAGCTGTTAGAAGCTAGGAGACATCCAGGTAGAGAAAATAGGGCAATGAGCAAGGTAGGCAAGTGTGTTTCAACAAGACCAAGGTAACCTGAGCTGAAATTATTTACTACCACAGAAAGCCTGGTACCATCAGAGCAATCACTTTAGAGCAATAAAGAAAACATAGGTTAAAGAAGAAACAGGGAAACAAAAACCTAAAAACATTCATACCAGTTAGATTGAAAAACACTCTGATCAGGCAGGCATGTAAGGTGCCATTTGCTGAGGCCTTTTAGAGTCAGGTAGAGAATATTTGGCATTAGAGTGTAGCTTAAATTCTGCTGAAAGAGAGTGTTGGATTCAAGGTGAGGGTCATTACTATATGATAGCATTTGGACACTGAAGTATGAATTCAGGGAAACCCTGTGCAATTATTAAATTTTATTACAACCATCCAAAATGCCTATGAAAACCTGAATTATATTTTTTAAAGTTCAGTAATAGCCTAGGAAAATTGAGACTGTCTGAGGAAAAATAAGAACAAACCCAAGCATTGAATTTTTACACTTTCATTTTTAAAGTTCTAGATAAAATATTTACTGAGAAATATTTGTCTTTTGTGGAAGTAATAGATATAAAATATGGTTTGAAATAAGGATGCTTACAGTGGTCCTGACCCCAAACAGTACTCCAAATTTCACATTTATCAGAAGAGAGTCATCCTTGGTTCAGGCTGGCTCTCTAAGGAGGTGCTAGTTAAAGTGCATGGCAGTAGCATTCTCAATTTAATTTTAGTGGGAAAATATTGAAAAATGAATTAATTTCTTGTCTCTTTGGATATGCAATGGCAAAACCAGAATTTTTTATGTTTTTGTTGTGATTATTATGGAACTAGACTCAAGAAGAGAACAGTCAAAAAATGAAAAGAAATACTTGAAAAAAGAATGATTAAGAACAAATGTGCATAAACAAAAATATCAAGATGTTGTCATTCTCTATTAATATCACACTGCTTTGATTCTCTGTATAGTACTAGTTACTAGCTTATATTTTTCTTAAATTTGTATTTATTTGTTCTTTGTGTACCCCACTAGATAACTTCTTTATTGTTGTTGAATATATGAATTTATATGATCTTGGGGGATTTGGGAAGCAAAATAGTTGAAGATTAACATACTGGGAACTGAATATGCTTCAGAATACGATTCTTATTCAAGGCCAGAGTTTCTGACCATGGCTCTGGTTTACTGAAATCAAGTCTCTGAAGGAATCAGTAGCCCTGTGGAATATGATTTTCTTCCCCTCCACTTTTTATTACCTCTGTTCTCCCCACTACCCAGTTTTGGTGGCAGGATCTATCATTCATTCACCAATCTGTGTGTGTCTGATTGCCTCAAGTCACAGAATTAAATCAATTATAATCCTTGATTTATGACATACTGTCATGGGCATTTATTTATGTTTTTTTATTTATTCAGTTAATTGGATAGTTATTAGAACTCACACTCAAAACAAAAGTTTCAACCTTTACAAAAATTTGTGTTAACTATATAATACTCCTTCAGCAAATTCTGTTCCTGGCTCCCTCCCATCCAGGGATCACACCAAAACCTATGTTCATCTCTCCCATTTCTGACCTGGCAGCTAGGGTCCTATCCATTGTATCTTCCATCTTCATTACTGACCCAGCTTGTGAATTCTAATGCTAAATACAGGTTTTTGGGGAATGCACGCCCTTAATATTCCTACATGTTGTTCTGTCAGTTTTCTCCCTACTCCTTCCTGCCAACGAAAGTGTATTTCTCCACATGGCATCTTTTCCCACCTTTCTCTGCACATAATTTCTTATTGCATATATATGTGTTACTAAACTTATTTGTTTTTAGTTCTTTTTAATCTTATAAAAAAGGTTATTAGCTGTATATAATCTTTTGAGGTTTACCTTTCTTGTATTATATTGTTAATATTTATCCATATTGTTATTTGTGTCTGTGGCTTTTTTGTTGTGAATATAGTATACTATTCCATTGTGTGAATGAACATAGTAAAGTTAATTTATTTGATTTTGATGGGTATTCAGATGTTTCTTTCTCCTTTTCAAAATTTTTGCTTTTATGAACAATACTATTACAAACATCCTTGTGTATGTCACCTATTATACCTGCCATTTATTCATACACAGTATGCATATTTGTTGGGTGTCTCCTAAAATATAGGCACCAACCAAAATGCTGAGGGAAAAACAGAGTGGAATAAAGTTAAGTTTCCTATCACAGGACCTACAATAACGAGGGTTCTCTCTCTGGTCATGAATGTTAGGTGAGCAAACAAGTTTATTCCCCTTAGGAGATTTAATTAACGCATTTCCTCCTATCTGGCACTTAAAAAAATAAACAAGAAAGACTTGAGAGTGGCTTTTAACTTTTAACTTCAAGAACTAAACTAAAATTAATTGTCATTGACTTTTTTATTTTTTTTTAGTCATAGAGACTTTTGTGGGTGGTTCTCCTTATTAGTCTTAAACACACTGCATAATCAACCAGACTATGACCTTGTAAAGCTCATTGGTGTTTGAAGTTTATACTTTTTAAAAATGCATTCACTTCAAGAATGAAAAAGGTATAATGTAGGTGTTTTTTCCCTTTCAAGCCATGTGGTAGATTTTAAAATTTTTATTATATGCTGTCAGCAAATCAATGGACAGTTAGGCACACTGATGAGAACTGATAAACGGGAAGGAGTATTGCTGTCTCTGTGGGATTTCTTTTAAGTAATAAGAATAACTTTCTGAGAACATGTACATCCTCAAGGACAGAGTGGGTAGCTGCCTTTTTTTCCCAACATAAAAGAAAATAGTTACCTTGTAAACTTATCATTCTAAATGCTGCCAACCAAAATCTTGACTGGTCTTTGTTTTTTCCTTTTCCTATCTGGAAAGAAAGAGAACAGAATGGTATAGGAGTATGTGGGCAAGCTGCAGTCAGCCTTTTAAGGTCACCATTTGGTGACCTGTAGCTGGTCCAAGGACTGATTCTGACCCTTGGTGAGTGCTTAACTTCTGCAGGCAGAGCCAATTAGTTATTCGTTTCTGCTCCTATAATGTTTGTGACATTTCTCACTGTATTACACCATAGAGATCAATATAAATAACATTATAGCCTTTATCTATCTTATGTTTTCATTTGTTAGTACTTCTCTGGACTGCACTTAGAGCTGCCCAATGGCACAGTCCACAATTTGATCTTTGTATTTGGCTTACTGCTTAGTGCAATTCAAATGCCTGTATTATGTCTGACATTGGGCTAGATTTTGGTAGATGAAGCCTGTGGGCTTGACTTTGATTTAGTTAGCCATTTCTTATATTTTTAGCATGAATTCCTTCCTCTGCTAAATGAGCTCTCACTAACTTGTCTGATCCAAACTTGCTTGATGACAGCCCCTTTTACAAAATTGTTAAGGGAAAACAATTTTGGGGAGACATAAAAGCTTTCCTTTGCCTATATAAGATCATTCAAGCCCTAACAGAGATGGCCATTTCAAAGAACGAGGACTGTAAATCTCCACTGACTAAAACCTCTCAAACTAGTGTTCTGGGGAACATGGTTGGGGAAAATGCTCTGGAAGAAAACAAGAAAAAAAATCTACATCTCACATTTGTAGATCTCTTTCGTGATTACAAAGCATTCATTGCATCCCATATTATATAGTTCTTTGAGGCAAGAGGATGGAGCGATCCTATTTCAGAGAAGAAAAAAATCAAAGTTTCACAGCTGGCAAGACAACTCTTGGCCAGAAAACAGTTCTCATTTGAAATCCAAGACAGCTTCTAGGAAAGAACTTTGTCCGAGGGCTAGTGTCAATTATGTCAAACTATCCCTTCTCCAAGAGAATCTGCCCCTTATGCCTGAGTTCTGCATGCTGGGATAGGCACAGTGAGGCAGGCACAGAGGGAACGACTTGTGATCTATACAGGAGAGGTAGTTTAGATTTAGGAACCTTACAAAAGAATACTGAGCATATAAAACATGTTATGTTCTAAGATCCAAAAAAGTCTCTGGCCAGGTGAATTCAAGTTATTCCATGGCCCTTAGCAATTTCTTATATACTAAAATACTATCAAGATAGTATTTGATTGCAAAGGCTATTTTTAAAACAATTGAAGGAAGAATGAGCTGGAGAAAGTCAAGGCAGAGATAGCCCAAGAAAGTTAAGATAATACCTAGTTGCTGTTTTCAACAGGAGATTGTATTCCACAAGGAGATACCCTTGGAGCCCAGTTCTGCCATGCTGTTGTTACTGTTTCTCCATATAATTGCCAGATACAACTGAAAGTGGTTGGGAGACCATTAAAGCAAAACCCACTGATTAAAAAAGTGAGATGTCTTAGACATAGCATTATGTCTAAGGTCATTAGTATAGCTGACCAAAGGCCTTCTGTATTTAATCATCATACACACACATACACACACACACACACACACACACACACACACACACACACACACACCACATAGGTAGATCAAACCCGTGGTATCCAATTGTGTCAAATTGCTTTTATATGACCTTCCAAAGGGGTAGTCCCTCTCATTCTACACTGATACACTGACGTCGCTGGTTCCAGGAGTTCCACAGTTATTTGGATCACTCCGGTGCTTCCAGGTTCTGATCACATCTAACAACAATGATGTATTACTTGAGATTGGAAACGTCTTCACCCTAATTGGGAAGCATGGTAAACAGGGGCTTTATACAGAATGTTACAAAAAATAAGCAGGCAGCTGTGGGATACTAAAGATATGAAGATGCCCTAAAGTCAGTGCAAAATCCCCAGAAAAGCACTGGGATCTTTTTGGTATAGTCCTGTGCTTATTCTTTTAATGTGAAGATGAGTGATGCTGGGTTATAATGGAGTTGTTTTAACTTTTATTTCTTGTTTGCATATTTTTCAAGCTGCAGAAATTTTTTACCAACTAGCTGTTACAGAAGCCCAATGTATATGACAGATAAAGGTGGAGCTCCTTCAGTTGAAGCTGGGGGCATGCAAGGAGCAAGCCACACCCATTTGGTCCCTTGTCCATTCATTATAGTATTGCATAAATCTTCAGAAATATAGTTTCAATAAGCTTACTTGCAGCCATGTTTGTAATTAGCTAAATTTTAGGAAAAAAGCCCTTAGTTACTAAATTGTTAAAAAATATTATTTTATACCACATTATTGAATGCTGTATAGTTATCACAACATGTTGATATAAATATGACCTGGAAAGAGATCTTAAATATATAATTTAAAAGTAAAAATCAAATCAAGCCCAAAACATGGATAAATGGTATGAATATATTGTTCACATTAAAAAGTTTTTTACATATATAAAATTCATATCCATTCATAGAAATATGTGGATTTATTCTAGACATTTGGGAGAATAAATTTTAACACCGTCCATTTTTCTTTCATAGAAAAGGAGAAGGAGAGATCCCTGCACAAGATTTCAGTTATGTCTCACAAAATATGTCATGTTAAATCAGCTGCAAATGATTAAAACTCCTTGGGCAGAGTTCTGATTTAAGAGGGCCTCTGTTTGGAAAAGCACTTAATTATTGATATTCTTTATTCTCTCAACATGTGCAAAAGCAGTTCTGGTCAGAGCCGGTGATCATTTCCCACTGGAGGAAACAGCAGATGGATTTTTAGAGTAATTATATTTATTAATCAGTTTTAAGTGTTTACTTCCATGCATTCCTCCTCTGTTAAGCTAAATCTTTGGAAGTCTAAGTCACATGACTGACTTGGGTCGGCGCGCTCACACAGAAGAAACAGAATAAAGCCTACAATGGACAAAGCGCCCCAGAAAGACAACGATAACCATTAAGGCTGCACACTACATAATTGCAAGTGTGCAATTTCTCTACCACATGCCATATGCAGGGGAAATAACTCCAATTCTGATAGTGAAATTCACTCATAAAGATGGAAATTGGAGTAAGAGGTAACAAGAACTATAAAGACTTCATAATTCTCAGATGTGTTGGGGAAGACTTATATTCCTACCACACAAACATTTATTACCTTATTAATTAAAAATAAGGAGAATTAAAAACTACATTATATGGCTAAAATAGTTCTTAAAATTCCCTATAATTCTGCACTCTAGTGCCCCTGCTTGTGTCAGTAATTAATGTTCTCGCATGAGGTAACCTAATGAACACTGCTCTGTTGCTCAAGAGGGGAAGCACCCTGCTTAAAGTATGATCTAGTCTCTCCCCTCATTCTTTCACTTAATACCTTCCTTCACTTGGGGGTTCATTGGCATAATTGCAGCTCTGTCCCAATTCCTTAGCCACCTTTCTGCTCCTTCACTGGGTATCTGAGGACTGCTGGGAAAAATCATCAAACCAAGCAGATGTGTGTCACTACAAATTCATATTACTTGACCTTTGCTCACTGTTTTCAAAAGTCTCTTACCCAACTCGACTACAGCTCACTCCCAGAAGACAGTGATTCCCACCCGGTGGACAAGACATGTTCATTAGAACTGATCTAACCAATTTTTTGTACTTCCACCTGTTAATTTCTCCTGTGTCTCTTTTCTTTTGTCTTTATCTCAACAAAAATACCTCCACACATGTGCCCACCACCCTATTTCATTCACTTCCAGTCATTTAAGATTAGAAATTAAACATTTCAGATATCTGAGCTCCACTGTATACTCTTCTCTAATCCTATCCCCTCTTCTCCCTTCCCGAAGTTAACAACTATGTATTTGAACCCATGATGTTCGTATTAACTCCTGTTCAAATGAATGTCATTATCTTGTCTGTACAAAGACTTCACTTCTGTTTTGCTGTCCTTTCTTTTGTTATCTCATGTTCTTCCATTCCTGCCCCTGCAGGCATTGTTTTCTGCAGCATATTAACTCCCATCTTTAAAAAATACAAACGCCTATTATCTTCAGATGCTTCCATAATTCTTTACTCCTTTTTACAACAACACTCCCTGGAGGAGTTATAAAAACTCACTGTATGTACTTCTTTTGCCTTTCTTGATCTATTTTTTCTCATTACTCCACAAAAGTTAACAATGCCAAATCAAACATTCATTGTTTATACTTCAGCAGGGTAAATGACAGAATTCCCAGAATCTCCCACCTGGCCTTAGTTCATTTACATATCAATAGGTGTTTACCACTGCAGAGTCTCCTGTCAATCTGGGGCAAGGGGTGGAGTGATAACGGCCCTTCTCTCCTCCCCTCCATTCCTGGTATGTAATTGATCTGAAGTCCGCCAGTCACTAAGGACGTGCCAATGGAGCTTCTCCCAGAAGGAGCGGGTGGGAAGTAGAGAGCACACCGAGGCTGTGGAGTATGAGAGGAAGCCTGAGGAGATGGACAGGCCAGGCTGAGCTACTGAATTTGAGAAAGCTGTGAGCAATAAAAAGTTTCTCCCAACATACCTTTTCTCCTGACTTATTCTGGTCTCACCACTTTTATAGAGGATTCACCCCAGGCCAGGGACACCCTTCCCTTGGAGCTACAACTTCATACAACTTGACCTACCAGCATTAGGTTCTGCTGATCATTCTCTTTTTGAAACACGTGTCTTGGATTTCATGACACTGCAAATTCCTAGTTTGATGTTCATTCTGTTAGATTTTTTATGTAGATGACTACATTGCCTGAACATACTGACAATTTTATCCTTTCCATCCTAAAGCTCAGACCTATTTTCCTTTGAATGATTTCAATATGAAGGAAATGTGGACCCTGTGCCAACAGCAAAGGATCCCATGCTTTTTTCCATATATACAGGAAATGCACCATTCTGCAAGGAAGAGATTTTAGGTTTTCTTACACGGTACTTATCGTGTAAGGATTTTTATTTTTTTATCATGTAAGGAATTTTTATTTTACTCATGGTGTTTGAGAGTTTGAAAATACAAAGAAATGTTGAACTTCAGACACTAATTTTCAGCATCTTTTAAGACTATCACACAGTATTTTCTGAATTTCCTGAAACTTGTTTAAGATTGAGATTATATGTATTGCTTGAACATCTGCCAGAGTCTTGCCAATGGGTTTCAGCCCCGGGCAAATTCGCTATGGATTCAATGTGACCAAAGAAACTGACAGCAAAATGTACTTGGGGTGAAAGGATTATACCCAACTTTATTTCCACAGTGGCAGGTCAATCACTAAAATACCATTCACTCAGAGCAAGTCTGCGTGCAGCAAGCCAGTCTCTGCCTCTGGGCCCCTCTGCCCACATGGCCACCCTCTGGGCCTCTCTCGGGGCAGCTTTCTCTTCACTCCCCCAAGTGCCTCCTCTGCTATAGTGCCTGGCAACAATGCCAGCTCAGTGTTCAGAAGGTCTCTTACCTTCAGCTCAATGCTTTGCGGCTGACGTTTTCATGCCACCTCCACCTGTGCTTCCCTCAGGAGTTCATCTTTTTCCTTGATACTCTCTTCCTCCTTCAGAATGCCTGGCAACGCTGCCATCTCATTCTGTAAATAATTGTTCATCTCTCCAATGGCACCTTGCTGCTGGCATTCTCGTGCTGTTTCCTCTCACATCAATGCCATTTCCTTCTTCAGGGAATCCACAGAAGTTTGCAGCTAGCATTCTCATGCCACCTCCTCTCACATCAATGCTATTTCCTTCTCCAGGTAATCTGCAGAAGTTTGCAGCTCGTGTTCTTGTGCTGCCATTTCTTGGATCTCTTCTGTAGACCTTTTTAATATTGTGAGAAGCAGCCAACTCACAGTCCCCACTGCCTCAGGGTCACTCTATTTCTCAAAAGACCTACTTACTATACCAAGAGCCACCCCTACAGCCTCAGGTGTCACCTCCACTTGCCTCCAGTCTTCTAGGAGGCAAGCCACCTCAGATCACATACCCATTGGGAGACAATCCACTGTCTCCATTCACAGGGCAGCCCATTGAAGCACCCCTCCCATAAGGGCAGCCTTTTTCCTTGGTCAACAATGAATCCTGCCAACTACACCAATGGTCTTGCCCATGGGTTTCAGCCTGGGCAAATTCACTATGGACTCAGTGTGACCAAAGAAAATGACAGCAAAACATTCTTGTGGTGAAAGGGTTATATCCAACTTTATTTCCATGGTGGCAGGTCAATCACTAAACTACTGTTCACTTAGAGCAAGTCTGCATGCAGCAAGCCAGTCTCTGCCTCTGGGCCTCTCTGCCTGCATAAGCGTCCTGCACAGCCATTCTCTGGGTTTCTGCCCTCAGCACTGCCACCACTCCAGCCACTGCTCTGCTCTCCTGCAGCCTTGCAGCTGTGCCACCATGTTGCGCCCAGAGCACTGGGCAGAGCTGTTTATATAGAGTCAACAGCAATGCATTGCCCACAGGTGTGCAGTGAGCTAGTCAACCAGGGCCAGGTGAGAATCCTGGCCACAGGAACTCTCATTTTATCCACACTAGAATCTCATAAAATCACCGGGGCTTAGGAAAGAGTAGCCAATGTATTACAACATTATTTCCTTTGGTGCTTATTATTTTTTCTTGAGCTAAATATGTGTTCTCTCTAGAGCTAAATTCCTTGACGTAATCATTCCACCCTGACCCAAAGAAGGTACATTTGTCAGATTATTTTTGTTTTCTTTTGTTATTGTCCCCCAAATTCAGATTGAAGTCTTTTAAGAGTTCCAACTGGGTCAGGGTTCTCAATTCCAGCACCCCTCCTTGTATTGGCTCAAAGACTTGTCTCCTGTTCCCTGTGGCAACTATTCTAAGTCTGCACTGCTGTTCATAACACAGAAGTTCTGGCTTTAGTCATGCTTACCACTCCAGATTTCAGTCCCAGCTTTGTTTTAGGCCTCCATGGATTCTTCGTGATTTCTTTTGCAAGCTCAGCTATACATGGAAAATAATGTTGTTTTATTTGCATTTCCAACTGTTTTACAGCAGGAGCTAGTTTGTTCCAAAGTATCTCATCTGTCAGAGTACTAAATACAGAAGCCCCATTCACTATGAAATTTTAAAAATACTTCTTTTAATAATTTTAAGATGTTGTAAGGAAGTGACCTCCTTCTAACATCCAATTTATATTTATTTGTAATTTTTCATTAAATCATGAAATATAGAGTAGAGGAAGCATAAAAGGGCATTTTAAAGGAAAATAAAGTGAACATCTGTTACCTATCACCCAGATTAATCAATAAACATAACTTGTACCCAGGAAGCCCCTCCATGCTTCAACCATCATAGTTTCATCTAAACCCCTCCTTCCATCTGGTGCCCACTCTTACTCTTAAATTAATAATTCCCTGACATTTCTTTATAATCATACCACCTGTGTTGGCTCCCTAAACAATGTATTTAGTTTTACCCAGCTTTTAGCTTAATGTGTTTTCCAGCTGTGCTTGTTCTTCTTAATTTTTTAAACATAATTATGATGTTTAATCTCATGTCAGTATGCGCAACTATAATTTATATGAGGTATCATATATCATTTTTATCAGTTCTTTACTAAAGGAGATTATAATTATTTACATATTTTTTTCAAATATAAAAAAGCTGATATAAACTTCCTAAACCAATCTTCTCTTACAGGACTTAATCTAGATACCAAGATATCTTTGAGTTGAATAGCTGGGTCATAGGGTACATAGGGTACATATTCAGCTCTGTTAGAAAGCCCAAAATGTTTCCAGAACGGTTTTACCAATTTACACTCCCATCAGAGGTGAATAAGAGTCACTAATTTACTAAGTATCCCAGCCACATTTACTTTTATCAGTCATTTAGCTTTTTATCAATCTGGTGGGTATAAGAAAGTATATTATTTGAGGTTTCATTTTCATTTCCCTGGTTACTAGTGAATTTAAAATATTTTCATATGTTTATCTGCTATTTGTGTTTTCTCTTCTGTAATTAAATGCTCATATTTTCCCTTTAGTCCCTCTGTTTTTTGTTGATGATGATAGGGAAGCTCTCTATATACTGAATACTAAATCCTTATTAGCTACAGGGTGCTACTATCTTTTCCCAGTGTGTGCCTATCTTTTCACTTTCCTTATGGTATCTTTTAGAATGAAAGTTCTTTCTTTAAAACTGAGGTACAATTGATGTATAACACTGTATTAGTTTCAGGTATACAATGTGATTTGTGTTTGTATACAGTGTGAAATTATCACCACAGTAAGTCTAGCTACCATCTATCACACTATAAAATTACAATTTTTTTCTTGTAATGTAAAGTTTTAAGATTTACTCTCTTAGCATCTTTCAAATATGCAATACAGTATTAGCTACAGTCACTAGGCTGTACATTATATCCCCAGGACTTATTTAGTTTATAACTAGAAGTTTGTACCTTTTGTCTCTTCTTTGCTCATTTCCCCCGTTGCCCCCTCCTCTGGCACCACCAATCTGTTCTCTGTATCTAAGGGTTTGGATTTTTTGTTTGTTTGCTTTGTGTTTTGATTTGTTTGCTGGAATGAAAAAGCTTCCCAATTTTAGCATGGTTGAATTTATTTCTTAATATAAATGTATTTTAACATAATTGAATTTATTTTCCTTCTGAGTCTGCATTCTTCTGGAGTCTGGTCATTTAATCTTTAGCCATGGATTACAATTCCTCTAATACCACTAATGAGATATTATTACATTCAATTGCAGTTTTTCAATACTTTTCTTAATGAACCTCTTTATAATCTTGATATCTTTGGTTACTATTTTTTTCTTTAAAATATCACTCCCTTTGCTTAAATGGCAATCCCTTGGTTTCCCTTCTTTTCTACATCTATGTCTTACAAGTGAGATTATGTTTTGCCATGTCATTTAAATGTTTTTGTCCACTGCCTTAATGTCATTGCTGTTCTCACTCCTTAAAGCATTTCTGACTAACTTCACTCACTCCCCTGATTTCATTTACCACCTCTAACTAAGCCATCTCCAGTGGGATCTTGGGCTCATATATCCAACTTCAACCAGAGATTTCCACTTGGCTATCACAACTATTTTTCTTTTCTTCCTCATCTGTGTTAGAACAAATTAGTTAGAGATCAAAATATTAGCTTCATTATAGAAAAGCTGACTATAGAATACAGCTTCATACTCAGAATAAAAGGGCAGATTAACACTCTTCTAAATTAAGCAGGTAAGTCCTGTAAGAAATAGAGGAGGTTGAATAGGGCTCTTCCACAATGTCAAAGCTTCTCCCTCAGCTTACCATTCACCAGAGGAGCAGACCTGCTCAGAAGGCAGGCACACCCAAAAGATATCCTAGAAGAGGCAGATGTTTTCCCTCAGACTCATCAATTATATAACTCCATTCTCATGCACTGGTAAATACAGAGTAAGAGATGAAGAAAGGCAAAAGGGATGCTTACATAGGGGAAATCCTAGAACAAAGGAAATAACTTATTCTCTAAAAAACCTTTCCAAAGCTTTCAATGGTTACACATCACCTACAGGCTATTAGCTAACTTCCCCAGCATGGCATACCAGACATTCCCTCCTCCTTCAATGCACATCTTCTTGCCTCCACCATGTCCAACTTCAGCTCTTGCTCTATTCTCTTGCAGTTCAATCTAGCAGTGCTGACATGGCCATTAACTTAATAGTATTCTTTGTTTTGAGTCTTGACTTTATTCTTCTGGGAATCCTAACTCTCCTTCCTGGTGTGTCCCCATATTTATCATGCAGATACCAGGTATCTATTTAACTCTTCTATACATTGTTTAAGTCTCAGCTTGAGTTTTATTTTTTCAGAAAGATTTTTGAAAAATCCCACTTCAACCTTTCACTTCAACTGCCTTAAATGACCTTTTCTTCTGCATCTATAATACTATGCTCCATTTTCTAAGATTAAATTTCTTTTGTGTTATAATGGCCTATTTATGTGTATGTCTCCCTTGCTAGGCTGCAAACTCAACAGGGTAGATATCCCCAGATGTCAAGAACACTGCAGACATTTAAAATGTTTGATAATTAATCTCACTGTCCTTAAACTTTTGAACTGCTTGTCTAATTTTGATTGCCTTCCCCTTGGATTTAACAACAGGTTTGCCTTCTTAACTTTCATCTCTTTCATTTTTTTACTTTATAGATAGAAGTTCTTCTTTATTCTCTCTTGGCCTTGGCCAACTCCCACTTGATCAACTACAGCCTTGAGGGCCCTGTCTCAAATATACTTGCACTTAGCCTGCACTGGACGGACAAGATATGAAGCCTTGCTTATGTCTTCTCCCTTCTCTTCAACCTCAGAGCTTTCAGCTTGAATTCCATATAGGACATAAGATATGAAAACTGCTTCTCATATCTATACTAAGGGGGAGAAAAGCATATTTCTTTCAGCAATCACTTATAAAGTATTAACACTCAGTGTTCCTTTCTGTTTTTTACAGTGGGATCGGGTAATCATGCCAGCATAGCAACAGAAAAATGAACACAGGGAGCAGAGTTTAGAATTATGATCAAATAAAAATTTTCAAAATTAATCTGGCACATACTCATATTACACACAACAGTTTTTGAGCAGATGGCAATATGCTACTAACAGCAAATAGTTCTCGCAAATAACTCTCAGCAATATTATTTCCTAATCGTGAAACCAAATGTTAGTATCTTTCTTTGTCCATTCTCCAGTATCTGGAAGCAGCAATAAGTGTTGGCAGGTTTCCCTAATAGCATGTATAATTTAAACTTCATCTTTTATACATAACTACACTGATTTTTACTGAAATCCAGGACCCAATTCTTTTCCTCCAAACCCTAGGATTCTATGGCTTCTAAAGCTAATGATATTCTTCTTACCTGATAGTTAGGTAGTAGAATTGGCAGCTCTTCACTTCCTATTCAGACCTTTGAAAGAAGACCCTATGGATAGCTAATTCATCAAATGACCAACTGGGAATCACCAGATGGCAGTGAGAGTACCTTTTCAGTCAAAAATAGGCACAGGGTGATCATGTCAATTGGGTTCATTGACTGTAACCAACAACACTGACTTCTTTCAAGGCTTAGTGTGTGTGAGCTTCCTCAGGTCTTGGAATTGGGTGAGTGTTGCAACCAAAGTAGTTTTAGATGCGTAAATGAAGTGAAATCTTTATGGGCTCTCTGTTGGTATTCTTCCTCAGTAATCTATGATATGTTCTCTACAGCTAAAGATCTCTATGAATCAACCTAGTTCCTAAAATTTGTTTATGTGATCAAATCTGTACTTAAACACTACAGTTAATTCCCATCATCAGCTATGTCTATAAATGCTGGTAAGATCCATTTTGCTTCTAAAGTTTAATTGTTTCCATATCCATCTCACAATCTTCAACTTGGTTTAGTTCTACTGAGAATTGGTATCCAATTTTAACTCTAAACCTTTCTACCAACATTTCTTGCCGACAAAAAAGAGCTATAAATTGTTTTCTAAACATTTTGGTGTTTTCCACATCCATTTATTCCTGATGAGGAGGAAATCAGGAGTTTTCTGACTGTCAGATACATGGTGAAGGGAAGTGTAGGAAAGGAGGAAGCACAATATTCCTATTTTCATAAACATTGAAATATCTTTGCCTACATAGTGCTAATTTTTCTCTGGTTTAATAAGTCACTTATGTAGATAAGTCATAAATTGAAGTCTCATTGGCCAATCTAAGCAAACTGTTAAAAGAAAAAAAAAAACCAGCAGCCAAATGCCTCAACACCTTATTTAATACAGAATCTCCTATTGTGCACATTTATCAATAAATCGAGGCTCTTTAAAAATAATGCCCCTACTTCCGTAATTAAGCATCCACTAAATCAGTCCTCCACTGTTTATGACAATACACATTAGTCAATTAATGCATTTCTTCTTGGATATAACTTTGATTCTGCTTTTCACTCTGTAGACAATTTTGAATGCAAAATTTTGTTTCCAAGTGAACTGTGATAAAAAGTGGGTCATAACTTCCTCAAACAACAAGGCAGTTCTTTCGGAAAACATTTCAGAAATCCATTGGGTCCTCCACAAAACTCTGGTTACAATTATTAGGTTATAACTTTTTAAAAGTAGTCAGCATCTTAACTTTCATATAAGATACGTGACGATGTTGTGCATTCAGCTGGAGCTGTAATTCCTTAAACCACAAAATGACTCTTTGACCTTGGCTTTGGGAGTGTCAGCCTGGAGTTATTAGGAATCAGAAACTAGTTCAGTGATGTCACATAGTTCCTGACCTGAGGCAAGGATTTCGAGGTTAAAGTTTGTTTCCTCTTCCCAGTTACCCAAAGTAATTTAGAAACAACCATCCTATCATTTGTTTTCTTTTTACTTCTCATTCCCTTTAAATTGGTAGAATGGGAGCACCTAGCTTGTCTCCTATGTTTTAACGTTCAGTGGTGATATTGTTTTGGGTTCATACAAGTAAGAGTTACTCCAAAACTTTCTTATCCTCACTTTCTAATCCTCATTATATAAATAGGATTTTCCTTGCATTTCACCTATTTTTAAACTCCAAACTATAGAGAATATATCATGTTGTCTTTGAAAATATATTGTCTCTACCACTTGTTTAGTATCAGTTGCTTAGTCAGTTATAATTCATAGGTTGAAAGTAAAAGAAATGTTTTCTTACTAGAGAGCCAAAGTGGGGACAGGTATTATTAAAAATATACTGGGGTATTTTCAATAAGTGAAAGGAATGTTGATTATGAAAACATTAGTGAGAATTTGGACCAGGACATTTCTGGGGATATTAATTTCAGGAGATCTTTAATTGTTATTCTAAGGCAATTCAGCTACATTAGCTATCTTTTCCAATAATGACCCAAAGTAGGTCCTTTGATCATCTCTTTATAGGTGAAATTGTATATGAAAGGATAGAAAAAATAGCTTCTACAGTGGAAGAGAAAATAATATGAATAAAGCTCAAATTTCAGCAACTGGAAGTAATGACCCAGAACAGAGTCAGTAAAGTAAGTGAATATGTTTTTTTTGACTTGTCCAATTTAAATTAATAGAACATTATACAAGTAGAAATGTCTATCAAGTAGTTTAGAAAATTGGTTTCCAGTGTATATGTGGGATAGGGATGAATTATTTGTAAATTATTTTATAATTTAAGCACTAAGGTGAATGAGGGCTCTTTGAGAAGCACATGAGGGGGGAGGCCAAGAAAGAAACTGAGTAGATATCACATTTACTAAAGTTAGAGAATGAGACAAATTAAACAGTTAAATTTAGAAAGAGAAGCCATAGAAGGAGGAAGAGAACAGAATGATAAAATATCAAGGAGAAAAGATATTTTAAGAGAGAATGTTTTATCCTATAGCCAGTATAATATGCAATAGTAAATGTTAAAATGATTATTCAAGTAAAAAAAAGAGGTAAATAACCCTCCAACATCCTCGATTTAGTAAGGATGTAGTAGGAATTCAAACCCTAGCAATCAGACCAGAGTTCTGGTGTAGCAATGTGCTGCAAAAAATTGAATAGTGTTATAATGATGCTGAAAACTTCATGCATGTCAAAAACATAAGTAAAATGGTCTTCTTCCAGATTCATCTTCATAAACAGAAAGCCCAGGAATGTTTTCCCAAATCTCTTTTATATGCTAATCTTCACATATGATAGCTACTTTAGATTGCCATCAAGGGACAAGGGAAGATTCCAGGTGGAAAAGAAAGTATGTAACATGGACAATGATTATGGCAGAGGCACATAAACCTGGATGGGTTTTGATAGAAGAGTGGTCATTTTAGCTAAATTTGATCTGAAGACTAAAACTTTTATCTGTGCAAGTATTCTGAAATTTTCCTATTCCCCTGCTTATAAAACCTCTGGAAATTAGCTCCCCAATGAGTGTTTTTTTCTTAGTGATGTCAGTATCACATGCCAGTGTGATAAGTAAATGAGCTGGCAGGATTAACTAACTTGAGGTGCCACAAATGAGAAGGTGTGAGCAGCATCTGTGTGTGGAAGTGTTGAGGGGGTGTAGGGAAGACGGCTGTTGGGTACAAATGAAACTGGGCCAGCACCTACAACAGCTTTGCAGTGGTTTCCTCAAACAGAAGTGTGAATCAGCAGGTGTGCCACATATCTCCTTGACATTTGTGCCTGTGAAACTGTGAGTGTGAAGTGCTCCAAAGAAAACTGGCAGCTGCTTTTATAAGAACAATATACTTTTACGCTAAATTTGTCCCTCAGAGATAGGGATCTAAGGAGAAAATGTCCTTAAGTCTCCTCACAATGAAAAAAGAATTGACTTGGGTCACTGCTTTGAAGGGATAGGGTGGAGGTGCTTTGACATGGTTTGTCATGGGCTTAAGTAGCATCCAAAACTTTGAGACCACATCTACAATGTGTCACTATCCTTACAAAAAAACCCTGACTCTTATATTTCATTGATAGGTATACAAATGGATATAATTATTTGGAGTGCCACTTGGCAATAACTATCATTGAAAAAGCATGATCTCTTTGGGAATTCATTTGCTGAGAATTTAGTTAATGGATTTATTAACATAAATACATGTATGGACATAAGCATTGAAGCATTGTTTGTGCTTACAGAGAAATGAAAGCAATCTAAATGACCATCAGAATTTTTTTAAAGGAATCCACGATACTTTTGTGAAGTGTGCAGATCATGCAACAATTGAGACTACAGAGGTGTGGATGTGTGTGCTGATCTGAGAAGGGACTGGAGATATTTGAAGTGTGAACAGTTGTAATTATCTGAGTATCATATGATTCCAAATTTGTGACATAAACAGGGACAGAACATATAACTTAAACCACCCAAAATGCATATAATTTGGTCAGAGAATTAGCAATAGGCATAATGAACAGATCCCTGTTATTCACATTCATGATAGAACTTCCCACCACCTAACAAATAGAAATCTTATTTTATTTATATTAGGTATTTGTGCAGCCCTCCACATATCCTATTAGCATAAAGTCCTGAATTTCCCTTTGAAACACCTTTGCTCCTGTCTATTCCTTCTCAACTTGAAGTTCTAAGATTTGGGTTAATTTGGTCTAAAGGAGTGACAGTGAAAACACGGGTTCCTTTACGTCTTTGTTATCAGCTGAGGACTGGACAAGCATGATTCAACAGGCAAAGCTTGCCTATGACAACTATAAACACATGTAAATCTCTCTTCCTAAACAGTGATAAGCCTGACTCCCACAAATTGCAGCTATTATGGCCTGGCTCTTCTCTTTTAAATTCATTGCAACTTCCCCAAATAAAAGCTGAACCCCAGAGGACTGTGCTAATATAGTTTCCACATTTTGACACCTCACAGCCTAGAAAACCAATCTTGCTTCATGACTACTAAGATAGTGGGGCAGCTTTACAAAGTGTAAGATGTCTTATTATATCCCACTTCTGTGGACAGACAGTTCACTGTACATTCATCTACTCTTTGTATTATAAGGTGATTATCTGTTTACACAAATATGGTGAAATAGCTGGTACTTCTCTTGCCAAATAAGAACAAAAATAAAAAATTTAAATTCTGGCATGCACTTCTTCTGGAAAAGCATCCCGATATATGTGTAAAGGAAAGATTTATAAATATATGTGTATAGGTATGTAAATATGTGTGCTTGTTTCTGCAAAGAAAGTTACAAGGAGGATATATAAGAAATAGTTGGCAGTGTTACTGGTGGGAAGTGGGACTGAGGAGACTGGAGTATTTCTACTCTCCATTTTTAGCTTCTGTACTGTTTTACTTTTCAACATCACTATATTATTTATATAATCATAATTAAAAATATAGTGTTCTGGTTTTCCATTTTCTCCTTTTAACTAAAAATGGAAGGAAAAAAAGAAAATGATAGAACTTCCCTCACAGAAATTCCTGGGCATTTGCACTTAATTCCTAGCAGGTTTAACTCTGAGCTTCCTGCTGGCAAATTAGCTTGCTCAAGCTCTAAAGAGGTTCACTGGATTTGATTTAATGTCAAAACCATCACAGTAAACCTTGCTTTTACATGACACTTTTAACTACATAAAATATATTCAAGGATACAACATACACACACATCTGAACAATAGCACAACATTCATTTTTGCTCACTTTTCAGATAAGGCAATATCGATTTTGAGAATTTAACACTGTATTGTAAGCAGGCTTTGAACATCCCTTCATCATAAGGTAGGCAGGTCATGAAAATAATAATTTGACAAATACGTTATTGATACCACCTAGGGTCATAAATAATCCAGGAGGATCTGCAGAAACTCAAAACCTTTGGAGAGCTGTCTCTTTGGGGAATCACATTCAGAGTTTGACACACTTTTTTAATACACTAAACTTAATTAAATCTCCATCTTTGAGTCGATTTGCTATTTGGCAATAACTAAGTCATTCTGGCAATGTCTGTTGTATAAATTGGTTAATCATGGTTAAATAAAAGACAACTTGATTATTAAGTGTATCTGTGCATGAATGACCTCTGTTCTTTTACAAATCAGTCACAATGATTGCAAATTCCATGTAAGGAATGAAATGTTTCCAGCTTTAGACTTCAGGTGTAATATGCCTCTAGGAACATTCCAAGCCAATCTGGAATGCTATTTTAGGATGACTAGCTGAGTATCTTTCTTTACTGGAACACATATCAATGTGGGATTCTGGTTGTGGAGAGCCCTCTACTTTGATGCATAAATCAGGGAACTGCAAGAAATTTGCATTGCCAGAAACTTTCCAACCTGAAGTCAGAACTTTCATATCATTAAACTGATCCACTGATACTTGTTTTGATTAAAGAACCAGCTAACTCATAACAGCATCTGTACTCAGTGATATAACTCAAACAAGCGTAATGAATGCCTATCTTTTAATTTTTTATGAAAAGGCTTCATAATATATAATTAAGATGTTTTTTACATGTTCTACTGATGAACCATCTGCAGGTATGACATTTAGCATCTGTACTTAAAAGTAGCCACGTGCTACAGTCTGGTAATCCTGACTGTGAATCATTTCAGATAAATGGAATCTGGTACCATTTGGATCCTGGGCTCCTCATGAATCCATTATCTTTGTGACATTTATTATTTTATTGCAGGCTATCTTTCAGGGTTTTTTAAGTTGCATCCATTGAAAACTCTAACTGCATTTGTTTTTAAGCATGAAAACTCTTGGTAAATGTAAAGCAAGAGAAAAGAGTTTTTAGAGGTTCCAAATTTATTCTTTTCTTCCTGTTCTTCCTTTAGCACAATCAGATCACACCTACTTCCAAGTACACATAGTTCTTCAACTCTTGTTTTTGTCATTAATTTCAAGAGTGCTTCTCAGATTCTTCCACAGCTTTGAGGTGCAGACAATGTAACACTCAAGGTGATTTGCATGAGATCAGTAAAAGGATCAAAGTTTTATACAAAAGGGAAAAGTTAGAGGATATTTTTGTTAGAGGATTTGGGAATATAAGTATTATTCCAGAAATTATACACTGTAGGGCACAGGCAGTCAGCTATTCTGCCTCCACCTACATATAATCTCACTTCCAAATTGACAAGTTCAGAGTCTAACCACTCTGCACATACTGAGAGAATAAAGTACTATAGGGAAGGATAATAATAATGATAGTATTAAGAACTCAATAGTGTTTGATATCTACATAGAAACTAGTAGAGCAAATTACACATGGAAATTTCTCAAACATTGTAAATACACATTAAAATACAAAACAAATTTAGTATATGAGTTGTATAATTACTCAGGAGAGATAAAAAAAAAACCTAAGCTCGTATGCTAGACTCCTCCATAATGGCCTCTGCTGATCAGTAGAGCAAAAGTGACTCTCCGTGTTATCTGAACCTTAACAGAGCTCTCAGACCACATTTTCATTTTGGAACATTTTTGTTATTATTTAAATGTTTTCTGTACCAGTGTCTTGCAACTAGAGGAAGTCCTGGGAATTGAGGGACCTTGTGAGGCATGCGTATTTACAGACATGCACTGAAGCATCTTACTCAAGAGAAAGTTTCTAAAGTTGTCATATAGGATACAATGACATACAGGTAAAAATAAGCCTAAAAGAATTGCTTTGAGTACCAATTAAAGTAGCTGTTTTACAGTTAGGGGCCATGATTTATATGAAAATCATAAAATGATATTCAGCACAGTGATAAGCCCACACTATAAAAGGCCAACAGGGTACAGAGACCAACTTGGGAAGAACAGATCCATGTCTTCATTTCTCCTTTAAAGTGAAAGGCAAATGTTCACTAAATACAAAGATGTGTGAATTTGCCCATACTCCTTAAATTGCCCTCTCTGTCTCATTGTGACAATGTAATGCACATCCACTATATTTATACATGTACACGTATACATTATCCCTTTTAGCCAATTATTTCTAATAGTTCTAAGTGGTTTTTCTATCTTCCCATCAAATGCAGCACAGTGCAATGCACCCTGTGGATGCCCAGACTATATTAATTAAATCATTTAAATAATTTGTCAAATTATTCATCTCACCAAAAATGAAACAATGAGAAATTGAATTGCCTACAGTGTATTAGTCAAAGAAGCCATTCAGCAACTAATCCATTAGTGATATTAGTAGCTGCATAATTGACAAAGTGGCCAAGTCTACACAGCCAAAGCCTAAATGGATACACACAGACATGCACACACATGTATATATGTGTGTACAGTTATGTAGTTTCATATACATTATTTAATTCAGTTGTGATTATGCATGCACACATATATATGCATATGCTGATTGTAATGGTCCTCAAGATTATCCTTGATTAGTCATTTGCTAGAAGGACTCACAGGACTCAGCCTATAGTTGTACTCATGGCTAAGGTTCATTACAGTGAATATAGTTGTATCTGGTTGAGGTTCATTGGAGTTCATCACAACAGGATCAATGAAGGAAAGAGATACAGATAGAGTCTGGAGAAATCCATGAACAGAGTTCTGGTTTTCTCTCCCTCCACTTATGGACCATACTGAGTATGCCCTTTCACCAAAAAACTAAAAACAGTAATAGGTGTGCAACGTTTCTTCTCAGGAAAACTCCTTAGAGACTCTGTACTCAAGATTTGGGTAGGGTGGGTGGGATTTGGATGGGAATAGGGGAGGGTTGGTCATGTAGGCACTTCTGCCTAGTGTGTCCCAAAATTTCAGACTCCCAGAAGGAAAACAGATGTTAGCATAAGCCACGTTGTACAAACAGTCTAGGTACATTGACTTAACTCTTCCTCCTGTAAATTAGGAAGTGATTTAAGTGCCAAGTTGCCAGATGCCAGCAAGAGCTAATGTTGGCCCTTCTAAAGATAGCAGCCTCAGGTCTACTATGCTAACTCTTCTGAACAGTCCATCCCCTTAGCCTAGGTGTCTTTCCAGTAAAATTATCAATAGGATCCCATGTAGCAAGGTGAGACCACAATATAGCCCTTTGAGGTCTTGCCTTTAGCCAGTTCAATCAAATTCCATCACCCTAAAGAACTCAGAAAGCTAGGTGACTTCCTTAGGTTTTTGTATTAAGTTTTTCACCTGGCCTGAGGCATTTATTGAGGCAGAGCCCAAAGATAGCCCATAGGAAAAGCTGAGCTGAAGCATTCCAGTGTCATCATATTTAGGGTACACACAGGAAGTGAAATCCCAGAGGGCACACAATACCCCTGGATGAAAATAGTTTACTCCAAGTGCACATACCTCAGTCAGTGTAGAGTCAGTGGAGGGTGATGGGGCTCCCACTGTGACTTCCTACCATGGAGCTTTCTGATCTCATGTTCCAAGTTTGCTATGAATAATTTAGTGTAATCCTTGGTTTTAGATCAATCAACTGAAGACAGCTGTTCAAAAGAGTTCCGTTTGTCCATGACATCAGTTCAGCTCCATCGGAAATGTGGAGGGGACCCAGAGGTGGTGGGCCTGGTGTTGTGAGTGCAAAGTGCAGGAGCTGGAGCCACATCCTGCTGCTCTGAGGCCAGAGCTGGTCAGGCATAAGCAGCTCTGCATCAGTTCAATTCACAGCACTCAGAACAACTTGGAAAACAGTTTACAAAAACAGCACAGGGAGTTTTCTTTTATGAGGAAGGGGAAGTCTTCCAGTAGTTTTTAAAACTGGATAGAGCTAATTATTGATTAAAGGTTCTTATTTTTTTTTCTTGTTTAAAGACATTGTATTAATTTTTTATTGCTACTGTAACAAATTACCATGAACTTAGTGGCTTGAACAATACATATTCATTATCTTAACATTCTGGATGTGCAAAGTCTAACCTAGGTCTCAATGAGTAAAAATCAAGGTGCTGGCAGGGCTATATTCCTTCCTAGAGGTGCTGTGGAGGGCCCATTGCCTTTCCTTTTCCAGCTTTTGGAGGCTGCCCACATTCCTGGACCCATAGGTCCTTCCCTTATTTTCAAAGCCAGCAGCATTGCATTTCTTTGACTTTTCTTCTGCTATAACACATCCCTATGGATGACTGCAGCAAGGGAAGGTCCTCTGCTTTTATGAACTCATATGATTAGATTGAGACCACCTACATAATCCAAGCTCATTTCTGCAAAGTCCCTGTTTCCACAGACTGTATTCACAGGATGTGGGCAACTTTAAGGGGCCATTATTCTGCCTACCATAGGCCTTGTTTGAATAATATGTTAATCTCAATGCACTTCCTCCACAACTTTGCTGCCCCAGATTTTCAAATCCTTACAGAGTCTCTTCCTCAAGTTTTACTCAGAGTCTCCAGTAGCCAACTCATATGTGGTCCTGAACACTCCAACTATTGTCACAGCTCTATTAGTCACCCCAATTCTGCCAAATAGAAAGAGTAATCTCCTCAGTTTGCATGCCAAACAATATGTTAGGACCATCACATCAGACTTTCTGAACTATCGAGGCGTGTCTGAATCCAAGTAGAGATACAATTCTGCTCACATTGAATCCTTAAGACAGCAGGCAAAGATCATTGACTATTAAGTTTCTACTAGGAAAGTGTCTATAATTACTTGTTGCAGGAGTACATTAAGAAAGAAAATAATTCACCCTGAAAGCATAGGAAACATAGCAGGATGTTGAGTAGAAAAGCTAAAGTGTTGAAGCTTTATGGATCCAACATTTCTTTAGCAAACACCACATACAAATCTCACAAATTTTCCATTGAAACTAACCATATATGCCAGTAGAGGCAGTAACATGCTCTGTAGTATCTTTGAAAGGTCTACAGACTTACAAACAACCAGCTAGACATAGGGATAAGGAATATTTATTTTGAAAATGTCTCCAGGCCCTTGTGATATGCATTGCTGGTTAGTAACAAATGGATTAGATGCTACATTTCATTCAGAAAGCAAAGTTCTGAGGAATTAGAACCCATGGTTTCATGATGATAAAAACCCTTCATAGTCGTTCTATGACATGGGATCTGTTAAAGAGGCAAGCTCCGGGTAAGCACTAAGGAAGTGGAATCAGTGTAGGTCAGGAGCTTTGCACCCAAAGGGGATGCAGTGCAAAAAACACACTTGTCCTGTGGTTCCATGGACCAGGCACTCGAGTGACAGCAGAAAGCCTGCTGCTCAATTTTGTGTCATTGGCCAAGTCCCATTATCTACTTGTTAGTAAAACAAGGTATCTGAACCATATGATCACTGGTTAATTTTCTGTATCAACATGACCTGAGTCACAGGGTGCCCAAATATTTGCTAAACAACATGCCTGTGTATATGAGGGTGTTTCTGGAAGTCACAAAGATGGTCCTCCCCAGTGTAAGTGGCAATGAAGGCCTCAATAAGTAAAAGGCTGAGGAAGAATTCTTTCTCCCTGCCTGCCTGTCTTTGCACTCAGACATTGGTCTTCTGCTTTTAGACTCAGACTTGGACTCCACTTTATACCAGTGGCTTCCCTAGGTCTTAGGCCTTTGGATTCATACTCATTTGGACTCACACTGGCTCTTCTGGGTCTTCAGCATGCCAACTGCAGATCTGGGGCTTCTCAGCCTCCATAACTGTGTGAGATAATTCCTTATAGTAAATAGTAAATTAGACCCTCTCTCAAAATTCCATTGGTTCTGTTTCTCTGGGGAACCCAGACTAATACAATCAGGAGAATCCCTTCCAACCAAAATGTTCTGTTCTGCTTCTGAAGACTGGTATGGAGCAGTCTGAGTTTAGTGCCCCTTCTATGAACTCCATAACACACACTGTGTTTTGGGATATCAGTACACTTTCCACACCCTACTATAACTGCTTGTAAAAAAGCCTCCCCTACTAGACTGTATTTCAAGGGAGGAATCATGTTAATTATATTCATTGTTGTATCTTTAGTATCTAGCAAACCAGGAAAACAATAAACACATTGAGAATCTATTGGAAGAATGAGTGCGACTGAAAGCTTAAAAAAAATCACATTTCTCCTTCTACACATGATGTCAAACATTATTCATTGAAAAACTTATTTATGCTTTCTCTTGTCATTTCATCTGCAGCCGGCATTTCACCTTTTGAAGCAGCAGCCAAGGAACACAATTGTCAATTTTTGGCTTTCTGGGGGTCAAATTCATGTCAAAGCATTTTATAGGGGAGGAAATTGGACAGAAGTGGATATTTATTAAAAGCTATTTTTGCAAAATGTATTCTTTCTACTTGGCAGGACATTTTTCTTCTTTCTTTCTATTATTACCACTGGTCCATGGGGTCATTTTAGCTCCAATCCATGCACAGAGACACACACTACACAGTAATTTTATAAATGTATCTTCAGGGCACTCACTTTCCAAATCTTTGATTTACTTGTGAAATCCTAAAGGAAACTGAGATACACAAATTTTGCCTTGCTACAAACTGATGCAGAGTATGGCATAAAATAGAGGGCAAAGACCAAACAGAAATTGTCTCCACAGAAGATATTTTTAATTAAAAAAAATTTCTTTCTGAAAATATATCATTACTATCATCCTTGACATAAAGTTATTGGAAATGCAGGTTCTAAGAAGCAAAGGGTCTGGTGTAGTATGACCACCCTTTCAGTGTTAAAGCTAGATAAATCCCAGGTAAACCAGAACTAGTTGTTCACCCTCAGATATGTCATCTTATGAAATTTGAAATTCTTGCCTAAAATTATACATGGAGATTGTACTGAGGGAGAAGTCAGAACTGGTTAAGTGACTATAAACATAACTTCCAAACAAAGGGTGAAGCACACATGGTAGCTGAGTTTCCCAACTCAATGGAAGCAATCTGAACATCAGGAAACCAAGAGGAGAAAAGAGCAATGGAAATGCTCAGGGATGCTGGGTTGATTTTTGTGTCTTAATTACACAAATGATACATGAATACATCCCCATTGTATAGAAGAGAATAAAGCATGATGTTAAACAACCAATTCATTCCTTCTCCTTTTCTGTAGCTAACTAGTGTTTACAGTTTCGTGAACATCCTTCCTGACATTTTTTTTGACTACATATATGTTACATATAAATACTGGTAAATTTTACACAAGTATCCACTACATACTACACATTTTGTCCCCTGATTTGATGTTTTCACTTAAGCACACATTTTGTAAAAACTGTGTAGTATTTTACAAAGCATTTCATATACATGTGGTTATTTATTTAACTATTGACCTACTGATTGTTTGTTAACATTTTAAAATAATAAGCAACCAAAGTGTCCATTAATAGATGAATGGATAAAGAAGATGTGGTGCATATACAGAGTGGAATATTATTCAGCCATAAAAAGAGAAAGAAATCCTGACATTTGTGACAACATGGATGGAGCTAGAGAGTATTAAATATGCTAAGTAAAATAAGCCAGGGAGAGAAAGACAAATACCAAGTGATTTTACTTATATGTGGAATCTATAAACAAAACAAAGCAAAATGAACAAAATAGGAGTGGACTTGAAGACACAGAAGTCACTGATGAGTGCCATGGAGGAGAGGTTGGGATGGATGGGTGAAATAAGTGAAGGGAATAAAGAGGCACAAAATCTCAATCATAATATAAATTAATCAGGGAATGAAAGTGCAGCATAGAGAATATAGTCAATATTCTGTAACAACTTTCTGTATTGGCAAATAGTAACTACATTAGTTGGGATGAGGATTTAATAATGTACGTAACTGTTGAATTACTATGTTTTATACATGGAACCAATATAATACTGTATATCAACTATACTTCATTAAAAATTTTTTTAAATAATAATGTTTCAAGAGACATCTTTACACACATATATCTTCATGGAAGGAATGAGTCATTACTTTAGGATATTAACAATAATGATGACAACCATCATGTATTTAGTGCTCATTATGTCCCAAGTTCTATGTTAAACATTTGTCTCATTTAACTTTATAATAACTGTAAGATTAATGTAGTATAACTATCTACATTTTATAGATAACAAGACTACAATTTAAGCATGTAGTAACAGCAAGGCCAATCTGGTAAAAAGAAATGGAATTAGGGGATATAAGTCCAGGTAGTAATTTTCCATAGTTCAGCCAAAAGTGTAATTGTTGGTTACTGTTGTAATCTAGAAATCATTCAATAAGTAGAATGAAATCCTACATGCTCAAAGTTTGTTTTTTTTATATTTTTCCCCTCTAACTAAATAAGATGTTGGCCAATATTCATTTAAAAGCACAGTTATAGTTTGTTTCTCTTGTCACCTCATTTGCACCTGACATTTTCCTCTGGACAAAGGATCACAGAACACAGAATTCCACTTGTCGTTTGGCTTTATAATGCCACATTACATTTAAAAAGGCCATAACAAACACACTCTTTCCTAAAGCAGAGTAAGAATAAACATTTCTCAATATTTGATAATATATGATAATGTATTGTTTTAAATGTGATCTAATTAGGGAAAATGGATATTGCTTCCTATTTTAATCTGCATTTCTTTTATTATCTAAATTTATGTTATTTGCATTTTTCTGTTTTAAAGTTTTTGTTATTATTCACATGTATTTCAAATATTTGCTAGAATTAATTCATTTAGTGTTGGAATAGAAATAAAATTGCTGCTATTAGCTCCAATTATTAACAACCTTTCTACATTTGCCCACACTACTGGTAGGAAACAAGTCAGAGCCCCTAACTGTGACTGTAGTTGAGTCAAAGATTCCTGTTCTGTCTTTTTGCACAGTAACTCTAAAGATGTAGTTGAGAACCCACTGAATAGGATGCAGCAAAATATATATGCTTTATACTAAATAACGATAATTTCAGGAGTTCTCAGTAGGCCTATGTGCCCAATACACAGCAAATGTTAAATTAACTAGTCATTTTTAAGCTTATTGAGAACACCTTATTTATCATCATTGAGTGTTTAATTTCACTTAGTTTTAAGCCAAACTATTTCTTCAGTAGGATGGAAATAATAAAACAAATAGGATGTTTTCCAAGTTATAAAAATGTGCTCATTTTTAATGTACTTGAAGGCTGTGGTAGGTTAACAGAATTAAAACAGGTGGGCTTTCTTTCATTAGAAAATTTAGGAATCACTAACTAAAATAGAATATATGTAAGATATATGTGTGTATGTATGTGTGTGTATACATATATATATAAATATATAAAGGATATATTTACATATCCTTTTGGGGATATCAAGTTCATACTTTAAAATTCTCAATGCCATTAGAACATGTGACATAGAATAAAATGCAAATACAACATTTATAGAATACTAAAATCTTCACTGCTTGGGAAATCATCTCACTATCATTTTAAATGTGATATTTTTTGCATCTTTAGTTATTATATAAAAGTTCTAGATACCTGGAAACACATTAATAATAACTTTGGAAATTATAGATTACAGATTCACTTGGGTTGAATAATATGAAATGGTAGTCTCTGAAACAATAGAATGAGGGTTGGAACATAAACATAAATGATAGGTAATATAAAATTAATTGATGTGTGTGAACAAAGGGCCATAATAAAGAAAACAGGATATCTGCTTCTTTCCATGAAGATGAAACGCAAGTAAATAACTGATTATTAACTGGGGAGAATAGAAGTATATTGTTATAAGGTGTTATGTATGTAAAGTGGAAATTATTTAAAGGTAAATGTTGATAAGCTAAAAATGCATAATGTAGCCATAGAGTAACCACTAAAGTAAAACACAGGGGTACTAAGATAATAGTGATAATTAAACTGTAATTCTAAAAAAACAAATTAAAAAACCCACACAATTACTCCAAAAGGAGTCAGGATAAGGGAGATAAAGGAACAAATGACAGATGACATAACTAGAAAACAAACAAAAAAATTATGGTGATTTAAATAAAAAAATGATCTTTAAAAAGCAATATTAATAATTGCATTAAATATAAATGGTACAAATACAAGGAAGAGATTCTCACATTGGATTAAAAAAGGTAAAATAGAACTTCAATCTGTCTATAAGAAACGCATTTCCTATAGGAAGACAAAAATAGGTTAAAGGTAAAAGAATGAAAAAGTTATGCCATGGAAACACTACACATAAAGATAGAATGATTATATTAACATTTGACAAAGTACATTTCAGAACAAGAACTATTACCAGGGATAAAAGTACAATCTAGTAATAATAAGCATCAATGCACATGAAGAGAACAATTCTGAGTATGTAAGCACACAATACAGAGCTACAAAATACATGAAACAGAAACCAACAGAATTAAAGATAAGTGATAGAAAGTCCCCAATTATAGCGGAGGTTTCAGCACTATCCCATCAGTAACTGATAGAAAAGGAAGAGAGAAAATGAGTAAGGATATATAAAAGTGGAGAAAAACTATCAAGTTACTTACCTAACTGACATTTGTAGAACATTTCATCTACATGCTCCCACTCCACAACAGCAGAACACACATTATTTTCAATAAATTTATAAGGATTGAAATTACAGGCAATATATCTATGATCATAGATATAGAGTTCATACATAGTATGTTTTCTGACCAAAACCAATTATACTAGAACTCAACAAACAGAAGGATATCTAGAAACCCCAAATATTTGGAAGTTAAATAACATGCTTCTTAATATCCATGGGTTATGCAAATTATCACAAGTGAGATTAGAAAATATTTTGAATTGAATTATAGCAGTGCTAACAGGGAACTATATAGCTTTAAAGGTTAATATTAGAAAAGAAAAGATACATCATAAAATCAACTATCTAAGCTTCCGCCATAAGAAGTTAAGGAAAGAATGGCAAACTTAACTTGAAGTGGAAGAAATAAAACACTAAAAATAATTGAAATCAGTGAAATACAAAATAAACAATAATAAAATTCAATAAAACCAAAAGCTTGTTCTTTGAAAGGAGGAATACAATTGATTAATTTTAGCTAGATTGATCAAAAAGAAATAAAATAATAACAGGGATCAAAGAGGGAATATACTATTAAATCCCATTCTTAACCTTGGCTCTATTATTATTTTGGACCAGATAGTTATTTGTTGTGCATTTCAAGATGTTTAGTAGCATCTCTGGCCTCCACTCATTAAATGCCAGTAGCAACCCATAGTCCTGACAGTCAAAAATGTCTCCAAACCTTGCCAAATGTCTATTGGGGGGCAAAGTCACTCTCAGTTGAAAACCACTGCTATACATATTAAATGGATAAAAAGGGAGTATTTTGAATAATATTTTGATAACCGATTTAGATAAAATTGAAAAACTTAAAAAACAGAAACTATCAGGAGAGAATTTTCCAGAAGAAAACAAAACAATATAGTGCTGTATGAATTAAAGAAGTTGAAATTAAAATCCTCTCTATAATGGCATGGAGGTATGATTTCCGAGTAAGCCAATATTCCCACAAGTAATATTTATAAACTCTAGAAATGCCTTGTGAGTCTAGAAACTGAAGTAAAGAAGGTTGTTTTAAAGAGGGAGGTAAAATCTGGAGCAAGTGACATACTTGGAGTAAGTTTTCCCTCTTCTCAACTTTATCCCCAAAATAGAGATAATCACAAGAGCTTCAGTGTCAGACAGCTAGAAATCCTACAGAAATACCAGGTCTTCCTCAAAGAACCAGAGAAAGTAGACTGTGTGTGCATAGGAAACAGAAAGAAGGAGAGAACAAGGGAAGGGTTACTCCTATTTCTATTTGTAAACTCAGTCCAAATTTCTAGCTCATCTATGAACTATACTTGAAGATGAAATAAAACCCTTTCCAAATATGACAAAGTTCTGAACTGAGACTTTTGCTGTCATACACCAGAGGCATGAGAGTTTTCAATTTGTGTTTAATCAAATTAACTGCCTGCTAAAGCCACTATCAACACTTTTTGGAGGAATATAATACAACCCAGAATGTTCAGAAACAATGACATCATGTCAAAAATAAAAGTGCCAAAATAGCAATTATAGGTAATCATTTAGAGTAAGTAGAACTCTCATACAGTGAGAAGAAAATAAAATTGCATTAATATATTTGTAAACATCTCTTATTCTTATAAATCTAAACTCATATTCACAAATTTAAAGTACCAAAATGTCACATAAAAAGTCAGGAAAATGTTACCATTCTAAAGGAAATAAGCAATCAAGGCATAAGAATCTGAGATGATCCAATTGTTGGAATAAATAGGAAAAAAAATCTAGGTCAGGTGTTATAAATATGCTGAGTTAAATTACTCTTGTAATGAATAAAACTATAGGAAACTTTTAAAAAAGAAATAGAAAATATGAAAAATACAAAGTTGAAAGAATTATAATGAAAAATATAATATTTGAAATAAAATATTAATTAGGTGGTCTTAGGAACAGAAAGGAAATAAGTGAAGAAAGGCAGTGAATTTGAAAAGAGAAAAATAAAAATCATCAAATCTGAAGAAGAGAGAGAAAGACTGAATAAAGTAGTTAAGAAAATGCAAACCCCAGTTACTAGAACTGAGTAAAAGCTTTGTAATATATATATATATGGAAAGAAGTTAAGATTCTGGGTATATAACAAAAACAGGTCATTAAATAGAAGATGAAAACTTTTAATGGGAAAAGATTTTAACACATTTCACAGAAGAAGAAGTACACATCGCCAATAATCATATGGATTATGTGTGACATCCTGGTAATCAAAGAAGTGCAAGTTAAAACTATGAGAAGATACAATTACAATAATTAGAAGTATGAAAATTAAATTTCAGTACAAAATGACTGAAATTAGCAATTATAGGGAATCATTTGGAGTGAGTAGAATTCTCACACACAGTAAGAAGAAAATAAAACTGCATTAATACATTTGTAAACATTTGTTATTCTTATAAATCTAAACTCACATTCACAAATTGAAACATATACATATACATACAAAGCAATTCAACTCCTAGTCATTTATCCTAGAGAAGTGAAGACATTTGTCCACATAAGACTTTTATATAAGTATTAATAGTGACCTTATTCACGTTAACCATAAAGAGAAGATAATCCAAATGCTCATCAGTGGGTGAATGAATAAACAAAATGTGATATATCCTTAAAATGGAAAACTATACAGAAATAAAAATAAACTACTTTATGATATATGTGATAGTATGAATCTCAAGATCATTAAACTGAGAGAGGAAAAAATAGACAAAAGCATATATATTCATGTGTACAAAATGTAAACTAATATATACCGACAAAAATCATGTTAATGGCTGCCAGGGAACAAGGGTAGAGGGAAGTGTGGACTGCAAAGGGGTACAAACAATCTATTGGGGGCAATAGAAGTATTTCATAATTTGATTGTGGTTGCAGTTTAAAGGTTGTATACAATTATCAAAGTCCATCCAATTGTACAGCTTAAATGAAGGAGCATCACCATTCCTTGACATAGCTGTTAAGAAAAACATAAAAACATAGAAACAAAACAAATAAAGCAAAACAAAACTCTTCCTGTAAAATAAATACCAGGTCAAGCTGGCTTCACTGGTTTATTTTCTCAAATATTTAATGAAGGAATAATATCAATACTACATAAACTATCAGAAAATAAAAGAAATGTAATTTCTCAACTCATGAAGCCAGCATTACCCTAATCCTATAACTATATAAAAGCATTTAAAGAAAGATTACAAAGAATATACTTCTTTAACACAGATGCAAGAATATTTTTTAAATATTAGCAAGTTGAATCCAGCAATATATAAAAAAGATAATGAATCACAACCAAATCAAGTTTATCCCTGGAATCATGGTATGTTAACACTAAAAAACCAACGATATTATTCATGATATTCAGGTAATAAAATACAAAATTTTATGATTATCTCATAAAATGTAAAAAAAGTATTTAACCAAATCAACCTCTATTACAGTTTAACAAAATAATGCCTCTATTATGATTTAACAAAATAATAAACAGTTAACCTCACACCTAATGGTGAAAGACTAAATGTTTTTTACTAAGGTTACAATTAATGTAAGGATGTTTCCAGTATCTTCCACTTCCATTCAGCATTATACTGGGAGTCTGAGGCAGAAAAATAAGCAAGAACAGGAATAAATGCAAGTCAGTTGGAAAGAAAGAAGGACAAAGTGTCTTGATTAACATTAGACATGATTTATGTACCCAGAAAATCCTAAGAGTCATGTAAAAGGTACCTGAATTACTAAGCGAATTTAATGGATTACAAGATTATTATGAAATGCCAATTGCATTTCTACATAGCAGTGACACAAAGCAATTGAAAAACAAAAGTTTTAAATTAATGGTATTTTTAAAATCCTCAACATATAATACCTAGGGATACATTTAACAATTTATATATGAAACCTATGCATTGAAACTTTAAAAAGCCACTGAGAGAAATTGCAGAGATGCACTGTGTACATAGAGAAATTTCACTGAAAGAATTGTAGAGGTGAAGAGTTATATCATGGTCACAGATCAAAAGATGCATTATTAAGATATCAGTTCTTCCTAGACTTGATATATTCCCCAGTAAAAATTGCAGAAGACATTTTTTGTAGAAACAAACTAATTCTAAATTGTATATGAAAATGAGGAAGACCTAGAAATAATTAAAACACATTTTAAAAAAGTACTGCAGAATTTACACTACCTGATTTCAAAATTTACTATAATGGTTATTTACACAGTAGTATGATATTACCCTAAGAATATAGTCAATGGATCAGAAGAGAGGCCAGGAATAAACTCAGGTTTCTATGTTCAATGAATTATCAACAAAAGTTCAGAGGTCATTCAATGTCAAAAACATATTGTTTTCCATAAATAGTCTTGGAACAGCTGGACATCCCTCTGGGAAAAAATACTACTATCTCACAACATGAAAAAAATTAACTTGAAACTGAATTTAAACCTAAATAAAAAAACTTAAAACTACAATTATCATAGAATAAAACAATAAAAAACTTTGTGTCTTAGGTTAGGACACATGATCATAAAAGAAAAATGTCATGTATTGGACTTCATCCAAATTAAAAATGTTTTATCTTTGAAAGAAATCATTCAGAAAATCTAAAAGCAAGTCACAGAAAAGAAGAGAAAAATACTGATTAAATATGTGATTTTCATATAGACATAAATATTTTATATATCACTTATACACATAACAATGAATTCACATGCAGAATATACAGAATATTAAAAGAACACTTACAATTCAATAGCAAGATATTCAATCTGATTTAAAAATTTAAGAATAACAGGCAAAAATTTTAACAGACACCTTATAAAAGAAGATATACAAATGGCCAGTAAATATATGAAAAGATGTTTCATATCACTGTTAATCAGAATTACAAATTAAATATGCCAGAAGATACAACTGCACAGAAGTAGAATGTCTAAAAATAAGACAAGAGCAAGTAAAACTCTCAAACATCACTGGTGGACATTTAAAAATGTACAACCACTCTGGAAAAAATACTGGCAGTTTTTTATGGAATTAAACATAAACTTACTATGAGGTCCACTTTACAATTTTATAAACAAACTTATCATGAGGTCCAAAATACCACTTTAAGGTATATATTCAAGAGAAAAGAAAATATGCTTCCACTTGTACCCAATGTACATGGCACTTTCACTTATAAAAGGAAGGACCTACTAAGTATGAATGAATAACTCAAAATCATGCTGAGTGAATGAAGCTATATTCAAGGGTACATTCTGTATAGTTCTATTTCTGTTTAGTCCCAGAAAAGGGAAAACCTATCTATATGACAAACAACCTACGTTTTCAAGATGTGGCTGGATGGCTAGAGATATTTGACCCCCAAAGGGACATGGCCCTTCTCAGTTTTTATAAGACAGGTGTGTTCTATAATTTGATTATATATTTGTCAAAACTCAAAAACTCAAAATGTATCTTAAAATATCATAATTATCTTGATTAAATTCTAAAATAAAGCTAAGTATTTGTAACAAAGTGGTCAAATATAATGAGAAAATCTGCTTACTTTCTTTTACATAGTCAAGATGGATGTTAATCAAAATTCTGTTAATGCATGCACTAAAAAAAAGACCCCAAAACCAGAAAAACAGACAGCCAAGTTTAATCACATTTTAGCCCAGTATTTTAAAAGTAATTTAATTGCAAGTGTAGATCTTTTCATTTGCATATACAGTATGCAGATTATAGTGCAGAGATTTTTGAACAACTTAAAAACTGTCTTTAATCATCCCATCTCTATATAGCATCATCAATTCATTTTTTATAGGTTGCTAGTTTCTAAATTTCCCTAATAATCTTATATTTGAGTAACTAATTTTATCCTTGCTTCACACACACCTGGAAGCTCTGCAGAGTTCAACTTTCTCTTGTTGCCTAACCTGGAGAGACAGGTGAGAAACTCGTTGTCACCAGCTGCTTTGAGAACATAGCAGTGAACATGGGATCTTCAGTCTGAACATACGGCAGCAAGATTTCTAATTAATTAGGTGAAAGGGTAGATCAGAGGAGCAAGTTTTCACAGCTGCTAATCATACTGTGATACAATGTCAACAAATGACAGATTTGTGGATATTTTGCATACTTCTCAAGTATATTCAACTGTTTGCTTAAATAAATACATTTTGTCCTTTTTGTCCAATAGCACCTTTAGATGTATTTTGAATTTGTGCTAACACTGACTACCTGTGAATGAAGAGTAAAAGTGATCTATAAATTTACCAAAGAAAATTGAGGAAAGAACAAAGAATTGGATTTCTGATGTTTTTTTTTCAAGCTGCATGTTGTCAGCAAGTTGTACTCTTTTAAAATAATACTATATTCTTTATTGTGTTAAAAGCAATGCATTTTCATTGAATAAAATAATTTGGAAAATAAAATAAAATTTTAAAGTTAAAAAATTAGCCACAAAACTATGAAAACATTGATATCATAGGTTAAAGAATCCTATACTCCACTTTTTGTCCTGGCTCCACATTTAAGCTTTTGGCCATGTTGCTATATAACCAGTGGATATGTGATTTAATGACTGCATAATTATAGACTAATAATAAAAACATTGATATCATAGGTTAAAGAATCCTATAGTCCACTTTTTGTCTTGGCTTCACATTTAAGCTTTTGCCCATGTTGCTATATAACCAGTGGATATGTGATTTAATGGTTGCATAATTATAGAAAAATAATAATATAATTTAATTATAATTATAATGTAAGATTATATTACTATATTGAAAGATTATGTCATAATTAATAGAACAATTTCTCTATAGCTGAGCAAGTATGATCTTTCTGATTGGTTTGCTCTTTTGGGAGATAATACAACATTAAATACTACGGTACTTGGTGCTAAGGTAATAAAATTATTTCTGAAAATTGGCAGTGATATTTATTTAAGACACTGTATGCAAAGAAACTTTACACTAGTCATTTCATTTAATTGTCAAACAAGACAGGAAATAGTGTTAATATCATTACCATCAATATTTAGGACAATGACAAAATCATCTCTATTCATTCTTATGGCTGATAGACAGATATTACTGAGGTTTGGAAATATTAAGCAACTTGCCCAAGATAATCTGTCTAGCAAGGAGTAGACTCAGGATTTAAGTGCAGACTGTCCAATTCCAGGGCTTGAATTCTTTACGACCGAAACATATTGCCTTGGGGAACTAGGGACTGTATGTGCCTGTTTTCAAGTTGTCAGCTTTGTGGGACAAATAAGCTGCATAAACTGACTGAGTAGGTAGGGAACATGGAGGAGCCAACAGGAGTGGCTCTGAGGTCCAGTGTGATGGGATCTTAAGGACAAAGGAGAGAGTAGGGGACTGGAGTGATTCTTTTTTTTTTCTTTTTGTAACTCAATAACTTCACACTCTCCACTTGACCAGTCAGTTTCTTTCTGCATACTTTTGCCCATTATTTGCCCATTCTTATTCCCTAACCTAAAGGCCTTTTCTTATGCAAATCTCACGTTAGGTTTAGATAAAGTAACATCTCATTTATGAGATATCTCAAATCCCAGCCCATCAAGTACATTCCCCCAGCACCATTTACTCCTACTTCTCCACTGGACCTAGCTGATACTGCTTTAAAATGCCCCTGTCTGTACTATTTATGCCCCTCTTTCCTCGTCGTGATTTAAGCTCTTTCAAGTAGTGCTCTCCATCTTGGACATCATAAGCATCAATGCTTCTTGAATAAAATTGATGAGGTTACATTTGTATCCCAGAGCACACCTTGCTAAGTGCTAAATATGCAGCTGTCATTCAATTAATAGTTCTTGATTGATTAATCTCCTGTATATTTTTACCTTGTGTCTCTGCTTTTATTAGCTATATATTTCTTTTTGCTATTTCCAAACTGTAAGTATTTTTGGTTTTGTAATTCCACATCATCATTTATGAATTCTAGCTCTGATTTCCTGAATTAGATCTTCTCTGTCACAGTCTCTTTTTATCAATCTTACACCATATCAGCTCCCCACTGAAGCTCAGTTGGATTAAGCCTATAAAACTCCAGCCATTACAGTTAAGAAAAATACCTTTAATTTTGTATACGGGCCTATGGTCAAGTAATTTACACAATTATTTGTACGATTTCCAATCCAAAATCTTTGATATGACATTACATCCATATCTGACATAAAATCAGCTTCATTTCACCCCTCACACTTTTGTTCATGGCATATCTACTTACTTCTCTTATTTTATTTCTGTTTCCCTGGTCAACTCAACTATAATGGCATTTTTTTCTTTGAAAGCTAATATTTTGCTTCCCCCTCATCTAACAAAACTTTAATATATCTATAATTTATCTAAATAAACTAAATTTCTACGGAACAGTGACCTTATTTATCCTGTTTTGTGTTACCCAAAAGCACTTCATTCAAAGGCATTTTATTCATATTTGTTGGGTAATATAATTCAGAAAGTAGGTCATTCTATTTATGCTGCTCTGTGTGTCTTCTCTGTTACATTAAAAGTTCTACACAGATGTGGATTCCATATGTACTTTTTTCTGTCTACATTGTGTCTCAATCTTTTCTAAAAAAATAAACATAAATTTATGTATAACATACATACTGATTTTTTTAAAAAGCAAACCTTAAATATACAGCTCAATGTATTATCTCAAATTATGTACAATGGTATGTTACCTAAGAAAAGAAATAAAAACTTACCAACACTTCAGAAACCCACCATGTAAAAATCCAAACTGAAATCAAAACTCCTTTATTCTATCCCAAAAGAGCCAATTTCCAGACTTATCAGAGTGTAGACTAGATTTGCCTATTTTTAATCTCAATGTAAATGAAATATTACTGATCACTGTTTTAGGTTCTGGCTTACTTTCCTCAATATTATGTTGGTGAGATGCAGCCATGTTTTTGCATATAGCAGTTATGAATTAATTTTCATTTTTATGTAATATGCTCTTTTATGAATATACCTCAATTTGCATATATCTATTCATGATCATTTATTTTGTTCCATATTTGGCCACTATGAAGTCATTGATAAGTGTAATTGTGTGTGATTCCATACACATATGTACACATTTCATTAAATATATACCTAAATGTGTAATCACTAGATTATTGAATTATGTGCATGTTCAGATTTATATGTACTGCTAGGTCTCCAAAATAGTTTTCAAGTTTATGCTTTCACTAGACTTTGAGACTTCTGGTTGCTTTTCAACCTCATCAGAATTTAGTATTGTCAGTCCTTTTCCTTTTTGCCATTCTGGGGAATATGTAGCAGTATCTCACTGTAGTTTTTATTTGCAATTTCCTCATGAATAATGATATTGGACATTTTTCATCTTTGGCTGTTTGTCATTTGCTAATTTATTTCTAGAGATTTTAGATATATATCAATATTCATACATTTTTCCAAACATTTTCTTTCACTCTGTATTTGTCTTTTTTCTCTTATGATAGGTAATTTCCTAATTTTAAAGCAGTCTAAAATATGAATATTTTGGTTTTTATGGCCAGTGATTTATGTCACAAAGTCAGCTTTACTTAATTCAAGATTATAACATTTTTCTTATGTTATCTTCTAAGAACTTCATTGTTCAAATTTAGATTTACAGTCAACTTGAATTTTATTTCTTTATATGGTATGAGATATGGGTAAATATCAATTAATGCAACACTATTTATTGAAAAGACTGACATTTCCCTGATCCTTTACACTGCTACACTGATACTGCTGAAAGGACATTCATTTCTTTCTAAGGTGGTTCAGCAGAGATAAGATTTACTCTATGGCAAGAAATAATAAAGAAAAATATATAGATGAAAAAATTATTTTTAAGACACTAGACAGCAGGTAATTAAAGAGAATGATCTCTGAGATATGGTCAACAAATTAGGTGACCTCTTCACTTGTCACAAATTACTACTTTGAGAGAGCTTACAGACCGTGGAACAAGGAGAGGGAACTCAAGCAAAGCTCAGTGTATTTCCTGAAATTAGGAGTCAAATTGTGGCTCTGGGTAGGACAAGGTAGCTCCTTTAAATACATAGAAGGAAACAGCCTGAAGCTGAGGAAAGAACCATGCAAACTGGTTAGAGGGAACACTGAACATTCAGCACTCAGAAGGGATAGGAATATTGCCTGTTCCTACAAGCCAGTATGGAAAAAAAAAACATAATCAATGGATTATTGGGTAGAATGCTCAGAGTCATCTTGCTTCACTCATAGGAGTAATTAATGCTAGATTAAATGATCTTAAAAGAGAAACTTGAAAGGATCAAATGGATTCCAAATAATTTAACTGCATCCCAGAACAGAACTTAGGCATATTTATAGAAATACAAAAAAATCTGTACCCACAAAGGTAAAATTAATATTTAACATGAAATAAAAAAATATTTACAAGATATACAAATAATCAGGAAAATATGAACCAACATGGAAGAAAAATTAATGAACTGAAACCATACTGGAACAAAAAAAGATGTTAAAAATAGCAAAAAGGAAATTAGAACAGTATTATAACTACATTCTATATGTTCAAAGATTAAGTAGAGACATGGAAAATATAAAAATCATCAATTTAAATTTCTGGATATAAAAACTATATTATTTAAGGTAAAAATACACTGGTTGCCATTAATGCCACATTAGATATTGCAGAAGAAGAGATTATTAAAGTGGAAGACATGGCAATAAAAACTTTTCAAATGAAATGTATGTAAAAATCAATAAATAATTAAAAATAAAAATAACATCAGTGAGCTTTAGGAAAATTCAAGCAGACTAACGTATGTGTAATTTCAGGCCCTGAAGGAGGAGGGTGTTAAAAAAATTGTTCAAAGAAATAAAAGCTAAAAACAATCCAAATTATATTTAAAACAATAATAGAAACATGAGATGAGGAATTGCAATAAAAATGAAGGACAAGAAACATAAAGATAACTACAATAAGGCACATTATAATCAATTGCTCATGATGAGTGATAAGAAAATAAACCTTAAAAACATCAAGAGAAAAGACATAATGCTTATAAAATTAGAACAGATTTCTCTTCTGAAATAATACAGGTAGAAAGAAAGTTGAACAGCAGTTCTGAAGTAGTGAATGAAAGAAAAAAATCAAACTAGGATTCTACATCCAGCAGAGATGTTAAAGAGTTCATCACTGAAGGCCTGTACCCAAGAAATGGTAAAGAAAAAATCTTGAGGCTGAAGGAAAATAATACTATGAATAAATATGAACTTACACAAAGAAATGCTGAGGATGAGACATAGTAACTACATAGGTAAAAATGTGAAATTTTTTTAATGTTTAAAATCTCTATTTAAATAATTGAATATTTAAATAAAAATGATAACTGCTGTGCAGTTTATAAGCTATATATAAGCAAAATGTATGATAATAATAGCACAAAGACTAGGAGGAAAGAAATGAAAATATATGGTAAGATGCTATGTATATAAGTTAAATGTGTATCATCTAAACTTTAAAGCAACTACTAAAATAACAAAACAGAGTTATAGCTACTAAATACATTTTTAAAAAGCATATTAGAATATAATAGAAAGTATTCAATCCAAATGAAGTATAGGGAATAGGAAAAAGTAGGGAAAAACAGATGGAATAAATGGAAAACAAGAGGGAAATGGGAAAACAATGGAAAAAATTGAACATGACAAATTAAAAACTAAGTATACCAATAATAACATTAAATGTAAATTATCTAAACACTCCAATTAAAAGGTAGAGATTGTCAGGTTGGATAAAAATAGAAAGATCCACCAGAAATCTCTAATACTTGGAAACTAAACATGGGTATAGTTTAAATAATCCATGGCTCAAAGTAGAAGTCTCTAGCAATGTAAGAAATTACATTGAACAGAACATAAATGAAAAAATGATATATAAAAATTTGTGGAACACATATAAAGCAGTACTAAGAGGTAAGTTTATCATATTAAATGCCTACACTAGAAAAAAGAAAAGTCTTAAATCAGTTATCTAAATTATATCTTTAAGAAACTATGAAAAGAAGAGTTATAAATCCACATCAAGGAAAAAGAAAAAAAAAGAAATGAAATATAAGCAGAATTTAAGGAAACTGAAAACAGAAAAACAAAACAGAAAGTCAATGAAGCAAAAGTCTGGTTATTTGAAATGACCAATAAAACTGAAAACTGCTAGTATGACTGGCAAAGAAAAAAAAGAGAAAAGACACAAAAAACTGATAAAAACTGAAATTCAGGATGTCACCCTAGACTTTACAGTCATCAAAAAAATAAAATAAAATAAAGGAATATTATAAGCAACTCTATACAGACAAATTAGACAATGTAGATGAAATGGACCAATTCCTCTAAAGGCATAAACTAGCTCAGTCAATATGAAATAGATATCTTGAGTATCTTAGAAACTATTTAAAAATTTAATTAATAAGAAAAAACAAGAAAGAGATTTCTAGGCTCAAATGGTTTCAAAGAATTCTACTAAATGTTTACAGAATTGAAACCATTTCTAAATAACCTCTCCCAAGAATTAGAAGAGGGAATACTTCTCAGTTAATTTTATAAGGCCAATATAACTCTGATAGCAAAGTCAGGAAAATGACAGTATGAAAACAAAGGACAAAACAGAATAATATTGCTTGTAAATACAGACTAAAAGTCTTCAATAAAATATTATCAAATAGAAGTCAGTAATATATAAGAAGAATTATACATCATGACAAAGTGGGGTTCAATTTTGAGATAAAAGGCTGGATCAATAATAAAAAATCAACCAATGCAAAAAATCATATTAATGTGATAAAAAAAATCAGATGACAGAGGGGAAAGAAGACAGCAGTACAAAGTCAAGGCAGAAACCTCCTCACACACACACACCAAGGAAGCAACTATAGAAAATACAACTAATCCTGAAAAATGACCTGAAGACTGAAAAAGACATGAAGAACAGACCAGTATACCTAGTGAAGAAGAGACAACCACACAGAGAAGGGTAAAGTGGAAGAGCCACAAGTGATTAGGACCCAAGCCTTTCCACCATCCCAGCCCACAAGTAGGAGGGAGAGGGACAAGTAGGGTGAAGATTAAGTACTCAGGAAATTTGCAAGCTTTGCCCTGGAGATCTACTCTGTGAATATGAGTTCACATCGCATCCGGCTTTGGCAATTACTGGGACTGGACACCAGGGACAGTTAAAGCACACTGGCAAACCAAGACTCATGTCACTTGTGGAGGACAGGCACACTTCATCCACCCTGCTGAGACCCAAAACAGAGGCAGCAGTTTGAAAGATTTGCCAATAGTGGGAGGGGTACCAGAGGGGCAATGGTTTGACAGAGTTTTCTATGCAGGATAAAGGAAAGGTGGAGGACACTTTCCCAGCCCTCCCTTTGCCCAACAGATAGTACTCTTGGGAGCCCCAAATGTTCCATCCCCCTTGTTGGTGGCTCATCCCCAAGGTGCTTCCTTATGAACCCACCTGTGTGCCTGCCACTCACCCAGCAGTCTGACTCTGTTACCTGGTAGGCAGAAGTAGGCTTTCCCATATTTTTCAGGCCAATCTAAGCCAAATTAATGAGATGCCTACAGGAGCCAACTCTGAGCACTCCTTCCTCTTCATGGGTGGCCTAGCACAGTGCTGTGTGCCCTACCACCACTGCAACCATGCAATGCCCCAGAGCTGGGTGATCACTGCACTCATCCCCTTAGAGCAGAAATGCTGCCATCACTGCAGGGCAAGCAGAGGGCAGCCCCACCCACAAGATTCCCAGCCAGAGAGCCACTGCTTTGATCACAAAGGACTGCTGAGGAAAACTGCCTTCTGCAGCAGCCTGAGATAGATGACTGCCAGTGGACAGAAAGGCCACACTGCCCATAGCCCACCAACAGCAACTTGGGATCTATAGCAAAGGAGAGCCAGGCACTAGAGAATAAAGAGTCTTGAGCTCCTGGGCACTACAGGGTACCTTATTCATAATGCCATTAATCTCAAGACCAGGAAGCAAAGTAGATGCATCTAATACAAAGAAAGAAACACAGAAACACTGACAGAATGAGGAGGCACAGGAATATGTTCCAAAAAAAGCTACAAGATAAGACACCAGGAAGAGGGCTAAATGAAATGGAGATCACCAATCTTGTTGATAAAGATTTCAAAGTAACAGTCATAAATATGCTTACTGATTTTTAGAAAAGTGTTGAAGATTTCAGAGAGACCTTCAACAAAGAGATAGAAAAGATGAAAAAGAGCCTCTCAGAGCTGAATAATACAGTAGCTGAAATGAAATATACAATGGAGCAAATGAATAATAAACTGCTTCAAGTAGAAGAGACAATCAATGAGAGAGAAATTAGAGAACAGGAAAACAACAAAGCTGAGGGACAGAGAGAGAAAAAAAGAATCTCTAGAAATGAAAGGATACTAAGAGAACCATGTTACAACTACAAACAAAACAAAATTCACATAATAGAGGTACCAGAAGAAGAAGAGAGAGACAAAGGGATAGAAAGTTTCTGAGGAAATAATTGTTGACAATGGCCCCAGTCAGGGGAAAGAAATAGACACTTGGATCATGGAAGCACATAGAGCCTCTAACAAAAAGAATCCCAGGAAGATGACACCAAGACATATGACAATTAAAATTACAAAGATTAAAGAGAAGAGAGAGTACTGAAAGCAACCAGAAAGAGTAGAGGATTACTTATAAGGGAAACCCCATCAGGCTATCAGCAGAGCTCTCAGCAGAAACATTACATGCCAGAAGGAAGTGACATGATATAATGTGTATTGAAACAGAAGGACCTTCATCCAAGAATCCTCTCCCCAGCAAGATCATCATTCAATTTTGTAGGAGAGATTAAACAATTCCTGCACAAAGAAAGGCTGAAGGAAATATGCTAAAGGGACTTCTGCAGATGGAAATGTTCCTAAACCCAAATAATTTCACCAGTGAAAACATAAACACAATTAATGCAGTAGACAAATTACTTACCAAGGAAGTATGATATTAAAATAAAACAAAGGTAGTAAACCCAACTATACACAAAATCACTCAAGGGATGCACAAAAATAATCAGATTATGACTTCTAATACATGAAGTGTGGAGGAGGAATAAGAAAGAAAAAGAAGAACTTTGAGACTGTGTTTGAAATAGAGCAATCATCAACTAAATAAGGACTGTTATAGAGTTAGGAAGCTATCCTTTAACCTTATGATAACTGCAAAGCCAAAGCCTCTAGTAGATACACAAAAAAGTTAAAAAGAGCAATCCAATCACAACACTAAAGAAAACCACCAAATAACAAAAGAGGAGTATAAGACAGAAGACAGGAACAGAGAAGAACTATAAAAACAATGAGAAAAAAATTAATAAAATGGTAGTAAGTACATTTATTTAAATAATTACTTTAAATGAATATGGACTGAATGCACCAATAAAAGATACAGGGTGGCAAAATGGATAAAGAAACAAGACCCATCTATATGCCACCTACAAGAGACACACTTCAAAGACAAAGACATACCCAGATTAAAAGTGAAGGGATGGAAAAAGGTATTTAATGCTACTAATAGGGAGAAAAAAGCAGGAGTTGCAGTACTTCTATCAGAATAAATAGACTTAAAAACAAAGAAAATAACAACAGACAAAGAAGAATATCACATAATGATAAAAGGGTCAGTACAACAAGGGGATATAACCATTATAAATATTTATGCACCCACCCAACACAGAAGCACCTACATTTGTGAAACAAACACCAACAGAATTAAAAGGGGAAATAGAATGCAATGTATTCAGTTTAGGAAACTTCAACACACCACTCACTACAAAGGACAGATCAACCAGACAGAAAGTAAGTAAGGAGACACATTAAACAACACATTACAACAGATGGATCTAACAGACATCTACAGAACACTCAATCCAAAAACAACAAGGTGCACATTCTTCTCAAGTGCACGCGGAACATCTTCGATAATAGATCAGACACTAGAACACAAAAAGAGCCTCAGTAAATTAAAAAAGATTGAAATTGTACCAAATACCTTCTCAAACCACAAAGGTATGAAACTAGAAATAAATTATGCAAAGAAAAAAGAGCCCAAAAACACATGGAGGCTTAACAACATGACCCTAAATCATCAATGGATCAATGACCACATATAAGCAGAGATCAAGCGATGTATGGAGACAAATGACAACAATAACTCAAAACTGCAAAATCTGTGGGATGCGGTGTAGGTTTTGCTAAGAGGTAAGTATATACTGCAAAAAAATATTACCCCAGGAAAGAAGAACAATCCTATAGGAAAAGTCTAAATTCACAACTAATGACACTAGAAAAAGAAGAAAAAATGAGGCCCAAAGTCAGTGAAAGAAGGACATAATAAAGATTAGAGCATAAATAAATAAAACCAAGAAGAAAAAATCAACAGAAAGAATCAATGAAAGCAGGAGATAGTTCTTCCAGAAAATAAACAAAATAGATAAACCCAAAGGCATATTTATCAAGAAAAACAGAGAGTCTACACACATAAACAGAATCAGAAATTAAAAAGGAAATAACACTATGAACACCACAGAAATACAAAGAATTATTAGAGAATACTATGAAAAATAATATGCTAACAAACTAGATAACCTAGAAGAAATGTACAACTTTCTAGAAAAATACAACCTTCCAAGGGTGACCCAGGAAGAATCAGAATATCTGAACATACCAATTACCAGCAATGAAGTTGAATTGGTAATCAAAAAATCACCTAAGGACAAAACGCCTGGACCAGATGGCTTCACCACTGAATTTCATCAAACATTTAGTGAAGACCTAATATCCGTGCTCCTTAAAGTTTCCAAAAAGCAGCAGAGGAGGGAATACTTCCAAACTTATTCTATAAGGCCAGCATCACCCTTATACAAAAACCAGGCAAAGACACCATAAATAAAGAAAATTGCAGACTAATATCCCTGATTAACATAGATGCAAAAATACTCAACAAAATATTAGCAAATTGAATTAAAAAATACATCAAAAAGACCATCCATGATCAAGTAGGATTTATTCCAGGGATATAAAGATGGTACAATATTAAAAAATCCATCAACATCATATACCACATCAACAGAAAGGACCAAAATCACATGATCATCTCAATAGATGCTAAAAATGCATTTGACAAAATTCAACATCCATTCATGATAAAAACTCTCAACAGAATGGGTACAGAGGGCAAGTACTTCAACATAATAAAGGCCATATATGACAAACTCAACAGCCAATGTCATACTTAACAGCAAGAAGCTGAAAGCTTTTCCTCTAAGATTGGGAACAAGACAAGGATGCCCACTCTCCCCACTTTTATTCAACATAGTTCTGGAGGTCCTAGTCACAGCAATCAGACAAAACAAAGAAATAAAAGGCATCCAGATTGGCAAGGAAGAAGTTAAACTGTCATTGTTTGCAGATGACATGATGTAGTACATAAAAACCCTAAAGAATCCACTCCAAAACTACTAGATCTAATATCTGAATTCAGCAAAGTTGCAGGATACAAATTAATACACAGAAATCTGTTGCATTTCTGTACACTAACAATGAACTAGCAGAAAGGGTAATCAGAAAAACAACTCCATTCACAGTTGCATCCAAAAGAATAAAATACCCAGGAATAAACCTAACTGAGGAGGTGAAAGACCTATACCCTGAAAACTACAGGACACTCATGAGAGAAATTAAAGAAAATATCAATAAATGGAAATGCAACTCATGCTCATGGATAGGAGGAATCAGTATTCTTAAAATGGCCATTCTGCCAAAAGCAATCTATAGATTCAATCCAATTCCTATAAAAAAGCAATGCATTCTCAATGATATAGAACAAATAGTCCTAAAATTCATAAGGAACCACAAAGACCCCAAATAGCCAAACCAATCCTGAGAAGGAAGCAGAAAGCTGGGGGGGGGTTTATGCTCCCTGACTTCAAGCTCTACTACAAAGCCACAGTAATCAAGGCATAAGAACAGACCCTTAGACAAATGGAACAGAATAGAGAGCCCAGACATAAACCCATGAATACATGGTCAATTAGTATATGATGAAGGTGCTATGGATATACAATGGGGAAATGATAGCCTCTTGAATAACTGGTGTTGGCAAAACTGTACAGCTACATATAAGAGAGTGAAACTGAATTATTGTATATATCCATACAGAAAAGTAAACTAAAATGGATCAAAGACCTGAATGTAATTCATAAAATCATAAAACTCTTAGAAGAAAACAGGCAAAAATTTCTTGAATATAAACATGTGCAACTTTTTCCTGAACGCATCTCCTTGAGAAAGGGAACAAAAGCAAAAATGAACAAATGGGACTATATCAAGCTAAAAAGCTTCTGTATAACAAAGGACACCATCAGTAGAACAAAAAGGCATCCTTCAGTATGGGAGAATATATTTGTGAATGACTTATCCAACAAGGGGTTAACATCCAAAATATATAAAGACTTCATACTCCTCAACACGCAAAAAACAAATAATCCTATTAAAAAAAGGGTGGAGGATATGAACACACAGTTCTCCAAAGAAGAAATTCAGATGGCCAACAGGCACATGAAAAGATGTTCCACATAACTAATTAACAGGGAATTACAAATTAAACCCACAATGAGATATCACCTCACAACAGTTAGGGTGGCCAACATAGCAAAGACTAGGAAAAACAAATGCTGGCAAAGATACAGAGAAAAGTGAACCCTCCTACACTGCTGTTGGGAATGTTCAACCATTGTGGAAAGCAATATGGAGGTTCCTCAAAAAACTAAAAAAAGAAATACCATTTGACCCGGGAATTTCATTCCTAGGAATTTACCCAAAGAATTCAAGTTCTCAGATTCAAAAAGACATATGCACCCCTATGTTTATTCCAGCACTATTTACAATAGCCAAGAAATGGAAGCAACCTAAGTCTCCATCAGTAGATGAATGGATAAAGAAGAAGACATGGTACATATACACAATGGAATACTATTCAGCCATAAGAACAAAACAAATAGTACCATTTGCAACAACATGGATGGAGCTAGAAGGTATGCTCAGTGAAGTAAGTCAGGTGGAGAAAGACAAGTACCAAACGATTTCCCTTATTTGTGGAGTGTAACAATGAAGCAAAACAGAAGGAACAAAAAAGCAGCAGACTCACAGACTCCAAGAGGGACTAGTGGTTATCAAAATGGAGGGGTAGGGGAATGTTTTGTAGATTACTTGGGATTTTCTTTGTAGACCATAATTCTTATTGCAAATAAGGACAGTTTGATTTCTTTCTTTCTATGCATGCTTCAGTTTCCTTTTCTTTCCTTTTCACAGTGGCTAGGACTTCCAATACTGTGTTGACTAAAAGTGGTAAAACAGATACCCTGATGATCTAGCCATTCCATTCTTAACTATCCAAGAGGATAAGCGTTTATTTCTTATGAAGATTTGTCCATAAATATTCATAGCAGCTTTATTTGTAATAGCCAAAATATGAAAATAATCAAATGTCTCTCAGTTTGAGGTATAAACAACTGTGGTGCATCAATATATGTATAAATATATCAACAAATGTGGAATGTTATATTCATAAATGATAAGGAAAGAACTTTTGTTATGTTCAGTGTGATGAATGATTCTCAAAATAATTATGCTGAGTGAAAGTAAATGGAAAAGAGTACATACTGCATGATTTAATTTATATATTATTCTAGAAAATGCAAACTTATCTTTAGGAATGGAATGGTTGAGTCTTATGGTATGGACACATGTAACTTTTGAAGAATGTTCCACACTCATGGTTTGCTTGTATTGTTTCTTTTGCTATATGAATTGATCCCCCATTGAGAATTAAATGTTGCTCTTCCAGGCAGTTATTCTATGGCAAATCATCTCTGTTTTTCAAGAGTTAAAAATATAAAAAAGATGTGATCATTCTAGTCAAGCTTGTTTATTTTGTTTCATTATTTGTCCTGGAAGACAGCATACGTGTGTCTAACTGAAAGCTTTAAGTGTTTACCAGGGTCCCTCTTATGGGGTAGGGGTTTGGGGAACTACAATTTAGTTTCTGTAATCCTGGAATTATTGAAAGTTAACATATTAACTTCTCAGGTACGATTTTTGCTTACATAATTGCCAATTACCCAGAAAAAAGGACCTGCAATTCCAAGATCAACTCATTTGACTTCTCTATTCTTCTAGAACTTGCTCTTACACATTTCTACTACCTTAGTAACTCTCCAGGGACTTCAAACTTCAATTTTCTTTTCTTACTTAGCTTTTCTGATTTCTCTTGACATAAGTTTTTTTCGGTCCTTCATTGCCTGATGTGAAACTAGCTGATGAATTCTGCAGCTCTTTTGGATTTAAAATCTAAGAATATCTAGATTAATATTGGGAAAAAATTCTAGTCATATAATATTTGCACTTTACTCCCTCTGCTCTCATTTTCTTCCACCCATTTCCACTAGAAATTCCTCTGTCCCTTTATTTGTTTTTACTCTTTCCACTTCTCTTCCCTCTCTCTGCTCGCCTATTCCTCCCTTATTCAGTACCCTCACTTTTTCTTCCTTTAACCTCTTACTAAAATGTGTACTTAGGAAAGGATATGATACACTCATTCTTACTGAACTCCAAATAATGTTTACACAAAGTTGATTCTTGACATGGAATATTCAACGAAATGGAGTTAGTTTTAAACTCAGTTGTACATGAATTTATTATGGTAGTCGGGTAGGACCACGCCGGACTTCTTTTTGGATTTTTAGTTGTTTTAGAAAAACTTTAAGTGATTTTCTGGAATTCTTTCTTAAGTACAATTAGTTCCTTGTAGGCAAAGTGAAACACAGTGAAGCAAAATGTAACAACATATGTGCCTTTATATATGGTAATGTCTCCCTATGTAATAAAGTTATTTTTTCCATAAGGTGCCTGGTGTGCAATTGTTTCCTGCTTCTCAACTTGTTGTTAAAAAAGATCATTTCATAGCCAAAACTACTGGGAAAATACTAGCAAAAAGAAACCAGTAGAAGAAATAGAAGGTACATTATTTATTTTTGGTGCTAAGCAGCTAAGGAACTCCAATTCTGTGTTCTTGAACTTCTCCTACTTCTGGGGAATTGGGAAATAATAAATACTGGCAAAAGAAATTCGGTATAAACTATACATGGAAATGAACTGAGATGCCTTCCAAGTTTTCTTTTTTAATATACAAAGACCGAATAAATTGGGAGACTATCAGATTGATGTGTAAATTCTAGGAAAGCCATAGGAAGAGGGATGATTGCATTTGATCTTGAAAAGTTAATAGGAATTTGGTGAGAAGGCACGATAAACTGCATTCCAGGAATAGATATCAATATGAGAAAAGATTTGGAAATTGGGGAATTTAGAGTATAGAAATGGATAGTGAGAGATTGGACATGACTGAAGGAGAGTAATAAAAAAGGCATGACATGTAAGAAACATGCTGGTCGGATTGCATTAAGGTGAATTATCATTGTCAAAAAAATAATTTAGCCTATATGCATACAATATGGAGCCACTGAAAATTTTTGACCAATAAATTGGATATTAAATAGATAGTTAACACACCAGGCAGTTTGGACCCTACAGGTGGGGTCAACAAGAGGGGGGCCTTCAACTTCTCCTACACATTGCAAACCACATAAAATTTGAAGTTTTCTTTCAGAGAATTTATTTACTGCATAAGGCCTACAGGCCAACTTTAAAACATAATGCCACGGACCTCTAACACTCTACATCAATTTTCATTTCTATGCATGGTTTCCTAAAGTACATGACTAAGAGCTTTCATAAAACTCTCTGTGGGGAACATGGCCCAAAAAAGCTTAGGGATAATTAATCAGAGAACATACTTATTGAAGATTACATAATTGACCTTGAAATAATTTATTTCTGTTTTTACTCTTTTCACTTCTCTTCACTCTCTCTGCTTGCCCATTCCTCCCTTAGGCAGTGCCCTCACTTTTTCTTAATTTTAAAAAAAGTAAATTTACTGATGTCACCAAGCATAAAACACAGAGACCTTTATAGATAGTTTGTGTGTTTTAGTTGAGGCTATTAGGAAACACGCTGAGATGGAGTTGAGAGTACAGAAGTTCATTGAATATTAATGACTGCAGAAGATAACAGAAGGGAGGAAGCAGGGTTAGGCAAGAGTGACATAAATCTGATAGTCTTGGCCAGTTCAACAGGGAACCTCAAGAAAAGAGACTGCACATTAGAGGAAACAGTGTAGACAGAAACATCCAGGATATATTACCCCACTATGTGACTCATTGTCTGGGAGCTGCGTCAGAAATACATGGCCATAACCCAAAAGCTGAGGTAGATCCTAAAGGTACTCACAGCTAGAAGTTGTTAGCTAACTACACTTCTTGCAGTTTAATAGTAAATCCTTGAAAGGAGTACTAAGCCATACACCACCCAGCTGACAGAGTATGTGTGTGATGTCATGTTTGCTGTAAAAGAACTTAGGATAGCATACATCTTACACATTCAATTTTAATGGAAGCATAGAATCAACAGAGGAAACTAACTTTTCAGCATGTGAAAGAAAGCCCTTTTTGCTTGTTTAAATGTAAAAATTGATTTTATGCAGAAGTTAGTTCTTCTAAAGGAAGATATGAATGATGCAACCCAGACCAAAACCTTAATCTATAGATATCAACAGTCTTTTCTATGTTCTTTGTTTTACTATAGCACATGAGTAGAGTGTCAATTATGAATTTTGGCTGCTAATTTATAATCAAAGAAAGGATTAAATATCCACATCTTTGAGCAAATATACTATTTATACAGTAAAGATGTTGTGTGAGCTGAGTCATATTAACCTAAGTGAGCTCGTATTTGAATGAGGAAGAAATATAGGAGGATAAGTAGAAAATGACAGAAGACAAAAGAATATAGTAAAGGCTGGTGGAATTCAGATGAAAGACATTTTGTTGAGGGCTGGAATCCTCATAAAAGATGCTTCTTCTTCATGCTTGTTAATTTCTATGGAGAAATTGATCACAGTGGATCCACCAACTGTGGACAAGTTAGGTCAGTCCAGAAGATTTATTACATCTATTCTTGGAGAATAAAAATAAATAAATAAATAAATAAATAAATAAATAATAAATAAATAAATAAATAAATGTACTCATACTGAAATTGCTGGTAGGCTATTTATTGTTTCTATCTCACCACTGGGTCTTTATCTAAAATAACTAGTCACTGATATGTTTTCATTTCATTCTCTTACAGCATCAGTTACATATGTTGCATGCTCTATGAAAGTGATATTAACAAAGCAGATGAGTTGAACTCTGTACTTTCAGGAGAATACTAGTTAAGCAACCACACCTATACCTGATCTCCTGCCTGTGAGGTGAATATGTCAACCTTAGGAGTTGTGGACACTGAATAGAGCACATACGATACTTCATGGAAAAATAAATGCATTCCAGAGAATTTGGTTTCAGGTGAATGTTGAAATAGCCTACATTATCTGGTCAGTCCAATTTATGACCTCCATCCCAGAATAATAACAGTTCATTCTTATATTCTCAAAAGTGTCCTGGTCTGCATAATACATTATATAGTCACTTTGGGTATAGAGGCAATCAAACATTCCTTCTATCTTTGGTTGTACAATTACTTTCTTTTCTACAAGGGAGGTATACTCCATGATATATGTAAAATCATCATATTATATTTCACAGGTCAGTAACTTACCTTGTTCATTTTGTTCCTGTGGATTTCCATAAAGCTTCACATATGGTTTCATGCTCATAAAAGTGGACTAGATTGTTGCATACAGTACCAAATTGAAAAAAACTTGAAGGAAAAAATGTATTCCTGACAAAGCATTCAGAACAGCAGTAAAAAAGGGTCAAAGAGTAATTGGAATCTACTGAAACATGACAATAAATTATTTGATGTGTTCTATATTGGATACATTTATAGTGTATTTCCTGATCTTTCCCCTCAGTTCTGAGATTCCATCTCAATTCCTAGTAAACAGTCCTTTAAAAAGCCTTTATCTCTTCCACATGAATAGATAAGCATCTATTCTCACTTTATTTACTATAATATCTATTAATCATCACAATGAATGCTGTTAATATGTTCGTTCATTTAGTCTGCAAGCTATTTTCTGATAGTTTCTGACTTACTGTTTACTGAAGTATCAAGAAATATTATAATGTTAACTATTTGGATTTGTAATTGCATGTAGGAAGTAGAGTACATTTTCTCTCCAAATTTTCCAGCACTATATTTAAGTGAATCTTACAACATAAAGAATTTTAACAACCAAGAAAAACAAAAGGAAATAGCCTTCCAAAAAAGAAATTAGTAGAGAAGATTTTCTTGACAATTACTAATTCACTTGTATACAAATAAAGCAACAATATTACTCTAGTATCTGTGTTTACCTAGTAGATGGGAAGACAGAAGACTGAAAATGCACTTAATCATCATTGACTTGTTGCAAATTAACTTGCTCTGCATTTCAGAATCCCTTGAAGATAAGGCAGAGTATTATGAGAGGGCACTGGCTAAATTTATTCATATGTATACACAAACTCCTTTCATATCAGTGTCTCCTTTCTTGGAAGTATAGACAGGGGAAGCTTTTAAAGACCTCTGTGGATCAATGTGGTGGCTGTGGATTGCTTTGTCTGCCTCCATGTGGTGATAGTGTAACCTCTGGAAGATTTTGGATGTAAAATAGAAATGTGTCCATTAGTAAAACAGAGTTCCTTGGGTCTGTTTGTTAGTATTTTTATAAATGAGTTTGCATGCCAGTTTGGGTCCTCCAAAAGGTGGTATCAAAATAAAATTAAGTCTGAGGAATTTATCATGGGAAGCACTTCTGAGGATGATGGAGAGAAGGAGCAGAAGCATCATACAGAGCCTTTGGATCAAAATGAGTCTGAGCAAGCCTGGAAAAAAAAAGCATAGGAAGGAAGCAGAATTGTGTATGGAGACAAAGTCTTGGCCAGGCTGATGGGACTCCCCACCACAATGCTTTCCATCAGAGAAAGCTTGTTCTGGTCAGACACTTTAGTCTTCCCACTGTGCTCAGTTATTGGTTGAGAGCAGTTAGGGAGATAGTGGTTTTATCAATAATGCTCTATTAGGTACTGAAAATGTGGCAGCTGCAGGCTGTAAGGTAACAATTTCCTCACAACAGACTCTCTCAATGGGAGACCTAAGTGATCCACACAGCCATGGCTGTCAGAGTGAACTTTCAAACTTACTTAATTTCTTCAAACTTAGTTCTTGGTTAAAATTCTAAGGATATCCTGATCCATATGCTCTTAACTCCCTATCCACATACTCTGTTAGAAACAAGGAGAGAAGAACTAAAAGAAAACCTGTCCCCAGATTCAAAAATATCCCCAAGCTATTAAAAACTGAGGAATAATCTTCAAATATTCTGAATGATTCTTAAAAACTGCATGTTCTCAGAGATTGGATTAAAGATGGCATGAGAGGTGAGACAGAGACCTCCTCTTTAAACCACATATAATATGAAAATATAATTAATATGACTAATTCTGAAAGAGCAACAGGAAAGAAGGTTGCACCAGATTGCATACACCTGGAGAAAAGAGCAGACCTCACAGAACAGGGTAATGTACCAAAGCTGTGAGCCGGTGGGACCCAAGCCCTTCCCCCACCCCAGCTCACCCGGGGGAAGAAGAGAAACAGAGTGGGGAGGGAGTGGAGGCCTGGGACTGGGGAATGCCTACCCCTGGAACTCTGCTCTGGGAGCATGAACGTACATTGCATGGTGCTCTGGTGATTAGTGGGGTTGGAAAGCTAAGACAGGTGAAACACCTGGAGAGATGGAGATTTCAGCTGCTTGTGGAAAACAGGAATTCATATCTGAAATTCCTGGGAAAACAGGAATTTCAGACTGATCTGGGTGAGCAGTCTGAAAAACCTCCTAACAGTGAGAGGGCTGCTAAAGGGGCAAGGATAGCACAGAGCTTACTGCTCAGGAGAAAGGACAGGTAGACAAAATTGTCTGGGTGCACTCTGACAAGTGTGCAAGGTTGGGAACTTAAACGATCTTCAGGTGCTGCTCCATTCCCCTGGCTGACTATGCTGCTCCAAGGCCTCTGACTGTGATACACAGCTGCTATGTCTTCCTCCCCGGTAGTCTGCACTGGCAGACCCTGCCCTGGCAACAGGCCAGCCAGAGGGAAGCCCCACCTACAGCAGCTACAAACACAAAGCTTAGAGGCTTATACCTGTGTGTTCAGCCCACTGGTTCTGTCAGTGGAGACAGGCATAGAAGCTGGGAAACAGGAAATAGCTCTTTTCTCCCCCCAAACACCAGCACCACTGCCCTGTGATCCCCCCGACATCACTCCAGGAGCTGAGCAGTTCAACAGAGTAGAACTTCTGGGCACTACAGGACACCACATACAAATATGAAATGTCAAAGGAAACTGGTTCAAAGCAAAATCTCAACACCAGAGAAATGATGGAGTGAGACAGAATTAACACATCTTCCTGACAGAGATTTCAAAATAAAAATCATAAACATTCTCATAGAGGTACAAAACAATATTCAAGAACTCAGGAACAAATTTAGCATGGATATCCAATCGTTGAAGAGCACAGTGGAGGGTATTAAAAGCAGATTAGATACAATGGAGGAGACAATAAATGAAACAGAAACTAGGGAAGATGAATACAAAGAAGCTGTGGAACAGAGAGAAAAAGGATCTCTAGGAATGAAAGAATACTGAGAGAACTGTGTGACCAATCCAAATGGAACAATATTAGTATTATAGGGGTACCAGAAGAAGAAGAGAAAAAAGGATAGAAAGTGTCTTTGAGGAAGTAATTGCTGAAAATGTCCCCAATATGGGGAAGTAGATAGTCTCTCAGGCCATGGAGGTGCACAGATCTCCAAACACAAGGGACACAAGGAGGACAAAACCAAGACATATAATAATTAAAATGGCAAAGATCAAAGATAATGACAGACTATTAAAAGCAGCCAGAGAGAAATAAAATCACATACAAAGGCAGGCTTTCATCAGACTTCTCAGTAGAAATCTTACAGACCAGAAGAGAGTGGCATGATATATTTAATTCAATGAAGCAGAAGGGCCTCAAACCAAGAATATGTTAACCAGCAAGATTATCATTTAAATTTGTAGGAGGGATTAAACAAATTCCAGATAAGCAAAAGCTGAGAGAATTTACCTCTCAGAAACCATCTCTACAGTGTATTTTGGAGGGACTGCTATAGATGAAAGTGTTCCTAAGGTTTAATAGCTGTCACCAGAGGTAATAAAACCACAGTAAAGGAACTAGAACAGCTAATTACCAAGCAAATGCAAAATTAAATTAACTATCCCCAAAGTCAACCAAGGGATAAACAAAGAGTACAGAATATGATACCTAATATATAAAGAATGGGGGAGAAAGAAAAAGGAGAAGAAAAAAAAAGAAACTTTAGATTGTGTTTGTAATAGTATATACAGTGAGTTAAATTAGACTCTTAGTAAGGAAGTTACCCTTGAACCTTTGGTACCAGGAATCTAAAGCCTGCCAGGGCAATAAGTACCTACCTATCGATTATCACCCTAAATGTAAATGGTCTGAATGCACCAGTCAAAAGACATGGAGTCACTGAATGGATAAAAAACCAACACCCAGCTATATGCTACCTACAAGAGAATCACTTCAAAAACAAAGTCATACACAGATTAAAAGTGAAGGGATGGAAAAAGATATTTCATGCAACTAATAGGGAGAAAAAAGCAGGTGCTGCAGTACTTGTATCAGATGAAATAGACTTCAAAACAAAGAAACTCACAAGAGACAAAGATGGATATTACATAAAGATAAAGGGGTCAATCCAACAAAAGGATATAACCATTTTAAATATCCATGCACCCAACACAGGAGTACACACATATGTGAAACAAATACTAACAGAACTAAAAGGGGAAATAGAATGCAATGCATTCACTCTAGGAGACTTCATCACTCCACTCCTTCAAAGGACAGATCAACCAGACAAAAATAAGTAAGGAGACAGAGGCATTGAATAATACATTAGATCAGATGGGCCTAAAAGGCATTTACAGAACTCTCCACCCAAAAGCAACAGGATACACATTCTTCTCAATTGCACATGGAACATTTTCATGAATAGACCATATACTAGGCCACAAAAAGAGTCTCAGTAAACTCAAAAAGATTGAAATTGTACCAAATCATACCAACTAGCTTCTCAGACCACAAAGGTATGAAACTAGAAATAAATTATGCAAAGAAAATGAAAAATCCTACAAACACATGAAAGCTTAACAACATGTTCCTAAATAACCAATGGATCAATGATCAACTAAAAAGAGAGATGAAGCAATATATGGAGACAAATAACAACAATAACTCAACAACATAAAATCTGTGGGACACAGCTAATGCCATGCTAAGAGAGAAGTATATTGCAATACAGGCCTACATCAGGAAAGAAGAACAATCCCATATGTACAGTCTAAACTAACAATTAATGAAACTAGGAAAAGAACAAGTGAGGCCCAAAGTTAGTAGAAGGAAGGAGATAATAAATATTAGAGCAAAAAAAATAAAATTGAGAAGAATAAAATAATAGAAAGAATCAATGAAAGCAGGAGGTGGTTCTTTGAGAAAATAAAATAGATAAACTCCTAGCCAGACTTATCAAGAAAAAAAGAGTCTACACACATAAACAGAATCAGAAATGAGAAAGAAAAAATCATTACAGACACCACAGAAATACAAAGAAGTATGAGAGAATACTATGAAAAATTATATGCTAACAAACTGGATAACCTAGAAGAAAGGGACAACTTTCTATAAAAATAAAAGTTCCAAGGGTGACCCACAAAGAAAAAGAAAATCTGAACAGACCAATTACCAGCAATGAAATTGAACTGGTCATCAAAAGCTACCTAAGAACAAAATCCCTGGACCAGATGACTTCACCATGGAATTTTCTCAGACATTTAGGGAAGACATAATACCCATACCCCTTCAAGTTTTACAAAAAGTAGAAGAGGAAGGAATACTTCCATACTCATTCTATGAGGCCAGCATCACTCCTATACATAAACCAGGCAAAGACACCACAAAAAGAAAATTACAGACCAATATCCCTGATGAACATAGATGCAAAAATACTCAACAAAATAGCAAATAAAATTAAAAAATACATAAAAAAGACCATCCTTCATGATCAAGTAGGATTTATTCCAGGGATGCAAGGGTGGTACAGTATTAGAAAATCCATCAACATCATCTGCCACATCACCATAAAGAGGGACAAAAACCACATGATCATTTCCATTGGCGTGAAAAAGTATTTGAATAAATTCAACTTTGATTCATGATAAAAACCCTTAACAAAATGGGTATAGAGGTCAAGTACCTCAACATAATAAAGGCCATTTATGACAAACCCAGAGCCAACATCATACTTAACAGCGAGAAGCTGAAAGTCTTGCCTTTAAGATTGGGAACAAGACAAGGATGCCCACTCTCTCCACTTTTATTGAACATAGTCCTAGAGGTCCTCGCCATGGCAATCAGACAACACAAAGAAATAAAAGGCATCCAGATTGGCAATGAAGAAGTCAAACTGTCCCTGTTTGCAGATGATGTGATATTGTACATATAAAACCCTAAAGAATCCACTCTAAAACTACTAGATCTAATATCTGAATTCAGCAAAGTTGCAGGATACAAAATTAATACACAGAAATCTGTTGCATTCCTATACACTAACAGTGAACCAGCAGAAAGAGAAATTAGGAAAACAATTCCATTCACAATTGCATCAAGGAGAATAAAATACATAGGAACAAACCAAAGAAGGAAGTGAAAGACGTATACACTGAAAACTGTAAGACACTCATGAGAGAAATTGAAGAAGATACCAATAAATGGAAACAAATCCTGTGCTCATGGATAGGAAGAATTAATATTGTCAAAATAGCCATCTTGCCTAAAGCAGTCTACAGATTCAATGCAATCCCTATCAAAATTCCTACAGCACTCTTCAAAGAACTAGAGAAAATAATTTTAAAATTCATATAGAAGCACAAAAGACCCAGAATAGCCAAAGCAATCCTGAGAAGGAAGAATAAAGCTGGGGGATTACATTCCCAAGCTCTACTACAAAGCCACAGTAACCAAGAGAACTTGGTACTGGCACAAGAACAGACCCATAGACCAATGGAACAAAATAGAGAGCCCAGATATAAATCCAAGAATATATGGTTAATTAATATACAATAAAGGAGCCATGGACATACAATGGGGAAATGACAGCCTCTTCAACAACTGGTGTTGGTGAAACTGAAAAGCTACATGCAAGAGAATGAAACTGGATTATTGTTTATCCCCATACACAAAAGTAAACTCAAAATGGATCAAAGACCTGAATGTAAGTCATGAAACTATAAAACTCTTAGAAGACAATATAGCAAAAATCTCTTGAATATAAACATGAGCAACTTTTTCCTGAATGCATCTTCTCGAGCAAAGGAAACAAAAGCAAAAATGAACACATGGGACTACATCAAACTTAAAAGCTTCTGTACAGAAAAGACACCATCAACAGAACAAAAATTCATTCTACAGTATGGGAGAATATATTTGTAAATGAAATATCTGACAAGGGATTAACAGCCAAAATATATGAAGAACGCACACACCGCAACACCCAAAAGCAAATAACATGGTTAAAACTGGGCAGAGGATATGAACAGACAATTCTCCAAAGAAGAAATTCAGATGGCCAATAGGCACATGAAAAGATGCTCCACATCGCTAATTATCAGAGAAATACAAATTAAAACCACATGAGATATCACCTCACACCAGTTAGGATGGCCAGTATGGAAAAGTCTAAGAACAACAAATGCTGTCGAGGATGTGGAGAAAGGGGAACCCTCCTACACTGCTGGTGGGAATGTAAGCTATTTCAATCATTGTGGAAAGCAATATGGAGGTTCCTCAAAAAACTAAAAATAGAAATACCATTTGACCCAGGAATTCCACTCCTAGGAATTTACCTAAAGAAATAATTTCTCAGATTCAAAAAGACATATGCACCCCTATGTTTATTGCAACACTATTTACAATAGCTAAGATATGGAAGCAACCTAAGTGTCCCTCAGTAGATGAATGGATAAAGAAGAAGTGGTACATATACACAATGGAATACTACTCAGCCATAAGAAAGAAACAAATTCTGCAATTTGCAACTACATGGATGGAGCTAGAGGATATTATGCTCAGTTAAATAAGGCGACAAAGAACAGCAAATACCAAAGGATTTCCCTCATTTATATAGCAAAACTGAAAGAACAAAAAAGCAACAGACTCACAGACTCCATGAAGGAACTAGTGGTTACCAAAGGGGAGGGGTGTGGGAGAGTGGGTGGAGAGGGAGAGAGGAGGGGGATTCAAGGGTACTGTGATTGGCCCACATGGTATAGGGAAAGACAGTGTAAAACAGAGAAGGCAAATAGTGACTCTGTGGCATCTTACTACACTGATGGGCAGTGATTGCAATGGAGTATGGGAGAACACAATAACAGGGGTGAATGTAGTAACTACATTGTTTTTTAATGTAAAGCCTTCATAAGAGTGTATATCATAATACTTTAATAAAAAATTAGTAATCACTATATAGGTAGGCACAGGGAAGGCAGTGCAGCATGGAGAAGACAAGTAATGACTCTCTAGCATCTTAGTATGTTGATAGATAGTGACTGCAGCAGAGGGGTTAGTACTTGATAATATGTTGAAACGAGTGTTGTTTATGTGAAACCATCATAAGATGGTATGTCAGTGATACTTAAACAAAAAGAAAAAATGAAACAAACCCAAAATCCTTAAGTTCACCTCCTCTCTGAGGTTGCCCACACTCCCTTTTCTTTGAGTGTGTATTTTTTGAATAAAGCCTTCTCACTGCTCAAAAAAACCCTGTATGTTCTCCACTGTGAATTTGAAAAACATTAGCCTCCAACTATTCCTCCTCATCCCTCATACTTAATCCCAATTTTCCTCCCAAATGCTGCTAAACTGTGACCCTAATCTTGCTGCCTCTATATCCTTCTGAATTTTTCTCATAGCATCTGAGAATTAGGAAAATGAACAATTATTGGGACAAAACTGAACCTTGACTGACCTCCCTCAATTTATCCTACGAACTATAAAATCTTTAGCCTTCTGACTGCCCAAGTGCTTATCTTGGAGTTGTTCTCCCTTTACATTTGAGTAAGGGTTTTGACCATTGGTTTTCATTGATTTTGCTATGACCAGGCACCGGATCCACTATTGTACCTAACTCTGTTTCTATGCCTATGTCTTTGCTCACCACTTTTTGTGTCCAATTCAAAAATATTCCTTACTTCTTTGGTTGCATTGCTAGTGGATAAAATGTGTCTTCCTGAAAATTTCTTGGGAGTATATTGTTTTAACAGTTCAGTTCCTTATATTATAGGACTCCCCTAAATTGCATAGATCATCCATTGGATCTGGCTATGGTTTTGACAAGACTTAACAGCATACACCATGGAGCCTTTTGTGACATTTCGCTCCTAAAGATGACTTAAAGCCAAAGGAACTAAGAAATCACCTGCTGACTTCACAGCTAGGTGATTATTGTGGAAAGCGTTTCTCCTAAAGGTGCCTTAAACAGTAACAAACATTTTGACTTCTATAAATTTTGTTTTGTGTGAGAAAAATCAAATACAAAAATTATAATGGCAGAGTTGGGAGATGATAGAATAATTCAAAGAATCTTCTTTTTTGCAATAAATATCTATGTTCCTTTTATCAAATATTCTTTTGAAGGAGATAGTCTAAAATCCATCCAGTCCATTATTATGCTCATTTGTGAAATGTAAGCACATGGATAGGAAAATCAGACAGTATTTTAGACTGTTTTAGCCACTGACTCAGAAAGCAGCTTGGAAGAAGAAACCCTGGGTTTCTGCATTGGCTTCATTAATAGCATACTGGGCTTGTATATTTTGTAACAGAGCAGAGCTTGGACCAGGTACAGAATTCCATTTACCACGTGGAACACTAAGTACCAGAGGCAGGATTCCAGAAATTGGGAAGGGCCTGGAGAGACCAATTCAGGGATGCAGGCATTGCTAGAGTATTAGATAGATGTTGGATGAGGAATTTAGAAAGTGGACCAAAAGGAAATAGAAACCTAGTTATATGAGCTAAAAGCAGATGGAGAGAGATTCAGATTCAATACCCGCTCAGGAAATGCCAATGAACGAAACCTGAATTTTAACAAGAGCATTGTTTTTGAGGATGCTATGAATGGAGCAGAAGAGACTGCATTGAAAAAAAGAAGAAAGTCACTTTGTCTTTTTATTTCTAGGCTACATAGCTAGCCTATATTGACAATTTATGTGTCAAGGATTATGCTAAGAACTTTGCACATGGGATCTGAGTGTGATGTGGCTATGACATCTATCACCCCACTAATCATCAGGGTTGATTTGGCTGATCCACCCGGCTAGGCAGGAGTCCCCTTCCTCCCTCACTACTTCATGGACATTCACCTGAAGTTACTTCTGCAGTCAAATAGCATGATCTTCCCCATAAAGGACCTTCCATTATCAAAGATAGAGGATTAGCCATGCTCCCCTGCTAGAACCCCCAATAAATCCTTAACTCCATTTGAAGGAGAACATATGGTAGCCAAGTATTTTAAAAAAACATTTTTTTTAATTTCAAAAGAACTTTATATGCTTTTATACATTTATATGTATATACATAAATATACATTTATATGAGTTTTACAGAGGTGGTGATATGGCAAGTGGTGGTTTAAAACTCAGTCTTTAGTGCAGAGAATCTGGGTTTAAAATCCTTGTTATAATTTCCAAGTGAATTAGTGTTTATTGGGTTGCTGCAAAGACAAAATGACTTAATATGTGTAAAGTATCTAGAATAACATTCATTGAGCTCTCAGTGACAGTTATTATTTTATAGGTGTCACATTCAAGAAAGTGAGTTTAACTTAACCAAATTGGTAAGTTCTCTTACTACCTACTATATATAATTTTAACCTGTGCCATTTCTCTATGGTGCACAAGCCACAAGAATTACTAAAGCTAAAGACGATGGGCAGGCATCCCAAGAATAGTGTACTAACTCCATTTAGAGTTGGAGTTTTGGGTGCCTGAACCTTAAAGAGGGCTAAATGAGGAAAGAGGGAGATGGCACAGATGAGTTGCAGAAGTGTTGGAGTGCCTGAAAGACTGTTTCACTTAACATTATCACTACTAAACAAGCCCAGCACGACCTGGTCCAAATCATGTCACCAATTCTCTGCTTTAGTGCTACTTGTTTTGAGATTTGTGTAGTTGCGTTTGAAAGTTGTGTATTAAAGGTATGTTGATGACCATTAATAACTCTAGTTGTGATCATTTGTATTTTCTATGATTAGTCATTAATTTTCCTAAATGGTTGGACAAAGCGCTCAGAAGTACTTAGAGAAAATACTGCAACTTAAAATGCTTTCAGTAGCCTGGCAGATAATTAGAAGGGTACAGACATAAGAAAAAGGAGGAAAGTCAGGTTGTGATCCCAGAAAATGTACCTCTTGTAAATGAATAAGCCATGGTTTGGCTCCAGACATCTCTTCTATTTGGAAATGAGACAGTGGGATTCAGATATTCAAAATAATCCAGAAATTGTTACTTCTATGTGAAATTTCTTGATTTTCTAAAATAGTTGATTAAATTAAAGAAACATAATCTATATAGCATTCAAAACATCAGAAGTATTTGGCTTCTAATTTAAAATCTGGGGATCTGGTGGAGAGTCTTGAAATAAAACATAACAGATCTGAATTATTAAATTTTCTTCCTCAATTCTGACTGAGTCCTTGAAAGAGTCAACTCTAGTTTGACTTGATAATTGATGACCTAGTTGACCTTAACAAATTCATATTGAGTATCTCTTATGTCAGCCAGTCAGTCTTCAAGGTAACATTGATATAACAGAAAACAAAGCAAAGCCCTTGTTCTCATGGAGCCTACATTCTGTGAGATGCAGACAGAAGAAAACAACCAAATTAGTAATACAGCATATTTTTTCTAAGAGAAAAATAAAACAGAATAAGGAGATAGGAAAGGCAAGAAATAGCATGGATGGGGGCATTGTTATTTTATATGCAGTGGATAGAGAAGGGATAAAATGAAATTTGAATAAAGACCTGAAGAGAATAAGGGGGTGTCTTGCACAGGCAAGTTCACTGTGGAGTCAGTGAGACTGAGAAATGGCAATTGAACATTCTTGAGGTAAAAGGGTTTATGCCCAGCTTTATTCTCTCAGCGGTAGGTCAGGCACTCAGGTCTGCACCCAGCAGTCTGCAGGTCTGTAATCTGCAGGTCTGTAATCCTCCTCCATCTCTGCCTCCACCCAGAGCACTGGGCAGAGCTATTTATATAGTGAGTCAGTCAATAATAGCTCATTGTCAATGGGTGTGGAAGCATTAGCCTAGTAGTAGGCCAGTTACATCACCAAGTAGTTTAGGTTCAGTTTAGAATCCTGGCCATAGGAACTTTGATTTTCCCCACAGGGGACTATCAGTGAAAATTCTAGGGGAAAATAATTCTAAGTGAATGGAGCAGAAAGTACAGAGGCTGAATTCTTATTCAAGAAAAAGGAAGATATGATTGGGTTCCTAGTGCCCATTCATAAAGAACACTAGAAATGGCTTGTTTCAAAATTGTCTTCTTGTCCTTTGGCTAAAAAAGGAAATCAGGAAAGATTTTGAATGATTAACAGACATTGACCAAACAGCATCAAAATTCCACACTATGACCTTCATCAGTCTTTTGACAAAGTTGAAGTGAGATTTATATTAATTTTCTAAAAGACAGTATATTACTGGGTAGATGGTCTGTAGGTCAATTTAGGGAAAAAGGAAGTTCTTGTGCCCAGGATCCTTGCCTGACTCTGATCTCCTTGCCCACTGCACACATGCAATGATGTAATTGACCTACTGCACAGGCACATGCTTACACACCTGTTGGCAATGAGCCATTATTGCCTGTGTTGTCATATAAAGAGCTCCACCCAGTGCTCTCCCCAGCTGGTAGCTGCTGGAGATGGAGGCTGAGGGGAAACACAGATTGGCTGGATGCAGACATGATTCTAATACTCAACCTGCCACCATGAGAATAGAGCTTGTCTTAAGACGTTTTACCCTTAACGTTCTGTTGTCATTATTCGGTCTCACTGAATCCAGAGTGAACTTGCCCAGAGCTGAAACTCTCCAGTGGGGGGAGTCACTTTCCTACATTGAATGTTTCTTGACTATAAAAAATGATTGCATTAGATCACCTATGTTATATTTCAATAATACTATGTTTTCATGCTTCAAATCATTAAATTAACTCTAATAATATACTAATATTGAATGATAACTGCATTCTCTAAGTAGGAACACCCTGTTGATATATTCACCATAAGCAAGATCTTCAATTGTAGAGAGACAGTAATTCATCAATGCTTTCAAATGCAATCTTTCCCCTACTGACTGTTGGCAACACAATGCATGAGGCAAAGGACCTAGTTGAGCAAGTTCAGCCTATGTTGGTGGTGGTTGTCCTCACAAGCATCTAAGCACTGATCTTGTTTTTCTTAGCATTATTCACAGTGGAGATGAGCACCACACTCTCAGGAAGTAACCCATTCCTTTTGTTATGTGTGGCTTTTTACATAACTGAGAAGCACTCGTTGTTTACTCACAAGTAACCATATCTCTGAATTCTAAGACTGTCTGAGTAGGATCTGATCATTCAACTTTGAAAGTTATTACAGCTTAAAATGATAAAATCATAGAGTCCCAAGGTGAAAAGCTGACTTCAAACCAGTTCAAACTTACATTTGATGCTCGTGAAGGAAATATTTAGTTATTATACTGTATTAAAATAAAAACATGTATTGTCTTTTCTGGCTTAACTGATATATCAGCTGAGGATACATCTATATAAAGGTCCAGGGAGTTGTATAGAACAGTTTCAGTCAGCTGGAAATGATGCTTGCCTCCAGAGTTTCAAAAGCTCCCATGGGACAAATTGCTTCTGTATAAACTCTTTAGAAATGTATTTTGTAGGGAAAGATTTATCCCTGGGGTTAGGGGAAGGGAGAAGAATCAGAATATATAGAGCTGAACAGAGGTAATAATTTGGCAAATCAGAGAGAAGTGGCACTTTTTAGAATAGTAAGGTCATAACAAGATTTTTTTTCTTCAATTATTATTTGATCCAGATTCTTTATTACATAGTCAGACTGTAGTGGTTTGGGGAAGCATACAAAGTCCACATACATAATTGAGATTTTGAAAGTAAGACGACATCTGCTGTGGTCAGCAATAAGGTTGCCTTGATTATTTGGATAAAACATTGTAGGAAAAACTAAAGTGATGATTTGAAGGCCTTTTCACTCAGTCAATCTCTGGATCTAAGTAGAAAAAGAAGTTTAAAGAAAAATAGTTTTTTGGTGGTGTAATGCTTTGGTCAAGTGGAGGTAACTCAAGCCATTAAAATTATTAATACATTATTTCATTAATTCAGTAATGTATTAAGCATTTCATAATTTCACTCATTATTCAAAATTCAATGAGTGTCTCTGAAACACAAATTACTGCAATTTTGAGAGAAGGAAGCAGAATCATGTTACTGAGAAAACAAATTCAACATTGGCCAGAATGTAGATGGAATGTGTAAAGTGTATACACTATAAAAGAGTTGACAGACATCTGCACTGGGTCCATTAATAAGCTTAAGGCCTGAGCAAGAGAACAGGTTTGAAGAATGAAGAGGGATGCCATGTAGAAAGTTCTATAAATATTCAAATGTTAAAATTGTCACCCAGAGAGGTGAAGTTCCATGACTATGATTCACATAGCTGGCTATGGCAGTTGGAAGAAATATACCCAGGTTTAGATTAGTGATTCTTAACTGGGAGAGATTTTTGCCCCCAGAGGAAATCTGGCAAATTCTGGAGAGGTATTCGGGTTGCTTGTCATAGCTTTGGGTGGTACAAATTCTGGAGAGGTGTTCGGGTTGCTTGTCACAGCTTCTAGTGGACAGAAGGCAGAGATGCTGTCAACAGCCTACAATGAGAAGGGTAGTCTCCCACATGAAACAATTACCTAATTCTGTCAGTAATGTCAAGATTGAAAAACCCTGGGGTGGAGAAAGCGATGAGGAAAGGAGGATGGAGAAAGAATAAAAGCAAGCAGGAGTAAAGAAGATGTGGGCTACAGTGTGAGAGAATGTTTTTAATTCATTTCTGAGGAATAAATGAGATCCACTGATTATGCATACTCCACACTGGGCCATCATGTCCATGGAAAATGATGTCATGATTAATGGTTTACTAACAAGACCATTTTACTTCTAGTTTCCTAGTTTCAAGCATGAAACCAGCTACAAGATGTTTTTCCTAAAATAGGGTATGTCCTTCCACTGAGAACATGGGTTTCCAGGAATGAATAATACCAAAGTGAATTTCACATTTAACTCCATGCCTTATAGGTCCACTGGCTATCCCAGGGGAGGTGAAGATATGGATGTTCCCTCTCCAGCAGGAACTGACTGAGGCTGATGACAGGCAACAGACAGGAGGAGGTGGGCGCATCACTTTAGCAGCCGGAGTCCTCCAGAGAAACCCAGATACACCCTGTCTGGACCGAGGGGACACCAGTGGGCGCCAGCAGTTTCGAGCATCCACGTGAACTGAATTTACCTTGTTATACTAGGCTCTCCTGCAGGAGCAGCCAGAGCCTGCTGTTTAAAAGTAACTGAATACCTTTATCAAGAATCGGTAGGGTTTCATGGGCATGCCCACACAAAAATACTCCAAGAATCCTTTCAAATTATACCACTGGAAGCCACACGTTCTTATAATTCAAAGATAGAATTAGTACATGAGATTCAAAACACCACCATTTTACAAAGTGAGACCATCTTGTTTAGGTATGAAAATCTTCTTATAAAGTACCATTTCTTGGAGAGTTAAGACCCTACATAAAGGATTCTTTGATCAGGAATATTGAACAATTTTCTTATTCTTTACAATAAAGGCCAAAATATCACCAAACTTGAGAGTTTGAAGTCACATGTCTAAAAGACACCCAGATGGCTGTAGAGAATATAAGTATCGAAGTTAAAAAATGAACTACAACTTTAGTTTCAGGTAATTAAACAAAAATGAGAAATTAAGCCCCCACTAGGATAGGATTTATTGTTTTCTGAAAGTTGAGGGAGAGGGAGTCTGCTTTTTCCTGGCTCTCTCCTCTCCTGGCATTCAGGGTTCTTCCCCACTGCCATGTGGCAGCCTTGGAGAGAGGGAACTTTTACTGCTCTAAATTGTATTTACTTCTCTTAATTCCTGAGCTTTGATACTAGGTTCTCTGTGGGAGCTCAATAAATATTCATTGATGGGGATGGTAATGAATACTAGATTTTTTTGGCTCCCTGCTTTCTGACTTTAATCCAGCCATTTCCTTCTCTCTTCCCTGGGGAAACTGGCAATCTGTTTAAAGCATGTTTGCACTTTGGAATCTGGAGGCGAAGCCAGCATAATTATTAGCTCCCAGTGATTCCCAGACTGTCAGTTAATTCTCTGGTCTTGCCATTTTGTCTACTCTACACACTGAGCTAGGTTTACATATAAGAGAGTTAGGTACCACCTTGATTTATTTCAGACATGAAGAGTTGCCTTGGAAGATTCCTTTCTCTCTCAAAATACTGTGCTCCCAAACACACCAGTGTACAGTTACCTGAAATTGTATTACTGTCCATCCATCCTCTGGACCATAATCTGTCCTCTCTTCAAAGAGCTAATTAAAAAGCTAATTCAAGAAGCCAATCTGAAAAGGCTGATTCCAGCTACTTAACATTCTGGATAGGGTAAAAATATGGAGACAGTAAAAAGGTCAGTGGTTGCCAAGGGTTGTATGACTGTGAAGGGGGATTACTAGGCAGAGCACAGACAATTTTTAGGACAGTTAAACATTCTGTATGACATCCTAATGGTGGATGCATGTCATTAAACATTTTCCCAAAACCACAGAATATGAAATAGCAAGAGTGAATCCTAATGCAAACTATAGACTCTGGATGATTATGTGTCAATATACACTTGTCATGTGTAGAAGATGTACCACTCTGGTGGAAGATGTTGATAAGGGGGCAGGCTATGCATGTATAGGCAAAGGGGGCATATGAAAAACCTCTGTACCTTCCCCTCAATTTTGTTGTGACCCTAAAACTGCTCTAAAAAAGTAAAATCTTAATTTTTTTATAAAAGCTAATTCATATAACTTTGAGTGTGGTGGGAATCAGCATAGGAAAAGGACTTGGGTCTGGTCTTAGCTCTGACAATAACTGGTTATGCAACTTCACAGAAGTTATTTTATCACTTTGAGACTCAGTTTACTTACCTACAGAGTGATAGGGATGCAAAAGAGTATGTATCAGTTTTCTTTCACTTAAGGCTAAATTTTAAAAAGGGAGAAATGACTCCCATGTAGATAAAAAGTGATTGTGTTAAAGATATTATTTGACTCATTACTTACATGAAGGAATAGATGTTATAACCAATTTATAGGAGAATCAAAGAAGAGAATTATTTATAGATCTAGAATAATGAAATCAGTATACAAATGAAGGTCGAACTAGTTATACCTTAGGGAAGTCAGCTGAACCTTTGCTACAAAAAGTTTATGTTTGTAGGCAGAAACTATTTTTCATTGCTATCAGTTATCTACAACTTAGCTGTAAAATATCCCTCATAAAATCAGAACCAGGAAACTCTAAAATGTCTGTTCTAGACAATGCATAGTTTTCCATCAAAGTACAAAATTTTCCCTACATCATAAGTCAAATGCCAATTGCAGTGTATGGTCAGGGTGGGTACTTATAATTTGTTAGAAACTAATACTTCTCCCCAAATGATCTGTCCATGGTCTCAGTGTCCAGGTGTGTTGCCCAATATTTGAGATACTTGGAGAATAATTTGCTCTTTGTTCTTAGGCCTGATATCAACTGCATTAATACCTAGTGGTTTATACATGAACTTTCTGTTGGGTGCAATTCTCTGATCCTCTGAGAAACTGTCTACTTGTATTTTTTTTCCTCTCCTCATTTGAAAGAGAGTGTCAAGCTACTGAAAGACAACAGGGATACTGTATATGAGAGGCCTTAATCTTTATCTGTCATCATTGGTAATAAGAACTTGGATCCATTCCCATTTGCAACTAACTTTTTATGAGGGATCTGCTGATATTCTGCAGGTTAAAACAATATGTCCCTGTGATCCTCTCTTAGCTTCTCCTTCCTGACAATTCATTTTGGCCCATTTTCTTTCCTGTTTACATCTAAGTCTAATGAGGTTTTTGTTTTTTTCCTTTTCCTTCCTTTCTTCTGTCCTGTTTGATTTCACTGTTTCCAACAAAAAGCCAAAACTTGGGAAGAGATCTAACTGTAATTCTGGGCTACTCTTCCCATTATTTGTAAATAAAAAATTCTAAAGCAAACATGTGATTTTATGATAAAAATATTACCTGATTTTGGCAAAATCAGAGATGCCTGTGGGGGCTATTAGTGCTCTGTTAGAAGGCATCCTGATAATCGGATGCTATCATTACTTCCAATGATAATTTTCAAGAAGTCAAGGATAAAATTGGTCTTTAGGTTGAAAGTGCTAACATTACATTTTAAACTCAGATGAATGGATACTTTTAATAGTACTTGATTTGATAGATGCAAGGCCCTTATCAATGTTTGGTTTCTACTCTTTAATTTATTTTTAAGATCTTATTTTTCTCTGGAAGTGAAAGTGTGGGATTTTTTTCTTCAAAGTTCATTTCTAATTTAGATTTCAAACCAGAGTTGGCTAGTATACTCATTTTTCATCATATGAGAGAACATTGGCAGCACAATTGTGCTTGAAGCAGAATTTTACTGGACTGGTACCCAAAATCATTTAACCTGAATAGATAACACATTAGCAAACCCTCATCTCTTGGATGTATGTGCATCTGGGCACAATATAACTTCAATAATTGGGGTTTCTTTCTGAAGAGTCTATCGAATTATAAAAAAGTGTCAAGTAAGACTAAGTAAATTTGGACTAATGCAGATTTTGAATTCAGTTAAAGTTTGAATATTTTAAAAGAAAACCTGTTTTATTGCACTTATATCAGTCTCATTTTAGAATTAGGATGATAATATATGGAGTGTAATCAATAGATTAAAAACAATGCCTGCTTATTGGTGATGTATTTTCAAGATGTCAGAAGTACTTTGAAGCAGTCTATTCTCATAAGAAATTTGTATATTATCTTCAAAATCACATTGACATTACTAATTGTTTTAGTAAATATGGCTTTTCCACATCTCCCCAGATCTCAGTATAGGGCTGGGCACATTGTGAGTGTTTAAGGAAAAAATATCCTGTAATTTGTTTACTAATTAACATGTGACAGGTACTTTTGTGAAGGTTCTAAATGTATACATTGATTTATTGTCATGGCAATTATATGAATAGACACTTTTATTATCCCTGTTTTACACAATAAAGACACAGAAGCACAGGACAGTAATTTGACCAAGGTCTAATAGTAAGCAAATATTTCAGCCATATTTGAACTCAGGGAGGCTAATACTAGAAATTGCTTCTCCTGAACACTATGATATTCTACCTTTGAATAAATGGTCTGATATATTTATTGGTTGATATCTTCAAAGATAAACTTTGAGAGGTTGGATATTGGTAGTTGTAACATGTCTACTGTGTCCAAGGCACTCTGTTGGATAATCTGTGTGACTCATCATTTTATTTTCACTTCACATATGTGTGATAGATATTATTATCCTCACATTTCAGATAAAGAAAATGATTCTGGAAAATCTTAATTAACAACCCACGTGGTCAAGCTGGAGAGTTGGGGAGTCAATATACACTCAACTTTGTGTATCGTAAAGCCTTAGTTCTTTCTATTCCACTAAACTGCTTCTGAAAGTTTTCTAAAATTTATTTGGCCATTGGTCAAAAAAATTAAGCTTTCCTTTACTTGAAACTACAGAGATGAAGTACAGCACTTATTAAAAAAGAGAGCTGTTTTGGAAACTAGAGGGTAAAAGACGGCAGAGTAGAAAGGCAGGGCAGAAACCTCCTCCTTTGTACAAACCAAGGATGCAAGTATGGCAAGTACAACTAACCCTGAAAATTTCCTGAAGATGCAGAGCAGACCATCTGCACCTGGTAAAGAAGAGAAGACACATAGAGAAGGGTAAAGTGGCAAAGCCCCAACTGATTAGGACCCAAGCCCTTCCCCCATCCTGGCTCATGCTCAGGAGGGAGAGGAATGGAGTAGGGAGAGGATGAGTACTCAGGAATTCTGCACTCCTGGACCTGGAGATCTGCTTTGGGAATGAGTCCACATTGCACTGGGCTTTGGTGATTAATGGGGATGCATGCTAATGGAGAACAGCTGGAGCACTCTGGGAAGCTGAGACTTCTATCACTTGTGGAAGATAGGCACACTCCATCAGTCCTGCTGAAACCCAACACAGAAGCAGCAGTTTGAAAGATTTACCAGCAGCAGAAATTGTGCTAGAGGGGCAGGAGATGGAGGGAGCTCTTCCTAGAGGAGAAAAGGCAGTTGATGATGCTCCCCCAAATCTCCCTCAGTCAAACTCACTGGGTGTTTGCAGAAGCTAGCTCCAAATGCTCCATCTCCATCTCTGGCAGTTCAGCTCTGTGGTGGCCCTTCCCTGGACCCTCATCTTCCCCAGCCTGCTCAGCCCAGCAGCAAACTTTGATGTTTTCCTGCCTATCCTACAGCCCAACTGGTGGCATGCTTGTGAGCCAGCTCTAAACCCTTCACCTCCCTCTCTGGCAACTCAGCCCAGCAGTGGCACATCCCTGCATCCCTGCACAGCCTGGAACAGCAGCAGTCTGACTTTGCTGCCTGTCAAGTGGAGGGAGGACATTTCCAAGAGCTCTCACCCTCCCTCAGCTCAACTGGTAGGGCACCTGCAGGAAACAGCTCTAAACTCTCTGGCACCCTCATTGGTAGCTCAGCCCCATAGAAGAACTCACCTACAGACCCACCCCCAATCCCAGGCCCACTCAGCACAGCAATGGCTGCCATTGCTGACTAGCAGGTGGAGGATGGCTAGGCCCACATCAAATCCCAGTAGAACAGACTCACATTACACAATGGGCACACAGAAGTGAGCTGTCAGCTACTTCTGACAGAGATCAGCCACTGCCAGCAAACAGTCAGAAAGACACTCCCCCCTACACACACAGCCCACCAATAGCAGCTGGAGCTCCACTGAAAAGGAGAATGAGGTGCTGGTGAGCTAAGAGTCTTGAGCTTCTGGGCACCACAGGATGCCTGCTTCATAATGCCATTACTATCTGGACCAGGAGGCATAGCTGATACAAAGGAAGAAACACAAAAACACAGACAAAATGAGGAGGAAGAAGAATATGTTCCATACAAAACAACAAGATAATACACTAGAAAGAGAGCTAAATGAAACAGAGATCACCAATCTTCTTGATAAAGATTTCAAAGGAACAGTCATAAAGATGCTCACTGACATGGGGAAAAATTGATGACCTCAGTGAAAACTTCAACAGAGAGATAGAAAACTTGAAAAAGAGTCACTCAGAGCTGAATAATACAATAACAGAAATGAAAAATAAAATGGAGGGAATGAGTAGTAGACTGCTGGAAGTAGAGAGAAGACTCAATGAGAGAATCAAAGAACCAAAATAGAGAATAAGAAAATAACCAAGCAGAAGAACATAAAGAAAAAAAATTTCTAAAAATGGGAAGATGTTAAGAGAGATGTGTGACAACTCTAAGTGGAACAATATTTGCATTATAGGGGTCCAAGAGGGAGAAGAGAAAGACAAAGGGGTAGAAAGTCTCTTTGAAGAAATAATTGCTGAAAACTTCCCCAATCTGTGGAAGGAAACAGACACACAGGTCCTGGAAGTGCAGAGTCCCTAATAAAAGGAACACCAGAAAGACAACACCAAAACATATACTAATTAAAATGCAAAGATTAAAGATAAGAGAGAATCTTCAAAGCAGAAAGAGAGAACAATACAGTTACTGATAAAGGTAACTCCTCAAGGCTATCAACAGATTTCTTGAAACTTTATTAGCTAGAAGGGAGAGGCATGAAATACTTAATGTATTGAAATGTAAGAACATACAGCCAAGTGTCCTGTACCCAGCTAGGTTATTGTTTAGAATTGAAGGAGAGATTGAAAGTTTCCCAGATAAACAAAGGTTAGAATTTACCATGACTAACCTGGTCTTACAGGATATGTCAAAGGGATTTCTGTAGGTGGAAATATTCTTAAGCCTGAATATTTTTCATCAGTGAAAATAAACCCACAATAAAGGTAGTAGACCAATTATTTACTATGTATATATGAAATTAAAAAAACCAAAAGTAGTGTAATCACCTACACCCAAAATCAGACAAGGGATACACAAAAGATGTAGATTAGGACATATTACACAGAAAGTATGGAGGAGGAAGAATAAAGAACTAGTAGTTTTAGACTCTGTCCAAACTGAGTGAACAACTTAATATAGATTGTTACATATTTAGGAAACTATCTATGAACCTAATGCCTATAATACATACCCAAAAATTTTAAAAAAAGAAATCAAAATATAACACTAAAGGAGGCTATCAAATAACAAGAGGAGAGCATAAAAGGGGAAGAAATGAACAGAAATAAATAACAAAACAACCATAAAACAATTAATAAAATGGCAATAAGTACACACCTAGCAATAATTACCTTAAGTGTAAATGGACTAACTATACAAATTAAAAGATACAGGGTGGCAGAGTGGATAAAGAAAAAAAGACCCATCTATACATGGCCTACAAGAAACTCATTTCAGACCAAAAACATAGATAGGCTGAAATTGAAGGAATAGGAAAAGATACTTCATGCAAATAAAAGAGAGGAAATAGCAGGAATAGTAGTACTTATATCAGACAAAATAGACTTCAAAGCAAAGAAACTAACAAGAAACAAAGAAGGATATTACATAATGATAAAGGGGTCAGTCCAAATGGAGGATAAAACAATGGTAAGTATCTATGCATCTAACATAGGAACACCTAAATATATAAAACAAATACTAACAGACCTAAACAGAGAAACAGAAAACACAATCATTAAATGACTGAAACATCCCAATTACATCAATGGATAGATAATTCAGACAGAAAATAAATAAGGAAACAGAAGAGTTGAACAACACATTAGAACATATGAGCTTAACAGATATATATGGAATGTTCCATCCAAATGCAGTAGGATACACACTTTTCTCAAGTGTAAATGGAGCATTCTCCAAAATAGATTACATATTAGGACACAAGGAAAATCTCTTTAAAATTAAAAAAAAGAATGGAAATTGCATCATGCACCTTTTCAGATCAGAATGGTATGAAACTAGAAATCAATTACATGAAGAAAACAAAAAACCCCCACAAAACCCCACAAACATATGGAGGCTAAAAAATATGCTACTGAATAATGAATGGTTCAATGAACACATCAAAGAGGCAATCAAACAGTACATGGAGACAAATAAAAGCAGAAACACAGCACTTCAAAAATACATGGGATACCACTACCTCAAGAAACAAGAATGATCCCAAATAAACAATAAAATCACAACTAAAAAAACTAAAAAAAAGAATAAAATCCAAAGTTAGTAAGAGGGACATAATAAAGGTCAGAGCAAAAATAAATAAAATAGAGAATAATAAAACAATAGAAAAAATCAGTGAAACCAAGAGCTGGTTCTATGAGAAGTTAAACAAAACAGATGAAACTATAGCCAGACTTATCAAGAAAAAAACAGAGGATACATAAATAAATAAATCAGAAATGAAAAAGGAAAATTTAGAACTGACACCACAGTAATACAAAGAATTGTAAGAGAATTCTATGAAGTTATATGCCAATAAATTGGACTACCTACAAAAAACAGAAAAACTTCTAGAAACACATAACCTTCCAAGACTGACCCAGGAGAAACAGAAAATCTGAACAAACAAATTAACAGTAACAAAAAACTGAATTTGTAACCAAAAAACTCCCAAGAAAAAAATTCCAGAACCAGATGGCTTCACAGCCGAATTCTACCAAATATTTAAAGAAGAGCTGATACCAATTCTCCTTAAACTTTTTCAAAAAAATAGAAGAGGGAATACCTCCAAACTCATTCTATGAGGCCAGCATCAGACTAATACCAAAGTCTAAGAAAGATATTACAAAAAAAAAGAAAATTATAGACCAATATTCCTGATGAATATATATGCCAAAATCCTCAAACAAAATATTAGCAAACTAAATTCAAAAATATATCAAAAGGATCATCCACCACAAACAAGTGGCATTTACTCCAGGGATGCAAGGATGATACAGTATTTGTAAATCAAACAATGTGATACACCACCTTTCACATTAAAAAAGGAATATAAAACTGTGTGTTCATTTCAATAGATGGTGAAAAAGCACATGAAAAAAATTAAACATCCACTCATAATGAAAACTCTCAACAAAATGGGTGTAGAGGTAACATCCCTCAACAATAAAAGCCATATAGGACAAACCCAAAGCTAACATCATAGTCAATGGCAAAAAGCTGAAAGTGTTTCCTCAAAGGTCAGGAACAAGACAAGGATGCCCACTCTCACCACTTTTATTCAACATTGTATTGGAGGTCCTACCCATGGCAATCAGACAAGATAAAGAGATAAATTGGTAAGGAAGCAGTTCAATTGTCACTATTTGCAGATGACATATTATATGTAAAAGACTCTAAAGACTCCACCAAAAACTTTTAGAGCTAATAACTGCATTCAGCAAAGTTGCAGGATACAAAATCAATATACTGTTGAATTCTTATATACTAACATGAATTAGCAGAAGGGGAAACCAGGAAAACAATTCCATTTACAATTGCATCAAAAAGAATAAAATACCTAGGAATAAATCTAACCAAGGAGGTAAAAGACCTGTACTCTGAAAACCATAAGACACTTATGAGAGAAATAAAGAACCCACAAATGAAAGGAAATCTAACCCATGCTCATGGATATGAAGAATTAATATTGCCAAATGGCTGTCCCACCCAAAACAATTGACAGATTCAATGCAATAGCTATCAAAACACCAACAGCACTTTTCAATGACCTGGTGCCAATAATCCTAAAATTTTTATGACAATAAAAAAGATCCTGATTAGCCAAAGCAACATGAGAAAGAAAAACAAAGATGGGGGTACCATGATCTCTGGCTTCAAGCTATACTACAAAGCTGAAGAATCAAAACAGTATGATAATGGCACAAGATCATACCCATAGATCAATGGAACAGAATAGAGAGTCCAGATATAAACCCATTCATATATGGTCAATTAATACATGGCAAAAGAGCCATGATTACATAATGGGGAGAAGATAGTCTCTTCAATGAGTGGTGTTGGGAGAACTGGACAGCTACATGCAAGGGAAAGAAACTGGATTACTGTCTAACTCCATGCACAAAAGTAAATTCACAGGCCTAAATGTAAGACATGAAACCATAAAACTCTTAGAAGAAAACATAGGCAAAAATCTCTGAACACAAGCATGAAAATTATTTACTGGACACATCTCAGGTAAGGGAAACAAAATCAAGACTGAACAAATGGGACTACATCAAACTAATAGCTTCTGTACAACAAAAAACACCTCAACAAAACAAAAAGGCAACTTACAGTATGATAGAAATATTCATAAATGATTTACCAATAAAGGGTTAATACCCAAAATATATAAAGAACTCATATGACTCAATACCAAGGAAATAAATGACCTGATTAAAAAATGGGCAAAGGGAGATTAAAGATGGTGGCATGAGAGGTGATAAAGAGACCTCCTCCTAAAACCACATATAATAAGAAAATACAATTAATACAACTAATCCTGAAAGAGCAACAGGAAAGAAGACTATGCCAGACTGCATACACCTGGAGGAAAGAACAGACCTTATGGAACAGGATAACAAACCAAAGCCATGACCGGGCAGGACCCAGGCCTTTACCCCACCCCAGCTTACTAGTGGGAGGAAGAGAAACAGAGAAGGGAGGGAGTAGAAGCCTGGGACTGCTGAAAACCTACCTCTGGAGATTTGCTTTGGGTGCATGAACCTACATTGCATGGTGCTCTGATGATTAGTGGGGTTGGAAAGCTAACACAGGCAGAATACCTAGAGAGACTGAGATTTAAGCTGCTTATGGAAAACAGGGATTCATATCAAGCTGACCTGGGTGGGAAGTCTGAGAGTCGTCCTAAAAGCAAGAGGGCTGCTAAAGGGGCAAGGATTGCACAGAGCTTACTGCTCAGGAGTAAGGACAGGTAGACAAAATTGTCCAGGTGCACTCTGCCCAGCGGGTTGGGGACTTCAATGATTTTTAGGTGCTCCATACCCCTGGCCGGCTACACAGCTCCAAGGCCCCCAACTGTGATATGAAGCCTGCTGTGCCTTCCTCCCAGCTAGCTCGCACCTGGCTTGCAAAATGGAAGAACCTGCCCTGGTGTCAGGCCAGCCAGAGGGAAGCTCTGCCTATAGCAGCTACAAACACAAAGCATAGAGGCTTACACCTGTGTGTTTTGGCTCACTGGTTCTGGCAGTGGAAACAGGCATACCAGCAGGGAAGGAAAAAACAGATCTTTCCTCCCCCAGGAACCAGCACCACTCCCCTGCAACGCCTGATAGATTCCAGAGCTTGAGCGGCTGCAGAGAGCAGAACTTCTGGGCACTAGAGGGCACCACATACAAATATGAAACATCAAAGGAATCTGGTTCAAAGCAAAATCTCAACACCAGAAAAAGAACCGAGTGAGACTGAACTAATAAATCTTTGTGAAAGAGATTTCAAAATAAAAATCCCAAACATACTCCTAGAGGTACAGAAAAATATTCAAGAACTCAGGAACGAATTTAGGATGGTGATCCAATTGTTGAAGAACACAGTGTAGGGGATTAAAAGCAGATTAGATACAATGGAGGAGACAATAAATGAAATAGAAATTAGGGAAGATGAATAAAAAGAAGCTGAGGCACAGACAGAAAAAAGGATCTCTAGGAATAAAATAATACTGTAAGAACTGTGTGACCAATCCAAACAGAACAATATACATATTATAGGGGTCCCAGAAGAAGAAGAAGAGAGGGAAAAAGGATAGAAAGTGTCTTTGAGGAAATAATTGCTGAAAACTTCCAAAATCTGGGGAAGGAGATAGTCTCTCAGGTCACAGATCTCTCAAGTCAAGGGATGAAAGGAAGACAACACCAAGACACATAATAATTAAAATGGCACTGATTAAGGATAAAGACAGATTACTAAAAGCAGCCATAGAGAGAAATAAGATCACATACAAAGGAAAATCTATCAGGCTATCATCAGACTTCTCAGCAGAAATCTTACAGGCCAGAAGAAGTGGCATGATACATTTAATACAATGAAGCAGAAGGGCTGTGAAATAAGAATACTCTATACGACAAGATAATCATTTATATTTGAAGGAGGGATTAAAGTATTTCCAGATAAGAAAAAGCTGAGAGAATTTACACCCCACAAACCATCTCTACAGTGTCTTTTGGAGGGACTGCTATAGATGGAAGTGTTTCTAAGGTTAAAAAGCTGTCACCAGAGTTAATAAAAAGGGATAGAAAAAGAGTACAGAATATGATACCTGATAAATAAAGAATGGAGGAGGAAGAAAAGGACAGGGAATAAAAAGATCCTTTGGATTGTATTTGCAATAGCATACTAAGGAAGTTAAGTTATACTCTTAGATAGTAAGGAAGATACCCTTGAACCTTTGGTAAGCACGAATCTAAAGCCTGCAATGGCAATAAGTACCTATTGATAATCACCCTAAATGTAAACGGTCTGAATGGACCAATCAAAAGACATTGAGTCACTGAATGGATAAAACAAGACCCAACTTCAAGTTGCCTACAAGAGACTCACTTCACACCCAAAGACATACACAGACTAAAAGTGAAGGGATGGAAAAAGATATTTCATGCAACTAAGAGAGAGAAAAAAGGAGGTGTTGCAGTACTTATGTCATACAAAGCAGACTTTAAAAGAAAGTCACAAGAGACAAAGATTGACATGACATAATGATAAAGTGCTCACTCTAACAAGAGTATATAACTATTATAAATATCTATGCACACAACACAGGAGCACCTACATATGTGAAACAAATACTAACAGAATTAAAAGGGGAAACAGAATGCAATGCATCATTCTAGGAGACTTCAACAGCCCATTCACTCTAAAGGACAGATCAACCAGGCAGAAAATCAGTAAGGAGACAGAGGCACTGAACAACACATTAGAACAGTTGGACCTAACAGACATCTATAGAACTCGCCACCCAAAAGTAGTGGGATACATATTCTTCTCAAGTGCACATGGAACATTTTCATGAATAGATCATAAAATAGGCTATAAAAAGAGCATAATTAAATTCAAAAAGATTGAAATTTTATCAACCAGCTTCTCAGACCACAAGGGTATGAAACCTAGAAATAAATTACCCAAAGGAAACAAAAAGCCCACAAACACATGGAGACTTAACAATATGTTCCTAAATAAACAGTGGATCAATGACCAAATAAAAACAGAGATCAAGCAATATATGGAGACAAATGATGACAATAATTCACCACCGCTAAATCTGTGGGACTCAGTAAAAGCTGTGCTAAGAGGGAAGTATATTGCAATACAGCCCTACCTCAGGAAAGAAGAACAGTCCCAAATGAGCAGTCTAAATTCACAATTAATGAAACTGGAAAAAGAATAAGAAATGAGGCTCAAAGTCAGTAGAAGGAGGGACATAATAAAGGTTAGAGAAGAAATAAATAAAATTGAAGAATAAAACAATAGGAAGAATGAAAGCAACAGCTAGTTCTTCGAGAAAATAAACAAAACAGATAAACTCCTAGCCAGAATTATCAAGAATAAAAGAGAGTCTACACACATAAACAGAATCAGACATGGGAAAGGAAAAATCACTATGGACACCATAGAAATACAAAGAATTATTAGAGAATACCATGAAAAATTATATGCTAACAAACTGAATAATCTAGAAATGGACAACTTTCTAGAAAAATACAACCTGCCAAGGCTGACCCAGAAAGAAACAGAAGATCTGAACAAACCAATTACTAGCAATGAAATTGAATTGGTAATAAAAAAACTACCTAAGAACAAAATATCTGGACCAGATGGCTTCACCACTGAATATTCTCAAACATTTACTGAAGACCTAATACCCATACTCCTTAAAGTTTTCCAAAAAGTAGAAGAGGAGGGAATACTCCCAATGTCATTCTACAAGGCCAACATCATTCTAATACCAAAATCAGGCAAAGACACCACAAAAAAAGAAAATTACATACCAATATTCCTGATGAACATACATGCAAAAATACTCAACAAAATATTAGCAAACATAATTTAGAAATACATAAAAAGATCATCCACCACAATGAAGCAGGATTTATTCCAGGGATACAAGGATGGTAGAATATTAGAAAATCCATCAACATCATCCACCACATCACCATAAAGAAGGACAAAAACCACATGATCATCTCCATAGGTGCTGAAAAAGCATTTGAATAAATTCAACATCCATTCATGATAAAAACTCTCAACAAAATGGGTATAGAAGGAAAGTACCTCAACATAATAAAGGATGTATATGACAAACTCACAAGCAACATTATATTTAACAGCAAGAAGCTGAAATCCTTTCCTTTGATATCAGGAACAAGACAAGGCTGCTCACTCCCCCGACTTTTACTCAACATAGTTCTGGAGGTCCTAGCCATAACAGTCAGACAACACAAAGAAACAAAAGGCATCAGGATTGGTAAGGAAGAAGTTAAATTGTCACTCTTTAGAGATGATATGATATTGTACATAAAAAAACCTAAAGAATCCACTCCAAAACTACTAGATCTAATATCTGAACTCAGCAAAGTTGCAGGATACAAAATTAATAGACAGAAATCTGTTGCATTCCTATGCACTAATGAGGAACTAACAGAAAGAAAATCAGGAAAACAATTCCATTCACAACTGTATCAAAAAGAATAAAATACTAGGAATAAACCTAACCAAGGAAGTGAAAGACCTATACTCTGAAACTGCAAGACACTCATGAGAGAAAATAATAAGCTACCTTAAATGGAAACACATCCCATGTTCATGGATAGGAAGAATTAATATTGTCAAAAGGGCCATCCTGCCTAAAGTAATCTCCAGATTCAATGCAATCCCTATCAAAATACCAACAGCATTCTTCAACAAACTAGAGAAAATACTTCTAAAATTCATATGGAAACACGAAAGACCCCAAATAGCCAAAGCAATCCTGAGAAGGAAGCATAAAGCTGGAGGGATTACATTCTCTGACTTCAAGCTCTACTACAGAGCCACAGCAATCAAGACAATTTGGTACTGGCACAAGAACAGACCCATAGATCAATGGAACAAAATAGAGAGCCCAAATATAAACCCACACATATATGGACAATTAATATATCATAAAGGAAACATGGACATACAATGGGGAAATGGCAGCCTCTTCAACAACTGGTGTTGGCAAAATTGGACAGCTGCATGCAAGAGAATGAAGCTGGATTATTATCTATCACCAAACACAAAAGTAAACTCAAAATGGATCAAAGACCTGAATGTAAGTCATGAAACCATAAAGCTCTTAGAAGATAACATAGGCAAAAATCTCCTGAATATAAACATGAGCAACCAACTTTTTCCTGAATGCATTTCCTTGAGCAAGGGAAACAGAAGCTAAAATGAACACATGGGACTACATTAAGCTTAAACACTTCTGTACAGAAAAGACACCATTGACAGAACAAAAATTCATTCTACAGTATGGGAGAACGTATTTGCAAATAACATATCCGACAAGTGGTTAACATCCAAAATATATAAAGAACTCACACACTGCAACACCCAAAAGCAAATAACCTGATTAAAATTGGGCAGAGGCTATGAACAGACAATTCTCCAAAGAAGAAATTCAGATGGCCAATAGGCACATGAAAAGATGCTCTATATCATTAATTATCAGGGAAATGCAAATTAAAACCACAATGAGATATCACCTCACACCAGTTAGGATGGCCAGTATGGAAAAGTCTAAGAACAACAAATGCTAGCAAGGATGTGGAGAAAGGGGAACCCTCCTACACTGCTGGTGGGAATGTAAGCTACTTCAACCATTGTGGAAAGCAATATGGAGGTTCCTCAAAAAACTAAACATAGAAATACTATTTGACCTGGGAATTCCACTCCTAGGAATTTACCAAAAGAATACAATTTCTCAGATTCAAAAAGACATATGCACCCTATGTTTATTGCAGTACTATTTACAATAGCCAAGATATGGAAGCAACCTAAGTGTCCATCAGTACATGAATAGATGGATGAGGAAGATGTGGTGCACACACACAATGGAATATTATTCAGCCATAGAAAAAGAAATTGCCATTTGCGACAACATGGACCAGGAGGGTATAAACATGATAAGTGAAATAAACCGGGTAGAGAAAGACAAATCCGTATTATGTCATTTATATGTGGAATCTAAAAACAAAGCAAAACAAACAAACAAACAGTAGTAGACTCATAGACACTGAGAAGTGACTGCTGGTTGCCATAGGAGAGGGTTTCAGGTGAGTGGGTGAAATAGGTTAAGGGGATAAAAAGGCACAAAATCTCAATCATAATATAAATTAGTCACAGGCATGAAAGTACAGCATAGAGAATATAGTCAATCATTCTGTAACATCTTTCTGTGTTGACAGATGGTAACGATACTAGTTGGAATAAGGATTTAATAATGTATATAACTTTTGAATCATTACATTTTATACATGAAACCAATATAATATTGTATATCAGCTATACTTCAATAAAACATAATTTTAAAAATAAATTTAAAGAAATGCTGTTTTACCCACTAATCATAGTTGTAAATAGCCTGGTTTTGATAAATCTATTGCAAGTAAAAGAGAAACAAAAAAAAGGCAAAATGGGTTTGGCTCTCTGTTACTAACAACTATTTGGTTAAAAGAATACTGCACAATGTTTAGGAAAATTAAGTGGAAGTCCAAGTTACAAAATTTATTCTCTCTCTTTATGCAATTCTTCATTTTTTTGAGCTTGCATATCCATTAAGTAAGAGGATTGGCCTACTGGAGTTTTCATTGTTTTGTAAGCTTTTCTCCCAAGTCATAATATCATCTGCTCAGATAAAATTTCATGTACAAGATGTATATGTGAACGAAAGTGATAATGTTTTGTGTGAAGCAGAAGAGGTGGGCTTGATACCTGCCCAATAGAAATTTAATTTTACCTACCGAAAGCCTTCCAGTAACTACAAAAACACAGCTGAGAAACAACATAAAATCAGTAACTAAACTATGCAATGTTTCTTCCACCTCTGATATTCCACAACCAGTGATGGAACATCTTAACATTAGTTTCCATCATGACATACAATAGACCACAGCCATATGTGCAATGTGTTCAAATATGTACAGTCAGGCTGGCTCTTTGAACTAACTTTATTTTCATACCTTTTACCCCAAATCAATATTAGAATGCAAGATGTAAGATTCCTTTACATGATAAACTTAAATCCACTTTAATTTGGAAACTGTTATTCCACTCATGAACATATGTATTGAATAACGATTAGTAATAAACCACTTGAGGCATACCTCAAAATAATTGCTACACACTTGCATTGAGATATCATTGATATAAGAATTGAACTATGACTTAGATGAAGCTAATGGGTTGATATTTTGGAGGAAGGATTAAGTAAATGTAAATGATAATTTCTGCAAATAATAAAATTCTCAAACAAGTTCTGCAAATGCTCAAGGAAGAAGTCCTTTAAAGCCTATGATAGATTAAATGCATCATATAACTTACTTTAAGACATCTCTAAAAACAATGCAAATACACACAGTGGTATTATGATGTAGTAACAATCTCAAAATAACAGTAGTTCAAAATCCATAACATATGCTGACAGTCCAGGCAGTTTTCCAGGTTACCAGTCCTCCACATGAAGAATTAAGATTGTACTTCCATATAAATATTCGCCTCCTGATTCATGGAAACTGTGAAAGAGAATATTTGTACCTAGATTTTACACGATTCACTTCTTAAAATTTGCTGACCCAGTTAAGTCGTTTAGATAAGATCAGCTTCAAGAGGATGGGGCAATGTGATCTCCCTTTATCCCTGCAAGGAAGACAGCTGAAAATATTGATGAGCAGCACCAATATCTACTACAGTTGTAAATCAGTAAAAGTTTAAGCTTGTCCAAATTTCATTCTGCCTTGTTTACCCAGCAAATGTCTTATTTGATCCATGTACTCCCTCTATATATTACCTCATTTCTTAGTTTTTATTTGGATACCAAGTATTTTAGCAGACATTTTAATTTGCCACCACTCTTAGGGTCCAGTTGTTAATGACTCTTTCCATTTGACTGGCCTTAATTGTTACAAGAAAACTGATATGCTGTGTGATTCTGAGCATAAGCATTAGCTATTCATTCAATGGTCTTTTTTTTTCTTTTTATCTATTAAAGAAGAAAGCTGGAGGCCAAAGCAAAACCTTTTAAGTCTATCAAGTAGTTAGCCCCTGCATCTAGTGGCTCTTACAATTGTGCTTCCTTCTATTAATAATGACTTTCTTACCTCCATCTACCCATCTCTAACATCAAATGGTGTAACACATGATATTGTATAGAAAGTAACTATTGGAGGTTTAGGCATAATGAGGCTGGGGAAATTACTTAACAGTACATGCTAAAGACAAAGCCTAAACGTAATACTAGACCTCTCCTTCATTAAAGCACTCAGATATCTTCATATATTTACTCCCCAGGCTCAATTCCTCACCATATTATTAGATTCCCTCTACCCTCTTTCCCCAGGTATTAGACAAAGACTTACATATCCTTGTTAATCTAATAAGTAGGACAGTTCTGTATCTCTATACAAGGCCATTAATTGAGTATCTTGAAATTGATGTGCTTACTTAATAAGAAATGATCCATTCAAGTTCAGAATATATGGCTTTATATAGCCATAAAACGCACCAATAAGCAAAGACATGTAAATAAAAGATGTATTTTTTAATACATTCTGGATGGAGCAACCTAAAGGGGTCATGGATGTCAGATGGGGCTCTTCCTGTTGCATTTATGATATATGCTGTATACAAAGGGTTTTACAAGGTCTCCCAACTGTCCTAGGATTTTCATTTAATAATAGCTATAAACCTTGTTCTTTTCTTACTGGGTACATTTCAAAGCCCCAAAAGTTGCATGTGAATCAAGAAAGCCCCATGGGGTTCAGACAAACTTTGAACTCCAAGTAGCAGGGAACAGAATTGAAAATTTCATAAGAACACCTTTATTCACAGGGTCAGCTCAGCAGGGACTAGACAGTATAGACCAGGTGAGAATGAAAGCTAATCAAGAAAGGAAACCCTTTCAAACAACTTCAGTTACAAAAGCCATGATTCACAATCAGGGAAGTAGTGTGGTTGGTTCTTATTTTAACCAAAGCATTCTTTTGGTTTTCCTTGATGCTCATATCCAGTTTCAAGGAATTATCCACTACAGGCTTCTTTCTTATGTCTCATAAATAAATCAGCAAGATAAAAATAGCTGCTTCTCTCCAAGTTAAAGCAAAATGAAAGTCAAGGTTTTAGCAATCTTCTTCACCTCTTTCCTTTTTGTTTTCTTATAATAATATCTAGATACCTCTGAGGGCAAGACTTTTTCCAGGATAACGTTCAGGCTGATTTTGAAAGAAAATATAATGTTGACCATTCTTAAAAATCTGGGATTGGCCAGTATTTTATTGGAAATGTAATTCATTTTATCCTTCTTTAAAAAAATCCACTTGTATATAAATATATTTGAGGATATAATTGCATTATGTGTCTCTTGCTAGACTATAAATGGTGCATCTGTTATAAGTCCTAAAACACTGGGGTCTATGAAAGTAAACCAAAGATGGTTTTTCTACTTGTGTCTATGCTTATACAATCCCAGAGTTTAGGGAAGCATTTGGAAAAGGAGAGTTGTAAATGAAAACCCCCAAGTAGAGAAGATTATGGGAAGTGAGTTCCATCTTTTGCCTCTGTATAAAACTTAGATATTTCACTTAATTTCAAGAATTTAGCTAAACAGAGGCTGCTCATTCTTCCAATGGCTGCCAACATCTTGATCTCTCTATTTTTCAGGAAGACATGGAGTAGCTTTAGATATAATGTATAATATGAGTTTCCTTTCCTGAGATTGTCTTAGAGTCTTGATATATGAAGCATTCATTAATACAGAGAGATTAATGTAGTTACTCTGGAATATACTAAAACATACTATTCATATTCATTAAACTTCACCATAACTTTTAGTTACTTAATAATTCTACGTTTTGGCTAGAGTATATAATCTTTATATTTTAGAGCTACAAATGCCATTGCACAATTCACTTTAAATTGTCACTGTTAACTGTAAACTTTGTCTTAGGATATGGAAAGTTGGAAAGACCGTCAATCCCACCCTTATAAGAACAATAAAAGCCGGGTAACCTATGATATCACAACTTTCTTCAACACACAAGGAAATCAACTCACAGGAGAATCAACTAACCCAAAATATAAGAAAGACATCTTCCAAGGAGAGTTAATATGAGCGCTTGCTTATTTAAGGAAGATGCAAATTATCATACGATCCATTAAGAAGAATTTTTGATAAATGCAAATCACTGAAAACTATTGGTTATAATGAAAGTAAAGAAATCCTGGAAATTGCAAACACAAGAGTGATTTACCCCAACTCATAAGCTCTTCTCCACTGACATCACTAGGAACCAATGAGGAATATTGAGGGCAGGGAAAGACACTAGAAAGGGCATCTTTTATGGTGAAGACCTGGGTAAGGAGAATAGCAGCTGTTATGGGGAAGGCTTGAAACCTTGTCTGAATAATTCTTCCCTAACAACCCAAGGAAGAAAAGGCTTAATGAGCTAGAGGCAGGGCAGTAAACCCTGTCACATTCAGCATATAAATACTTATCAAAACTGGTGAACAGAAATAATAATAAAAACAAAAACAAAAAATCTCTTTTTCCTAGGGAAAGAAAGGGACAGAAAAATTTTAGGGTTACATCATTAACAAACCCCTACCACTAGGAGGCAGAGCAGGATCACTAAAACTTGCCTATGAGACTCAGAAAATCATCTGCCTAAGAATGAAGCTGAACCAGAGCGGAGAAGAACTTCTCCTTCAGTGACCCCCACACCCCACTTTCCCAACCCTGCCACAAAGCTAGATAGTGTGAAAGAACAAGTAAGAGCAATCCAAAACACTGCTTGGGAAGGGGCAGGAGAGTGAAGCAATACCCTCTTTGTGATTCAGGCACAAAGAGAAAATTCAAATGGAGAATTGAGGGGACATTATAAATAATCCTGTATCCCCTACCATAAACAAAATGTAATGCTAGAAGAACTTGAAGACTAGTGATCAAATCTGAAGACTGAGTAAAATCATAGAAACAAAAAACCCAAACTCATAGAAACAAAAAACCAAACTCTTGACTAAATTTATTCAATCCTCAATGCAAAGTTACCAGAAGAAGGAGAGAGCCCATTTCCAAGAATAAATAAGATCTCTACTGGCTTACATAAGGTATATCTCTTTCAACCAAAAATTATGAAACATAAAATAGGGAAAAATCAAAACCCTGTTAAGGGGCAAAATTATCAACAGAATAAGATTCAAATATGACATGGGTATTAAACAGATAAGAAATACAAATAATTATAATTAATATATTAAATGCTCTACTGGAAAAGGTATGCAATATGAATAAATAGGTGGGAGATTTCAGCAGAAACTGTAATAAAGAACCACACATAAAATGTAGATACAAAAACACAGTTCAAATATGAAGAATGCTTTCAATGGGTAAATAGACTTGACAATTATGATGTGAATTGGAGAAATAAAAACGAACGAATAAAAATTTAACAGAGTTTTCAAGATAGATAGGACAGTTTAATTTACTCTAACATATGTGTAATTGGAACCTCAGGAAAAGCAAGAGAAATGAAGAAGGATGTTTGAACAGATAATAGATAATTCACCAAAGTTAATTAAAGTTTCCAAACAATAGATCCAGGAATTTTATAAAAGACTAAACAAGATAAGTCTCCCCCCCATCCACACATACACATACATACACCCCCAGATATATCTTAATAAAACTCTTGGAGACTAAAGATAAACTCTCAAAGGTAATCAGAGATAACTTGTTATATACAGAGGAACAAAGATAAGAATTAAAAAAGGCTTTTTTGTTAAAAATTATTATGCAAATTAGAAGAAAATGGAGTAATGTCCAAAAAAAAGTAAGAAAAGAAAAATCCTTCTCCAGCAGCAAAAAAATCCTCAGAATTTAAAGGAAAAAAAATTAATTTGTTTAGTTAAATAACAATAGAGAAAATTCATTGCTGGCACCCCTGCTCTCTAAGAAATGTTAAGAGGAAGTTCATTAGGCAGAAAGACTAGGAAAACAAAGAGAAACTTTCATGTTCACAGATAAATGGGAGTGTGATCTAAGAAACATAATTGATGGTAAATAAAATATTATTTATTTGTATTTTAATTTCTTTAAAAACTTATTGCCTAAAGTAAAAAGATTATCAATGGCTAGTGTATTTACAGTATAAGAAAAGGTAAACTATATTAAAATATGGTTGCAAAAAAAGGGATGGAAGAAATTGGAGTCAATAAAGCCCTTATTCTATATATGAAGTGGTATGATAAATATTATTTGAAGGTGGACTATGTTTTTAAAATGTATATCACAAACTCTATGATAACCTACAAAATAATTTTTAAGATATAAATAATATCCCATTGTCTTACCACTGTATTTCAGCCCTGGGCAAATTCAGTATGGATTCAGTGAGACTGAGGAATGACAATGGAATGTTATTGGGGTAAAGGGTTTATTACCCAGCTTGCTTTCCTGGCTATAGGTCAAGCACTAGAATAACATCTGCATCCAATGGTCCTCAGGTCTGTAATTCTCTCTTATCTCTGCATCCACCCAAAGAACTGGGCAGATCTCTGTATATAGTGACTCAGTCAATAATAGCTTATTGCCCATGGTTGTGGAAGATGTAGCCTAACAGTAGGCCAATTACATCAAGTAGTTTAGGGTCAGGTGAGGATCCTGGCCATAGGAACTTCAATTTTCCCCACACTCCACCCCTCCTGATGCTCGCCTCACAATCTACATGCTCTTAGTCTTCTGCAGTGGTCCCTGTGCAAGAAAGCTGGAGCATCGCAACCAATTCCACAACAGCACCATAGGATAATAACATAAAAATAATAACAAAAATTATGATACGACAAAATTTTTATACAGGTAACAAAAATTATAATAATCCTTAAGCCTGAGGAGGTGATTCCAGCTGTATTAAAAACTGGTTCTACTCAGATGCCAGGGGAGACCAGTAGTGGTACTGCTAGAGAGCTCTATGCACCTCAGTGAGTAGCAGTTTTTTGCTAGGGCCAATCCACAAAGACCCCAAGGGCGACAAAAGACACATGTTTTAATGACACCAACATAGGCAAATCTTGTCCATCAGGTAGGATGCATGCAAGAGAGTGGTCCTGTGATAAGGCTGTGGCAGGAAGGGGGTCCCATCCAGGTCTAGTATATGATATCATCATCCCTCTCCCTGTGGGGGTTACTGAGGGGTCTATATATAGTGCTACTGGAGGTGTATGCATTGGCCATGACAAAACAAAACTCTCTGGTAAGACACGCCTACCTCTGGTTGTTTAGGATATACTACAATGATCTTCGGGGCCACTCTGCTGTTACTCCAGGAATACACAGGGGACCATGTTCCAGGCCTTATCCCCAAGGTGCCAGGAGGGTCTGTCATTGCTGGCCCATATGTTGAATGTCCACCCATGTCCACTCAGTGGAGTCTCCAGGGTTTAGTGCAGTTGGTGCTGGCACAAGATATTATTCTGGTGGTCAAACTTTGGCTTCAACAGTCCCTCCTCAGTTGTACTTGCAGTTATTTAAGGGAGGCAGCAATATGCATTAGCATGTCTACAGGGCTCAGTGCACCCTCCCAGGGCTTGTCATTCAAATGCCATAGCACTGTCCATAAGTGGATTGACCATCTCTGTAGACTATTGATGTCTGACTTCAGGCCAGATTTTAACAAACCATTATACCTCTCTATCATGCTTGCCACAGTAGGACTGTATGGTACATGAAACTTCCATTTGATTCTTAACTGTTGCACCCATTCTTGTAATGCATGTCCAGTAAAGTGGGTGCCTTGGTCACTCTCAATTTCCTGTGGTTGGCCATAGGCTTCAAGGAGATGCCCCAGGCCTCTTTTGGTCATCTGTTGGTCTGCACAATGTGTAGGAAAAGCAACCAGAAGTCCAGTAGCTGTGTCCACACAAGTCACATTATACCAATATCCTTCTGACACAGGCAGAGGCCCAATATAGTCTATCTGCCATCTGACGAGAGTTATCAGCCCCATAGCTATTGTCCCATGTTGCTGTGAAACTTGTCCCACTTGCTGAGGAAAAGTCCCTTTTAAAGTATACAATGCACTTCTGCTGGGCTCTGCTGACTTCTTCAAAGGTGAAAGATAGACCCCACTGACAGACTACAGCCCACATTGTCTTTTGCTCTGCATGCAACAAATGATGATGTAACCATTGGACCACATCAGAGGCAGATTTTTCTTCTAGTCTAAATACCTGGGCCAATTCATCCACTTTATTGTTTCCTGGGGATGTCAGAAGCAAATGACCTTTCACATGACATACTGTAATTGTTTTAGTCTGACCACAGGCCCATAAGTCTTGCCACAATTCTTGACCTCTTTAAAGGGGTTGGTGCCCAACCAGCCAGTTGGCATGGTACCAGGTTGGTAGGCACAGGGTCAAGCCCCGATAGCCCAGCTGTCAGTGGAGACAACTACAGGGGAGGGCTCCTTGCTGATCACAAGCTCCATGGCTCACAAATATGCCCATTGAATTCTGTTCCCCTCACCATCTTCCATCCATATTGTCTCAGTCTTTGGATGGAAAGGTATGGCTCTCCATTTTGGGGGCTTCCCACAGCTGGACCCGTCTGTTTACCATGCATCTTCAGGTACAGGGGCTCTTCCCTCCCAATAAAGACTCTCTACTAATAATGGTTCTAAAGTAAATTCTTTCTGCCTTTTGCTAGTATATGCCACTGGCCCCAATAAGGACTGGAGTTCTTCACTTAAGAGGCTAGTAGAGAGGGCACTACACTGCTGTAGGTACACACTTCACTTGACCAGTGTAGGAGTCTGTGCCACACAACTACGTGGCTTTTGGGTGCAGTCTTGTACCCACCCCCAGTGGATAGGTGGTTATTATATTTACTGGGGCCATTCTGGCAATGGGTTCTGTAACCAGCAAGGCATGATACATGGCAGCCAGTTGTATTTCTATCAAAGTGTATTGTACCTCTGCCCCTTTTGAGTTGTAACCAGAATCCAATAGGTTGGCGAGTTCATTCAAGCTGCTGCCAGAGACCCCAGTCATAACCGTCTTCAGTCACATTAACATCCACCTCACAGGGCCTTGATGGGTCTACCAAACTCAAGGCCTGCACGGCTTTGACTGCCCTATAGTAAAGGTAGATGCACATGTCTCATCCAAGCCCCCTCTGATGCCCTTTCATACCAAATGGTATAAGGGCTTCAAAATTTGTGCCAAGTGTGGGATAAACACTATGCAGGAGCTTAAGACTCAAAAACTCCTGTAACAATGACACAGTTGTAGGGATAGCTAAGGCCTGGAACTTATATATGACTGCTTCTGGTATAATTTCAGTTTTACTCGACCAGATGACCCCCAAGAATTTGAGTGACAAACCAGGTCCCTGATCCTTGGTACTGTTCACTGCCTATCCTTTCTCCTGTAGATGTTGCACCTTCTATATCTGAAAGAGAATCAGATGTGAGCATATAATCAATATAATAGCACAGCCACACCGTTGGTGGTTTCTCCCATGCTTTCCAAGTCCTAGGCTACAAATCCATGACAGATAGGACTGTGGAGGTATCCCTGTGGAAGGACAGTGAAAGTTCAGTGCCATCCTTCCCACATGAAGGCAAACTGTTGCTGGCTTTTCTGTGCTATGTCAATAGAGAAGAAAGCATTAGCAAGGTCTACAACATGATACATCCCTAGTTCATGACTGAGTGTGTCCACATGGGCTGCTACAGAGGGGACAGCAGAATGCAAAGGGGGTGTGACTTTATTCAATTCCCTGAAAACCACGGTCATATGCCAGAGCCATCCAGCTTTATTACTGGCCACATTGGGGAATTAAAAGGACTATGGGTGGACTTTATAATAACCACCTTTTAGAGTTCTGGGAGGCTTTCTCCTATTTATTTGTGCCCTCCAGGCAATTTGAACTGTTTGCTATTAGTCTCCTGCTGAGGCACAGGCAAAGCTAGGGAGAGTAGTTAGCATATCGCCTCAGAACTGCCTTGATCACACCTGTCTTCAGTCTGAACTCACCAGCAGTGGTGTACAACTCTAGCTCCTGCAGGATAACTATCCCCAAAATATATTTGGGGATAGGAGGGATATATACAGTATACTTCTTTTAGGGTAGATGTCCTATTCCCAATGAGATTTGGGCTTTTTTCACTCTGACAGCCTTACCCCCATATCCATCTGTAACAGTGGGGGGCCCAGGAAACCACTCAGGGTTTCCATAAATTAGTGAACAATCAGCTCCTGTGTCTACCAGATCCAGGACACACTGAATGTTCACTGGGACCAATGGATAGATATTTCAACATGTGGCCTCTGGTCCCTCACTGGTCCCTAGGGCAGGTACCTTGATCCTCTCCTCAGTCAAACTGTGTCCACAGTCATCTTTCTGTGTGGTTCAGGCAGTATTGGCTCACTCTCCAACAGGAAGTCTTGCAAACACACAGGCTGGACTTGTGGCTCAGTCTCTGGCCTCTGTCTCTTTGTTCTTAATAGCTGGAGCTGCTGCTCCAGTTTCAGTTGTTGTCACAGCTCCAGTAAGATTCTATTTGACTTCCCATCTAATCTCCCTCTGTCTGCTCCTGCCCCTATTAAATCAGTCGACATCTGGGTCCTCATGACCTTCGTGGGGCCCTTTAAATTCTTCCTCTGAGTAGCTGACTGTATTTCCTTCCATGCTCTCATTGCTTTAGCTTCTCCCAAGTTTGCTACCATATGGTAACTTCAATTATGGGCTGCCCTAAGTGAGGTGCAAGGATGGCCAATAGTGGTATCCCTGCAGTAAAAGGCTCATCTTGGCCATAATTCTCTGGACTACAGATGGAATTTTCCATGTCTAACTCCCATAACACCTGTTGGAGCTCAACATATGTCTGTCATCTAGCTGGGGAGGATGGTAAATCAACCTGATTGGGCCACACAGCATGAAGCGTGGCCATAAGTCAGTCGAGGAGGGAGTTTTTCTGGGTCTGATGTACATTTTGTAATAGCTGCCTCAAGGCAGGATGAACTGTCAGGGAAGCCAGCTTTCCAAACATCTCTAATCCAGACAGAACAATTATGGAACCACCCTACATCCCAAAGACGCAGGAGCCAAGGTGATATTGACTCTGAGGGCTTCTGCTGAAACAGAGAGCCCAAATCTACCAGTTCAGCCTGAGTATAGGTGTGGATCATAAGTGCTGCATGACCTGAGGAGAGGGCTGCACCTCTCCCAGAGGAACTTCTGGCACCACCCCTTCATCCTTCCTCAGCTCCTCCTCCATATCTGGCATTGACTGCTCCTTTCTCTCTACTCTCCCAAGTGCCTCCTCTGCTACACCATTTACCTTTTCTATAGTGCCTCACAGCAATGCTAGCTCGGCCTTCAATAGCTCTCTTACCTTCACCTCAGTACCTCACAGCTCACGTTCTCACACTGCCCCTTCTTGTGCTTTTTGCAAGGATACATCTTTCTCCCTCATGGTCTTTACCTCTTCCACAGTGCCTCACAGCAATGCCATTCCATATTTCAACAAATCTTTTACTTTCTCCACATCACCTCATAACTTACATTTTTGTGCTGCCTCTTCTTGTATCAATGCCATTTCATTCTTCAGCAAATTCACAGCACTTTGCAGTTCACATTCTGGTTCTGCCATTTCTCACATCTTTAGGAGGAGCACATTCTTCTCATCTGTAGATGTTTTAATACTGTGAGAAACAACAAATCCATGGTTCCCATTGTCTGACGGGCACTCCGTGTCTCAAAGGACCTCCTTATCATACCAAGGGCAACCTGTATTGCCTCAGGCATCACCTCCACCTGCCCTCAGTCCTAGGGTGAGGCCCAGCCCTCTAGGAGGCAAGTGACCTCAGATCACATATCCACTGGGGGACACTTGAATATATCCCCATTTGTAGGTGCAGCACACTGAAGCACCCCTCTCATGAGAGCAGCCTATTCCATTGTTCAGTCTACAATGAATCCTGCTGATGTTGCCAATTGTCTTGCCAATGTGTTTCAGCTCTGGGCAAGTTCACTATGGATTCAGTGGGATCAAAGAATGACAATGGAATATTACTGGGGTAAAAGGGTTTATTACCAAGCTTTATTCATCCAGTGGTAGGTCAAGCACTAGAATCACATTTGCATCCAACAGTCTGCAGGTCTGTAATCCTCCTTTATCTCTGCCTCCACCCAGACAACTTGGCAGAGCTCTGTATATAGTGACTCAGTCAAAAATAGCTTATGCCTATGGGTGTGGAAGTGGTAGCCTATCAGTAGGCCAGTTACATTATCAAGTAGCTTAGGTTCAGGTGAGGATCCTGGCCACAAGAATTTCAATTTTCCCCACACCCATATTGGGGCAGTTTTTTAAAAGAGATAAATAGTAATCCCATATTGACAATAAAATATAATTAGGTAAAGCACTCAGTCTGGAACTTCTGGTTTCAGGAAAATTGTGTGGAAATGTGTTTCTTTATTCTCTTAAGTACAACTACAAACTCTGAGCATTACACATACAAGCAACAAAGACAACTCTGAAAGGTGAAATGAAGGCAGACCTCCAAGGGAACTCAGAACCACAGGAGTGGCATAGTGGTAAATCCCCTGAAGTTTTCTTCTACCTCACACATCTCACACTTGGAGCGGAAGAAGCTAGTGACCCAGAACACTAATGGGCCCAGACATAGCCCGCCCCATATGAAAACACAGCAAAACAAAACCCCTGAACTTACTTATCAAGGAAAGTAGTAGACTTTTAAGACAGAAAAGCCTTAGATTATAACTTCTCTACTTTAGTCAAGCACTGCAGAATAAACTATACCATCTATACCCATGATAAAAAAGGTCAAGTGGGAAGCCTAGGCTTCTGTCTGAGGGAGACTATGATAAAGTATGCTCAAACTGGTGTCGGAGAAGACTAAGGAGGAAGCCAGGACCTACATTACTGCTAAGCACAAACAATATCACACACACTTACATGTCAGGAAAAAAACATGTGGGATGCCTAGGCCTCTGCTTGGAGTAGTAACAAAGACCATAGAGCTCCCAGTTAAGGAAGTCTAGTAGTTATGAGGTCAACCTGTGGAGACAATATGGGGAGCCGGAACTTCTACCCGCGCTCAACAGTAATGAGGAACCCCCTTCCCTCAGGTGTTCCCAGCATCCAAGTAGAGAACCTGGGCCTCTATCTTCTCCTGTCAGTGATGAAATGGCAACCCCCTTCCATAGCCAGAGTGGTGTCAGAAAAAGTCAGCTAAAACAGAAGATGTAATAAGATCCAAAGTTTCATGACATGATACAAAAAGGATCAGAACTCAATTGAAAAAATCACTTATAATAAGAACCAGCAAGAACTTAGACTAAAAACAAAAAATTAGGAGATATAATGAGATTACAGAGATGTTAAAATTAATCTAACAAAACTATTTAAGTACTATGGTAAAAATGTCACAATGAGAAATTACAAACATGCTTTAAGTAAGTTTTTAAAAAACAACGTCAGCTAAAAAGAAAAAATTTCACCAAAGGAATAGAGGATAAAAGGAAGAACCAAATGGGAATTATAAAACTGGAAAATACAATAGTTGAAATAAAAAGCTCCATAGATGAACACAATAGTAAAATGGCAGTAGGCAGAAAAAAATCAGTAAACTGGAGAATGGAATTATAGAAATTAATAAATTTTAAAGGAGACAAAAAAATAGCCAGAAAAATTTTTAAAAAAAGAAACAGAGCCTCAGGGACCTATGGGACTCTAACAAAAACTCTAATATGAATGTATCATTGGAATCAAAGAAGGGGAGAAAGAGGTTGGACTGAAAAGGTATTCGAAGGAACAATGACTGTTCTCCAAATTTGACAAGAAATACGTCTACAGATTTAAGAAAATGAGCAAACCACAAAAGCATATACAGAAAGAAATCCACACCAACACATTATAGACAGACTTGTGAAATCTAAAGACAAAAATTCTTTAAAGCAGTAAGAGAGAAAAGACATCCAGCTCATAAAGGAAAAACATTTGTATGACAGTAGATTTCTCATTAAAAAACATGGAAGCCAGAAGGAAAATTGCACAATATTTTTCAGTTACCATAAGAAAATAACAGTCAACTTGGAATCCCATACCCAGAGAAAAAATCCTTCAGGAATGCAGGTAATCAAAAAATTCACAGATGGAGAAAAATTCAGATTTGTCACCAGCAGACTTACTCTAAAAGAGTGGCTAAAGCTGTTCTCTTTATGGAAAGGAAACAATAGAAGAAGGAAACTTAAACTACCTAGAAGGGAGAAAGAACATAAGTATAGTAGACGTAACCTCTCTAAAAGGTGAATTTTCTAGGTGTTTGATGTTTGAAGCAAAAAATTATAACACTATCTGATGTTGCTCTAAATATACATAGAGAAAATATTTAGGAAAATTTTTCAGAGGTTCAACTTTTTTTTTTTTTTTGCAGGTTGTGTAGGTGTTGTTATTGCCTAACTAAATGGATATTAAGATACAGTATTTATTTCAAATATTTTTATAAGAAGAATAAATCATATTTTTAAGCAGTAGAAACTCAAATCCTTCATCTTATAAAATAAAGCTGATTCTAGGCACAGAGAATAAGATATCACAGAGCTGACTTTGGGATCATTATAACAGTACTATTCTCCAAAAGTCTCCTTCTAAGCTAAGCAAAAGCAGAACTAAACAAATAGGCAAGAGCAGCACTGACTCTATACTATAATCTCCCCATTTACACAGAAGACATTTCAATATTAATAAGCTTAGAGGTAAGTGCCATGAAAGATGCCATTAGAATAGCGGTGTGTGACTTGGGGTTTGTAGTATGCCATTAGAGCAACCAGAGCACTTAAACTGTCATGAATTTTAGTCACTTAGCAGGAGATGAAGGAAAGACAAGCTAATCCTAAATCATAGGGGCAGGAGGTTAAAATAAAGCATTCAGTGGATAGGTTGGCCATCAAAAAAAATACATTCAGAAAAATGAGTAAGCTGGAAGATCGATATGAAGAAATTCTTCCAGCAGTTAGCAGGAAAGAATAAAGAGTGAGATAAGTGGGATAGAGGCTGGAGTGTCAACATCAGTATAATAAGAGTTACAGGATCACTAATAGTTAAACAGGGGGAAGGAAATAATCCAAATAAATCGTACCTAGGTATTTCCTGAGATTGAAGAAAATAATTAATACTTTCAATTTGTAAGTTTATTTAATGCCAGACAGGATAAATGCTGTATATTGTAAAGTGTCATATTTACAGACTCTAGGAAACTTTAAGTCATCAAAGACAAAGAGAAGGAGATCTCCTTGCAGAAGGCTGAATGTGATGCCAGAAGATCACATTTGTAAATGCCTCATGTGCACATCTTTCTTTGCTTGATCTCAGTTTTACATAAAGCCCAAAATTTTATATTTAAGGAAATCACTAACACTGTAGTCATTTAAGAAATAACAGTATTTCTTTATCAAATAAGTATTATTTGATACTAACTCTACTGTCAGTTGTGTGTTATGCTAGCTTTCATGGCAAAGTGACATTCATTTGAACTTATGACTGAGAGGTACTTATGCTGGGAACAGTGATGAACAAAGGATAGATATGGCAGGGATCAGTAAAGAGAGGGTAAGGTACTGTGTTAAGTATAAACATATACAATATGTGCTATAATAAGTATTATATATATTCATATTTATATGGATATATGTATATAAAATACAGATATGTAATTGAGTAGTAGTTTCACATAAGAGATGCACAACTGAATCACCTCAATTCTTTTTACTTCTGTTTCAGGCAGAATAAAATAATAAGAAACTGAAACTCATGGTTTAAATATTTGAAGAAAATCTGGATAAAAACAATTTTCTTAAAAAGTATGTCAAAGACCTGATGGTTTAGTAATGAATACTTCAAGGTCTAAGGTAGCTAGAGGAAAAGGGAATTCAGACAGGTAAGTAGGGCATTGATACAATTTTCCCCTAGAGAGCATTTGCCAAAATTAAAAAGTACAGAACATTGTCTTTAATAGCCTCAAAGTGCAGAGGAGAGGAGGCAAACCTGGGACTTACCCAAGTGGACAGTCCAGCAGAAGCAAGCCTGCCCTTGGCACAAAGTTGACAGTGACATACAGTACCTTCCATGTAAAGGTGAATCAGAAGGAAACCTAGCATGCCTGTTACTGCCAGAGTATAATTCAAGTTAAAGCAGGCCCTATACAAATGTGAAAAACCTTTCATAGAAATAATTCATGGTCACCTACATTTGAAGCCCCAGTTTGTATATCCCTGGTGTTCTAAGGGGCCTTTGGGAAAAGAATGGCTTTTCAGTGTTTTCACATTCCTGAGTAGAGCAAATGAATCTTTTCTAAAGAACTCATCTTTACCCAGGCAGCAAAGCTTCCTCATAGACTCACTTAAGAGCTATGAATTCTCCAGTCAAAAATCACATGCAAAAAGGAACCACTGACAAGAACCAACAGAACACATAGATAGCAAAATTAAATCCCCAAAACTTCTGATATTGTGATTATCAAAAGGAGAAAATAACATTAGATATACTTAATAAAAAAGATATTACAAGCATAAGAAAAGTTCAGAAACTAGCAGGAAAGGTAATTATACTCACAAAATAAATATAACCTGTAGAACTAGAAACTAAAGTAACTGAAATTAAAACAAATAAAAATATATTGGACAGAATAAGTGATCAAAGAATTACTAACTTGTCAGATAGATTTAAGGAAAAAATATCTGGACAAGTAGAAGAGTGAAAAAAGTGAAAACTATAAAAGAAAAGTGGAAAGAAAATTGGGCAAATAAATAGTTGAAGAAATAATGCAGTAGAATTTTCTTGATCAGCTTGGGCTTCCATAACAAAGTACCATAGACTAGAAAGCTTAAACAAAGAAAATTTTTTTCTCACAGCCCTGGAGTTGGGAAATCCAATCTCCAAGGTGCCATGAAAATTTGGTATCTAGTGAAAGCCCTCTTTGTAGTTTGTAGGCAGCTACTTCTTGCTGTGGCAGAAGTATATAAAGAAAGTAACTTCTTTGGTATCTTTTCTTATAAGGACATTAATCCCATCATTAGGGCCAACCCTTAACACATGATCTAAATTTAATTATTTCCTAAAATATAATGAGTTATAAAAAGTACATATTTGGTTATTCAGATAACCAAATATATTTCCCAGGTATGTCTGGTCTTCATCTACAGTTCCTTTAAACACTGCAGAACCTTAAAGGTGAAATAGGTGTCTTGGCATGTTAATGAGAGACTTTGGGATTATACTCAAGGGTGGGGAATGGAGGTTGGATCAGCCAATGGCCAATAATTTAGTCAGTCACGACTATGTAATGAAGCCCTCACAAAAACCCATAAGAAGAGTGTGTATCTCTTGCATCCTGCTTCTCTGTGAGAGAGAGCTTCCATGCTTGGGGAACCAGAAAGCTTCCACATGCTACTGAGTCAGGCCCCAAGCTCCACAAGGATAGAAGTGCCTTCATGTGGGGTCTTGCCCTATGTATCTCATCTGGTTGTTTTTGTATCTTTAATGGTATCCTTTATTATACTGATAAATATAATTGTTTTCCTGAGTTCTGTGAGCTACTCTAGCAAATTAATTGAACCTAAGGAGCAGATTGTTGGAACCTCCAATTGTAGCAAATTGGTCAAAAGCACAGGGGACAGCCTGGAGCTTGTGACTAGTGTCTGGAGTAGGAGGCAGAGGGAAGTCTTGTAGGATGGAGCCCTTAACATGGGGAATATGGTGCTGTCTCTAGACAGATAGCATCAGAATTAAGTTCTCAGACACCCTGCTGGTGTTCAAGAATTGCTTGGTGTTATTCATGGGAAGATGCCCCCCACACTAACACATTTGCTCATTTGCATGTGCATTAGAATTGGGTCTGAGAACCTGAAAGGAGTTTTACTACTGCTGTATGTGAAAAATCACACCTCTCAAAGGCCCCATCTCCAAATATCATCACATTGGTGGTTAGGGTTTCAACATATGCTTTTGGGGGGACACAATTCAGTCCATAACAAACATTTTCAAGAATTTATAAAAATCATGAATTTCATGGATTCAAGAAGCCAAAAATCCCAATCCAGACAAATAAAAATAAATCCCTTAAAATACACCCTAGTTAATCAGTCTAACACCAAAAAGGAAAAGATCTTTAAGGCAGTCAGAGGGAAAAGACAATCTAAAAAGCATTAAAAATTAGACTGACAGCTGTCTTCTCAACAAAAATAATAGAAATAGATGACCAAGAAAGACACTATCAACATGTTAGTATTCTTGCCAATCTAGAATTCTAGATATAACAAAACAGTCCTTTGGTAACAAGGGCAAAATGAAGATTTATTCAAACAAAAGCACAATTTTCTACCAACTGACACACACTAGTGTAAATTATAGTTCAGACAGAAAGAAAGTAATCCAGGTGGAGTATCTGAGAGGCATAAACTAATGATAAACACAAAAAACGGTGAATACATAGGTGAACCTGAACAAATTTTGAGAGTAAAGGACAAAAGGATAATGTTAGTTTAAAATATTAAATCAAGATCCTTGGGAGAGTCAAGATGTCAGTGTGAGAGGTGAGATAGAAAACTCCTCCCCAAACCAAAGATAGTGTGAAAATATAGTTAATACAACTAACCCTAAAACAACAACAGGAAAGAAGGCTGAACAAGACTGCATACAGACCTCACAAACAGAGCAGACCTCACGAAACAGTGTAAGGTACCAAAGCCATGATCCAGCAGGACCCAAGCTGTTCCCCTACCCCAGCTCACCAGAAGGAGGAAGAGAAATGGAGCAGGGAGGGTGTGGAAGCTGGGGACTGCTGAACACCCAGCCCTGGAAGTCTGCTTTGCAAGTAGAGACCTACTTGTGTGGTGCTTTGGAGGCTGGAGATCTGGGACAGGCAGAGTGCTTGAGAGACAGATTCCAGCCATTTGTGGAGGACGGGAACCACACCCGTCCGCTCTGGGACAAGGGAAAGGCAGGCGGTCTGAGAAGCTTCCTAGCAGCAAGAGGGCTGCTGAAGGGGTGGGATTTGTATGGAGCTTGTTGCGCAGGAAAAGGGATAGGGGGACAGGGACAAGGTTGTCTGGGTACGCTCTGCCCAGCAGATTGGGAACTGTGAGGAGCTAGGTGCTCCATCTCCCTGGCTGCCTAATCAGCTCCAAGGTCCCCCTCAGTGACATGCAGCCTGCCGAGCGTTCCTCCTGGCCTGACAGCACTGGTTTGCAAACTGGCAGTTGCTGTGCTGGCATCAGGCCAGCCACAGGGAGACCCTGCCTACAACAGCTAGAGACACAAAGCACAGAGGCTTACACCTGTGTGCTCAGCCCACTGGTTCTAATACTGGAGACAGGCATGGCAGATGAGAATCAGGAAAAAGATCTTTCCTCCCCCCAGGCACCAGTTCTGCTCCCCTACGACCCTCAACCTCACTCTAGGGGCTGAGCAGCTCCAGAGACTGGAGCTTCTGGGCACTAGCAGGCACCACACAGAAATATGAAATGTCAAAAGAACATGGTTCAGACCAAAATCTCACAAACCCCAGAAAGGAACCAAATGAAACTGAACTCACCAATCTTCCTGAAAGAGAATTTAAAATAAAAGTAATAAACATGTTTATGGGGTTACAGAAAAATATTCAAGAACTCAGGAAGGAATTTAAGATTCAATAATTAAGAAATTCCATATCTGAAATGAAACATACAAGGGAGGGATTTAAAAGAAGATTAGATGTAGTAGAAGAGATGGTAAATGGAATAGAAATTAGAGAAGAGGAATACAAAGAAGCTGAGGCACAGAGAGAAAAAAAGGATCTCTAAGAATGAATGAATATTGAGAGAAGCATGTGACCAAATCAAAAGGAACAATATCCACCTTATAGGGGTATCAGAAGAAGAAGAGAGAGAAAAGGGGATAGAAAGTGTCATTGAAGAGTTAATTGCTGAAAATTTCCCCAATGTGGGGAAGGAGATACTCTCTCAGGCCATTGAGGTGCACAGATCTCCCAACACAAGGGACTCAAGGAAGACATAAAGACATATAATAATTAAAATGGGAAAGATTAAGGATAAAGACAGACTTTTAAAAGCTAGAGAGAGAAAAAAAGATCACATACAAAGTAAACCCATCAGGCTCTCATCAGATTTATCAACAGAAACCTTATAGGCCAGAAGGGAGTGGCATGATATATTTAATGCAATGAAGCAGAAGGGCCTTGAACCAAGAATACTCCACCCGGCAAGGTTATCATTTAAATTTGAAGAAAGCATTAAACAGTTTTCAGATTAGAAAAAGCTGAGAGAATTTACCTCCCATAAACCACCTCTACAGTGCATTTTGGAGGGAGTCCTGTAGAGGGAAGTATTCCTAAGGCTAAATAGATGTCACCCAAGGGACAAAGAGTACCAAATATGATTCATAATATATAAAGAATGGAGAAGGAAGAAAAAAGAAGGAAAAAAAAGAATCTTTAGGTTGTGTTTGTAATAGCATATGAAGTGAGTTAATTTAGACTGTTAGATAGTAAGGGAATTACCCTTGAACCTTTGGTGACCATGAATCTAAAGCCTGCAATGGCAGTAAGTGCATACCTATCAATAATCACCCTAAGTGTAAATGGTCTGAATGCACCAATCGAAAGACATAGAGTCACTGAATGGATAAAAAACAACACCTGTCTATATGCTGCATATAAGAGACTCACTTCAAACCCAAAGACATACACAGATGGAAAGTGAAGAGATGGAAAAAGATATTTCATGCAACTAATATGGACAAAAAAGCAGAAGTTGAAGTAGTTGTATCAGACAAAATAGACTTCAAAGTAAAGAAAGTAACAAGAAACTAAGAAGGACATTACCTGTGATGATGGGGTCAGTCCAACAAGAGGATATAAGTATTATCAATATCTAAGCACCCAACACAGAAAAACCTACATATGTGAAACAAATACTAACAGAATTAAAGGGGGAAATAGAATGCAATGCATTCATTTTAGGAGACTTCAACACACCACTAACTCCAAAGGACACATCAACCAGACAGAAAATAAGTAAAGACACAGAGGCACTGAACAACGTATTAGAACAAATGGACCTAACAGACATCTACAGAACACTCCATTCAAAAGAAACAGGATACACATTCTTCTCAAGTGCACATGGAACATTTTCAAGAATAGATCATATACTAGGCCACAAAAAGAACCTCAGTAAATTCAAAAAGATTGAAATTGTATCAACCAGCTTCTCAGATCACAAAGGTATGAAACTAGAAATAAATTACACAAAGAAAACAAAAAATCCCACAAACACATGGAGACTTAATAACATACTCCTAAATAATCAATGGATCAATGACCAAATAAAAACAGAGATCAAGCAAAATATGGAGACAAATGACAACAGTAATACATCACAAAATCTGTGGGACACAGCGAAGGTCGTGCCATGAGGGAAATATATTGCAATGCAGGCCTACCTCAGGAAAGAAGAACAATCCCAAATGAACAGTCTAAACACACAATTAATGAAACTAGAAAAGGAAGAACAAATGAGGAGCAAAGTGAGTAGAAGGAGGGACATAATAAAGATTAAAGCAGAAATAAATAAAATTGAGAAGAATAAAGCAAAAGAAAGAATCAATGAAAGCATATGGTTCTTCCAGAAAATAAACAAAACAGAAAAAACCCTAGCCAAACTTATCAAGAAAAAAGAAGAGTCTACACACATAAACAGAATCAGAAATGGGAAAGGAAAATCACTATGGATACTACAGATATACAAAGAATTATGAGAGAATACTATGAAAAATTATATGGTAATAAACTGGAAAACCTAGAAGAAACAGACAGCTTTCTAGAAAAATGCAGCCAACCAAGGCTGACCCAGTAAGAAATAGAAAACCTGAATAGATCAATTACCAGCAAAGAAATTGAATTAGTAATTAAAAAACTACATAAGAACAAAACACCTGGATCAGATGGTTTCACTACTGAATTTTATCAAACATTTAGTTAAGACCTAATACCCATCCTCCTCAAAATTTTCCAAAAAGTAGAAGTGAATACTCCCAAACTCATTCTATGAGGCCAACATCACTCTAATATAAAAATCAGGCAAAGAAACCACAAAAAAAGAAAGTTACAGGCCAATATCCCTGAAGAACATAGATGCAAAAATACTCAACAAAATATTAGCAAATAGAATTAAAAAATACATCAAAAAGATAATCCATCATGATCAAGTGGGATTTATTCCAGGGATGCAAGGCTGGCACAACATTCAAAAATCCATCAACATCATCCACTACAACAACAAAAAGGACACAAACCACATGTTCATCTCCATAGATGCTGAAAAAGCATTTGAAAAATTCAACATTCATTCATGATAAAAACTCTCAACAAAATGATTATAGAGGGCAAGTACCTTAACATATTAAAGGCCATTTATGGCAAACCCACAACCAACATTATACTTAAGAGTGAGAAGCTGAAAGCTTTTCCTTTAAGATCAGGAACAGGACAAAGATGTCCACTCTCCCCACTATTATTCAACATAGTTCTAGAGGTCCCAGTCACGGCAATCATCCAGAGTGGTAAGGAACAAGTCAAACTGTCCCTGTTTGCAGATGATGTGATATTGTACATATAAAACCCTAAAGAATCCACTCCAAAACTACTAGATCTAATATCTGAATTCAGCAAAGTTGCAGGATACAAAATTAATACAGAGAAATATGTTGCATTCCTATACACTAATGATGAACTAGCAGAAAGAGAAATCAGGAAAACAATTCCATTCACAACTGCATCAAAAAGAATAAAATACCTAGGAATAAACCAAACCAAGAAAGTGAAAGACTTATACTCTAAAAATTACAAGAAACTGATGAGAGAAATTAAAGAAGATACTAATAAATGGAAACACATCTCATGTTCATGGATAGGAATAATTAATATTGTCAAAACAGCCATCCTGCCTAAAGCAATCTACAGATTCAATGTAATCTCTATCAAAATACCAACAGCATTCTTAAATGAACTAGACTAAAATTCATATGGAACCACAAAAGACCCCGAATAGCCAAAACAATCTTGAGAAGGAAGAATAAACTGGGGCAAATTACATTCCCTTACTTCAAGCTCTACTACAAAGGCATAGTAATCAAAATAATTTGGTACTGGCACAAGAAAAGACCCATAGATCAATGGAACAGACTTAGAGAGCCCAAATATAAACCCAAGCATATACAGTCAATTAATATATGGTAAAGGAGCCATGGATATACAATGGGGAAATGACAACCTCTTCAATAGCTAGTTTTGGTAAAACTGAACAGCTACATGTAAGGGAATGAAACTGGATTATTGTCTAACCCCATACACAAAAGTAAACTCAAAATGGATCAAAGACCTGAATGTCTTAGACCATAAAAGTCTTAGAAAAAAAATCACAAGCAAAAATCTCTTGGACATAAACATGAGCAACTTCTTCATGAACATATCTCCCCAGGCAAGGGAAACAAAAGCAAAAAATGAACAAGTGGAACTATATCAAACTGAAAAGCTTCTGTACAGGAAAGGTCACCATTAGTAGAACAAAAAGACATCCTACAGTATGGGAGAATATATTCATAAATGATATATCCTATTAAGGGTTGACATCCAAATTATATAAAGAGCTCATGCACCTCAATAAACAAAAAGCAAATAAGCGAATTAAAAAAATGGGCAGAAGAGGTGAACAGACACTTTTCCAAAGAAGAAATTCAGATGGCCAATAGGCACATGAAAAGATACTCCACATCGCTAATTATCAGAGAAATGCAAATTAAAACCACAATGAGATATCACCTCCCAGCAGTAAGGATGGCTACCATCCAAAAGACAAACAACAACAAATGTTGCCAAGGTTGTGGAGAAAAGGGAACCCTCCTACACTGCTAGTGGGAATGTAAATTAGCACCTTGTGGAAAGCAATAAGGAGGTTCCTCCAAAAACTCAAAATAGAAATACCATTTGACCCAGGAATTCCACTTCTAGGAATTTACCCTAAGAATGCAGAAGCCCAGTTTCAAAAAGACATACACACCCCTATGTTTCTCACAGCACTATTTACAATAGCCAAGAAATGGAAGCAACCTAAGTGTCCATCAGTAGATGAATGGATAAAGAAGATGTGGTACATATACACAATGGAATATTATTCAGCCATAAGAAGAAAAGAAATCATACCATTTGCAACAACATGGATGGAGCTAGAGGGTATTATGCTCAGTGAAATAAGCCAGGCAGAGAAAGACAAGTATCAAATGATTTCACTCATCTGTGGAGCATAAGAACAAAAAAAAAAACTGTAGGAACAAAACAGCAGCAGACTCACAGAACGTAAGAATGGACTAACAGTTACCGAAGGGAAACCTGGATCAGATGGTTTCACTACCTGGAAGTGAAGTGAAACTTCACTACCTGGAGGAAGATGGGTGGGAAGGGAGGGAAAAGGGGGAAAAAGGGGTATTATGATTAGCACACATAATGTAGCAGTGGGGGACATGGGGAAGGCAGTATAACTTAGAGAAGACAAGTAACGATTCTATAGCATCTTACTACACTGATGGACAAGTGACTGTAATGGGGTATGCGGTGCGGACTTGATAATAGGGGGAGTCTAGTAATCATAATGTTGCTCATGTAATTGTACATTACCAATACCAAAATAAAAAATAAATTAAAAAATAAATTAAGTCTAAAAAATAATAAGACAACACTGTCCTTTTAATAATTATAATTGTAGTGCTCTATAATCCTTGTAATATTTGAGAACAAGGATATGAAGATTATTTTTGACTATGATAAGTAAATGTGCACATCAAAGTATCTGAAATATTAAAGTATAAAACCTTCAAACTAAAGGAAGAAAAAAGAAGAAAAATTCACCAGTGTATGAGAGATATTTTTAAAAGGTGCATAAGTAATACAAAATTTGGTGATAAGATATAACTCTAAATGTGGTAGTCTAACTACAATAAAGTATATGAACCAAATGTTACACTTAAAAGAGAAAGATTGTCAGAATAACTTTTTAAATACATTTGCCTATTATAGGAAAAAAAGAAATGACAAGTATACATAAAGATAAAAGATTGGAAAAGTATATGCTATGAACATTATAATCAAATTCAAGCTTGCATAATTATATTAATAGTATATGTTGAAGATTTTAAAGCTAAAAGCATTACCAAAGGAAAAGAAAACCTCTATATACTGATTCAATTTTCAATTCACCAGGAAGAGCAACAATTATAAACTTGTATGAGTAAAGTAACAGCCTTAAAACATATAAAGCAAAAAGTGACAGAACTAGAAAAAGAGCAATCTATCATCATCATGAGAGATTTAATACATGCCTATCATTAATTGACACATAAAACAGATGAAAAATCAGGAAACATATAGAAGTTAATGATAAAGTTAAATGATAAGACAATGAATGAAAATTAAAAATAGTGTTTAATCAGTTCTGCAGTGGTGGAAGTAGGAGTAAGTGAATTCGTTCTCTGTATCAAAGAATAGAAATAAAAGTAAAACAACTAAAATCAACCATTTCAGATACTTGGCAATTAAAAAATCACAGAATAAACTGAAGATTATCTGTCCTTGGGAAACTACTGATAAAACAGCAGGGTCTGTGGCATTTATTTTTATTTATTTTTATTATTTTTTATTTTGTTATTAATCTACAATTACATGAAGAACATTATGTTTACTAGGGTCCCCCCTTTACCAAGTCACCCCCCACAAACCTCATTACAGTCACTGTCCATCAGCATAGTAAGATGTTGTAGAATATTTACCCTAAGAATGCAGCAGCCCAGTTTGAAAAAGACAGATGCACCCCTATGTTTATTGCAGCACTATTTACAGTAGCCAAGAAATGGAAGCAACCTAAGTGTCCATCAGTAGATGAATGGATAAAGAAGATGTGGTACATATACACAGGGGCATTTTTTTTTAATTGGGGCTATTTCCATATCTACACCCATCCCAGTGCTACTGTTACCTAAGGAGGAAGCATTGTGGTAATAGATACCTTAGCACTTTTGGAGATCTGTAAAAAGCAACATCCCTAGGTCAAAGTCAATATTTGTTTGAACTTGAAGTTCTCAGGTAAATTTCTTTCTCAAACAGATGGTGGCTATCTGATTCAGATCTTAACTCAGAGAAGAGCTACAGGCTACCTCCAGGGCATTTCAAAAACAATAGCAAACTGCTATTCAGTTTGCTACATCTCAGTTTCCTAAAGTTGTGATTTCAGCTGGGGCAAACAAGAGTTTGTCTGGGAATTAAAAAGAAAATCCTGAAAAACATATGTGGTCATTTCCCTGGCTTCTTTCATTTAGAACAATGTTTTTCTGGCTCTTTAAACCATTTTCATAATTTTGGCATGTTTGCAAATCTACGGAAACATTTTCTTCTTTTACAATTACCCTTGAATGTAGTAGGGGAAAGGAAGAAAAGGAGGAGATGGCATTGAGAATGCTGATACACAAACTTCACTGAGAATCTATCTTTTGAGTGAAAGATAATATAGAGCCATTAAAAGAGAGGGGTGACTCCACTGGAAAATAATCCCAAGGTTTTATTATACTGTTATAGTGTTAGGCAAGAAAGACAGAAATAAGTGGGATGAAAAGGAGGGCCCCCCAAAAATTACTCAGGGAGTTGATCAGATAGAACCAGACAGCCAGAAATGACTCACAGTGTTAATCAGATAAAGCAATAGCATCCAAGAGTGACTCAGCAAACGTCCAGGGTCTCCTCAGTTAAGAATCATCAGAAGCCAAGGCAAGCACAGCCCATGTCCTCATTTCACCAATCAGAACAAGCATAGAGGGCTAAGAGCTGTCAATCAAGGACTTCTCCGTCCTGCCAAAAAGACATAAAAGAAGCCTCAGAATGAGCAGCCAGGCCTGTCTAAACTTAGGCATATAACTAACATCCTGAATACACCTGTAGTAACCTAATAAGCTCCTACTGCAACAGTTTTGGGGTGCTGACTCCCCCGTTAGCTTTGTAGTAAATGTATAAAAGGCATGGCTCTACTGTACTCAGGGCTTAGACCTTTGGGGATCACTCTCCTCTGAGCCTGCCGGTTGGAAATAAACCTTCACCCTCTAAAACCTCTGAGTGCCGCTTGGTTCTTCAGTCAGCCATCCAGTACAGGTTTTCCGGTTTTCTGTAACACACCAAGACGGGTTGCTTCCTTTTTAACAATAGTAAATACTACGTTATTTTGTGACTAAATATCAGGCTATCAGATATCTAAATATCTACTAAACTTCTGGTATATATTTTCACATTTTATGCACTCTGCTCATAGCAACCTGAAAAAAGCAATTTTATTATATAATTTCATATATGAGAAGAGTGTTTAGAGATGATAGTCTCACAGAAATAAGCTGAAGATTTCATTCTGAAGCCAATATTCCTAATCTCTCTTTTACCAAAAGAGAAGCATGTAACAATAGGTCAGAGCTGCAAAACTGCCAATAGGAGTGGGAATGTGCCAGGAGTGTTAGGTACGTGGTGAGGCTGGGACACCTGGGAGTAACTGTAACTTTGAATGGTGTGATCCAATGTATTTGTTTTTTATTTTTGTTTTAACCACATTATCTCAGGCATGGTATGGTGAATCCATACAGATCAAGAGGGAGAAATTAGAAAGAGTTTTAGAGTTTTAGCTGGTCCTAAACAAGCACGTTTAGCACCAGCTTAATCTCAATAATTCCAGCAGGCTCCCAAGTCAAGTGCTGACCCTGGGGGTATTAAGGAGGGTGTATAGCAGCAGGGAGTGTGATAGCCAACTAAGGAAAGAGATTGGAGATATACGTGGATTTAGCTGCTTAAGAAAGGAAACCGACCTGCCTCAAAGCTGGGTCAAGACATTTAAAAAAACTATTCTGCATGCTGTTGGACCAAATTATCACATATCTAGCAGCTTAAAATGAGACAAACTTTTATCTCAGTTCTTCAGATCAGAAGGCCAGTGGAAGCAGAAAGCTGTTTCCTCTGCTTAAAAATCAAGATGGACGTCTGCATTCCCTGATGAAAGCACTGGGGTAAACCTTGCTTCCATGTTCCCACAGGCTATCAGCAGAATTCAGTCCCATGTGATTATAGGACTGAGGTCCCCATTTCCTTGCTGGCAGTTGGCCCGGAGATGTTTCTCAGTTTCTAGAGGAGTCTGCATTCTTTCGCTCATTGATCCCTTCTTCCATCTTCAAAGGCAACCATGAAATAAATACTTCTCATGCTTCAAATCTCTTTGACCTCCTCTTCTGCCTCATTTCTCTTCCACTTCCAGCCAGAGAAATTTCTCTATTAATGATTTATAATTAGATTGGGCTCACCCAGATAATTCAAGGTTTTCTCCCCATCAGTGATAATGATTTTAAACACATCTGCAAAAACCCTTTGCCATATAAAGTAACATTCATAAATACCATAGATGGGTATCTGTGGGAGGTCATTATTCTTCCTATACACTTAGATAATATCATTAACATCCAGGTCTGTAGCTAGCATAAAATCTCAGTTTGCTACACCTTCATTTATTCACTTCCTATCCAGTAACTCAGCTGATTGGCAACCTGCACCACTCCAAAAAATCATCAGAGGACACCTGGGGTAAGTTGAGGCAGAGAGATTGACCAATGTGGGGATTCAAATTACAAATCTTATTACATCTCTTTTTAGCTTGCTTAACCACTTGTTAAAAGAATAAATGCTTGAATATGTAAATACTTATATGAGAGGTGTGTATTTTGTGAAGTCTGCTTCTGTACTATTTCAAATAACCATTTTTTTTTGTTTTAATTTTTTTTGCTGCAATCTGAGTAAAACTTGAATTTGAAAGTGTGGGGGACCAGGACAGGCCACCCCAAGATGTGGCACAACATCTTATTGATTTTGAAGTGAAACACCTGGAGAAACAGCAGTAGCAGAGGGATTCCCTGACCTGCCTCTGTCTTCCTCAGCTGGAACCAAGGAAATAAATCTCTCATGTGTTGGGGTAAATTGCAGAATTTCCAGAATCTCCTCTCTAGCTTTAGTTCATTTACATATCAATAGGTAACACTGCAGAGCCTCCCAATGATCTGGGGCAAGGGGAGGAGAGGGACCTGCCATTCTCTCCTCCCCTCTGTCCCTGGCACATAATTGGTCTGGTATCTGCCAGTCACCAAGGACCTGCCAATGGAGTTCCTCCCAGAAGGGGCAGGTGGAAAGTAGAGAGCACACTGTGGCAGCTCGAGTGTGAGTGGGGCTGAAGGAGACAGATGGGGCTGGGCCTAGTTAGTGAATTTGAGCAAGCTGTGAGTAATAAAACACACTTTCTTCAAATATACCCTTTCCCTTGACTTATTTCAGTTTCACTGGTTTCATAGGGGATTCACCCCAGGCTGGGAACAACCTTCCACCCAAAGGTACGCATGTGAAAGGTACCCTCCCTGATTCTGGAGCACAGAAGGCATCCTTATTATAAGCAACAGGGAATTTAGAGTAGAGAAGGCTGCATAAAGAAGTCTTCAATTTTTACTAATTTACTACCCTAGCCCAAATGCTCTTTAGAATTCCTTACTAATTGAAGGTCCCAAACCTAAGTTTTCTTTGTCCTGTCAATTCTTCACATGTTTGTCAAAAATGTATAAAAGCTACATGTTTTGGCATTTGTAACTCAAATTTATTATTGAGCCTCTGTAATTAAACTTGGTTTTTTACTCCCATTACTCTTTCTTATTTCAATTGATTCTTAAACCAGCTAGATGAACCTTGAAGGGTAAAGCCAGTTTCTTTCTCCTCAACAAAAGAAATATCAAATACAACAATTTGTGAAGATGTTATGTCACATGTGGAAAGCACTTAGAGAACTTACTGGCAGATTGAGAGCAGCATTAGCTAACTGGACTTAGGTATTTTTCCTTGATGAAATCCTGACTTACTGCTACTGCTTACCTCTATTTATTTGTGTAATTTTTTTTTATTGGACTATAAGGAAAATTAATGGTTGAAGAAGCCAATAGGTCCTGATCATATTAAAACATGAAATCATCAAGGCTCAGAGATTAGCTTTTTCTCAGCATGTTATATAGTACAAAAAGCCCTGGAAAGGGAGATTGGAGATCTAATTTGAAATTCAATTCTACAACCAGTCACTGATCTTGCAAATCACTGCTTCTCTAGGCTTCAATTTGCATATTCTGTCACTTCTAGTCCTACCATTGAATAATATTTTTGAATACTCAAAAATATATCACTTTAAAGTTAATGTATATACAATCCTTTATCTGTAATAACTTATTCAATAATTAGAACTATATGAAGAGAAATATTATTCCATGTTAAAAAAACAGAAACAAAAACCTTGAGGAAGCTAAGAACAAAAGAAATTAAGTAACATCATCAATATCATGCAGCTGGAGTCAAATCTAGGTCTGCTTGAATCCAAAGGAGTGGATAATGTCTCTATGACTATTATAATTTTATTGATTAGGTTATTTCTCACTGTAAATATCAGAAAAATGACAATAGAGTGCAAGATAAGTGATAGTTTGTTACACAGCTTCCTTGTTCATGTAGCACATAACAGTAAGTATTTCCTGTTTCAGGTCAAACTCTTTACCATCCATATTGAAGTTGATCTAGCTTGAGGTAGTACTCTTCATAAAGAATGAACATCTGGCTTTCTCTCACAGGGACCTTTGCCCACTTTCTTTTTTTTTTCTTTTGGTGAGGGCATCTCTCATATTTATTGATCAAATGGTTGTTTACAACAATAAAATTCTGTATAGGGGACTCAATGCACAATCACTAATCAACCCCAAGCCTAATTCTCAACAGTCTCCAATCTTCTGAAGCATAATGAACAAGTTCTTACATGGTGAACAAGTTCGAACATAGTGAATAAATTCTTATATGGTGAACAGTGCAAGGGCAGTCATATCACAGAAACTTTTGGTTTTGATCACGCAAATATGATTATTTGTTTGATTTTGAAACTTGATTTATATGTGAATCCCACATTTCTCCCTTATTATTATTATTATTGTTATTTTTTAAATAAAATGCTGAAGTGGTAGGTAGATGCAAGATAAAGGTAGAAAACATAATTTACTGCTGTAAGAGGGCAAATGTAGATGATCAAGTGTGTGCCTATAGACTAAGTATTAATCCAAGCTAGACAAGGGCAACAAAACATCCACAGATGAAGAAGATTTCTCTCAAAACAGGGGGAGTGAGGTTCTAAGCTTCACCTCTGTTGATCCCCAATTTCTCACCTGATGGCCTCCCTGCGACTGTGCCTGTCTTAGGTTGTTCCTCCCTTGAGGAATCTTACCCATCTCTGGCTAACCAGTCATCTTCCGGGGCCATACAGGGAAATGTAAAGTTAGTAAGTGAGAGAGAAGAAATATTCTTTGAAAAGGATAGCTTTTTACTTCTTTGCAGATTTACGCCCTGTGGCTTCTATGCCCAGCATTTGTCTTGAGGTATCTTTACCACTTGAAAGAATTATGATACTCGGTAATTTTGATATGAGGCACGAACTCTACTAAAGGGTTGTAATTAGGAAGGAAGAAGAAAAGCTATAGAAGTAGCAGATGGAAGAAAACATGGGAAGATTGATTATTTCTTTGACATATCTTCTTGTAGAGTAACATAAGCATGTATAGGGTTTAAACTACTAATTAAATTGTGTACACACATTAACATAATAGGAATACAGCTACATAACCAAAGCAGACCTACAATTACCAGCCATATCCAGTGAAACCAGAAAACCAGTTAGGTACCCTAGGCATTTGTGAAAACTTATCAATGATATGATGGATATTGTCTAACTGAATTTGAATAGTTTGAGAAAAATCAGACAAATTAAAACAACACATTCCTGGGAACTGTTCACATCCCATATGTTCTTTTAACAGTAGATAGTCTATAGTCACACGATTTTGGAGTGCTGCAAATTGTACTTCTCCTAATTCTTGGTTGAGTTCCAACAGTATAGATCCAGTCAAATTTGTTGTTTTACTGTATGCACAGGCCAGCTTAGATATCTCCTTCTTCATTTCAATGGCAAGTCCAGGAACCGGTTGGATGAATGCAGCTACAACTGCAACAGTGCCAGGATCATTGTTGAAGTTTTTTGATGATCATCTTCTGGAATGACTCTTCCAGAGGATGTTGATGTTGGAAGTTCTTCTTCATATTGTATCTTAATTCATTTTCTGGGTAGCCAAATTAGGCTTTGATCCTCTGTATAAACACAAACAAACCCTTTGCCCACACTTTGATATGCCCTTTATACCATTGTGAAGAAGTTATTGGAGATCACCACACAGGAACTGCTTTTTTTTTTAAGATAAGGAATATTATCCGAAAAATGTACTTCCATAGCTGATCATCTGAAACCCTTTAAAAGATCAAAATTAAGGATATGTAAAGCATGCACTAATCGTTGATTTGCAGTTAGTTTTATCCTATCAGGGAGTAATCCCCCTTTTATTTCTCTTTTTTCCTTTTTGTTATCATTAATCAACAATTACATGAAGAATATTATGTTTACTAGGCTCTCCCCTATACCAGGCCCCCCCCCACAATCCCGATTACAGTCACTGTCCATCAGCATAGCAAAATGTTGTAGAATCACTACTTGTCTTCTCTGTGTTGCACAGCCCTCCCCTTTCTTCTTCCCTCTGCTTATCCCTCCCTACCAACCCATCCTCCCCAGTCCCTTTTCCTTTGGTACCTATTAGTCCATTCTTGGGTTCTGATTCTGCTGCTGTTTTGTTCCCTCAGTTTTTCCTTTGTTCTTATACTCCAAAGATGAGTGAAATCATTTGGTATTTCTCTTTCTCCACTTGGCTTATTTCACTGAACATAATACCCTCCAGGTCCATCCATGTTGCTCCAAATGGTAGGATTTGTTTTCTTCTTATGGGTGAATAATATTCCATTGCTTATATGTACCATATCTTCTTTATCCATTCATCTACTGATGGACAGTTAGGTTGCTTCCAATTCTTGGCTATTGTAAATAGTACTGCAATAAAATAGGGGTGCATCTGTCTTTTTCAAACTTGAGTGCTGCATTCTTAGGGTAAATTTCTAGGAGTGGAATTCCTGGGTAAAATGGTAAGTCTATTTTGACCATTTTGAGGAACCTCCATACTGCTTATCACAATGGTTGAACTAATTTACATTCCCAGCAGCAGTGTAGGAGGGCTCCCCTTTCTCCACAACCTCTCCAACATTTGTTCTTGTTTGTCTTTTGGATGGTAGCCATCCTTACTGGTGTGAGGTGATATCTCATTGTGGTTTTAATTTGCATTTCTCTGATAATTAGCGATGTGGAGCATCTTTTCATGTGTCTGTTGGCCATCTGAATTCTTTTTTGGAGAAATGTCTTTTCAGTTCCTTTGCCCATTTTTTAATTGGATTATTTGTTTTTTGTTTGTTGAAGGGGGTGAGCTCTTTATATATTTTGGGATGTCAAGTCTTTATCAGATCTGTCATTTACAAATATATTCTTCCATGCTGTAGGGTACCTTTTTGTTCTATTGATGGTGTCTAATGCTGTACAGAAGCTTTTTGCCTTAATATAGTTCCAGTTGGTCATTTTTGCTTTTGTTTTCCTTGCCCATGGAGATATGTTCAAGAAGAGGTAACTCATGTTTATGTCTAAGAGGTTTTTGCCTATGTTTTTTTCCAAGAGTTTAATGGTTTCATGACTTACATTCAGGTCTTTGATCCATTTCAAATTTACTTTTGTGTATGGGGTTAGACAATGGTCCAGTTTCATTCTCTTACATGTAGCTGTCCAGTTTTGCCAGCACCATCTGTTGAAGAGACTGTCATTTCACCATTGTATGTGCATGGCTCCTTTATCAAATATTAATTGACCATATATGTTTGGTTTAATGTCTGGAATCTCTAATCTGTTCCACTCATCTGTGGCTCTGTTCTTGTGCCAGTACCAAATTGTCTTGATTACTATGGCTTTGTAGTAGAGCTTGAAGTTGGGGAGTGAAATCACTCCCACTTTATTCCTCTTTCTCAGAATTGCTCTGGCTATTCGGGGTCTTTGGTGTTTTCATATGGATTTCTGAACTATTTGTTCCAGTTTGTTGAAGAATGTTGCTGGTAATTTGATAGGGATTGCATCAAATCTGTATATTGCTTTGGTCAGGAAGGCCATTTTGATGATATTAATTCTTCCTAGCCACAAGCATGGGATGTGTTTCCATTTGTTAGTGTCTCCTTTAATTTCTCTTAAGAGTGACTTGTAGTTTTCAGAGTATAGGTCTTTCACTTCTTTGGTTAGGTTTATTCCTAGGTATTTTATTCTTTTTGATGCAATTGTGAATGGAATTGTTTTCCTGATTTCTCTTTCTATTGGTTCATTGTTAGTGTATAAGAAAGCCACAGATTTCTGTGTGTTAATTTTGTATTCTGCAACTTTGCTGTATTCTGATATCAGTTCTAGTAGTTGTGGAGTGGAGTCTTTAGGGTTTTATATGTACAATATCATGTCATCTGCAAATAGTGACAGTTTAACTTCTTTACCAATCTGGATTCCTTGTATTTCTTTGTTTTGTCTGATTGCCGTGGCTAGGACTTCCAGTACTATGTTAAATAATAGTGGGGAGAGTGGGCATCCCTGTCTAGTTCCCAATCTCAGAGGAAAAGCTTTCAGCTTCTCACTGTTCAGTATGATCTTGGCTGTGGGTTTATCATATATGGCCTTTATTATGTTGAGGTACTTGCCCTCTATTTCCATTTTGCTGAGAGTTTTTATCATGAATGGATGTTGAATTTTGTCGAATGCATTTTCAGCATCTATGGAGATGATTATGTGGTTTTTGCCCTTCTTTTTGTTGATGTGGTGGATGATGTTGATGGATTTTTGAATGTTGTACCATCCTTGCATCCCTGGGATGAATCCCACTTGGTCATGGTGTATGATCCTTTTGATATATGTTTAAATTCGGTTTGCTAATATTTTATTGAGTATTTTTGCTTCTACATTCATCAGGGATATTGGTCTGTAACTTTCTTTTTTGGTGGGTTCTTTGCCTGGTTTTGTTATTAGGGTGATGTTGGCGTCATAGAATGACTTTGGGAGTATTCCCTCCTCTTCCATTTTTTGGAAAACTTTAAGGAGAATGGGTATTATGTCTTCTCTGTATGTTTGATAAAATTCCGAGGTAAATCCATCTGGCCTGGGGGTTTTGTTCTTGGGTAGATTTTGATTACCTTTGCAATTTCTTTGCTCGTAATTGGTTTGTTTAGATTTTGTGTTTCTTCCGTGGTCAGTCTTGGAAGGTTGTATTTTTCTAGGAAGTTGTCCATTTCTTCCAGGTTTTCCTGCTTGTTAGCATATAGGTTTTCATAGTAGTCTTTAATAATTCTTTGTATTTCTGTGGAGTCTGTTGTGATTTTTTCCATTCTCATTTCTGATTCTGTTGATGTGTGTTGATCCTCTTTTTCTCTTAATAAGTTTAGCTAGAGGCTTATCTATTTTTTTTTTATTTTCTCGAGGAACCAGCTCTTGGTTTCATTGATTTTTTTCTATTGTTTTATTCTTCTCAATTTTGTTTATTTCTTCTCTAATCTTTGTTATGTCCCTCCCTCTGCTGACTTTAGGCCTCATTTGTTCTTCTTTTTCCATTTTCGATAGTTGTGGTATTAGACTATTCATTTGGGATTGTTCTTTTTTCAAGTGTGCCTGGATCGCTATATACTTTCCTCTCAAGACTGCTTTTGTTGCGTCCCAAAGAAGTTGGGGATTTGTGTTGTTGTTGTCATTTGTTTCCATATGTTCCTTGATCTCTATTTTAATTTGTTCATTGATCCATTGATTATTTAGGAGCACGTTTTTAAGCCTCCATGTGTTTGTGAGCCTTTTTGTTTTCTTTGTAGTGTTTATTTCTAGTTTTATACCTTTGAGGTCTGAAAAGTTGGTTGGTACAATTTCAATGTTTTGGAATTTACTGAGGCTCTTTTTGTGAGCTAGTATGTGGTTTATTCTGGAGAATGTTCCACGTGCACTTGAGAAGAATGTATATCCTGTTGCTTTTGAATGTAGAGTTCTATAGATGTCTATTAGGTCCATCTGTTTTAGTATGTTGTCCAGTGCTTCTGTGTCCTTACTTATTTTCTGCCCAGTGGATCTATCCTTTGGGATGAGTGGCATGTTGAAATTCATAAAATGAATGCATTGTATTCTATTTCCCCCTTTAGTTCTGTTATTATTTGTTTCACATATGCTGGTCCTCCTGTGTTGGGTGTGTATATATTTAGAATTGTTATATCCTCTTGTTGGACTGAGCCCTTTATCATTATGTAATGTCCTTCTTTATCTCTTGTTACTTTCTTTGTTTTGAAGTCTATTTTGTCTGATATTAGTACTGCAACCCCTGCTTTCTTCTCTCCATTGTTTGCCTGAAATATGTTTTTCCATCTCTTGACTTTTAGTATGTGCATGTCTTTGGGTTTGAGGTGAGTTTCTTGTAAGCAGCATATGGATGGGTCTTGCTTTTTTATCCGTTCTATTACTCTGTGTCTTTTTATTGGTGCATTCAGTCCATTTACATTTTGGGTGATTATTGAAAGATATGTACTTATTGCCATTGCAGGCTTTAGATTCGTGGTTACCAACGGTTCAAGGTTAGCCTCTTTAGTATCTTACTGCCTAAGTTAGCTCGCTTATTGAGCTGTTATATACACTGTTTGGAGATTCTTTTCTTCTCTCCCTTCCTATTCCTCTTCCTCCATTCTTTATATGTTGGTTGTTTTATTCTGTGCTCTTTCGTGTTTCCTTTAACTGCTTTTAGTGGGTAGTTGATTTTATTTTTTGCCTTTTGTTTTTTTGCTGTGATTTTATTTTCTCTGGTGACATCTGTTTAGCTTTAGGAGTGCTCCCATCTAGAACAGTCCCTCTACAATACCCTGTAGAGGTGGTTTGTGGGAGGCAAATTCCCTCAACTTTTGCTTGTCTGGGAATTGTTTAATCCCTCCTTCATATTTAAATGGTACTCATGCTGGATACTGTATCCTTGGTTCAAGGCCCTTCTGTTTCATTCCACTAAATATATCATGCCATTCTTTTCTGGCCTGTAAGGTTTCTGTTGAGAAGTCTCATGATAGCCTGATGGGTTTTCCTTTATACGTGACTTTTTTCTCTCTAGCTGCCTTTTAAACTCTTTTCTTGTCCTTGATCTTTGCCATTTTAATTGTTATGTGTCTTGGTTTTGTCCTCCTTGGGTTCTTTCTGTTGGGAGTTCTGTGTATTTCCATGGTCTGTTCGATTATTTCCTCTCCCAGTTGGGGAAGTTTTCAGCAATTATTTCTTCAAAGACACTTTCTATCCCTTTTTTCTCTCTCTTCTTCTTCTGGTACCCCTATAATACAGATATTGTTCCTTTTGGATTGGTCACACAGTTCTCTTAATATTGTTTCATTCCTGGAGATCCTTTTATCTCTCTATGCATTCCTGTTCTCTGGTTTCTATTCCATCAATGGCCTCTTGCATCTTATCCATTCTGCTTATAAATCCTTCCAGAGTTTGTTTCAGTTCTGTAGTCTCTTTCTGGATGTTTGTAATCTCCTTCCAGGCATCTGTAATCTCCCTCTGGACCTCATTCCTTAGCTCTTGTATATTTCTCTGCATCTCCGTCAGCATGTTTATGATTTTTATTTTGAATTCTTTTTCAGGGAGACTGGTTAGGTCTGTCTCTTTCTCAGGTTTTGTCTCTGTTATCTTGGTCTGCCTGAAATTTTGCCTTTTCATGGTGATAGAGATAGTTTGCAGAGCTGTCACGAGTGATAGCTGGAAGTACTTTCCTTCTTGTTGGTTTGTGGCCTTCCTCTCCTGGGAGGACAGTGACCTCTAGTGGCTTTTGCTGGGAAGCTGCGTGTAGACAGTGCTTCTGATTCCTTCCACTTTCTTTTTATGGTACATTCCTCAAGGATTTTATTGGGTAGGCTCATATGGCTCTTCCCCATTTCCAGAGGCTTTCTGTAAGTTCTCAAGTGTCTTAGATACCCTTATCTTCAGATTTCCTAAGTGAAACTGTGTTCTTCAAGAAAGCTATACATGGTGTTTGACCACATTTATCCATCCAAAGATGTAAATTTGGGGGGTTGGAAATATTGAGCTCTAAATCATAAATACTTTTTAACCTGAATATTTTCATTCCAGATGATGTCTTTGTACTATGATAAACATTTTCCCCAAACAAGGTAATCACCTGGTTTATTGCATCAAGCACCCCTGTGTGATCTGCATTCCAAGTACACTCCTCTTGTCAAGTAGGACTTGCAGAACAATAGCAATTTGTCCTCCCTTTATTGTACTCTCAAATAACCAAAGTGAGAGCATGCTTAACACAATGGAATGATTTTTCTTTAACTGGCAAAAATTGTGGTACTTGAAAGTTATTGCCAAGAAATTTGGATTTTTAAAAAAATTCCAGGAAGCCAAAGATTTTGGGGTAATATGTTAATCACTGAGGAGAAATATTCTCCTTTGGGGCCAAATTCTGACTTCTAGTTCTATGTCAGTAAATTATAAGAATTCCATTTCTTATTTATATGATCTCTTTTCTTGATGCAACATTAGAAAATACAGAGAATTCTAGTATTTTAAGGGATTAGTGTGTTTGTTCCTTTTGTTTATATATATTTTATGGAAATCATATGCTATTCCTCATTTTCTAGAGAGAAAGTTTCCTCAGAAAGTTAATCCCTTGGCTCTCCCTATGTAGGTTACCTGGGACTTTAGGGAGCATGTTCCATACACTGTGCATCACAATCCATAAACCCAACAACATGCAACACAAATGTAAAATATATTGGAATTTGCATTATAAATATCAGTGGATCTTTTGTAAAGGAATGTTTTCTAATAAATAAAGTTCTATGAATTTAAAATATTTCTTAGACAATAATGTTCTCTTTAAACCTACTTGAGTTTCAAATTTTAAGACTGGGATCCTTATCTTGACATCCAAGATATTACACAATCTTGAGGCAAAATAACTCTTCTGTTTCCCATTATGGTGCAGACACATGAGGTCTACCCGTGAGTCTGATTAGCCAGAACCAGATTTGGTGGCCAGCTTTGATGGGGAATTTTGTAGGCCACTGGGGCCTAATTTATAAGTTTCCATCTCCTTATTAATCAATGTTTCTGCCCTTATATTTGCTTATGTAGCCTCTCCCCCAGAAATCTGTCTATTGTTATTACATTGGCTTTCTGTGTATGAAAACACCAAGGAAAGCAATTAGACTACTTCATTACCTTAATTTTGCTCTATTTTAAAACACATCACCTGGGGTTTTAGAAATCTTCAAACATATCTATAACATTATTATCCTATTGATGTTACCCACTATACCACATATTTGGTGTCAACTTCCTTCAAAATAGAATTGAGTATATATATTCAAGAGAATATAAAAATTCTAATATATTTGGGTTCTCTGTATGTGAGAAGTATAGAGAACATGTGCTACTCCTAAAGTATATTAGCATATGTAACACTATATGTGGCTAGTAAGGGGCATCAAAGGGGCCTCAAGCTGTAAGAACAGTTCTTTTAATCAGGTATAATTGTTGAAAATCTCATGATCAGGAATGGAGTATTTTATAAAGTATGTTTTCATGAGTCAACTACAGAACACTCATAATGTGAATTCCAGTGGAGGGCCCTTTGGGTCCTCAATACTCTTTTGCTCCAGTTCCTTATTAGGACTTTTGGAGAAGGGAGAGTATAGAAAATATAAACTTATATTTTATTTTAAGTAAAACTAGGAATCTTGTCTATATATATGTGTATCTGTCACCCTTCCTCATAACTACTTCTTCCACTACCTTAGCTAGTGATGGAGATTGAAAGAGGACTAGCTAAAATTTGCTATTTTTATAATTGAGTTAATGTATGTTAACATTAATCATCAACTTTTTGTGACCACCTGAAGGAAATTGCCATTCTTTTCTGTCAGCAGACATGACCCACTGAGTTACAGAATCTTGACTTTGTCTTAAGGGAATCAGTCCCCATAGGGGTGCTGGTGAGCAGTTGTGGGAGGATGGAGCATGAATAACTTCAAAAAACCAAAAAGTTCCCTGTGGATTTCTTATAAGTATCTATACTCTTTTTCCAAATCCTTTGACAAACTACTATATTTCAAATGAATTCATCAAAGATTTATAATTGTATTAACAACTGGAAGCCTAGAAGATGGTATCTTATTTTGCCTAGAACATCCTTCCTGATGTGGTATATTCTGATTTCCAGACTGGAGCATATGTCTCTTTTTCCACTACTCCAGATGGAATCTTTCTCCCTCCTTCTCTTCCTCACAACCCTTATACCTCCTTTCTTCCTTCTTTCTTCCTATCACTTTGTTTTCTTTCATGACTTCTCTGGTTTTACAACAGCACAATGCCACTAGATAGCAAATTATATTTACTGTTTTTCCCTCCCATTAGCTTGTATTCCACCTTAATACAGAGGTCATATCATTTTAATTTCTCAATCTCTGGTATTTATTAAATATCAATTATATAATATGTGATTGATACATATCTCGATAAATGAGAGAAGGAAAAGACAGGGAAGTTTGATGGAGACAGGAAAGGGAAAACTCAGCGAGAGCATTGTTGCCTGAAGTCAGCCTCCCAAAGAAAACCACAGGAGGGGCATTGGGCATAGAAATTTGAGGGAGGTGAAAGGTTAATGGAGCAAAAGAAAATTTTGCCAACTTGAGTTTTCCTCAGGGCTTATCTATGAGTAGGGATAGTTTGATTGGGATGCAACCTGCGTAGTTGCAAAACCCCATGTCCTGCATTTGGTTTAATGTTTTGCTATTGGTGTTACAAAATTCTTAATAATTTTTAAATAAGAAGTCCCTTGTTTTAATTTTATACTAAGTCATGCAAACTACATAGTTATTACATCTTTAAGGTCCATACAGCCCTTCACAGACTTACATTGTCACAGAACTCAAGGAATGAGATCTTACCCATATCCTCCATCAAAGTGCTCTGAAAAGGCATGCATCTCTAGACCACAAGCACTACCTACTAGCACTACCCACCACCTTCTCCCATACACCTTGGCAACATCAGGAGCTGAAATTGGGGATAGAAGTTAATTTTTACTCCTTATGGAAAGAGTCTAAGAAAGGATATTTATTTCCTTTTCTTTTCACGTAAAAATTCAGGAAGCCTTCTTGCAAGGAATGAAAGGAGTTAAACTTGGTTAAGGAAAAGTTACATAGATATTCTAGGTGAACTTTTAGATGTTTCTGTGCATTTGCCTTAACTGACTTTTTTTTTTATTATGGTCTATGAGAGACAATCTATTAAGCAGTCATGAGCTAACAAAATTCAAATTCCACTTATATCATTTAGCAGGTATTTCATCTTAGATCTACAACCTCTAAAGGATTAACATCAGTTTTCTCAGGTGTAAAGTGTGGATAATATGTGCTAGTTTCAGAGGGTTGTTTTACAGATTAAATTAGGATGAAATGAGTCAATACATGTAAAGTACTCATCACAGTGCATTGTGTAAAGTAAACACTCAGGAAACACTTGGTATTAATACGGCACAAGAGGTGGTTGAATTTCTCAGTTTGTGGGGAAGGGTTCAGAATGCATTTTTAATAGGTAAGGAGTAGGAAGAGGAGTGAGAAGGTAAATGTCTTGGCAAGTAGAGGTCTAGTTTTAAGAATATTTCTAACTTTTTGTATATCCTTAAGTAGGTCTCCAATGCTCCTACACTATGTCAAGTGTTTTTGTGCTGCACATGAACAGTGCTAGGAGACAGCTCACTGGAGTGATGTTAGGGTAAAACAATTTAAACATTTTTTTCTATTTCTTCTGATGTTTCCCCTTAATTCAGAGCTGGGAATAGGGTGCAATTTTAAAGACTCACAGGGAACAAATGGACACTTTACAGCCATCTGTTGTTCTCAGGGGCATCCGGGAGACTTTCCTGTAAAGGATGCATCATCTGAGTTCTCTCCATTGCTCTCTCCCTGTTCCCCAAACACTAGCTCAACACACAAAGGCACATACACAATTATGGTCAGACTTCAGTGAAACTGTGAATATGGTGGAATTTGTCCTCTCAGTGCTCCATCTCCCAATTCTATCCCCCATTTCCTTCTCAGAAGCCTTTCTTCTTTCCTTGTTCATGCATTAAATATTTTATTCAATAAATATATGAAATACCTAGTTGTGACAGGCATTCTGCTAACTTCTGAGGATACACTAAGCAAATCAGATAAGGTCTTTGCCCCTCTGCGTGGGGGGGACTTATAGCAATAAGTAATTTTAATTCTAACTTCTGTGAAGGAAAGAAACAGGGTTATGCTATGAAAAAGCAAAGCGTAAGGAGAAATCGTTTAGATAGGAACACGGAGGCTGCTTCTCTGGGGAGGTGGAATTCGAACTGATCTAAAGGATGAAATGAGCCCACTCTGCAACTAACTAGAAAGCATGTCAGGAAGAAGGAACAGAGAGTTCAGTCACCCAGAAGCAGGAAAGGGAATTGGTGTTTGAAGAAACAGAAGTGAATGCTCCTGCATTGTACAAAGACATGGGAACAATAGAGAGTAGGGGGAATGAGATCAGGATCAACATCCTGGGCCATGGTAAAATGACTGGATTTAAATTTAAGAGAATGTGGGATCCATTAAGGACCTTTGATCAGGGGAGTGAAATGTACTCATTTATACATTTAAAAAATCACTCATTGCTATGAAAGTGGTAAAAATGGGAACGGAGGTCAACATGATAAAAAAATGCAAGTGTGGTCACAAGGAGATGAAGATAAGCAGATGATCAAGGAAATGAAGATAAACATAAATATTTGTGAAGAGGAACTCACACAGCTGGTGATAGATTGTACTGGGCGTGAAGGAAAAGGGCAGAATCAAGGATAACCTATATGCTAGGTTTGAGCAAGTAAAAGGATAATGGTGCTACCAATATCCTATCAAAACCTGTGCTCAGAAAAGCACTGGGTTAGAATAGCTTTCCATTAACGAAACGTCTTTTGAACTTCCTGCCACTAGACATTTTGCAAGTGACAGAGGCAGTTTTGTGAATATGAACAAGAGCACAGTTCAAAGTGTTCTGTTTCCCAAGGAGATTTGCATTTTAACAGGCAATGGAGACCTAAGCAAAAACAACAATTCTACAAGCAGGACCTTTGACATTTGTGTAGCTTTTTCTTATTTATTTGTCCTGTATTCACATCACATGGGCTCCCAGCTGTTTTGCTCTTACTTTAGTAAGGTTCTGTTCACCGTTCCTTTTCCTGACCCTGGTGATTAGTAGTACACACTAACTTACCCCAAACTCTAGAACATGTCTGAAATAGATGTCAGAGTACAAAGGATGAACACTAGTTGGAGGGGAGATGGCAGGTGGCATTGGTATTGAATTTTCTGTTCCAAATGAAGTGTATTTATTACTTGCTTGTTTTGGGGGGCATTTTTCAGTAGCATACTCAGTATACATCATGCAGTTTCAAAATGCAAGCTATGATCAAAGCTCAATTCTGTAGAAATTCAGAGGTTCAACTTGATTAAGTTGATTGTTAATAGCATATTTGCCTATAAATATATTTTATTTTAGAGTCCACTTTGCTAGATTCTTACTTCTTGGTTCTCTTAAATTGTGTGCCACAGTCACTTCAATTTTATTACAGGATTTCTCCCAGGACAATTCCATCCACTCACTTAATTTTAACAATGACTAATCACAAACCTCTGTTTCAAAAGCTGACCTAGGTTTCTAACCATTGGACAGTTTATCTAATGACACTTCAAATAAAATATTTTTAGAGTGAGCTTTTTACAATTTTTCTTGCCCAAACTTTTGAATTGGTAATAATTTTCCAGAAATATTAAAGTCACCTTTTATTTCTCTTATATCACTCTTAATTACTGTCATTTTAAAAAGTAAATATTCTTTTAAAGGCTTCTGAGGCATATTTTAATTCATGATTCTATTCCAATAATACAAGGTGCAATTATTTCAACAGACTATACTACTGTTCAAAATATTACTGTTCTTCTATTTAGGACATCAAGGTACTCAAAGAATGTATATCCTCATCCTGTTAATGTCAGACTTGGACATCAAATTTAATATATATCACTTTCAAGCCAAAGTTCTAGAAGTTATTTTGTGGATAGCCATCTTTTGTTTTCCATCTGACATGAGACAGGTGTACTCCAATTAGAGTGCAAACATGGAGCGAAGAAGCTTTGGAGTTGAGTCCTAGAACTGCTACTGCCAAAAGTATTAGTAAAAACCAAACCTTTGTTTTTGTAGGGCAATGATTTTGTTTTACCTGTTACATATGGCATTTAACAGTTCATTCTTAAAATCATATATTCTTTGGGGAAAGTCAAAGTTCACTCTTCAGTTAGAAGGAATTGGCCCACCTGGGTATTTAGGTATTAATGATGATTTTTGGAGGGGATGTTCCCAAGAAGTTATGAAAGGAGAACTCAGAAAACTGTGGAAACTTCAGTGTTCCTGTGTCCTAAGTTGCATGAAATGAAATGAAAATAATAACAGTACCCACTCAAATGATAATTGTGACAATTGAATGAAATTAGTTATATGAAGTATTTGTCAAAATTCCTGACACATACTAAGTGCTTAGTACACTTTAGCAAAGGAAAGGTATGAGGTTAATAACATATTTCTCACTCTTGGAGTGGTTGAGGGCTGAGACTTATATCCACTTATACCTCTGCAATGATAGCTCTCAAAGCCATGTCTCATTTCATTTTTTAAAAATTAAAACATGAGCCATTAGAATCTGAATCCAGGTTGGAGTAAAATTGTCTCACACTGGCTTGAAAGAATAACCGTTCCTCTCTCATAACCTCAGATGCTACCACAGGAGAGTCCCTAATTCATTCTTTCCACTTGCACAGATGATTTATATCTTTTACTAAATTTCTGTTTAATTCACACATTTAAAACTTACCTTGAAACCTGAAGTCTCTTCTTTTATAAGTCATCATAAATATTAATAGATTTTGAATTATACTGTTATTAAGAAAAATATTTAGGTTAATAACAAATATTGATTTCATATTTTGGAAATTTGAGTATCAGAGTTACTCCACTTATTGCTACTGAACTGTCTATTTTGAAATTTCTGGTCCAATGCAAATTCTTCATGTGATTCATGGTGTATTCTGGAGATGGTTCAGAGAAAGGAAGCAGGGGCCATTAATATCTTGTCTTGCCACAGTGAGAACAATTCTGCAACACCACAATTTCTCATGAAGGATGGGTTTTAAATATGTATAGGGTGAACTACTGTTTGATGGATCACAGCAATGGCTCTCTCAATGAGAAAACAAGCCTATCCTAAAGCCAGACATTCCCGTACAGATGGATGACACTCTAGAACTCTGCTGTTAATACACTTTTACTTAAAATGAAAATTGAGTGATGACAACAACACTCGAGTGTGAGAAATGGAATGATGCCCTCTGCTAAACTGTGATGTTGGCGTAGATTTAGCTTAAGAAAATTCTGTCTCTTCTTTTTTGCCCAATCCTGACTGATGGGAGAAACCAAATTTATACTACATTGTAAATACTGAAGCTAATGGAATTTCTAATATCATGAGACACACACACACAAACATGCATACACACACCCACACACATGAAACTTGACTGAGGATAGATATGAGTATCTTAACAAAAAGAATGTGTCAGTCTCTAGTGTAGCTGCAAACTGGGGACATTTTTTTTCTTCTTTTCTCACCTCAGTAGCAATGGGGAACAGTGCTTCTTGCCCCCTTTTTCCCCAGATGAAAGCCTTTTCACATAGAGAAGGTAGGAGAGAAGGATGTGGGTGGAGTTTCTTTCACCTCCCCAGGGGCTGATGTTCCTTTACCCTAGGTCTTAGGACTCTCTCCGAAAAAATTTCTGAGCCCTGGAATGGGCTGAATTGTATCCCTTCAAAAGACAGGTTGAAGTCTTAACCCCCACTATCTCAGAATGTGACCTTATTTGCAAATATGGTCATGGCAGATTTAATTAGTTAAAATAAGGTCACATGATGCAATAGCACTAGTATCATTAAAAAATAAAAGAGGGAGACACAGGGGAAGATGACCAAGTGAAGACGAGGCAGAGCCTGGAATTGTGCTGGAATGCCAGAAGCCACTGAATGCCTGCAGACCGGAAGCTGGAAAAAGCAAGGAAGGATCATTCCTTAAAGGCTTCAGAAACAGCATGGTCCAGCAGATGCCTTGATTTTGTAGCTTTCAGAATTGTAAGAGAATAAATTTCTATTGTTTTAAACCACCTAGTTTATGGTACTTTGTTATGGCTGCCCTAGAGAACTAAAGCAAGCCCCAAAGTGAAAACATCTGATTTCTTTGGCTCTAAGGGAGGATCTTCCTCTTACCAGTACACTCTTGGCCTCCACCAATCTGCCAACTACTCCTGGCTGAATTCTACTAGGTTACTCTTCTTTCTGGTGTTTGATTCTATGTACTTTAGTTAAGCTGATGCTCATTCCTCATCCCTCCCTGCAGTTGCCTTCCTCTCCTTCATGTCTGGACTAGTTGTTTGCTCTGTGACATTAAGCTGTCTTAAGAGTTTGAGAAAATTAATCACTTTACAGTTTGCTGGAGTGTTTTTATTTTCACATAGAGCTTTACTCTTCCTATATCTCTAAATTTGGAAGCAGATGCCAGATGCAATGAATTTAATGTTTTTTTTCATTTTTGTTCAATTCAAAATATTTCAATATATTTTCTAATTTCCTTTGTAATTTTTTCTTTGGCCCATGGCTACTTAGAAGTGTTTATTTTAATTTCCACGTATTTAGGGATTTAGAAACATAGATTTCTTTTATTGATATCTCATTTAATTCTGAAATACTTCATATGATTGTTTACCTAAAGTTATTGAGTTATACAACTCAGAATATTCACAACTTGGTCTATCATTGTGAGGGTTCTATATGCACCTGAAAGAAATGGTTGTTATTTTGTTGCTCACTGAAATGTTCTTAGAGTTATGAGTTTATAGTTTTCATTAAACTTCATCGGCTTTTTTTGTTGTTTTTCTTGGCTAGTTCTTCAAATATACTCTTCTGTCTCTTACTTTTTTCTTGTACTCCATTTAAATGTATATTATAACACTTTCTGTTTGTCTACAATCACTGAAGCTCTGCTCATTTTTAACCTTGCCTTGTAATTTTCATTCTTTTCTATGTTTCAGCTGTGTCTTCAAGGTCATTGATCATTTCTGCTGTGTCTAATTGCTATTACTATAATCTAGTGAATTTTTAAAGTTAAAAGTTACCTTTGGTTCCTTTTAATTCTTTGATGACCTACTACTTGTGTTAATCTTTTCCTTCCAATCCTTAAGTATATTTTAAAAAGCTGTTTAAAGTTCTTACGAAAGTACTGTTTAAACACTTAAGTTATTTCATGACCTCTCTCATTTATGGTTTGTTTCTCTTTTTTTTATTTCATAATCATTAATCTACAGTTACATGAAGAACATTATGTTTACTACGCTCCCCCCTTCATCAAGTCCCCCCCACATACCCCATTACAGTCACTGTTCATCAGTGTAGTAAGATGCTGTAGAATCACTACTTGTCTTTGCTGTGTTGCACAGTCCTCCCCGTGCTCCCCCTACATTATACATGCTAATCATAATGCCCCCTTTCTTTTTCCCCGCCCTTATCCCTCCCTTCCCACCCATCCTCCTCAGTCCCTTTCCCTTTGTTGACTGTTAGTCCATTGTTGGGTTCTGCAATTCTACTGCTGTTTTGTTCCTTCAGTTTTTCTTTGTTCTTATACTCCATGTATGAGTGAAATCATTTGATACTTGTCTTTCTCTGCCTGGTTTATTTCACTGAGAATAATACCCTCTAGCTCCATCCATATTGTTGCAAATGGTAGGATTTGTTTTCTTCTTATGGCTGAATAATAGTCCACTGTGTATATGTACCACATCTTCTTTATCCATTATCTACTGATGGACACTTAGGTTGCCTCCATTTCTTGGCTACTTTAAATAGTGCTGTGAGAAACATAGGGGTGCATCTGTCTTTTTCAAACTGGGCTGCTGCATTCTTAGGGTAAATTCCTAGAAGTAGAATGCCTGGGTCAAATGTTATGTCGATTTTGAGTTTTTTGAGGAACTTCCATACTGCTTTCCACAATGGTTGAACTAATTTACATCCCCACCAGCAGTGTAGGAGGGTTTCCCTTTCTCCACAACCTCGCCAACATTTGTTGTTGTTTGTCTTTTGGGTGGTGGTGATTCTTACTGGTGTGAGGTGATATTCATTGTGGTTTTAATTTGCATTTCTCTGATGACTAGTGATGTGGAACATCTTTTCATGTAGGCATTCTGAATTTCTTCTTTGAAGAACTGTCTGTTCAGCTCCTCTGCCCATTCTTTAATTGGATTATTTGCTTTTTGTTTGTTGAGGTGCATGAGCACTTTATATATTTTGGATGTCAACCCTTTATCAGATCTGTCATTTATGAATATATACTCCCATACTGTAGGGTGCCTTTTTGTTCTATTGATGGTCTCCTTTGATATACAGAAGTTTTTCAGTTTGTTATAGTTCCACTTGTTCATTTTTGCTTTTGTTTCTCTTGCCCAGGGAGATATGTTCATGAAGAAGTTGCTCATGTTTATGTCCAAGAGACTTTTGCCTATGTTTTTTTCTAGGAGTTTTATGGTTTCATGACTTAAATCCATTTTGAATTTACTTCTGTGTATGGGGTTAGACAGTGATCCAGTTTCATTCTCTTACATGTAACTGTCCAGTTTTGCCAGCACCATCTGTTGAAGAGACAGTCATTTCCCCATTGTATGTCCATGGCTCCTTTATCATATATTAATTGACCATATATGTTTGGGTTAATGTCTGGAGTCTCTATTCTGTTCCAGTGGTCTGTGGCTCTGTTCTCGTGCCAGTACCAAATTATCTTGATTACTGTGGCTTTGTAGTAGAGCTTAAAGTTGGACAGCATAATTCCCCCCACTTTATTCTTCCTTCTCAGAATTGCTTTGGCTATTTGGGTTCTTTGGTGTTTCCATATGAATTTTTGAACTATTTGTTCCAGTTTGTTGAAGAATGTTGTTGGTAATTTGATAGGGATTGCATCAAATCTGTATATTGCTTTGGTCAGGATGGCCATTTTGATGATATTAATTCTTCCTAGCCACGAGCATGGGATGTGTTTCCATTTGTTAGTGTCCCCTTTAATTTCTCTAAAGAGTGTCTTGTAGTTTTCAAAGTATAGGTCTTTCGCTTCCTTGGTTACGTTTATTCCTAGGTATTTATTCTTTTTGATGCAACTATGAATAGAATTGTTTTCCCGATTTCTCTTTCTGCTAGTTCATCATTAGTGTATAGGAATGCAACAGAATCCTGTGTATTAATTTTGTATCCTGTAATTTTGCTGAATTCAGATATTAGATCTAGAAGTTGTGGAGTGGATTCTTTAGGGTTTTTTTTATGTACAATATGATGTCATCTGCAAAGAGGGACAGTTTAAATTTTTCCTTGCCAATCTGGTTGCCTTTTATTTCTTTGTGTTGTCTGATTGCTGTGGCTAGGACCTCCAGTACTATGTTGAATAGAAGTGGGGACAGTGGGCATCCTTGTCTTATTCCAGATCTTAAAGGAAAAGCTTTTAGATTCTTACTGTTAAATATAATGTTGGCTGTGGGTTTGTCATATGTGGCCTTTACTATGTTGAGGTTCTTGCCCTCTATACCCAGTTTGTTGAGAGTTTTTATCATGAATGGATGTTAAATTTTGTCAAATGCTTTTTCAGCATCTATGGAGAAGATCATGTGGTTTTTGTCCTTCTTTTTTTGATGTGGTAGATGATGTTGATGGATTTTCAAATGTTGTACAATTCTTGCATCCCAAATAAATCTTACTTTGTCATGATGATCTTTTGATGTATTTTTGAATTCAGTTTGCTAATATTTTGTTGAGTATTTTTGCATCTATGTTCATGGATATTGCTATGTAATTTTCTTTTTTTGTGGTGTCTTTGCCTGGTTTTGGTATTAGAGTGATGTTGGACTCATAGAATGAGTTTGGGAGTATTCCCTCTTCTACTCTCTGGAAAACTTTAAGGAGGAAGGGCATTACATCTTCACTAAATGTTTGATAAAATTCAGTGGTGAAGCCATCTGGTCCAGGTGTTTTGTTCTTAGGTAGTTTTTTTGAATAGCAGTTTAATTTCATTGCTGGTAATTGGTCTGTTCAGATTATTTGTTTATTTTTGGGTCAGCCTTGGAAGTCTGTATTTTCCTAGAAGGTTGTCCATTTCTTCTTGGTTATCCAGTTTGTTGGCATATAATTTTTCATAGTATACTCTAAAAATTCTTTGTATTTCTGTGGTGTCCATAGTGATTTTTTCCTTTCCCATTTATGATTCTGTTTATGTGTGTAGACTTTCTTTTTTTCTTGATAAGTCTGGCTAGGGGTTTATCTATTTCATTTATTTTCTCAAAGAACAAGTTCTTGCTTTCATTGATTCTTTCTATTGTTTTATTCTTCTCAATTTTATTTATTTCTGCTCTAATCTTTTTATGTTCCTCCTTCTACTGACTTTGGCTCTCATTTGTTCTTTTTCTAGTTTCATTAATTGTGAGTTTAAAGTGTTCATATGAGATTGTTCTTTCCTGAGGTAGGCCTGTATTGTAATATATTTCCCTCTTAGCATGGTTTTTGCTCTGTCCCACAGATTTTGTGGTTTCAGTTATTGTCGTCATTTGTCTCCATATTGCTTGATCTCTGTTTTTATTTGGTCATTGATCTGTTGGTTATTTAGGAGCATGTTGTGAAGCCTCCATGTGTTTGTGGGATTTTTCATTTCTTTGTATTTTTTATTTCTAGTTTCATATCTTTGTGGTCTGAGAAACTGGTTGGTACAATTTCAATCTTTTTTAACTTACTGAGGCTCTTTTTATGGCCTAGTATATGATCTATTCTTGAAAATGTTCCATGTGCAATTGAGAAGAATGTGTATTCTGCTGCTTTTGGGTATAGATTTCTGCAGAGGTCTGTTAGGTCCATCTGTTCTAATGTGTTATTCAGTGCCTCTGTGTCCTTACTTATTTTCTGTCTGGTTGGTCTGTCATTCAGAGTGAGTGAAGTATTCAAGTCTCCTAGAATGAATAGATTGCATTCTATTTCCCCTTTTAATTCTGTTAGTATTTGTTTCACATATGTAGGTTCTCCTGTGTTAGGCACATAGATATTTATAACGGTTATATCTTCTTGTTGGATTGACCCCTTAATCATTATGTAATGTCCTTGTCTCTTGTGACTTTCTTTGTTTTGAAGTTTATTTTGTCTGATGAAAGTACTGCAACTCCTGCTTTTTTATCCCTATTAGTTGCATGAAATATCTTTTTTCATCCCTTCACTTTTAGTCTGTGTATGTCTTTGGGTTTACAATGAGTCTCTTGTAGGCACCATATAGATGGGTCTTGTTTTTTTATCCATTCAGTAACTCTACACCTCTTTTGATTGGTGCATTCGGTCCATTTACATTTAGGGTGATTACCAACCGATATGTACTTATTGCCATTGCAGGCTTTAGATTCGTGCTTACCAAAGGTTCAAGATTAACTTCTTTACTATCTAACAGTCCAGTTTAACTTGGTATGCTATTACAAACACATGTAAAGTTTCTTTTTATCTCCTTTTTCTTCCTCCTCCATTCTTTATATATTAGGCATCATATTCTGTCCTCTTTGTCTATTCCCTGATTGACTTTGGGGATAGTTGATTAAATTTTGCATTTGCTTAGTAATTAATTTTTCTACTTTCTTTCCGGTGGTTGTATTACCTCTGGTCACAGCTATTAAACCTTAGGAACACTTCCATCTATAGAAGTCCCTCTAAAAGATACTGTAGAGACAGTTGGTGGGAAGTAAATTCTCTCAGCTTTTTCTTATCTGGAAATTGTTTAATTTCTCCTTCAAATTTAAATGATAATCTTTTTGGGTAAAGTATTTTTAGTTCGAGGCCGTTCTGCTTCATAGCATAAATACAGCATGCCACTCCCTTCTGTCCTGTAAGGTTTCTGCTGAGAAGTCTGATGATAGCCTGATGTGCTTTCCTTTGTATGTGATCTTATTTCTCTCTCTGGCTGCTTTTAATAGTCTGTCCTTATCCTTGATCTTTTCTACTTTAATTACTATATGTCTTGGTGTAGTCTTCCTTGGGTCCCTTGTGTTGGGAGATCTGTGCACCTCCATGGCCTTCCACATTGGGGAACTTTTCAGGAGTTACCTCCTCAAAGACACTTTCTATCCCTTTTTCTCTCTCTTCTTCTTCTGGTAACCCTATAATGTGAATATTATTCTGTTTGGATTGGTCACACTGCTCTCTCAATATTCCTTCATTTTTAGAGATCCTTTTTCTCTCTGTGCCTCAGCTTCATTGTATTCCTCTTCTCTCATTTCTGTTTCATTTATCATCTCCTCCACTGTATCTAATCTGGTTTTAATATCCTCCATTGTGCTTTTCAATGACTGGATCTCTAACTGGAATTCATTCCTGAGTTCTTGAATATTTTTCTGTACCTCCATGTGCATATTAATGATTTTTATTTTGAAATCCCTTTCAGGAAGATTCATGGGGTCAATTTCATTTGAATCTTTCTCAGGTGTTGTATTCATAATTTTACTCTGAACCAGGTTTCTTTGGCATTTCATATTTGTATATGGTGCCCTCTAGTGCCCAGAATCTCTACTCTCTGTAGCTGCTCAGCCCCTGTAGCAATGTCGGAGGTCATAGGGGAGTGGTATTGGTGCCTGTGGGGAGGAAATAGCTGTTTCCTGCTTCCCCGCTGCTTTGCCTGCCTCCCCTGCCAGAACCAGTGGGCTGAGCTCAGAGGTATAGGCCTCTGTATTTTGCATTTTTAGTTGCTGTAGACGGGGCTTCCCTATAGGTGGCCTAACACTGGGGTAGGGGTTGCCTGTTTGCAAGCCAGGTGGGGCTGGCCAGGAGGAAGGTAAAGTAAGCTGCGTATAACAGAGGGGTTCCTTCAAGCTCTGTAGCCAGCCAGGGAGCTGGAGCACCTGAAGATCAAGAAAGTTCCCAACCTGCTGGGCAGAGTGCACCTGGACAATTTTGTCTACCTGTCCTTTCTCCTGAACAGTAAGTTCTGTGCAATCCTTGCCCCTTTAGCAGCCCTCTTGCTGTTAGGAAGTCTCTCAGACTGCCTGCATTTCTTTTGTCCCAGAGCAGCTGGATATGGATCCCTGCTTTCCACAAGCGGCTGGAATCTCAATCTCTCTAGGTATTCTGCCTGTCTTAGCTTTCCAAACCCCTAATCACGAGAGTACCATGAAAGCACCATGAAATGTATGCTTGTGCTCCCAGAGCAGATCTTCAGAGTTAGGTGTTCAGTCCCAGTTCTCCAGTCCGTCCCCCCTCCATTTCTCTTCCTCCCACCGGTGAACTGGGGTTGGGGAAGGGCTTGGGTCCAGCCTTTCCATGGCTTTGGTACGTTACCCTGTTCCATGAGGTTTATTCTTTTCTCTAGGTGTATGCAGTTTGGCACAGCCCTCTTTACTGTTGTTCTTTCAGGATTAGTCATATTAATTAAATTTTCATGTTATATGCAGTTTTAAGAGGAAGCTTCTGTCTCACCTCTCATGTCACCATTTTTTCCTGTAAATTTTGGTCTGAGAAACTCACTGATGGTCTTATGGGAGCTCTTTTATATGTGATTTTTTTCTCTTGCTGTTTACGAATTCTTTATTTTTGACTTTTGACAATTTAATTAATGCATCTCAGTTTAGATTTCTTTGATTCCATCCTAATTAGTGTCCACTATGCTTCGTAAATCTGAATGTGCATTTGGAAAGTTGTGGGCAATTATTTTTTCAAATCAGCTTTGTACATCTTTCTTTCTCTCTTCCTCTGGGATACCTATAATGTGCATACTGTTGGCCTGTCTGATTGTGTTCCTTAAGTCCCTTAGGCTTTACAGCTTTTTCATTCTGTATGCTGTTTGACTGGATAATTTCAAATGATCTGTCTTCAAGTTTGCTGATTCATTGCCTTTATCAAGTCCATTGCTGAGCCCCTCTAGTGAATTTTTCAATCCCCATATTTTGTGTCATTATTTTTTAATCATTTCTATTTCTTTGTTGATATTCTCACTTTGTTCATTGTCTTCCTGACTATCTCAATCATCTTTGTGATAGTTATTTTGAATTCTTTTCTGGTAACTAATATACCACCATTTCTTTAGGGTTGGTTTCTGGAGAATTATTTTGTTCCTTTGATTGTGCCATGTTTCTGCTTTATGTACCTTTTAAGTGCCTTGTAAGACTGACCTCATACAAGGAAAGACCATCACCAATCAGCCCAGCTAGATATTATGGCGACCTCTCAGTTATTTTCAGGTGATGAATCTTCTCTGGATTTGTGCTTATGAATTCACAATTAGAGAGGTTTACCTGTTTCATTTATCAGGATCTCAATCTCTTGCTCCTTCTGGTGTCTGTGTGCAGTACTGCAGGTTCTCTGCATGGCCACAAATAGCACAACTTCCCTTTGTTTTCAGCAGCCTCCATATTTCTAAAATATACTGAATCACGTCAGCACTCTGAGTCAGGTAAGACAGAAACCAGCCCCTCAGGCAGGCCAACCAAAAAGCTTGAATACTGGACATGTGCATCAAATTTTTCTCTTCCTAGGAAGAGCCCAGGAGTTAGTGGTTTTCCTCCCACTTGTTCCATACTGAGCTGGAGAGAGGGACTATTATGAGGTGCGTGCTGGTCCAAACCATTGCCTTTGTTCTCAGTGGCCCCCATCAAAGCCCTTTCCTGTCAGCATGAGATTCGGGCAAAACAGAAACCAGTCCGATGGGCAGCCCCTCAAAATGATTGGACATTGGACATATGTTTGCATCTTCTTTTTCCCAGCCCAGAGAGAAGCTGGGAACTGAGACTTTTCTCTCAATCACACCACAACACTGACTGGGGAAAGCATCTGTGGCAGCGAATGCCACCAATTTTCTTACTGCTTAATGTGGATGGTTTTACACTTGCTTCGGGTGCAAAAGCCAGAAAGGGAATTGGTCTATGTATTGTTGTTGTGTCAATGTCTTCATGGAAGTAAAGGAGGATTTGGGGTTACCTATTCTGCCATCTTGCCGACATCCCATCAGTATTTATTTTTATTTTCTCAAATTTATTTCCAAATAAATTATTATGCATTACTGTTTCTCTCTGTCTGTATTTTTCCTAATGTTAATGTTTTTGAAATATTAGTTTTCTTAGCATCTTTGTTATCTTACTTTTTTTCTTATTTACCAATGAGTTTGTTAAACACATATACATGTACACATACACACACAGAACCTTACTGAACTAAAACTCATATGAAATAAATGGCACACATTTAAAATATACAACCTAACATGTTTTGACATAGGTATGCATTCATTAGACAATCACCACAATAAGATAATAGAAATATTCACCACCTCAAAATTTGCCTGATTGCCCTTTTCTGATCCCATACTCTCCCTGTACTCCTTCCCTTCCACTTTGCCTAGGTAATTACTGATCTAATTTTTTTTATCATAGATTAGCATGCCTTTTCTAGAAGTTTATATAAATGATTCATATAGCATGTATACTTCTCTATTTTTTAATTTTAACTGGCTTTTTTAGAACTCAGCATACTTATTTCATTTATGTTGTTATATGACTTGATACTTCATTCCTTTTTATTACTAAGTAGTATTCTATTGTATAGATAAACACTGATTTATTTATCTAGTCACTCCTTAAAGAACATTTGGGTTGCTTTCTGTATTTGGCTAAATAAAGCTACAATAAATATTCATGTAGAAGATTGTGAAAACATGTTTTATTTCTCTTGAGTAAATACCTAGGAGTGTACTGGCTGGGTCATATAGTTATTGTTTAACTTTTTCATAAACTTCCAATTGTTCTCCAATGTGGTGACATTGTTCTACATTCTTATAGCATGGTATGAAACTTCAAACTGTTCCACATACTGACAATACTTGGTATAATCAGTATTTTACATTTTAAACATTCTACCAAATGTAAAGTAGTATTCCTCTGTGATTTGTTTCCCTCTATCTCTTGTTTTCTATTTTATTTCCTATGTGATCTTTATTATTTCCTTTATTTTGATTTATTTGGTTTTGGTTTTAGTCTCTAGTTTTACAGTTTGTTTTCCTAGCTTCTTAATGTGGAAACTAAGGTTTTTGATTAAGATCATCTTCTTTTCTAATATAAAATTTAGTTCTAAAAATTCCTCATGAAGTACTACTTTAGCTGCATTCAACAAAATTGAATGTTAATAACTTCCATTTTCATCCAGTTTCAAATAATTTTTAAATTTCACTTTTGACCTGTTATTTAGGATTGTGTTAATAAATTTCCAAATATTTGTGGATTCTCAGTATATTTTATTCTGTTGTTATTTTCTACTTGAGTTCCATTATGGTAAGTGAACATACTTTATATGGCTTGAATCCTTTTAAAATTATTGAAAATGTTTAAAAAACCCTGAATAGGGTCTGTCTTTATGTAAATGTATACTTGGAAAGGATGTATGTCTGCTGCTGTTCTTATTTGGACTATTTTTTTAATATGAGTTAGGAAAGATTGGTTGATAATATTATTCAAGTCTTATATGTCTTTATTTGATTTTCTTTTTTTTCTTTTTTTAATTAATTAATTAATTAATTTTTTTATTGAAGGGTAGTTGACACACAGTATTACATTAGTTGCAGGTGTACAACACAGTGATTCAACTTTTATATACATGATAATTCTAGCTACCAGCTATCACCATATAAAGTTGTTACAATATTTTGACTATATTCCTTATGCTATACATTACATCCCGGTTACTTATTTATTTTAAAATTGGAAGTCTGTACTTTTTTTTTTGTTTGTTTGTTTTTGGAGAGGGCATCTTTATTTGATTTTCTATCTGTATTTGTACTACTCCTTTATATAGAAATATTGAAATCTCTATATTTGAGGATTTGTCTACAACAGGATTTCTCCTTGCAGTTCTGTGAATTTTGCTTCCAGTACTTTAATACTCTTCTATCAGATGCATACACAGCATTATTATGTTATCTTTATGTATTGACCCATTATGAAACTGTCCTCTTTATCTCTGGCTAGAGACTTAATTCTCAGGTCTCCTTAATCTGATATTAATATAGCCACTCCCTCTTTCTTTGATCAGTGATAGCATGAAAGTTTTCTGAACCTTTTACCTTTATTTGTGTTTTTATACTTGGACTTTATTTATTTATTTTTAAATCCAATCTGATATTCTTATAGAAAATTCAATTATTGACAAGTGCATGTGTCTGAGGACAGGAGAAAGAACCATGTTTCCTAGCAACGACTGAGTGATTTAAATGGTAACTATGATGAAACTTCATGGAGAGACAGGTACAGACCTATCTTCTTAATTTTGGGATTCTATAAGCTAAGGCAAAAAAGCAAATACCAGAAAACAAAATAAGCATCACTAAACATCAACTTTCAAAATTATTAAAAGGTAAAGTTATCGGGAAAACCAATGATATTTCAGAAGATTATGGTAAACAATAAAAGAATATTACCTTATAGGCAAATGAGAACTAAAAAGTCGTTCTATATTTATCCATGCACAACAAAAACTCTTCTAGGCAGCAGTGGGATAAGTGAGGAGACATGTGAACCAAGAGCATGTTTGCTTGACCAAGAGATGGTAGGTAAAGGACACTCAACAAAACATTACTCTTTTGGTCAATGGCTATTCTAAGGGTGTTATAGGCAATGGATACTTTACCGTTAATCTAAACTACCTCATTTCATCAACTTCATAAAATACAATAATTTTTTGTCCAAACAGATAATCTCTTCAGAGTGAAAGGTTACTATTAAAAGTTATACCAGACATTAGTTAAAACCAGATCTTCTGTAAGCAAATCAGTGTTCAGTCACTACATTAAAATTCCACTTTGACTTGGATTTCTCCTACTAAGGAAACAACATATTCCATAAATTGCAAACTTTGTATGTTTTTTGGGGCTTCCCATTATCTGGTTCCACTTCAACTCTCTCTTACTTCATTGCTGTCAAGCTTTCACGGAAAAAAGGATTAACATGAGACTTGTAGTGTGACAATCCTAGTCATGGATCATTGCAGTCCCCCACTTCAGCCCAAATCTCCGTGACTGAGTGTCAGGTTATTATCTTCAATGTAAGCATAATGATAGAAGACTTTCTGGGTTCCCATCAGCATTGTGGTTCAGGATATTTTTCTTCTACCAAGCCAAAAATGTACAAAGGTGAGACCTTCTTTTCTTGAGTTGAGACAGTGTAATAGAGGCATAATCTTGAGCAATGTCTAAGAGAGGAATGTGCGGCATCTGGGAAATAGAGTTCAGCTCACTGCATTAGCAAGAGATCAGCAAGATGTCAGGGCAACTCCCATGGGCTAAGGGGCTTAATTGGGAAATGTGCATTGAAGGCAGTGAAACCCAAATCTAAACACAATCAATTGGTCTATAATGCCTTGTAATAGAGTAGATAAGAGCAGATTAAATGGGAAAACTTTAGCTAGGACACTACAGGTGCCTTGAGATTACACATTGTGGACAAACAAGTATAGAATTAGTGGGGATGATTCTAATGATAAGTACACCTGAGGCTATGGACGATCACACTACTCTCTTTGGCACTGGCTCTCAAACTAGAATAGATTTGGAACATGCAGGTTGCTTGGGGATAAGGTGAATGTGTAGATATGAACAATTAGTGAAGAGGAAACAAGACAGGAGCTAACATCATCACAATTTTGGACAGATTGTAGATACTTGAAAGCTACTTACTGATGCATTAATTAAATAATTTAGAAAGCTATTTGGACTTTTATTTGAGTACTTGCAGGTTCTATTGACAGCAGCCATTTTAAACCTAGCTGTTGATTCACTGACCTGTTATTATTAACTCAGGTAGCACTTATTTGTGATGAAAGGCATATAGATTTATTCAGACTCTTGTCAGAAACCTCAATTCTGGATCCTCCCAACTCACAACTGGACTGTGAACATTGATTACTCTCACATTCTTCACAGATTTGGGAAATTGGCTTGGATTTTTATTAACTGTGAAATGAAGAGGATGCTAATTAACATGACAAAAACTTCTACTTTGTGGTTTCCCATTTCTGTTACAGATTACTTAAATCAATACATGTGCAGTTTTCCAGTATTGCAACTGTATTTTAGTGTATTCGCTTACAGATCCATTAATGTAAGAGGAAACTTGTCTGCGTTTATGAGGATGGGTCTGTTATTCTCAATGTAAAACCTTTCAACATTTCCTAGTATAATTCTAACACTGACTGTGGGTTATAGTTTGTTCTGTCTTTTTTTGTTCTCTATAATGAATATCTTTGAGACATTGCTTTAAAATTACAGGATCCTATCCAACACTGCCTTAAGTTACCCAAATATTTACTCACACATTAGTTTGAGAGTTGTCACAATCATTTCAAGTCAGGAAACTGAGGCAGAGTTAAATCACTGCACTAATGAAAATAGAATACTTAGACAGACATTTTTTGGAAAGTATTAGATACAGTGGAGCACTGGACACCTAACAATGAGGTCAGGGAAGTTGGAGATGGTGAGATTTGTTTTTTCCCTCTGGCCATTTAAAGTTGAATTCCTCTTTGAAATACTCTTTGGCTCTTACATTTTGCTTTATACAGTCCAACAATACCAGACAAGTTTCCAAATACTTCTTTCTGAGATGCTTCGTACTTTCCTGGTAGGTTCAGAATTATCTTATGAACAGTGTATTGACAAGCTAATCTCTATCTTTTTAATATTTCACTCATTCCATGAGGAATGCCAAATGCTTTGTGATACTAACAATTTCATATATATATATATATATACACACATATATAATTTAAATTATTTATATATGTGTATATATATATATACACACACACATACATTATACATATAAGTGATTTATTAAGTGTCCTTTACATAGAAGCTAGTTTTGTAGTCAAAATAACATTGTAAGATTGGCAAGGCAATTATTTAGTCTGTTTTATCTCTGTTACATAGATGAACACAGAGATATGCAAAAAAAATAATGGCCTGTTCATGTTAAAATAGCTATTATAAGATAGAGTTAGAACATAAACTCAGGGTACAGTCAGATCTCCTAAGTGTTCCTACTTATAATTAACTCATAAATGAAGTGATATAATTTGAATATATGTAAATCTGCCATATTTGCAAACTGATACCAAATAAGTTGAACACAGCAAATAAAGAACAGTTGTTGTTAAGAGCATGAAGCTGGAGTCAGAAATTTAAACATGGGTCTTCTTTGACACTTAGCAGGTTACTAAGCCATTTTCTACATTACACATCTTCAAAATGAACATAAAATCCATTCTAACCTCATAAAACGATTGTGAGAATTAAAGGAAATAGTGCACAGTAAGTGTTTAACATGAGGGTAACATTAGTAAACAATACATTTTACATTTTATTAAAGTTTGTATCTAATATAAATGAATGTATTATAACTTGATATTGGTCATGGGTGGGCTAAGATTTGGGTTTTTTCCCTTTTTCTACTGAAATGTCCCTATCCAGAAGGTTAACTACCTTGCTTGGCAAATTTTCCAACACTCTCTATTTATAATCATTCCTTTCATACTCCCTACGAACTGTTTTTTATCTTTCATATATTACTGTCCTGTCTCCTCTATTAAGTTTTGCTCTTTGGGATATCTAATTTTGGTTTAAATCCTCCCTCTGATTTTAGTACAGGAGAGGAAGTTTGGCTCCCTGTAACTGTGTCATCTAATAGTACATCTTATGAGTACAACCTTGGAGATGATGAATAAATCACAAGACCTTACTACCACCTCAGCTCGTCAGCACAAGCACTATGTGCCAAACTGTATGTGCTTCCATGATATCACTCCACATATTCCTCATTATCTTTGCCCACAGAGATATAAATGTCAGTTTAGCTCAGCTGAAATCTCCAATGACTAAAAATGACTACGAAAATCTGAAAGTGACTGAATTTTCTTGCAATTAATTAAGATTTTTTTTTTTTTTTTTTTGCTGGTAGGAAAAATGGGAACGTGAGGAGATATGTATGTCAGTAACAGAAAATGAGTTATGACTTCCCATACCCAGGACTTCTGGCATATGTTCTCAACACACATAATGTGTGCATTGAATCATAACTCTGGTAGGGGGCTATTTGTTTAATATTTGTGCCTCCGTCTTCTGGAAACATGACAGGATTGTACTTCCTGGTCTCTTAGTGGCTGAGTGGTACTACAAGTCATAATTGGAAGGGAGAAGTGTCCCTTCTGAGACATAACATGAGACATAACACTTACTTCCTTGTGTAAGAGTCACCTGGATTCCTTTTCTCCTTTGTCCTCACAGCCACTAGCACCGAGTGACGTCTTCTCGGTCAGCCCGAGTCTCTGGATGTCCTGATCCGGTATAACCTGGTTTATTCTAATACAGAAACATGGAGGAGTTAAATTTCACCTCAGAGCAAAGTGTTAATGTTTATAGTCAAGTGCATTCGGCCCACATCCCCTGACAAGGGGCATAAAGATCCTGAAAATGCAACCTTCTACGATATTCATGCCTGACACATTCTCCCATGAGGAAAAGGGAAAGTGTAAGTGCTATGCCTGAACTGAGAGGAAGAAGATACACTACTGAGATTTGAAATTAATCTTTTTCCTTCAACGACAGCAGGTGTTATCCCTGGTAAAAAATAAAATAAAATAAGGAGTCACGTTGTAGTATTTAAGGATCACCTTGTTTGGCTATTCATGTTTTTTTGTCATTTTATCTTTACCACTAATTTCAAAATATGTATTATTATTGTCATTTCCCAAATCACAACCCTCCTCCCATCTCGAAGATGTAAAAAAATTTGTTCTTAATCAAGTGTCTAGTAAAGTGCTGAACCACAGTTTCAAGCCAGACCTGTCTGACTAAATTGGATAGATGCACTTGCCATCACTTGAGGCAGTCTCCCATAGAATGGAGATATGCCTGGAAAGAAGACCCCCAAATCCAATCATTCCTTAAGTATAAATCACTCTTTGGAGAAAAAATATTTCAAAGATTGTTTATTGTCACCTCTAAGCAACACTCTCATCAGAAGGCAAATTAACTTAATAGAAAAAGGGTGTGGTTAAAAACCTAATACACTCATGTATCCCTGAGTTCTACTGCAAGTCCCAGGGCTTATATTTTCTTAATTCATTGCCTCAGTTCTTTCATTTACTGAATCTAGTTTGTTAAATTATTTTTCATTGCACTATGATAACACTAGCAATGATATAAGGCTCTGTATGTTAAATTCAGGAGATATCTCTGATCAATCCCTTTCTGCTTAGATAAACATGGATATTTCTGTTATTTTTGTTTACAGTTTCCAACTAAATTTATTCTAATGTTGGTGTGTGCTTTCTATGTTGTACATATTTTATCTCTTTGAAATAAATATACACTTTTTTTGAAATAGTGTCCTTCTATGTCCTCTTCTGAGCATCTAGTTCTCAGAAACTCTTGACTTTCCTTGACTTAAAAAGAAATTATGTTATGACATTTGAATAATCATATTTTATTGCTTGGAATTATGCATATCACTCAAGTTCTCCATATATATTCTAATTTACAAAATCAGAAACTTCTACATACTATAAATGCATGATTCATATAAAGTAAGTTAACTTTGGAGTAGAATTAATGAGAAATCATTGAAAGCTTTTAAAGACTTAAATGACTGATACCCAAAGCTCAATATCTAGTCCTTAAAAATGATACAATATCCTGAAACAGAACTTCATAATCTCTCCATCTTTGCTAAAGGCTACTCCTGTGTTCTTTATATCAGAGAGCAACAGCCCTATATTCTAATGTATTTCACATAAGTTTAACTTCCTTCTTACCTTTAACCTCTTCATATCTATTTAATCACTAAGCTCTATTTTTATTCTTTTCCCCCTATATTTGTTAAATTTATCCCTCTTATTTCTTCCATTATGTTCAGTGACAGATCTTATTATGGTCTTGCCATGAACAGTGGAGCTGCCTTCTAACTGGTCTTCCTATTTCCTTTGTTGCCCATAATGTCAAACAAAATGCATTCATAGGCTGGATTCAAATGGATAGGGTATAATACAAACACATCATTTATCATTCACTTCCAGTGTTTCTCTAAACCTAATGTGACGAACTGTCAGTTGTTTTATCAGTCATGACACTTTTCTCCCTTGGGGGAACAGAAGTAGCCTAAGTTTTAAAAGTCCTGTTGACATCTTTGAGGTTCACTTTTCCAACCCAATCAACCCAAAGGATGATAAGTTCAACTCCTCAGCACATTTATAAATGTCTTATTGACTTGTTCCCAGAGCATTTTAATATAGACCAACAGAGGCTAATCTTTCATTAAACTTAATACTGTATTTACATTATATACATGCATGTACATATTATCCTTTTCATGATCTCAAATTATCTTCAACTCACCATACTCACCAAACAATAATATACCATGAATATGAATTGACAGTGTGGACTAAAAGAACAATCCTGACTTCACTGGCATTTCAAATGTTCTACTATGTTATTTCTTTTCCTGCAATAAAGCCTGGCAATATTTTATCTAATGATACACTCTCATTTTTCTCTGTGATTATCCCATATTTTCATGTATTCTTAGCTAGGTATTTTTAAACTCTAACCTACTTCTTAAGTCAATTTCGCTTCTTTTATTTCCTTTTATAGCTGGCATGGCTTGCCGGATGGGTATCCTCATCTCATCTCACCACCCCTTTTTTCCTTTCCCATGATTCCTACCCTATTTAAAAGTCTAAACCTAGTATCTGTGTGTGAGTGTGTACTGTGTTAAAAATTGACCCACTCAGCTTTGGATAAGTTTTATTACCTTTCTAAGGTATACACAGATTTTTTTCTTTTATTCATCACAAACAAAATTCTGAGATCCATCTTACTCTTTCTCTGAGTCTACTAATTTTCAGTGTGAGACCATTCCAGGTACAGGAAAGTTTTATTTTTGTCATGGTCCTGGAATTTGTGATGTCTGTCTTTTTTTGTTTCTACACCAACTAACAAGAGGACACAGCCTTTACAACTGCATTACCAGATTTCAGTATGTGGCACCAGTATTTACTCAAAATATGACAATGAGTCAATTATTTACTTAATCTGTACTTCACTTTCTTTATCTGAAAAACAGGAGTAGTATTAGCTACTTATATGATTTTTGGGTGGATAATATGATCTTTGTCCTGAGAGAAGAGAAAGGAGTACAAGAAAGGAGGGATGAAGGAGGGGAAGAACTTTTAAAAACATATTCTAAGAAATTTTCTGCATCTGTGGATGTTTTATTGCCCTTGTCTAGCTTGGATTAACACATAGTCTACAGGCACACATCTGATCATCTACATTTGCTCTCTTACAGCACTAAACTATGTTTTCTACCTTTATCTTGCATCTACCTACCACTTCAGCATTTTATTAAAAAAAATAATAATAATAAAGGGAGAAATGTGGGATCCACATATAAATCAAGTATAAAAATCAAACGAATATTCATATTTGACCTGATTGTTTATAGATCATAATGTGTGATCAAAACTGAAAGTTTCTGTGATGACTGCCTTTGTACTGTTCACCATGTAAGAACTTATTCACTATGTAAGAATTTGTTCACCATGTAAGAACTTGTTCATTATGCTTCAGAAGATTGGAGACTGATGAAAATTAGGCTTGGGGTGGTGGATTAATGATTGTGCATTGAGCATTGACTCCCCTATACAGAATTTTATTGTTGTTAACAACCATTTGATCAATAAATATGAGAGATGCCCTCTCAAAAAAAAAAACATATTCTAAGAGAGAGCTGTATTTCTAGTTTCCAGAATAATTCATTAAATTATAATACTAGATAATTTTTTGAGTGTTATGATTTCAACATCACATCCCTTTCTATATATGTTTTTACATATTATTTATAAATCATTCCAAAATAAATATTTCTATGTATTAACTTCTTGGACCACTAGTTCAATGCCATGTTGGCAGAAATGTGCTTTGTTTTTATTAATAATAGCCTTTTCATAGCTCATCTTACATAACTACCTTTGATTTTTGGATTGAGCAAAATTACTGCTCATTATGTTCAGCTGATACTAGCACTACATTACCAATTAATGTATTTTTGTCAGATTTCTTTTTTCCCTTAACATGACATTCATATAACAATTAGTGTTGCAGTCTTAAGGAAGCCATCATATTGATGCCAAAACAATCTTCTACTCCATCCATCACTGACACTTTCGCTGTATCTTTTCTTTGTCCTTCAGTTAGTATTTGTGATGATAAAATCATCACATGCAAGAAACTGACCCAATTACCCAATAAACTTTAGCTGCAATAACATGTTGTATACTTGAAAGAAGTTAATATTTAGAAATCATTGTTTGCTCATAAAAACAGAATTTAGAAGAAGATAGGGATGTGAAGACCACAAAAGCAATTTAGGAAACGACTCAGAACAATATAATATTTCAAATGAACCCAGAAACCAGTTTGAAATATACTTGGTGGCAATTATGTTGAGAACAAGCCTAAAGCCTTATTGTGTCAAAAACTGTGTTTTCATTTATGCTTCTCTATTTCTTTAATATGTAGTAAAATTTAATCCATAAACACTGTGTAAGAATAGATATAAATAAATTCATGTAATTGCCATTTATATAAGTGGAAAGGTAAGAAGCTGTTATTCAGAATTAAGTTCTAGCCCAAATTCTAAACGAAATTAGTTGAATCCTTGGGAAATGGTATAGTTATGATTGCTTTATATTGAAGACTTCAGCTTATCTCACAGGACTGCAGAGAGATCAAAATGAAAAAAATGGAAATGCTATGTAAATTAATGAACTTAATTCTTCCTTTAGAGAAACAGTATGAGCCTCTTCTGCTCCTCAGTTTAATTTCAATCATATGGCTGGACACAGTTCCTATAGGGTTTAGAGGCCAAGCTAAGGGGAGGAAAAGGCAAAGCTCACCAAACCTCTTTGATCAACCCTACATCCTTGATCCCAAGTATATGATGGGGTGGGGGGTGGTGAGAGGGGTGGAAATTTGGATCTTTTCTTATTGAAGAATTATCTGAATCAAGTTCTAGCTCACAGCAGTCCACAAAAGGACCTAGTATAGACCTGAATTCAAAGGTCACCCCTACTATTTATAAGTCAGATTCCTTTGAGAATGTAACATGAAGTTCTAAATTTTCATTCAGTTTCCTAATCAGACAAATGGAGTCGTTTTGAGGAATAAGAAAAAAGTATATAAAACACTTCATTACCTAAAATAGAGTAGTTTCATCAATTATTAGATGTCACCTCTATGCTTTACTTATCCACAGAAGAAATCAATTCTTTCTTCTAAGTAACACTTCGAGAAATACCACTTCATGTATTTAAACCACACAATCTTACAATAAATCATTTCCAGATTATTTGTCCCATTTTCTTCAAGCATGCTTTTAATTAACAGAAAATGTTCATGTAATTTATGTGATAATTTCTCCCAAATTCATAATTTTTTAGGCATTTTCACTGTCCTTGATTTCATGATGACTGAATGCAAGAGGAATACTTGTGGTCTCAAAACATATTTGCAGTGCATTCCTCATACATGTACACTTATTGATCCTTTGATCTTGAAATGTCATGCTTTACTTTGTCCCTTTCTGAAACCTGCAGAGTGCTCAGCTGCATATTTTTCTCACTTGACAATTTTGAAATATCAGACCACAAGCAAAACACTTATATTTTCATAAAGAAGAGGGTCAATGTTTTATATTTTCACTCAAACATTTTCCTTTATTCTTTTACCAGGTGGATATTTTCCACCCACTTATGATTTTTTGTTAGGTAAAGATTTACTACTATCTGAGTTGTACCCTACCCTACCTCTATTTTTAGCACTTGCATTATGGATTTCATTAGTTAGTTGAATGGAATGATCATTTTACATGATTTCTGAGGTCTATAACCCTTCCAAATATACTATTCAAATGATATGCCAACTTAGAAACTATGTCATTTGTGAATATGATCAATATGACATCCATTGTTAACAACATGCTATAAAAGTAGATTAGGGAGAACAATATGTAAGGTCCTGAGGTAATCACTAGAAAGTCACCCAACCAGTTGACCAAATTTGCATTCACATTAAGGCAAAAATTGTTCAATTGACTTCTGATCCAATAAATTGCTGTTGCATCTCACCTGTACTTTCCTTTGCAGCTTCAAGTGTCTCATAAGAAGTATTATGAAATGCCTCAGTAATCTCTGTGTCTATCTGATTTTTGCAATAACTACTGATCTACTACATTTCCCAAGGAAATGAATGGGTTTAATATTACATAGCCTGTTAAAGTGAACCTAAGCTTATGTTAATTGTCTTTGGTTATAGAGTCTTGCCCAGGATTAAATGAGCCAGTCCAAAGCTGGTTTATTTCATTTGAGCATCCATTGCAAAAGTCAACAAAATAGTTGCCAATTTTACAGAGTATTCTCCTATTTATAACAATGATTCAATGATCACAAATGACCATTCAGAGATCCTGCTTATTGTTTTTTTCACTCTGGTATCAAATTTGTTGGGGACTTGAAATGAATCAAACAGCTAGTTGTTCACATAAAATATCTTGATTCATCATGAGCATTGTCTTGAGAAACTGTCTCTGGTATTTCTGTTTGTGCTTCTATTTTAGTCCAGTGCTCATTTTATTTGACATAGAAGACAAAAGCCATATATGTGGATTAAGACGTTCTGCTTTTCTATGTAATTCATCATTTGGCAGCTACAATTTTTCTTTGGAAAAGCTCAAATGTAAGTAAAATAAGAAAATCATCACAGCTACAGTTGGCCACAATGAATTATCTTTTCTTTGATTTTTTGTGCTAAAAATAACAAAAGAGTGTTTTTGTTTAACTTAGCAATTTTTCCACCCCAGCTCATTTTGGTGTCCCAAATGCTAATTAATTACTATTTTTATTATTGTTATTTTACTTTACACTCTTTGTAATATTTATCTTTGATTAACTTTCTACCTGTTTGTGTATGCTTTTGAAACGTATTACATGCACAGTCTCCTTGCAGATTATACATCACATTAAGTCTGAAGAATAAATTCAAATTTCATTTCTACAAATTCATTGTTTATTCCTGGAAAAGTCAGTGATTTTCTTAGAGACTTAGTTTTATTATCTGTGAAATGAATTCAGTAAAAACACCTACCTCAACCTGTAGGCATAAAAACTATTACTTGGGTCATGTTAGTAACATGTAGTTGGCCAAATAAGTCACATGGCTAATCAGATCAATATCATTAAATATCAAAGAAGGAAGGGAATCAAGAATTGGAAACACTCAAATCTCTCCTTCAAAGGCATAGTCCATATAGAAAACCTCTTTCCTTGAGCTATCCAAATAAAATGTGATAATTTTTTATATATATGGCTAAACATGAAACCTAGAATTGCAAGTCTTCAAATGCCGGAAATTAAGACCTCAAAGCCATAGATACGAGAGTTTTTGAAGCCCATAAAAATCACCATGGTATTGAAATTGGATATATAACCAGTGAGGGAAGGAAGGGGAGGGAGTAGAAATAAAACAATAGTCCATGCCTTGTTCTTTATTAAGCATGGGGAAATGATTGGGGAGAGTACTTTATTAGGTTAAATAAAACAGCTTAGTCTTATGTATGGGTTTTTTATCCTATATACTGCTTTGAAATTAACTCTCACCTTGCACCATGCACAAAAATAATTCAAAATGAATTAAAGATTTAAATGTAAAACCTGACATCATAAAACTCCTAGAAGCAAATACAGGGGAAAAAGCTCCTTAACATGGATCTTGTTAGTTTTTTTTATATGAGCTCAAATGCAAGGCAACAAAAACAAAACAAACCAACCAACTACATGTTGCTACATCAAACTAGAAGGCTCTGCACAGCAAAGGAAAAATAACCTGAGAAAAATGAAGAGATTATTTACAGAATGGGAGAAAATATTTCTAAACCATACATCTGATAAGGGAATATTATCCAAAATATGTAAAGCCATATAATTTAGCATCAGTAAAACAACTAGCTCACCTTAATAATGGGAACATTATAAAGCTGTACTAGTCAACATTATGTGGTATTGATGAAAGTATATACAAATAGGTCAAAGGAGCAGAATAGAAAGCCTGGAAATAAACCCAAGTAAATATGGCCAACTGATCTTCGACAAAGGAGCAAGTGAAATACAACAGAATAAATGGTCTTTTCAACAAATGGTGCTGGAATAACTGGGCATACAGATGCAAAATAATGAATATAGATAGAGATCTCACATTTTTTACAAAAGCTAATGCAAAATAGATCATAAAATTAAATGTAAAATGCAAAACTATAAAATTCCTAGAAGATAACTTAGGAGAAAACACAGATGAACTTGGCTATGGTAATGATTTTTTAGATACAATGGAAAAGGAACAATCTATAAAAGAAATGATTGATAAGCTGGACTTGATTAAATTTAGAAGTTTCTGCTCTATGAAAGACAATGTCAGGAGAATGAGAAGACAAGTCACACTGGAAGAATATATATTCAAAAGACACATCTGATAAAGGACTGTTTTCCAAAATATACAAACAACACTTAAATTCAAAGAACACAAAATACTCTGATAAAAAATGGGCCAAAGATTTTAATACCTCACCAATGAAGACAGATGGAAAATAATCATGTGAAAAGATGTTTAAATTATAAGTCATCAGGTAAATGCAAATTAAAGCAATGAGATACATACACTGATGAGAATGGCCAAAATGTAGAACACTGACACCACTAAATGCTGACAAGGATGTGGAGCAATAAGAACACTCATTCATTGTTGGTGGAAATACAAAATGGTACAGCCACTTTGGAAGACAATTTCAGAATTTTTTACAAAACTAAACATACTCTTACTGTATAATCCAGCAATCGTACTTCTTAGTATTTATCCAAAGGATTTGAAAACTTATGTTCAGACAAAAACCTGCAGACAGATGTTTATGACAGCTTTATTAATAGTTGCCAAATCTTGAAGCAATCAAGATTTCTTTCAGTAGCTTAATGGATAAAGTGTGGTATATCTAGACAATGGCATATTATTTATTACTACAAAGAAATGAGCTATGAAGCTATGAACAGATACACTGGGAATTTTAATGCATTTAACTGAGTGAAAGAAGCCAATCTTAAAAGGCTACACACTGTATGATTCCAACTATATGACATTTGGAAGAGGTAAAATTATGGCTACAATAAAAAGGTCAGTGGATTCCAGGGGTGAGGATGGGAGACAGAAGAACAGGAAGAGTGCAGAAGATTTTTATGGCAGTGAAAATATTCTGTATGTTATCATAATGATGGATATATTATTATCAATTTGTCCAAATCCATAGAATTTACAGCACCGAGAGTGAACAATGATGTACACAACGGAGATTGGGTGATTATGATGTGTCAAAGTGTGTTCACCAATTGTAACAAATGTACCACTCTGAGGAGAGATGTTGGTAATGAGGGAGGCTATTGCAAGTGTAGGGGCAAGCAGTATATGAAAATTCTCTACCTTCCCCTCAATTGTGCTATGAACCAAAACTGCCGTGGAAAAATTAAGTTTTGATTTAAAAAATAAAACACTTCTTAAAAACTTGTATTCTAAGGAAATATTAAAAAGTAATGAAAGTAAATGTCACAAAGTGGCCATGAAGTGTGCACTTTCATGTACAATGAAGAGTGATAGACCCTTATTCTTTTATTTTTGAAAAAAATAATCTGTTTGGGGAAAGAGAGTTGACTAGGAAAATCATTTTACCACTCTGTCCATACTGTTTGCTTTTGGCTCAGACATAACCATGACCCCTGGTTGGAGAATACGCAGCCAATGAAGCCATGAAGGTAGTTTCTTAGAGCTGTTTTTTAAAAAGTGATGGCAACTTGTCACCTTAGACTGGTAGCTGGAGATGGGAGAGGAATGAGAGATATTCCCACTTATAACTAATCACTACTTTTCAAAAAGGTTAAAGGATAGAAGTTTTCAGAAACATGGGTACTTTGGATCATGGCCTCCTTGGAATAGCTATCTGGAAACTACATGAAACTTTTGACCTTTATTATCCTACAGTTTGCCTATTTGCAAACAATAGAATATCACTTCCTTATACCCACAACAATCTAAATTCTGATCCATTCACACACAAAAATGTAGTTGAGTTCACCCAATGGATAGCATTTTTCTGAACAGTATTCTATCTCAGTCATAGCCTTGGACCCCTATGGTAGAAACCACTGGCAATGCAGCAGAGCTAAAAACTAGTGTCCAATTAGGGAATTCCATAGAATTGAGAAACTGTGGCAATGAGGAACAGGGCAAAATTCGATCTGGATTAAGTGGAGGTGAAGTTAATTCCTCCATTTTTCAGAAGACTGTATGAGTTTTCAATTCAAATCTACTGAATTAGGGAGAACCAATATATTTAATGTATTTACTGGTGATATACTGATCACCTAGTAATCACTTAACATATACAGTTGACACATTTTTATAAACATTCTAATAATTGAAATAAAGATATACACATTTATTGGTTACTATGTATGTGCTAAGGACTATGATAGATGCTTCTGTCCTGTAACTTAAATACTCAATATAGGTGTATTTATTCACATTTCCCATTTAAGCAGTTTTTCCCATTTAGGTAGGTTTTTTTGCATAGGTATTACATGCCAGAAGCAGATGAAGCACTATTTAATACAACCTTATCATAGTTTATGGAAATATAATTATACAGGTGAAAGATTCCTGAGAAATGACATAGTCAAACATTGTATAGGTACAGTGGTGCTACTGCATAAATCTTGAAACTTCTTAACATAAGTATTCATTAGCACACATCTCCATTGTGTGTCTTAGTTTGTTAGCAATGTCTTTATACTGCATGGAGATGGCTCCCTGAAATTTTTATCTAACCAATCTTAGTTTTTACCTCTAGAATTACATGCAAAACTTCAAAATCTTGTTCCACATGGACTCTAAGCTTCCTATAACTGAAGATAAAGTAATAATCTCTCTTAAGACTCATCTCCCCTGTGGCCTCAGCTATAGTAATGGATTCCTCATTTTAAAGATTTTGTTGTACAATTATTATTGTCCTATATGAATAATTTAACTTGTAACATCCAATACTAATTATATTACATAATTGACAATATGTTATATATTCACTACATATATATATTCACTACATATTAAATAATTAATTTCAGATTTGAATTTAGTATTAGTCTATGATTTTGCTTATCCTGTGTTGTATAGCATACTAATGCATGTTTTCTTTTGTTCACATTTTCCCCAAGTCTTTCGAGATGACTTTGACTAGTTTCTGTCATCCAGAAACTAGTTCTCACCCTCACTGTTTGAACTCACTAGTGAATCAGGCATTTTGCTGCAACTAATAACTTTTATAAAATGTGAGTTATTTATATTACCAGTATTACAGTGAGTCATTAATTAATTTACATTCAATGTTTTTTATTAAATAACAAAGAAAATATGAAATTGTCCATAATTTTTGAACCATGCAAGACAGCTATACTGTGACTATCAAACATTGTGTATCTTGATTTAAAAAAAGATAGGCAAGCAGATAGATACAAAATCCACTAACAATATGTGGCATTATTTAAAGTTCTGTTTTATTTTTCCAAAAAACATTAGAATTTGATGTTTATTTTCTTAAGGTATCATTGATAGACAGTGTTACAAAGGTTTCACATGAGCAACACTGTGGTTATTACATTCATCCATATTATCAAGCTCCCCCCACACACCCCATTGCAGTCACTGTCCATCAGCATAGTTGGATGCTAGAGAGTCACTACTTGTCTTCTCTGTGCTATACTGCCTGCCCCTGACCCCCCTACCTTATGTGTGCTAATCATAATGATCATTAATCCCCTTCTCCTTTCCCTCCCCAGCCACCCTTCCCACATCCTTCCTTTGGTAACCACTAGTCCCTTCTTGGAATCTCTGAGTCTGCTGTTGCTTTGTTCCTTCAGTTTTGCTTTGCTGTAATACTCTACAAGTGAGTGAAATAATTTGATACTTATCTTTCGCCACCTGGCTTATTTCACTGAGCATAATACCCTCTAGCTCTATCCATGTTGCTGCAAATGGTAGGATTTCTTTTCTTTTTATGGCTGAATAATATTCCATTGTGTATATGTCTTCTTTATCCATTCATCTGCTGATGGACACTTAGGTTGCTTCCATATCTTGGCTATTGTAAATAGTGCTGTGACAAACATAGGGGTGCATATATCTTTTTGAATCAGGGATATTGTTTTCTTTGAATAAATTCCTAGGAATGGAATTACTGGGTCAAAAGGTATTTCTATTTTTAGTTTGTGGAGGAAACTCCATATTACTTTCCACAATGGTTGAACTAATTTACATTCCCACCAACAAAGTAGGAGGATTTCCCTTTCTACTTATCCTTGCCAGCATTTGTTGTTTCTTGTCTTTTGGATGTTGGCCATCCTAATTGGTGTGAGGTGATACCTCACTGTGGTTTTAATTTGCATTTCACTGATAATCAGCGATGTGGAGCATCCTTTCATGTGCCTGTTGGCCATCTGAATTTCTTATTTGAAGAAGCGTCTGTTCAGATCCTCAACCCACATACATGTTAATTGGGTTATTTGTTCTTTGGGTGTTGAGGTATGTGAGTTTTTTATATATTTTGGATGTTAACCCCTTATCAAACAAGTCATTTATGACTATATTCTCCCATACTATAGGATGCCTTTTGTTCTACTGATGGTGTCGTTTGCTGTACAGAACCTTTATAGCTAGATGTAGTCCTGTTTGTTTTGGGGGGATTCTTTAGGGTTCTTTATTTACAATATCATATCATCTGCAAATAGTGACAGATTAACTTCTTCATCAACAATCTGGACGCTTTTTATTTCTTTGTGTTGTCTGACTGCCATGGCTAGGACCTCCAGTACTATGTTGAATAAAAGTGGGGAGAGTGGGAATCCTTGTCTTGCTCCTGATCTTAGAGGAAAAGCTTTCACCTTTTCTCTGTCAAGAATGATGTTGGCCGTGGGTTTGTCATATATGGCCTTTATTATGTTGAGGTACTTGCTCTCTATACCCATTTTGTTGAGAGTTTACATCATGAATGGATGTTGAATTTTGTCGAATGCATTTTTAGCATCTATTGAGATGATCATGTGATTTCTGTCTTTTGTTGATGTGGTGTATGATGTTGATAGATTTTTTAATATTGTACTATCCTTGTATCCTTGGAATAAATCCTACTTGATCTTGATGGATGATGTTTTTGATGTATTTTTGAATTTGATTTGCTAATATGTTTTGAGGATTTTTGCATTTATGTTCATTGGGCATACTGGTCTGTAATTTTCTTTTTTTGTGGTGTCTTTGCCTCGTTTTGGTATTAGAATAATGCTGGCCTCATAAAATGAGTTAAGAAGTATTCCCTCCTCTTCTACTTTTTGGAAACTTTAAGGAGGATGGGTATTAGGTCTTCACTAAATGTTTGATAAAATTCAGTGGCCAAGACATCTGGCCTGGGGGTTTTGTTTTTGGGTAGTTTTTTGATTATTGATTCAATTTCATTGCTGGTAATTGGTCTGTTCAGATTTTCTGTTTCTTGCTTGGTCAGCCTTGGGAGGTTGTATTTTTCTAGAAAGTTGTCCATTTCTTCTAGACTATTGTTTGTTAGCATATAGTTTTTCATAAGTATGCTCTAATAATTCTTTGTATTTCTGTGATGTCCATAGTGATTTTTCCTTTCTCATTTCTGATTCTGTTTATGTGTGTAGATTAATCTGGAAATTATTTAATTTGCTAATCTGGAAATTATTTAATCCCTGCTTCAAATTTAAATGATAATCTTTCCAGGCAGAGTATTCTTGGTTGGGGTCCCTTCTGTTTCATTGCATTAAATATATCATGCCATTCCTTTCTGGCCTGTGAGGTTTCTGCTGAGAAGTCTGATGATAGCCTGATGGGTTTTGCTTTGTAGGTGATCTTTTTTCTCTCTTTGGCTGCCTTTAATACCCTGTCCTTTTCTTTGAACTTTGTCATTTTAATTAGTATGTGTCTTAGTGTTGTCTCCCTCAGGTCCCTTGTGTTGGGAGATCTTAACACATTCATGGCCTGAGAGACTATTTCCTTCCCCAGATTGGGGGTGTTTTCACCAATTATATCCTCAAAGAGACTTTCTATGCCTTTCTCTCTCTCTTCTTCTGTTACTCTCATAATGCAAATGTTGTTCCATTTGGGTTGGTCACACAATTCTCTTAATATTCTTTCATTCCCAGAGTTCATTTTTTCTGTCTGTGTCTAAGCTTCTTTGTATTCCTGTTCTCTAATTTCTTTTCCATTTACCATTTCCTCTGCTTCATCTAATCTGCTTAAATCCCTCCATTTGTATATTTCACTTCAGATACTGTATTTTTCAGTTTCTATGTCTTTGTTAAAGTCCTCCCTGAAGTCTTGAATATTTTTCTGTACTTCCATGAGCATGTTTATGATTTTTATTTTGAAATCTTTATCAGGAAGATTGATAATTTCATTTTCACTTTAGCTCTCTTTCTGGTGTTTGAGGGATTTTGGTTTGTACTAGGTTCTATTGCCATTTTATTTTCCTAATGATTACTATGGAATTATAACTTGTGTTGGCAGCACCCTCTGTGCATAGTTCTACTCTCTGGAGCTGCCCTGCTCCTGGAGTGATGTGGGGTTGCAGGTGCATGTTACCAGTGCCTTTTGGGAGGAAATAGCTTTTTCCTGCTTCCTGGCTGTAATACCTGCCTCCATTGTCAGGGTCATTGGGTCGAGTGCACAGGGAGGAGCCTCTATGCTATGCTCATGTAGCAGCATTACGTGGGGCTGCCCTCCCGCTGGCCTGGCACGATGGTGGGGACAGCATGTTTGCAAAATAGTGCTGGCCAGTAGGAAGGAGCAGCAGGCTGCATATTTCAGTGAGGGACCTTGGGGCTGTGCTGACAGCCAGGGGGATGGAGTGTGTGAAGCTCCTAAAATAACCCAACCTGGTGGGTTGAGTATGCTGAGACAATTTTGTCTACTTGTCCTTTCTCCTGAGCAGCTAGCTCTGTGAAATCCTTGCCACTTTAGCAGCCATGTTGCTGTTGGGAAGTAAAGTGCCTGCCTTCCTTTTTTCCTGGAGTGGCTAGTTGTGGATACCTGTTCTACATGAGAGGCTGGAATCTCAGTCTCTCCAAGTATTCCACTTCTCTTTGCTTTCCAACCCCTCTAATCTCCATAGTGCCATGAAATGCAGGTTAGTGCTCCCAAAGTAGATCTCCAGGGGTGAGTATTTAGCAATCCTGGGCTTCTATTCCCTCCCTGCTCTATTTCTCTATCTCCCACAGGCGATCTGGGATGGTGGAGTAAGGGCTTGGGTCCTGCTGGATTGCAGCTTTGCTACTTTACCCTTTTCTGTGAAGTCTTCTCTTTTCCCCAGATGTAGGCCATCTGTTTCAGCCTTCTTTCCAGTCACTCTTTCAGCATTAGTTGTACATGCTGTACTTTCATGTTGTATGTGGTTTTGGGAGGTTTCTGCCTCACTTCTCATGCCGCTATCTTGTTTAATCCACTTATGTGATTATTTTTGTAAATATGTATGAGGTTTTCTAGGTCCTATAGCCAGGATAAAAATTGCTGAGTTATAGTGTGTGTCTTTCTTTAAGTTTATTGAATATTTCAAAATGTTTTTCATATTCATTGTAGAAATATGTATGTTTACAACAGTGCATTTAAATCTTACAGCTTAATGTCCCTTAGTATTATTTCCAGTTTTATTGAATAAAAATTGACAAATAAAATTGTATGGGTTTAAGGAGTACAACGCAATGAATGATATATGTACATATTGTGAAACTATTAATACAATAAAGTTTAATATCTATCACCTAACAGAGATACACATTTTTTTCTTGTGATGAGAACTTTTAAAATCTAGTCTTTCATTAACTTTCAAATATACAACACAGTATTGCTCACAACAGTGATGATGTTGTACATTATATTCTCAGAACTTATTTATCTTATAACTGGAAATTTGTATACTTTGATCCATTTCACCCATCCCCCAACTCTCAGTTCTGGCAACCATCAATTTGTTCTCTGTTTCTATGAAATAGGTTTTTTAAAATTCCACATATAAGTGAGATCATACAGTATTTGTCTTTCATGGTCTGGTTTATGTCACTTTGCATAATGTCCTCAAGGTCCATTTATGTTGTTGAAAAATGCAGCATTTCCTTTTTAATGGCTGAATAATATTCCATTGTGTATATGTCTATCTCCCATTTTCTTTAACCATTCATCATTTATCAATAGTTCCTGTGTCTTAGCTCTTGTAAATAATACTTCAATGAACATGGAGGGTGCAGATATCTTTTCAAGTATTTCATTTCCATTAGTTAAATACCCAGAAGATGGATTGGTGGATCATATGAATAGTCCTATTTCTGATGTTTTTTTTTTTTTTTGAGAGGGCATCTCTCATATTTATTGATCAAATGGTTGTTAACAACAATAAAATTCAGTATAGGGGGGTCAATGCTCAATGTACAATCATTAATCCATCTCAAGCCTAATTCTCGTCAGTCTCCAATCTTCTGAAGCATAACGAACAAGTTCTTACATGGTGAACGAATTCTTACATAGTGAATAAATTCTTACATGGTGAACAGTACAAGGGCATTCATCACAGAAACTTTCGGTTTTGATCACGCATTACGAACTATAAACAATCAGGTCAAATATGAATATTCATTTGATTTTTATACTTGATTTAAATGTTGATCCGACATTTCTCCCTCTATTATTATTACTATTTTTATTTTTAATAAAATGCTGAAGTGGTAGGTAGATGCAAGATAAAGGTAGAAAACATAGTTTAGTGCTGTAAGAGGGCAAATGTAGATGATCAGATGATCAGGTGTGTGCCTATGGACTAAGTATTAATCCAGGCTAGACAAGGGCAGCAAGACATCCACGGATGCAGAAAATTTCTCTCAAAGCAGGGGGGGGTGAGGTTCTGAGCCTCACCTCTGTTGATTCCCAAATTCTCACCTGATGGCCCCCCTGCGACTGTGCCTGTCTTAGGTTGTTCCTCCCTTGAGGAATCTTACCTGTCTCTGGCTAACCAGTCATCTTCCGGGGCCATACAGGGAAATGTAAAGTTGGTAAGTGAGAGAGAAGCCATATTGTTTGAAAAGGTTAGCTTTTTACTTCTTTGCAGATTTATGCCCTGTGACTTCTGTGCCCAGCACTTGTCTCGAGGTATCTTTACCACCTGGAGGAATTATGATACTCGGTAAATTCAATATGAGGCACGAATTCTATTTAAGGGTTGTAATTAGGAAGGAAGAAGAAAAGCTATAGATGTAGCATATGGAAGGAAACATGGGAGGATTAATTATTTCTTTGACATATCTTCTTGTAGAGTACCTTAAGTATGTATAGGTTTTAAACTACTAACTAATTTGCACACACATATTAACATAATAGGAATACGGTGACATAAACAAAGCAAATCTATAATTACCATCCATCTTCAGTGAAGCCAAGAAAACCATTTAGGCACCCTAGGCATTTGTGAAAATTTATCTATGATATGATGGATATTGTCCAATTGTACTTGAACAGTCTGAGAAAAATCAGACAAATTAAAGCAGCCCATTTCTGGGATCTGTTCACATCCCATATGTTCTTTTAACCGTAGATAGTCTATAGTCATGAGATTTTGGAGTGCTACAACTTGCACCCCTCCCAACTCCTGGTTGAGTTCCAACAGTACAGATCTGGTCAAATTTGTTGTCTCACTGTATACACATGCCAGCCTAGACATCTCCCTCCTCATTCCAATGGCAAGTCCAGGAGACGGTGGGCTGGATGCAGCCAAACCCGCAGCATCGTCCAGATCCCTGTGGAGGCTTTTTGATGATCATCCCCCGGCACAAGTCCTCTAGAGAGTGCTGATGCCGGAAGCTCCTCCTCATATCCTATCTTAGTTCATTTTCTGGGTATCCAAGCTAGGCCTTGATCTTCTGCATAGAAACAAACAGACCTTTGCCCACACTTTGACATGCCCTCTATACCACTGTGCAGAACTCATTGTAGGTCAGCACACAGTAACTGCTTTTTTTTTTTTTTATTAAGAGAAAGGAATATTATCAGAAAAGAGTACCTCCATAGCTGATCATCTGACACCCTTTAAGTGATCAACATTAAGGATATTTAAAGCATGCGTTGATCTTTGATTTACCAATAGTTTTATCCAATTAAGGAGTAATCCCCCTTTTCTTTCTTTCTTTTTTCTTTCTTTCTTTCTTTCTTTCTTTCTTTCTTTCTTTCTTTCTTTCTTTCTTTCTTTCTTTCTTTCTTTCTTTCTTTCTTCTTTTTTTTTTAATTTTTAATCTACACTTACATGAAGAATACTATGTTTACTATGCTCTCCCCTATATCAGGTCCCCCCTAACAACCACATTACGGTTACTGTCCATCAGCTTAGCAAAATGTTGTAGAGTCACTACTTGTCCTCTCTGTGTTGTGCTGCCCACCCTCCCCTTTCTCCCTCCCCCCCATGCATGCTAATCTTAATACCCCCCTTCTTCTCCCCCCCCCTTATCCCTCCCTGCCCACCCATCCTCCCCAGTTCCTTTCCCTTTGGTACCTGTTAGTCCATTTTTGGGTTCTGTAATTCCACTGCTGTTTTGTTCCTTCAGTTTTTCCTTTGTTCCTATACTCCTCAGATGAGTGAAATCATTTGGTATTTCTCTTTCTCTGCTTGGCTTATTTCACTGAGCATAATACTCTCCAGCTCCATCCATGTTGCTGCAAATGGTTGGATTTTTCCACTTCTTATGGCTGAGTAGTATTCCATTGTGTATATGTACCACATCTTCTTTATCCATTCATCTACCGATGGACATTTAGGTTGCTTCCAATTCTTGGCTATTGTAAATAGTGCTGCGATAAACATAGGGGTGCATCTGTCTTTCTCAAACTTGATTGCTGTGTTCTTAGGGTAAATTCCTAGGAGTGGAATTCCTGGGTCAAATGGTAGGTCTGTTTTGAGCATTTGGATGAACCTCCATACTGCTTTCCACAATGGTTGAACTAATTTACATTCCCACCAGCAGTGTAGGAGGGTTCCCCTTTCTCCACAGCCTCGCCAACATTTGTTGTTGTTTGTCTTTTGGATGGCAGCTATCCTTACTGGTGTGAGGTGATACCTCATTGTAGTTTTAATTTGCATTTCTCTGATAATTAGCGATGTGGAGCATCTTTACATGTGTCTGTTGGCCATCTGTAATTCTTTTTTAGAGAACTGTCTGTTCAGTTTCTCTGCCCATTTTTTAATTGGGTTATTTGTTTTTTGTTTGTTGAGGTGTGTGAGCTCTTTATATATTCTGGACGTCAAGCCTTTACGGATCTGTCATTTTCAAATATATTCTGTAGGGTTCCTTTTTGTTCTATTGATGGTGTCTTTCGCTGTACAGAAGCTTTTCAGCTTAATGTAGTCCCACTTGCTCATTTTTGCTGTTGTTTTCCTTGCCCGGGGAGATATGTTCAAGAAGAGGTCACTCATGTTTATGTCTAAGAGGTTTTTGCCTATGTTTTTTTTCCAAGAGTTTAATGGTTTCATGGCTTACATTCAGGTCTTTGATCCATTTTGAGTTTACCTTTGTATATGGGGTTAGACAGTGGTCCAGTTTCATTCTCCTACATGTAGCTGTCTAGTTTTGCCAGCACCATCTGTTGAAGAGACTGTCGTTTTGCCATTGTATGTCCATGGCTCCTTTATCAAATATTAATTGACCATATTTGTTTGGGTTAATTTCTGGAGTCTCTAATCTGTTCCACTGGTCTGTGGCTCTGTTCTTGTGCCAGTACCAAATTGTCTTGATTACTATGGCTTTGTAGTAGAGCTTGAAGTTGGGGAGTGAGATCCCCCCTACTTTATTCTTCTTTTTCAGGATTGCTTTGGCTATTCGGGGACTTTGGTGTTTCCATATGAATTTTTGAATTATTTGTTCCAATTCATTGAAGAATGTTGCTGGTAGTTTCATAGGGATTGCATCAAATCTGTATATAGCTTTGGTCAGGATGGCCATTTTGATGATATTAATTCTTCCTAGCCACGAGCATGGGATGTGTTTCCATTTATTAGTGTCCCCTTTAATTTCTCTTAAGAGTGACTTGTAGTTTTCAGAGTATAAGTCTTTCACTTCTTTGGTTAGGTTTATTCCTAGGTATTTTATTCTTTTTGATGCAAAGGTGAATGGAATTGTTTTCCTGATTTCTCTTTCTATTGATTCATTGTTAGTGTATAGGAAAGCTACAGATTTCTGTGTGTTAATTTTGTATCCTGCAACTTTGCTGTATTCCGATATCAGTTCTAGTAGTTTTGGAGTGTAGTCTTTAGGGTTTTTTATGTACAGTATCATATCATCTGCAAATAGTGACAGTTTAACTTCTTCTTTACCAATCTGGATTCCTTGTATTTCTTTGTTTTGTCTGATTGCCATGGCTAGGACCTCCAGTACGATGTTAAATAACAGTGGGGAGAGTGGGCATCCCTGTCTGGTTCCCGATCTCAGAGGAAAAGCTTTCAGCTTCTCGCTGTTCAGTATAATGCTGGCTGTGCGTTTATCATATATGGCCTTTATTATGTTGAGGTACTTGCCCTCTATTCCCATTTTGCTGAGAGTTTTTATCATGAATGGATGTTGAATTTTGTCAAATGCTTTTTCAGCATCTATGGAGATGATCATGTGGTTTTTGTCTTTCTTTTTGTTGATGTGGTGGATGATGTTGATGGATTTTCGAATGTTGTACTATGCTTGCATCCCTGGGATGAACCCCACTTGGTCATGGTGTATGATCCTTTTGATATACTGTTGAATTCTGTTTGCTCATATTTTATTGAGTATTTTTGCATCAACATTCATCAGGGATATTGGTCTGTAATTTTCTTTTTTGGTGGGGTCTTTGCCTGGTTTTGGTATTAGGGTGATGTTGGCTTCATAGAATGAGTTTGGGAGTATTCCCTCTTCTTCTATTTTGTGGAACACTTTAAGGAGAATGGGTATTATGTCTTCTCTGTGTGTCTGATAAAATTCCGAAGTAAATCCGTCCGGCCCCGGGGTTTTGTTCTTAGGTAGTTTTTTGATTACCGTTTCAATTTCTTTGGTCGTAATTGGTTTGTTTAACTTTTGTGTTTCTTCCTTGGTCAGTCTTGGGAGGTTGTATTTTTCTAGGAAGTTGTCCATTTCTTCTAGGTTTTCCAGCTTGCTGGCATATAGGTTTTCATAGTAGTCTTTAATAATTCTTTGTATTTCTGTGGAGTCTGTTGTGATTTTTCCATTCTCATTTCTGATTATGTTGATTTGTGTTGATTCTCTTTTTCTCTTAATAAGTTGGGCTAGACGCTTATCTATTTTGTTTATTTTCTCAAAGAACCAGCTCTTGGTTTCATTGATTTTTGCTATTGTTTTATTCTTCCCAATTTTGTTTATTTCATCTCTGATCTTTATTATGTCCCTTCTTCTGCTGACTTTAGGCCTCATTTGTTCTTGTTTTTCCAGTTTTGATAATTGTGATGTTAGACTATTCATTTGGGATTTTTCTTCCTTCTTCAAGTGTGCCTGGATTGCTATATACTTTCCTCTTAAGACTGCTTTCGCTGCGTCCCACAGAAGTTGGGGCTTAGTGTTGTTGTTGTCATTTGTTTCTATATATTCTTTGATCTCTATTTTGATTTGTTCATTGATCCATTGATTATTTAGTAGCATGTTGTTAAGCCTCCATGTGTTTGTGAGCCTTTTTGTTTTCTTTGTAGAATTTATTTCTACTTTTATACCTTTGTGGTCTGAAAAATTGGTTGGTAGAATTTCAATATTTTGGAATTTACTGAGGCTCTTTTTGTGAGCTAGTATGTGGTCTATTCTGGAGAATGTTCCATGTGCACTTGAGAAGAATGTATATCCTGTTGCTTTTGGATGTAGAGTTCTATAGATGTCTATTAGGTCCATCTGTTCTAGTGTGTTGTTCAGTGACTGTGTGACCTTACTTATTTTCTGCCCAGTGGATCTATCCTTTGGGGTGAGTGGTGTGTTGAAGTCTCCTACAATGAATGCATTGCAGTCTATTTCCCTCTTTAGTTCTGTTAGTATTTGCTTCACATATGCTGGTGCTCCTGTATTGGGTGCATATATATTTAGAATGGTTATATCCTCTTGTTGGACTGAGCCCTTTATCATTATGTAGTATCCTTCTTTATCTTTTGTTACTTTCTTTGTTTTGAAGTCTATTTTGTCTGATACTAGTACTGCAACCCCTGCTTTCTTCTCACTGTTGTTTGCCTGAAATATGTTTTTCCATCCCTTGACTTTAAGTCTATGCTTATCTTTGGGTTTAAGGTGAGTTTCTTGTAAGCAGCATATAGATGGGTCTTGCTTTTTTATCCATTCTATTACTCTATGTCTTTTGATTGGTGCAGTAAGTCCATTTACATTTAGGGTGACTATTGAGAGATATGTACTTATTGCCATTGCAGGCTTTAGATTCGTGGTTACCAAAGGTTCAAGGTTAGCTTCTTTAGTATCTTACTGCCTAACTTAGCTTGCTTATTGAGCTGTCATATACACTGTCTGGAGATTCTTTTCTTCTCTCCCTTCTTATTCCTCCTCCTCCATTCTTCATATGTCATGTGTTTTGTTCTGTGCTCTTTTTAGGGGTGCTCCCATCTAGAGCAGTCCCTGTAGGATGCCCTGTAGAGGTGGTTTGTGGGAAGCAAATTCCCTCAGCTTTTGCTTGTCTGGGAATTGTTTAATCCCGCCATCATATTTAAATGATAGTTGTGCTGGATACAGTATCCTTGGTTCAAGGCCCTTCTGTTTCATTGTATTAAATATATCATGCCATTCTCTTCTGGTCTGTAGGGTTTCTGTCGAGAAGTCTGATGTTAGCCTGATGGGTTTTCCTTTATAGGTGACCTTTTTCTCTCTAGCTGCCTTTAAAACTCTTTCCTTGTCCTTGATCCTTGCCATTTTAATTACTATGTGTCTTGATGTTGTCCTCCTTGGATCCTTTTTGTTGGGGGTTCTGTGTAATTCCATGGTCTGTTCGAATATTTCCTCCCTCAGTTTGGGGGAAGTTTTCAGCAATTATTTCTTCAAAGAGACTTTCTATCCCTTTTCCTCTTTCTTCTTCTTCTGGTATCCCTATAATATGAATATTATTCCTTTTGGCTTGGTCACACAGTTCTCTTAGTGTTGTTTCATTCCTGGAGATCCTTTTATCTCTCTCTATGTCAGCTTCTATACGTTCCTGTTCTCTGGCTTCTATTCCTTCAATGGCCTCTTGCATCTTATCCATTCTGCTTATTAATCCTTCCAGGAATTGTTTCACTTCTGTGATCTCCTTCCTGACATCTGTGATCTCCTTTCGGACTTCATCCCACTGCTCTTGCATTTTTCTCTGCATCTCATCCCATTGTTCTTGCATTTTTCTCTGCATCTCTGTCAGCATGTTCATGATTTTTATTTTGAATTCTTTTTCAGGAGGACTGGTTAGGTCTGTGTCCTTCTCAGGTGTTGTCTCTGTGATCTTTGTCTGCCTGTAGTTTTGCCTTTTCATGGTGATAGAGATAGTTTGCAGAGCTGGTACAAGTGACCACTGGAAAAACTTCCCTTCTTGTTGGTTTGTGGCCTTCCTCTCCTGGGAGAATAGCGACCTCTAGTGGCTTGTGCTGGGCAGCTGTGTGCAGACAGGGCTTCTGCTTCCTGCCCGGTTGCTATGGGGTTTATCTTCACTGTTGCTGTGGGCATGGCCTGGCTGCGGCTGCTCCTCCAAAATGGTGGAGCCCCGTTGGAGGGGGAGTGGCCGGAAGGCTATTTATCTCCATAAGGGGCCTCTGTGCTCCCTGCTGCCCAGGGGGTTAGAGTGCCCAGAGATCCCCAGAGTCCCTGCCTCTGGTCTAAGTGACCTGTCCTGCCCCTTTAAGACTTCCAAAAAGCACTCTCCAAACCAAAACAACAACAGCAACAATGAGAGAAGGAACAGAAAAAAAAAAAAAAAAGCAAAAAAGGAAAAAACACGTGATTTTTTTTTTTTTTTGTCCTCAGGCGCCGGTCCCAGGCCCCGCTCACTGTTCCTGCTGCCCTGTCTCCCTAGCACCAGGGTCCCTGTCCCTTCAAGGCTTCCAAAAAGCACCCGCCCACCAGTCCTGCAGGGAAAAACGCGCGATATTCTTTGTCCTCAGGCGCTGGTCCCAGGCACCCGCTCACCGGTCCTGCTGCTCTGCCTCTGTAGCACCAGGGTCCCTTTCCCTTTAAGGCTTCCAAAAAGCACTCGCCAAAAAGAGAAAAAAAAAACAAAGGGGAAAAATGCGCGATTTCCTCCGTCCTCAAGTGCCGGTCTCAGGCACCCGCCCACCGGTCCCACAGGGAAAAATGCGGGATATTCTTTGTCCTAAGGCGCCGGTCCCAGGCACCCGCTCACCGGTCCCGCCACCCTGCCTCCCTAGCAATGGGGTCCCTGTCCCTTTAAGGTTTCCAAAAAGCACTCACCAAAAAAAAAACCGCTCTGGTTTCTTTCCACCCGCTGGGAGCTGGGGGGAGGGGCGCTCGGGTCCCACTGGGCCGGGGCTTGTATCTTACCCCCTTCGCAAGGCGCTGGGTTCTTGCAGGTGTGGATGTGGTCTGGATGTTGTCCTGTGTCCTGTGGTCTCTATTTTAGGAAGATTTTTCTTTGTTATATTTTCATAGCTCTATGTGTTTTTGGGAGGAGATTTCCACTGCTCTACTCACGCCGCCATCCTGGCTCCACCTTCTGATGATTTTTTTTAGGAATCTCCATACAGTTTTCCATAGCAACTGAATGAATTTACATTCTCCCCAAGTGTACAATGGTTCCCCTCTCTCCACATCCTCCTATTACTTGGTACGTCTTCTCTGACTCACCGAACTAGGAGCTTGTAAGAGATTGGGAATCAAGAGCATTAGATACATCTTTTTTATGGATTATGTTCTTGTTAGACCTTTTTTATGGTTATCCTACTTGCTGCTATTATGTACATGATATTTCTTTTGGTCTACTTGTCTATCTCAATTGCAAGAATTACAGTGTCAATTTTTATAATACTTCCTTGATTTATAATAAGAATTTCTTCATGAAAGAGAATTCTCCAACATGAATTGTCTTCCTGTCATTTTAAAAATCAATTTTAACTTGATCATATCAAATATATTTTGTGCTCTACTAAAATAGATCTTTAGAATAAGGATGAATAGCAAATAAATAACTATATTCCCTTTGAAAACAAACAAGGGAATGAGACTCAGTGGCATCAGAGTATTCCTTATAGTATCTAACAAAGCATTTACACATTGACAGTATTTGATTAAAGCTTTATTGCTATAGTAAGACATAATGTCACTGAATGCATTAACAAGTATGTGAGTTATAAGCTTTTTAAATATAAGCTCCTTAAATAGAAACTTCTTGTGGGCTAGGGCTATTCTGCTGTTGTTTTTCTGCTCCCTGTGCATGTTACAGTACAGTTAATATAGCAGGTATTTGATTAAAGCTAATGACTTCAATTGGAGTTACCCGATAAATTTTTGCTACAGGCAACAGAGTATCTGCCTAAAAAATAAGAATTATCTTTCCTAATGAGATTTCTGAAAATAAAGGTTTTCAGATTTGGTTAACTCAATAATTGGCAATGTTAAGGTGTATGAAGAACACCTCTATTCTTTTGTTCTCTTCTCATAGCCACATCACAGATGTTGAAGTTCCAAGTTGATATCCTCATACAACAGAAACTAAAAGGAATAAAAAAAAGGCCAGTATTTCTCCTCATGTTGTTTCTTTATCATGGAGTAGATCAGGCACAGACGCACCCAGCTACATTCTTTCTATGTTCAGTAGCTACATGCAGATTCTTATCATTCACTAGCCAGAACTAGTTATGATTTATTATAAGGCAGAGTCCACCTAACCTAAGCATAACACTAAAGGATGCTGAAAAATACCCAAGTTTCTTTTACCAGTGAAAAAGGATGAAATATCTTTTGGGTAGAATGGAATTTCATGTTTTCAAGTTAATAATAAAGACAACTTAGCAAACATATAGAAAAGAGTGATTATTTAGGAGTTTTCTTATTCTAGCTCATCCATAGAGCTTTTTTCTTTTCTTTTTTCTTTTTTTTTTCTTTTTATTAAGGTATTATTACTATACACTCTTAGGAAGGTTTCACATGAAAAACCAATGTGGTTACTACATTCACCAATTATCGTGTCCCCCCCCATACCCCATTGCAATCACTGCGCATCAGTGTAGTAAGATGTCACAGAGAGTCACTATTTGCCTTCTCTGTGCTACACTGTCTTCCCCATGGTCCCACAAACACCATGTGTGCCAATTATAATAGCCCTGAAACTCCTTCTCCCTCCGTCCCTCCCCACATGCCCTCCCATACAGCTCCCCTTTGGTAATGACTAGTTCCTTTCTGGAGTCTGTTAGTCTGTTGCTGTTTTCTTCCTTCAATTTTGCTTTGTTGTTATACTCCACAAATGAGGGAAATCATTTGGTACTTGTCTTTTTTCACCTAATATCCTCCAGCTCTATCCATGTTGTTGCAAATTGTAGAATTTGTTTCTTTCTTATGGCTGAATAGTATTCCATTGTGTATATATACCACAACTTCTTTATCCATTCATCTACCCATGGACACATAGGTTGCTTCTATATCTTAGCTATTATAAATAGTGCTGCAATAAACATAGGGGTGCATATGTCTTCTGGATTCTGAGATATTATTTTCTTTGGGTAAATTCCTAGGAATGGGATTCCAGGGTCAAATGGTATTTCTATTTTTAGTTTTTTGAGGACCCTCCATATTGCTTTCCACAATGGTTGAATTAGCTTACATTTCCACCAGCAGTGTAGGAGGGTTTCCCTTTCTCCACATCCTTGCCAGCATTTGTGTTCTTAGTCTTTTCGATACTGGCCATCATAACTGGTGTTAGGTGATATCTCATGGTGGTTTTTATTTGTATTTACCTGGTAATTAGTGATGTGAAGCATCTTTTCATGTGCCTGTTGGCACATGAATTTCTTCTTTGGAGAAGTGTCTGTTCATATCCTCTGCCCATTTTTTTAATCAGGTTATTTGCTTTCTGGGTTTTGAGGCATGTGAGTTCTTTATATATTTTGGATGTTAAGCCCTTGTTGGATAGGTCATTTACAAATATATTCTCCCACACTGTAGGATGCCTTTTTGTTCTGCTGATGGTGTTATTTGCTGTACAAAAGCTTTTTAGTTTGATGTAGTCCCATGTGTTCATTTTTGTTTTTGTTTCCCTTGCTCGAGGAGATGTGTTCAGGAAAAAGTTGTTCATGTTTATATTCAGGAAATTTTTGCCAATGTTATCTTCTAAGAGTTTTATGGTTTCATAACTTACATTTAGGTCTTTGATCCATTTTAAGTTTACTTTTTTTGTATGGGGATAAACAATAATCCAGTTTCATTCTCTTGCATGTAGCTGTCCAGTTTTGCCAACACTAATTGTTGAAGAGACTGTCATTTCCCCACTGTATATCTATGGCTCCTTTATCGTATATTAATTGACCATATATAGTTGGGTTTATATATGGGCTCTCTATTCTGTTCCATTTGTCTATAGGTCTGTTCTTGTGCAAGTACCAAATTGTCTTTATTACTGTGGCTTTGTAGTAGAGTTTGAAGCTGGGGAGCATAATCCCCACAGCTTTATTCTTCCTTCTCAGGATTGCTTTGGCTATTCAGAGTCTTTTGTGGTTCCATACGAATTTTAGAACAATTTGCTCCAGTTCATTGAAGAATGCTGTTGGTATTTTGATTGGGATTGCATTGAATCTGTAGATTGCTTTAGGCAGGATGGCAATTTTGACAATATTAATTCTTCTTATCCATGAGCACAGGATGTGTTTCCATTTATTGGTATCTTCTTAATTTCTCTCATGTGTGTCCTGTAGTTTTCAGTGTATAGGTCCTTCACTTCCTTCATTAGGTTTATTCCTAGGTATTTTATTCTTTTTGATGCAATTATGAATGGAATTGTTTTCCTGATTTCTCTTTTTGCAAGTTCATCATTAGTGTATAGGAATGCAATAATTTCTGTGTTTTAACTTTGTATCCTGCAACTTTGCTGAGTTCAGATATTAGATTTAATAGTTTTTGAGTGGATTCTTTAGTGATTTTTATGTACAATATCATGTCATCTGCAAATAGTCACAGTTTAACTTCTTCTTTACCAATCTGGATGCCTTTATTTCTTTGTGTTGTTTGATTGCCATGGCTAGGCCCTCCAGAATTATGTTGAATAAAAGTGGGGATAGGGGGCATCCTGGTCTTGTTCCCAATCTTAAAAGAAAAGCTTTCAGCTTCTCGCTGTTAAGTATGATGTTGGCTGTGGGTTTGTCATATATGGCCTTTAATATGTTGAGGTACTTGCCCTCTATACTCATTTTGTTGAGAGTTCTTATCATGAATGGATGTTAAATTTTGTGGAATGCTTTTTCAGCATCTATGAAGATGATCATGTGGTTTTTGTCCTTCTTTTTGTTGATGTGGTGGATGATGTTGATGGATTTTCGAATGTTGTACTATCCTTGCATCCCTGGAATAAATCCTACTTAATCATGATGAATAATCTTTTTGATCTGTTTTTGAATTTGGTTTGCTAACATTTTGTTGAATATTTTTGCATCTATGCTCATCCATAGAGCTTTTTAAAATACATGGTTGTTACTTTTTAATATCTTTAAATTTCTATAATTTAAAGTGATTTTTAAAGCTATTTGTTCCTAATTAGTAATATAACAATCCTTTTTTTCCTGACAGGTCTCTCATCAAAATTGTGCTATTTCTTAATCACTTCTTAGACATTTTAGGAAAAAAAAATCATTATCACAGAAAAGTGTTGATTCCCCAAAAAAGCCTACTCTCTAGGAATACCAAAAGTAAAGTATGTATACATTAATGACACTGAACTTTCCACAGATAAAAGTTTTTGTATATCCAAAAGATGGTTTTTCATCAAAACTAACATATATAATTTATAGTCTATTATGTCATTCTTATTATACAAATGTCACCTGGAATTTCTATTTAAGAAACTATATTTAGATTCTATTCTATGTCACCTATTTTTTCTTTTCTTTTATTTTTTTGGTGAGAGGAGATGAAAGAGATGAAATAGAGTTCTTGGAACCATGACTTAACTGATTCCCATTATTAAAAATAATTTCTACATGCAGTAGTTATTTGTGAACTAATCTTGTTACTAAGATTCAGGGGTCAAAAATAAAGTTTGATAAAGAAATGTGACTTCTTATTTTTCTAAACCACTCCAAGCACAATCTTATGAAAGTATGTCCAGTAAACATTTTATGGAAACAAATATATAGGTTTATAAATTATAAGGTGAATATTTTAATTCAGATCTATTTATTTGTTCTCATTATTATCTGTTAATCTGTCTAGATTCTTTATACATCCTACAATATATACATGCTTTAAGTATCTCAAATTTCTTGCAGCAGTATTTCAGTAATTTGAATCAAGGACAATAAGTGATCCTCAAATATTTACTGATCTCATGTACTCCTATAATTTGCCTGCAACTGGAATCAATCTAGTATTGTCTTTCTGATGAGCTTGGCAGCCCTGGGATATGAAATATGTGATGGACAATTTCTCTGAATACCCTTGCTTAGCTTCATAAAATAGGCATCTTGGAATGTGCTGAGCTTGTGAAACAGGTAACCAAGTAGGAAATGGATAAGGTTTCTAACTTAAATTGGCCATTATACAAAATGAACAAAGTAGGTTCCATTTCTTTCTTCTCTTCTGTGAACTGGATGGCAATCGATATGAAAAGGGAAAAAAAGAAACTAATAGTAATCCTTTGCCTATGAAAAGCATCATTTCCAAGCACTTACAAGATTGGTGTGAGATGTTGCAACTATGGAGTTGAGGAAATAAATAGTTGCTTTTCTCACATTATTGAAAATCCACCTCCACACAAATAAGCCTAGCATCCCCTTATTCCTAGGAGGTAACTTGTACCTCCTAGGAGAAATCTATACTGCATACATCAAAATGGAAAAAGCAGTTAGAGAACTGGTGCAGGGTGGATATTTATATGGATTTCCTGTTTCTTACTTGCTATTGTTGAATACACTCATAGTTGCAAAGCTCACACACATACATGCAGACACACACACACATGTGCATACATGTTCTCTAATTTGGAGTTCCCCACATGGTTCTTCTGGCTGGACTGAATTCCTTTCTTTTCTGTCCATGTCAGTCACGCCATTCCTTTTGCTGCTTTAATAACACTTTTTCCTGTGAACCCTGTATTTGCCTCTTTGTACTTCTACTTCATTACCCACAATTAAAATCTTAATTGCATCTTGTCTTATACAGTTTGTTACTTTGCTTATGAAGGTTATGCTTCCCTTCGTACTATACTATAAGTTCACTGCAGATGTGAAATACATTGTTAATTTCTTAGAATTTTCCACATTGCTTGACAGAGAGCATTCAAGAATAATTTCATGTTGAATTAGAGTATATCCCTCAGTGCTCAGCACATTGAAAATGTGTAAATGATTACATTTTGATTGATAAACTGTCATCATAAACCAACAATTTTTCTTACAGTGACCAAAAATAATATACTTAAAAAGTATATACAATTATGCACACAGTGAAAGTGAAGCCACAATTAAAGAACTTTGGTTATAAAGTTGGTTTAAAGCTTTAAGTCATATATGCTTACAGTTTCCTTATAGGTCTTTAAAACCTCTCCAAAAGTACAAAGAAAGAGTATTTTTATTTTATCTCACTAAACAAAAAATTCCTCCTTTTTCCCTGTATTTATACACCACATACACATACTCATACATGTTCTAACTGTTTTACATTTAAGGTAACACATACCTAGAAAGAATAGAATTGGGATTACTGCCAGCCATTTCAAACCATTTAAAAATGTTTGTGCTTATTTTTATTGTTTACTTAATTTTGTGTTTGTATTAAACTTCAAACTCTAAATATGCATAATAATGGATTTTTTTCTCCATAGAGATTAAATGACATAGTATGGTTGTATTTTATGTATTCATTTATAGATTCATTCGCATGTTCTACAGATATTGATACAGTGCCTACTATGTGTGGGTGATATTTTAGACAATGGAAACAAGAAGGTAGAATTTACAAAGGCAGAAAAGTCCCTGCTTCCCTTAAGCTTCAATACACTTGAGAGACAAAAAATAAGCCATCAAAGCAAGCAAATATTAAAGAGTCATTGCTAAGAATAACATTCAACTGGGTGTTGTTTAGACTCTGAGGACTACAGTGAGCCAGTATAAAGGTGCTAAGGCAAAAAACAGCCTGGGCTGTCTGAGGAGCAAGAAAGCTACTTAGATACTAAAAGAGAGTGGTTCTTGATGTGATCAGAGAGGCAGGCAGGCTTCAGATCGTGTGAGGCCCTATAAACCAAAATAAATAGTTTGAATGTTATTTAAAATTCAAACAGAAGCCACTGGGGTTTCCAATGGGGAAGTGACACGATCAGATTTACATGTTAGCAAAGTTTACTTGGGCAGCTATGGGGAAAAATGCATTGCAGAGGGATAAGAGGGAAATAGGGCAATTAGGAAGCTCTGTGGAATTTCAGTCAAGAGATGATGTGTAATAAGAAGTGGAAATAAGAAGTGGAAAATGACAAGTGAATAGATTCAGAATATACTTTAGGTATTCATTCTAATGCGAGCAGGACGGTTAAATGTAATTTTGATATGAAGATACAGTGTGTGTCATGTGCTTTTCTGATTATTCTCATCATTACTGCATGCATAAACCCCAGGATGACTATGGCTTACCATATAGCTGCTTAGCAGAGCAGTAGAGACAGATGGTCTGGATATTAGAGAAGTTGTTTAAACCTTCTGTGCTTCAGTTACTCATCTATGAAATGGGAAATAATAATATTACATAACACAGAGAATTGGTGACAGGATTAATATATGCAAAGTGCTAACAATAGTTCCCAATACTAGTAAATGTTACATAACATGATAAACAGCTATTTTTAAATGTTCTCTATGCAGCATCAATATGATTTAATGGAAATATGGATGAGTCTGGAACTGGACCTATACTTGGACCCCTGCTCCACAAATGCATCATTTCTTTTTGGCCTTGAACATGTTGCTAAACCACTCTGAGTCTCAGTTTACCCACCTATAACATGAAGATATTAAATCCTACATCACAAGTGTAACGTAAGGATTAAATAGGATATTTGTAAATCATTCAACACTGTGATTGGACTGGCAAGAAACTTAGTCACTATGGAGATCTGAATGTTTCCAATTCTTCATTCCCTTCCTTCTGTGATATTTACTGATGTTGATCCTATTAGCCATGTGACTATTTGGCCAAGTACATGTTGCCAACATGACCCAAGTAATAGTTTTTATACCTACGGGTTTCTGGACCTCTTGTGTTCCTGTGAAGACTATGGCCCAGGTCACTGCTGGCTGAAGGAAAATATAGAAACATTTGGAGCAGATCTGACGCCACTCTGAAACCTGGAACCAAGTGCAGTGAAGCTATGGCTGAACCAAAGACCTGTGAGGAAGAAAAAAGCATTTAATTGTAAAACACTGGGGTTCTGAAGATGTTTGTCATGTAATTTTACTGCGGGAAAGATGATTAATACATTACCTTTTTCCTTTCTTTCAAATCATGCCAATTACCAATAAATTGTATCTGAAACATAACTGTCCCATATGACTTAAAGAATTCTCAAGTATAATCCTCTAGGACTTTGAAATGTGGCTAATATGAACTGTCAATAAACTAGGATTTGGTAATAGAAACCATGTGGCTGGAATAGTGGTAGATTCCCTTGAGGAAAAAAAGAAAAATACCCAAAGCTCAAAGCTCAATAAACTTTGCATCTCTCAGTGGGAACATCCTTGGGAGTCCTTTATGAAGTCTATTTCCCAAGCATGTTCCAGAACTCTGAGATGAAGGGACTGTAGTAGGCAGAAGTTTCATGACGATGTTGGCATTGGGTTGGATATGAAGGATAGGTGTATTTCAACAGCGTCACCTGAATTCTGAGGCACTTTAGCTATATAGATACTGGCTATGAAAAACATAGGGATCGTTATTCACTCCCTGACTTTTGTTTTTTCTGAGGCCTAAGGAAAGACAGTCCACCCTCCCAGCCCCAGGGCCAGAGTCTCCGGGCGGCACACTCATCTTCCTGCCTGATGGACCTGCTCCCTCTGAGGTTATCTCCAAGACAACCTTTGTGGTTTGGTCAAATTCATCTTCTGACTGTTGTTTTTGTCTTTAATGAGCCAAAGTGACACTTTACATTGAAAAAAAGAGGAAGAGAAAGGCAAGTCCACTGATTTACTGTTTTATTAGATTTCTGATTGGAAACAGAGATGAACTGGGACCTGACATGTATAATCACCCATCTTTCACCTCTGAAGGTTTCAGATTTGAACTTGGTGAGTTATTTATCCTCTCTCAGATCCCATAATTGCAGGTACAGAGCATCCAGGGGGACATGGGAAGAGGCAATTGCTAGAAGAGGAATGTAATCAAAGTATTATCTTTCCCAGACTTTTAACTGTACCTTAACAGTGAATGAAAGAAAAAATTAAGAGGAAGGAAGGGAGATGTAAGTATACATACATGTAAGTTTTGCTTATGTGTATGTAAGTATATGATGCATTTACATATTTGGTTGATTATACATGCTGCCCCCAAAAGCACTATATTAATAGATACATTCTATAGATGATGAGTTTAAGTAAATCACTTAATACCCCACAGCTAATAAGAACCTATTAAATATTAAATAACTAATTAAATAATATAATGATTTAAAAATGATCTCACTTAAACTTTATCACAACTGTCTGAAGAGATTTTATTATTAGCCAATTTCAGAAAAAACAGGCTTCTGAAGGTTTAACAACATGCCAAAATTCATACAGCTTATAGATGGCAGCACTCGGCTCCCACTTGGAGTTGCCAAACTACAAAGCTCCCACTTTCCTACCTCTAATTAATGAATATAGTTATATTTAATGAGATTATAAAGACAAAACTCACTTGTTTTCCAAATATGTTCTGGAAGAGAAGTGCAGTTGGTGATTGTGATAGGCTTTGAGCAGTGAAGTTGCCACGCTGGGTCATACATCTTGCCTAATTGAAATAATTTTCAAGGCCTTTTTTTTTTTTTAGTTGTTATAAAGTAAAGTCTCTCCTTCCCACCTCTCAACTAACCGCTAATTGCATTTCTCCTATTTAGCAGATACGCAGTTCTGTCAACTAAACCAGTTTCCCTCTTCTGCTAAAGCAGCAAAGTTTCAGCAACAATTAAGAATAATTGTTGTGATTTCTCCACCTACCTAACTCTGGCTTCCAACAGAGCAGCACATCTCATTACCCTTTGAAGACAAGAATGTTGAAAGAAAAATGTATCTTTTGAAAACCAAATACCACTGAGGTTAGGATTCAGTAATCTTGATTAAATCTCTCTCTGGGCAAAACAAAATACATGATGTGTAAAAACATAGAAAAGGTGGAAGACAAGGTTGTTTTCTTCAGACAAGTGTCAAACATTAGAGACTTAGGTGAGGAGGGCAAGGTAGCAGCTATAAATTAGGAACTGAGAAGTAAGTCCAAAGGATTTTTTCAAGTTTACATAATTTGCAAATCCAAGATGGAGTCATTTCTTTGAATTACCAGTTCATGAAGAGTCCCCGTTTAAAATGAAAATTCTCTTTGAAGTAATGAAATGTAGAGCTGTGTGTGTATGTGTGTGTGTGTGTGTGTGTGTGTGTATGTGTGTGTGTGTTGGGGGGGGTTGAATCTGTGTGTATTTGTGGTAGACGGAATGTGGAAATCATAAGACCTTTAGGACTTTTACAACCTTAATGCTCGTCTTATCTATCTGGAAGGCATAGAACAGGGCCTTGGGGAGATGACTCAAAGTACAGAGATGTTTTTATTGGTTAAATTCTAGGCAACCTGTCTCTCTGGATGGTTTTCACCTAAATTCTTACCAGTGCTATCCAGTTGTAGAGAACTTCACTAGTTAGCCTGGCATTTGCCTAATTGGCTTAAATCTAATTGCAGTGGGCTTACAATACAGTACAGGGTTAAAAAAGGTCACTCAAAAAACTTAGGTTTGCAAGATCTGATTCCAGAACATAAGAAAAAAGTCATCTAGAAACATTTCATTTACTCTATCAAAATATTATACTGGTACTCTTTCGGTTGTCTTCAATAAACATAGTATATAATCTGCTTTCTAAGCTTTTATTTCAGCCTACTTTTAGCTATAAGTGTAGTCCTTGGAATTACACATAATGCAAAATGAAGTTATCTCAATGTTTAACAAAAGGTCTTTCTGTTCTAAAATACTTCCCTCCTTCCTCACATCCCCACTATTGAAAACACCAGCTCATTAGAAAAGACAATGACTTTGTCACCAGCCCTCTCCAGTTGGAATTTGATCATGGATCAGTTTAATTTGATCATGAAATTAGGCTGCTCATTTCTTGGCCCTGATCAAATAAAAAATAGGATGGGAAGAGAGGGTCATGGTCAGAGACTTGAACCTAGGCTTATTGAGAGGAAACCCTTAGAGGTGGTAGTTGGTATGGCTCAAAACCAGAACCCTTATGAAGTGTCAGAGCCAAGGGATTACAAACTTTTACTTTCATGCAGATACCAAACAAGTGGGTTGTTGTGTTTAAAAAAAAATCAGTTTCAGGTATTAGAAATACTACCCTCTCCCCATCTCACTGTAATTTTCCTAATAACATGATATGATTTGGTCAAATATCAGCACAATTCCCCTGCTGGGGTAAAGTTACTCCATATTACATTTTCTCCAACTTGCAGTCCACTCACTGTTCAGGAATTTGGTTTCTCCTCTTATCCATCTTTGCTATTCTTTACTTCAATTGTAGCTTCAAGTATAACTTTATTTTCTTTTTCCCCAAAGTGAATCTTATGAGTTACATTCATATAAATCCTCCCTGTGTCCTGTGCTAATCATGTGGACATTTTAGTTGGAACTTTGTGGACCTGCTTTGACCTCTTCCGTATATCCAGGTGCTAGACGTGAGGACAGGAGGACAGGAGATTCTGAGAACAGTTCCCTGCAGTCAGATGGGGAAAACTGTTCATGTGAGATCAGGAAGTCCTTGTTGATTTCACTCTGCCTTGGGCTGTTCTACTGGATTATTCTCCAGCAGTGAAATGTATTGAATAATATTGTTTGCAACTTGAGATTTGGGACTGCTGGATTTTAAAAAAAGAATGTAGGGAATAGAATCAAATGAGTTTTCATTGAGATGTGCTTCATTTTTCCCTTGCAATTACCTCAAAAACAAATTTGTAACAATGGGTCCCTAAGTGCTGCCTCAGAGAATATAGCAACACGGAAAAGTAAGTACAGATACTATGCATGCAGATTAAGAATCACCTTCCCAAGGCAGTCTCTCTTCCTTTAATTAAGAGGAAGTGTTACGTACGAGTAGAAAAACACACTTTCACAGCCAGATCTGGTTCCAGTTATCAAAGGCTTCCTCTTGGGGGAAAACCATAATCATTTTTATGCCATGGCTACTGGCTGGTAAAACTAAAGCCTAGTGATTTTTCAGGCAGAGTAGCTTGAAAGTAGTAAACAGAAGCCTATACTAGGATAGAAAAGAGATTGTGTGGTCAAGGAGTGTACTGGGGGACAGCATGAAGAAATGAAAGGAGAACTGCAAGATGACTTCAGAGACTTGGGGGCCAGTCCTGATTCCTTTCTGTATCATTAGGGGGATCCAAATTACATGAAACTGCATCTACCTAACACATCTGATAGATACCTAGTGTGAATGATACCTAAGGTCTTATTTACTATTTGTCAAACTTCCTTAAGGGGTGGTTCTCAGTCTCATAAATTTGCTTCCAAAAGTAGATTTGTCTTACAGTCCTGGTTTTCATTGTTCTTACTAGATAGGGCTTAATTAAGAAAATGTTTAGCACTTCTCATGGGAAAGATTCTAAACATGGTACATGCTGGCTATTTACTATTTGTCTCACTGCTCTAATACAGGTCCACCCTGCTATATACCCTGGGATGCTTGGATTGCATCACCCTTAATATCAGGCATGAATTAGGCTTCCTCAATGGGAAGTTCTGGAAGTAGATTGTAAGGCAGTGGCTGATTTTGATGCCTGTCAGGTGGCCCTTCTTTGGTGCTAAACTCCCTGATGAAGTTTTCCACACCTCTGTCAACATCCTTTTCATTAAGCTTTCCTTGTTTCCATTCTTTTGAGTGTGAATTTTGTTCTTTCTGGAACTATGACTTTTTTTGGTTCCCATTAGGATGGTAAGACCTTGTAGTTACATGGAGATCGCAGAGAGGCAATGTACCCTTCAGTCCTCATCATATACCCTCCACATTCCTCCTTCCAGACTTAGATGAAGTCCTCAACATTTATATGTTGTTTTTGGGTTACCTTTCAGAGTGTGCATTAAACCACAGCTCAAAAAACTAGAGAAAATTAGGCATAAATTATGATGTTGCGGGGTTTATTCATTTATTCACTTACTCACCCATGTGATTCTTCATAAATTCATTCAGTGAGCTTTCAGTCCATGCCTTTGTGCTGGTCTCCTTACAGGTGGGAAATGAAAGGTGCGCTCCACTGACACGGGGAAGAGAGTTTAACAGAAGCTATTATTACCACTTGGCCTGAAGGTACAAAAAGAAGAAAACATTGCAACCAGAGCCTGGGGGGCACTGGTGTTGCAGAATTAGTCTATCAGGAAGGAGCTGTAGTTGTAGAAGAATATAGCCACTGGTAGAAGAATAGTGCCCAGGTACAGAGAGAGTAGGAGAAACTGCTTTGGCCTTCCTCTTTTTCCTCTCTCGGATTTCCAGTGAGTGCCCCTGTTGGGTTAACCCCAATATTAAGCCATAAGGCAAAGTAGTTTGGGTGAGTGAGTTTACAGGGGTCAAGCCCTTGAAGGATAAAACTGGGGAAGGAAGAGTAGCTCTGGTGTGTGATCAGATGGAAAATAACTTATATAGCCTCCAAATGATGTAGAAGATGAATATGTAAATCTTGATGAAGAAGATAATGATTCTTGCCCACAAGAAGCACAAAATATAACAGTATTGATTCTGCAGGCAAGACCAGTACTCTTGAAAGTGTAATTTTTCTCTCTACAAATAAATCTTGTTTAGACTCAATCAAGAGACATTGATAGTAAAATAGTTTCTTCTGTGCTTAATTTGGATAGATAAGAAGTTAGCTTTGGATATTCAATATAACACAAGTTATATCAAAAGAGTGCATGTATATCCCTTGACCATAGATAGGCTTCTTGTCACTCCTCCCCCCCCCGCCGTGGGCTCTCCATGGTTGGTCCAATTAGCCAATAGTTGGATTTCTAGAGGACACTTTGCATTGGAGGTCTCCAAGACCACTCTCAGTTTCAATGATTCACTAGAAGGACTCAAAGGACTCAGAAGCTGGTAAACTCACCACTATGGCTTATTATAGCAAAAGGACACAGAGGAAAATCACAGAGGGGAAAAGGCACATTGGGTAAATTCTAGAGGAAACCAGTAGCAAGCTTACAGCAGTCTCCTCACAGTGGTCACACAGACTGTACTTAACTCCCCCCAGCAAAAATATGTGACGATACATATTGCCAGTAAGGGACACTTACAGAAGACGATACATATTGCCAAAAAGGGACACTCTTCTGAGCCTAGCTGTAGGGTTTTTACTGGGCATCAGCCACATGGGCATAGAGCATCCATGTGACTGCCCTCAGTCACTCAAGCTCTGGGGCCCCCAGAGGGGAAGCGGGTATTCAGCACACATCACCCTGTTAGCATAACTGTCTGGACAAACTGCTACTCTGTGGTTCAAGGCATCAGGTAAGCAAAAAAACACTCCTAGCAGACAAAACATTCCCAGAGCTTAGTTCTTAGTAGCCAGCTAAGGGCCAGTCATGACTGAAACAGGCCTTTCCTGGGAACATGCAGGGTTTGAGCAACCCAGGCCTGCTGAGTTAACCTTTTTCACACATGTGTAAAGTGCTATATTTGGTTTTCTGATTAGTGTCTCAAGGTGAGCAGCATTTCTGGGGAAATAATATAAGCCCATGTCATATTTTACCCTCTTTAATTTGAAGTCACCAGCAAAATCATGAGACTAATCATATTGACTTTTGTGTCCCCAGCTGCCTTCTTTGTGTCTCTTCTTCACCTTTAGGGATAACTCAGTCTCTCATTACAAGTTCCTATCATTTTCACATTCTCTCCTGTTCTATTTTCACAAAGCTTGGTGATTGCCACTTATGGCTTATAGTGAGCTTAAGTCTTTACTTTGATGCTCTTCAGGGAGTTAACTCTTCAATGACCAGTTTTTTCCATCAAATGAAAAGATGTGGTCCCGGATAAAGGAAGAAGGAAACACCTGGGAAATTATGACATTATGACAGCACTAATCCCAGACCTCCCCCTTAGCTCATATTTCTACTTTGAAGCCTTATTTTACATTAAACAGACATCTGCACTTATGACTCCTAAAGACTTGACCACTGGTTATCAGTTCACTACAGTTCACAAGATAATTAAAATAAATAAAGTGTTTTTTTTTTAAAAAACAGCAATATTAAAACAAGTTCACAATGATATCTCTGATTTATTTATTGGGTACAACATATCCCCCTCCCCTTTTCTGTTAGAAAATACAGTTTCTCAAATAATAACAAAGTATGGTGAGGCCCTCTATGTATCCATAAATAACAAAGAACATTTCCCCACTTTGTAAACCAGTATTTTTCAGATAGTCATCTTTAATTGACAAATTGTCTTTTTAAAATAAAAATACCACCAAATGAACAGATTTCATGTATTTCACATCTTGCTCTTTCCTCTCTTTCTAGCTGAATTTCAACTTCTTTAAGAAAAATCACTGAGACCACAAAGTGACATGATTGGAAGCGTGATGGAAAATCATCCACGAAATTTCAATAGTCACCTTCATATTATATTTTCTCTTTCTTCCTATAAAATCTCTGAAAAAACACAAGACCATTTATTTGCAGATAAGCAGCTGTCTTTCAGACAATGTAATTACTAAAACACTTTACAATCTAGGCAAAGAAATGTGCATGTGAATATTTGTATAAACATATGTGTTCATTGGAATGGCTGTTTGCTGCAGGATATGTCTGTCAGCCTACTGTATTCATGTGAGGCTATTTAGCACACTATGTCAATATCAGTGGCCTCTCATTTCTAAAAATAATTTATAGAAACCACACGAGAATGAGGAATAAAAACTTAGTTGTACAAGAATTCATCCTGCAGCCCTGAAGTCTGTATTGGCACAGCCCTCTTTGGAGCGTATATTTTCATATAATGACATCAGAAAGGAAAACAAGATTTCTTAAGACATTTGTAGCCTTGGATGTTTCATAGATGTAAGAAAGAGACACAGCAGAAGGTATTGGATTTGCTGCAACCAGGTGGGTATTGACCTCATTGTAGTGACAGCCCAGGGCTTTTTTAATTTTCTACACAAAACCAACAGCATGTCAGAAAGTTACAGACTGAAGTCTTTTGCTTCTGGTGTATTTGTAAAATAAACAATTAAAAGTAGAGATGTTTACAATGTAATTTTTGTAGCAAAATAAACATGGCAGATATTTATAAGGAATAAAACATAGGTTGATCAATTTCCCTAACCTCTGGGTACCATGGCATTAATATAGAAAGACAGAGGAAAACTTCAGTTCCTCTTTTCAATTTCCAATCACTCTCTTGCAGCCTGTATCCAGGATTTTCCTCCTCGAGTGCACTTTCTACACAGTAGCCACAGTGACCTTTATAAAACACAAATTGATTCATGCCATCCCTGCTTAACATTTTTAGTGGCTTCCCATGGTGTTTAAAATCCAAAATCATGCTATTGCCTTCAAAGCTGTAGGTGATCTCACCCTTAGGCTCATCTCCCAGCCTCTTTGCCTGCTGTTGTTCCTCTGACTAAACATGTTGCAGGCTACTAGGACACCCTTGCTCCTAACACACCGACCACTTGCCTGCCTTTGGGTCTTCTGTTATCACTGCTCTCTACCCGGAATGCTCTTTTCTTCTCTTGGCACAACTGCTTCCTTTTTTTTTCAGGTGGAGACTGAAACATTACTGCATTAAAGAAGCTTTCCCTAAGAATCCTCACTTGTTTTCCAACTTAGAACCCTGATGGATTTCCTGTGATTTTGTGTCATTTTTAATTACATAAACACACACACACACACACACACACACACACATATAAATAAAATCATGTTCACTGATATCTTTCCTTTCTCCTCTTCTACTGCATTTACTGTCAGAATCCTACCTTTTTATTCAGCTACTGCCTCAGTCTCACCAAATTACAGTCATTGTCCTTGTCCCTGGAACACGATGAAAAGCACCATCTTTGTTTTTCCAATAACTAATTATTCTACTTTTTAAAGTTCTACTAATTTAGTCACACTATTCATTGAATCTAATATGCACTGAACTCTCTGCTAGGTCCTCAGGATACCTCTTAGAGAAAAATAGAAAATTAAGGCTTCTATAAAAGGTTTATTCCAGATAAAAAATACAATCAATAACCTACATTACTAATCAATTCCAATTTTGATATGTTTTAAAAAGTTCAGAGTCCTAGGATTGCATATTAATCCACCCTAGTCTTGAAGGATGAGAAAGACATAGCTAAGAAAGGAGGAGAAAGTTTTCTAGAACAGATGCTGAGAAAGCTCTGAAACAGAGAGGTGTATACTATATTCGGAATAATGAAGGGGGTGTTGGGACTAAAGCGCAAAGGCATGAGGAAAAATCCTGCAAAATGAACTGGAAATAACACAAGTACTAGGTACTGCAGTCACGAGAGGACTATCCAAAAAACTTGGAATACCTCAAAAGAACAAGAGTAGGTCATAAAAGTGCGTGACTAGATTTTTGTTTGTAAAAAATTAATACTTTTCTTGTATTAGATTGATCAAGTGAGGATAAAAATATCTTGTTTCTGCACCTTGTTAAGTGCCTGGTATATGACAGACAAACAAAATATGTTTGTTTAATAAACGGCTAAACAGTGAAAGGAAGATGATTCCCATTAAGACTGAGATTCTCAAGGATAGGAAATATGTTTTATTAGTGTACGCAACTTTCTCCTCTTGACTTCCAACAAACTATGAGACACAGTAGGTGCTTACTGTTTATTTGCTAGATTTTGAGATTTACTCTCTTTCCATCTCCCAGTTGTGCTGATCTCTCTGCAAACCATTAGGTCACAAAGGTAATTCCACTCTGTGTGCTGCCTCCTGTTCTTGCTGCTCCTGGTATTTGGAAATTAATTTGTAAGAGGACATGCCAGAAAGAAAATAAACTAATCCTTCACCCCCACAACACAAATGCACAGGTATACACTCTGAGATTCCTATGCAAAACAGAAAATGGGAAGGATGAGAATGTTTTTGTGAATCTGTCCTATGCCTTCTGCCTGGCTTTGATGATCCTTATCTTCATTTGCTCTCATCATTGGAATTGCACATTTGCTTAAGTGTGTGTGCGATGGAATATGACAAGTGGATGAAAATTGCAGTCTGGTCATTTCTACTCCAATCAATATTTCCTTCCACTCAGTTACCATGTGTTCTATGGTTTAAAGGCCTACTTATTGGTTCTGCCATTTTGCTATAAAACTTAACTGTTGTACTTTCAAGCTGCATCATAATGACTTTATTAGTGGTCAAAACAATTTGTAAAATGTTGAGGGAATGTTCTTGTCAAAAGCCCTGGTGTAAGACTGATGTAATATAACATTCTAATTTTTCTAGACGTAAAGGTCATGATGCCTTTTGTGTCACATAATATAATCTTCTTTAACCAAAGACAATTAACTGAATGTTGTATAGAGTCAGATCTTTGTCTTCCATATCCAGTTTTACCCTTTATGGTATTATGAATATCATTTGGTTTATCTTTTCCTCCCTGTCCTCCTTTTTTTTCATCTTATGAAATAGAAGTCTATCTTGGGATATGTATTTTTTATTGAATCAAGTGCAACATACTATTTCCAAAGTGCCTCAACTAACTAGGCATGTGGTGGTAGCACAGTCATAATATATAGAAGAGAAAAAGGAAATCAATTTAGTCTTTGAAGTCCTACCAGAAAAACTTAACCATAAATTTTCACTTTACTGAAATTACCTTGGTTTGGTACAAAATCTTCCTCTTTATCTCCTGATGTAATCTCTGCTCAGTGATTAGATGCCTTAGTTTTGTGCCCTATATCATTTCCTCAGATCTGGGCTGGCTTTCCTGTAATCTGGAGTTTTGAATTAGTCAGTCATCTTTTTTCTGGTTTGTGGACATTTTGTAATCACCAATGCCGACAGGAAGAGGGGTTCTCATTTTTATTGTATTACAAACTTTTACTGGTCTGTTAAAGGAAAAACCTCTCATAACTTTTCCTAAAGTTTTCAAGGAAATTGTACCATCTCCTCTTAGACTGAGACATAACAAATGACACCACCAAAACTAATTTTTTTCTACCAAAAACTAACTTGTTTCTAAGATAGAAGGTGAATGAATTCTCCCCTCCAACCTGAAGCATTTGCTGCAGAGTTAGGGCTGGTATTTTTTCATTATTCCATTGGGTAATTTTATAAACCTCTTTATATTTATGTTCTATTATTTATGAAAGAGGACCTAGTACTTGACTTGAATACTTAACCTCTAGAAGGTCTTTCTGGTAAGATTTTTTGGAGGTCAAAGGACCACATACAGACAAGAGCTTAGCTCTTCTATGGCATTCTCAAGGTAAGTCTCATGGACTTCTGCCAAACCAAGAAAACAAAATGGGTAAGTTTACCTGATTATATCTGTAATTTCAAAACAAAAATCACACTACTTATTTTTATTGTATTTGTTTGATATTAAATTAATATTGGTATCATTGGACCAAAAGCCCTTAAGAGAACCCCACGGGAAAAAAAAATTACCCTAAGATCATGTTAAAAAGAAACTAGTTTTCTTGCAGTTCCCGTAAAAATCAACCACATGAAAAGCTAAACCAGAAAAGAACAATTTCTATAACTGAAGTGAATTTGTACACTTAAACAAAATGAATTTATTAGATTTTTCATACTTTGTGCTGTTTTGAAAGATGACAAGACCAAAGCATATGTGATTCTGCCTGTAAATGTTTTTGATTTCTCTTTATATATTCACTCTCATTCAGATTTTGTTTTGCTAGCCTCACAAATCATGCCTGTTCATTATAGATGAACATGGCATGGCCAAACCCAAGGGATGCCCCAAGGACTCCTTTGGAAAACCTGCTGAGTAGACATATTAAAATCAGACAATATAAGTAAGTAAAAGTATTTATAGTAAAACAGTTTTGTTTCAATTTATGGACTTCTTTACATTCACTCTGCCTCTTTCCACAAAGTAATAATGCAGGACATAAACTAGAGGAAAAAAAGGAAAAAGCAAACAAAGTATGGGGAATGTATCTTGGTTTCATTTGCGTCAGAACAGCAATAATCTGGAAAATAAATTCAGCAAAGATGCAATTTGGGTTTTATTTATAAAGGCTACCATCTCCAGTCTAATGTTCATTAGCTTTGTCCTTGTTGCCTGGTTACAGATTTATAATTTTTGTCTTTCTTGTTATTGATGGCCCTAATGGAGAGAGAAGTGACTGAGAGCCTGATGAAAACACTTTAAACCTCTATTCAGAGATGTTGTTAACATTTTGTATGTGTCTGGTGCTGCTGATTACAATGATCAGGGGAAGCAATGGCCTTAAAAGAAATCAGTGAGAAGCAGCCCAGAGATGGCCTGTGTTTGTTCTTAGTTAACTGCATTGTTAAAAAGCATTTATTTTTATAAATCAGAATTCACCTTAAAAAAGGTGTTGACCTAGATTAGTAATTTCCCCCTAAATGTACCACAGATATTAAAGAGTTCCCTACCATGGAAATGCCAAGAATCACCTGCAGACCAAATAAATACAATTATAAATGTTATGTTGGGGTGAGTGAAATGTTAAAAGAAAAACTGTGACCCTGTAGTTGAACACTGATATGGACCAAGAAAGATGGGGGAATGATCAGATCCTGAAATGCCTAATTTGAGAGGTTCAGGGTACCCACATTATATTAAAATTCCCAGCTCTTGATGTACTTTATTCCTAGTAAAGTAGAATCAGAGGCATTAGGTGACAAATGAGAGGCAACCTAGATCAGTGGTTCTCAAAACGTAGCCCCTGGCCAGCAGTCTCAACATCATCAGAACTTGTTAGAAATATAGATTCTTTGACTCCATTCTGGACTGACTCACTCAAAAACTCTTGGGGGAGGGGCAGCAATCTGGGGGATACTGTTGCAGTATAAGCTTTGAGAACCACTGCTGTAGATTTCCCAACCGCACAGCTAAGGACATTTTAGACCAGATAATTACTCTAAGGGGCTGTCGTCTACACTGATATCAGGAGGTTTAGAAACATCCCTCGATTCTACCTCCTAGATACCAGTAACACCCATCCTAGTTTTGACAGCCAAAAATGTTTCCACACACTACCAAATGACTCCTAAGGGGTAAAATAATCCTTGGCTTCAGAACTACCTCTCCATATCAATAACCTTAAACTTTACTTGGAACTTGTTAAAATGAGGATTTCTTTGTCCAAAATCTGCAGTCTGATTTAATAAGAATATGGAAGAATATTGTGCTATACCTTAAAGAAGTTTTAAGAAAGAATAATAGAACTCTATACTCAACACAAATTTAGTTTAAAAAAGGATGGAAATCATCTACTTTTAAATGAGCTCTTCCTATAAGTCCATTATGACCTCCCAATAAATTAATATAGAAGATTATCAATTTCTCTACTAAGGTTTTTTTTTTTTTAATATCTTTGCCAGAAGCAATGGTCTTCTGAGATCTTCCCTTTCCTTTGGTCATTTATCAAATGAAGACTGAAAAGTAATCTTTATGGTAGGCAAGGAGCAAATGATGTAGTGCAAGAACTTACAGAGATGTAAATACTGAAATGGAGCACGCTCTTCCCTCACCAGGGGCAAGTTTTCTAGCATCAGTCCCCTATTTTATGGTCATTGTGGGATTTGTTGGCTTGTTGTTTCTTTGAACTTGGTGTAACACTAGTATTTCAGAGCCTCAGTTTCTGCCATCCTAGGTCTCTGATGTTTACATAAAGTTCCCCACTTGTGAAATAAATGGCTTGAACTCAGTATTCTCTTATTGTTTGATTTAAAGAAATGAATTCTTATTTTTAACAGAATTTCACAGAATGGTTTAATGTATGAAACATTTCAAAGCAAAGCTGCTCTACCTGAGCAGAGGGGGCTGCCCACAGCCTGCCTTCCAGAGTTGCCTGTGCCCCTGATGTGTCTTCCGGAATGCCTGGTCTCAGGAGAGCACAACCTGGACAGCCTCACACTAAAATTTTCTCTAACAGCTTTCAGCTCTAACATTTTTGGTTAATTTTTTTGTTGGTTAATATGAATGACTATAGACCTATGAAGAAATACGAAACAGAGGATTTATGTAGATCTGGTTGAGATACAGTGTGGTGGGTGTAAATACTGAGAAACATCCATCACATTGAGATTTCAATGCAGATCTCATGTAGAGATATGAAGTTTTTCTATATCTTCCAGAAACATAACAGAATCTCCTCTGTGCACTGAAAGAAATTATGCCCTTTCAAATATTAAATGTCATCTATTGAAATGCCAGGCACCATTAAATATGGACAGAGAAAATTGGAAAAGACTGCAGAGTTTTATTCCGCTCTTCTTCGCAAGTCACTTGCACACATTGTGCTTTAAAAGAAAACCCTAAACCTCTGTACAAGAGCTATTCCCTCTGTAGCCATTGTGGAGATATGACAAGCTGCAATACAGTGTTGATTGAAGAGTAGGATTTTAATGCAGGGTGTTTGTTTGTGCTTTGGACTGCATGCTTTGCAGCTTTATGGAAGGATGTACTATTTCTCTGAACATTGTCCAGCAAGTACAGCACAATTCATCTTAACAAACTCTATTTGGTGGGGAATAAATAGCATGCTGGGTCCACTAGGGCCCAGTGCAAAACCATTTTGTGATGAGGGTTCCCAATCACAGCATCTCGGAACATACATAAACAAGCAGGGGAAGTTCTGTAAGTACCTTGTGGAGTGAGCTAACTGTCTCTGCTGGAAGACGCAGAAGAGCTGAAGCTAGGCTCCCATTGTTTACTGCTGATAGTAATAATTAATAATGGATACTGCAATCATGTATTATTTATCAGACCTGGTCCTGGAACACACAAATCTACCGAGGTCACCAAAGCTATCTTTTATTAAAATCCAGAGACCAGCAAGAAGAAAACAAAGAAGAACAAAGTACGTTAACAGGACCTTAGATAGGAAAGACATAACTAAAAAAGCCTCTGTTCTGGGATAGAATTTTTCTCAGTTGGAAATATTAGTGAGCTTTTTTCTAAGGGGACAAGCATGGAGGGTAAAAATTGCCCACTGGTTTAGTAAAATGGCCATTTTAGATCAGTAAGTTACTAAATGCTAACATGCGATGTCATCAGAAGATGATATAAATGTTTAAATGGATTGTTACCTAACTTTCAGGGTTTTACACAAAATATCAGCAAGTAATTTCACTTTGGAGACATAAAAGTTTCCTGGTACACAAAATGCCTGGTTTATTTGGTACCTGATGTCACAGATATTTTAAGCAGAGGAACCAAGGTTCAAATTAATTTCTTGCCCTACTCCCTTTTCCTTCTTCACAAACATAAAAATTGCTCTTCAGTGTTCCCATTGCATTTCATTTATATCTCTTTACCTATCACTAGATTAATGAAAACTTGCAGGCAGGCCCATTCCTTTTATTTCTCTGTGTATCCAGCAAACATTCAATCATACAGTTTTCCCATCAGATTAACCCATATTGGATAAATGAAGAAATTAATGAATAAATATATGAACAAAAGTGTTTGCTAAGTATGAGTAAAGATAAAATATTCTTATGAAAACAGATGTGACTCTCTAATGAATCTATTTTGAAGGAAAGTCTTCATATCCACATATAAAATTTCAAAATTTTAAAGGCTTCCAGGAGAAACAACTGTATATAATATGAATAAATGTAAAATTGCATATTATAAAATATATAATATATAATTACATAAATATAATTTATATATAAAAATTTATATAATTATAAATATTTATGTAATGTTTATATAAACATATATAATTTTTTAGGCCACTGGATATGACTTGGGTGATACTGTATTTTAGACATTTATGTGCATTGCTTATGTGGCCCAAAAAAATAATTTTGTGAATGTTGTGAATCTGTGAGTATTTGTAGAGCTAACATTTTCTCGATTGTCATGGAAGTTATTGAGGTTTAGAAAGTTTGTGTGTTACCCAAGGTCATCTAGATAGTAGATGTTATAATCAGAATTAGAATTCAATTCTACCTACTGAATGGGTTGTTTTAATTTGTCTGATTTCTCTCAGACTGTTCAAGTACAGTTGAACAATATCCATCATATCATAGATAAATTTTCACAAATGCCTAGGATGCCTAACTGGTTTTCTAGGTTTCCCTGGAGATGGCTGGTGATTATAGATCTGCTTTGGTTATGTAACTGTATTCTTATAATGTTAATGTGTGTGCACAATTTAATTAGTAGTTTAAAACCTATACATGCTTAAGTTACTCTACAAGAAGATATGTCAAAGAAATAATCAATCTTCCCATGTTTTCTTCCGCCTGCTACTTCTATAGCTTTTCTTCTTCCTTCCTAACTACAACCCTTAAATAGAATTCGTGCCTCATATCGAATTTACTGAGTATCATAATTCCTCCAAGTGGTAAAGATACCTCAAGGCAAATGCTGGGCATAGAAGCCACAGGGCATAAATCTTCAAAGAAGTAAAAAGCTAACCTTTTCAAACAAATGGCTTCTCTCTCACCTACCAACTTTACATTTCCCTGTATGGCCCCGGAAGATGGCTGGTTAGCCAGAGATGGGTAAGATTCCTCAAGGGAGGAACAACCTAAGGCAGGCACAGTCGCAGGGGGGCCATCAGGTGAGAAATTGGGGATCAACAGAGGTGAGGCTTAGAACCTCACCCCCCCCTGTTTTGAGAGAAATCTTCTGCATCCGTGGATGTTTTATTGCCCTTGTCTAGCTTGGATTAACACATAGTCTACAGGCACACACCTGATCATCTACATTTGCTCTCTTGCAACACTAAACTGTTTTCTAACTTTATCTTGCATTGACCTACCACTTCAGCATTTTATTTAAAAATAATAATAATAATAATAAAGGGAGAAATGTGGAATCCACATATAAATCAAGTATAATAATCAAACGAATGTTCATATTTGACCTGATTGTTTATAGTTCATAATGCGTGATCAAAACCGAAAGTTTCTGTGATGACTGCCCTTGTACTGTTCACCATGTAAGAACTAATTCACTATGTAAGAATTTGTTCACCATGTAAAAACTTGTTCGTTATGCTTCAGAAGATTGGAGACTGATGAGAATTAGGCTTGGGGTGGATTAATGATTGTGCATTGAGCATTGACTCCCCTATACAGAATTTTATTGTTGTTAACAACCATTTGATCAATAAATATGAGAGATGCCCTCTCAAAAAAAAAAATGAAGCCACTTCATCTGCCTTTAAGGTTTATAAACTGATGGTTAACACCCCTATGTCATGAAAAAGGTCCAGCTGATCCAAGACCAATGAGTTGAATAATCACACAAAGTAAGTAAGGCTAAAAGTATTCAGTTTTTGTTTGTTATAGCTTGTACTTTTTTGGCATTACAATGAGAATACAGTGGTTTTCAAAATAGTAAAAATCAAAGACAGGACAAATTATCAAATATAACTACTTTTTCCACATAACATACCCATTGATATTTAATATTAGATATTTGTCCTCAACTATGATAATCAATATGCTTAGGTTACATTGCATATTTTTTTACATCAATTACACAAACTTTGGAAGTTTTGTCTCCTACCACTTTCACTGTTAAGTCAGATTATAATTATTGTTCTATTTGCCTCCCATCCACCTCTTAGGGGATGCTTTGCCTGGATAGTGATGGCAGTTATTTTAAGCTACATTGGGTTATTTGACACACTTCCATACTGACATCTTTATTTAGGTCTTTGTATGTTTATTGGTGGAATTAATGCAGTATTCTAATGATGGATTTCTTTCCAGAAGTCAAACACAGTGTTCCCAAGTAAGTATTTTTTCTTAGTTGCAACTAGTAAAAACACATTTTGGAAAGAATATCCTTTCTGCCAGTGGTATCCAGCTATATTAGTAAGAGTATACATATAACCCACAGAGAATGGGAACAGGAACAAAGACAGAGCAAAGATAACATGTTCTGAGACAAAGGTCAGGCTAATGTAGTCTTCTCTAGACTAAGGCAGACGTGCTATTTGGTCTCAGTTAAGGGAGATTCAGCTGATACTCTACACAACCACAGTAGATCTCTAGTTAATTCAATTTCTTAAGTAATTTACTCAGGGCCAACTCTGAATAAAGATTCATTGCTTGTGCTGTTGTTTTTGCTTGCTTGCCTGTTTGTTTTGCTTAAAGTCTTTTCCAAGATCAAATTCAAATTCCGAAGACAGGTACTTCAAGCCCTTGTTAGTCACAAACACTTCAGTGTAAATCACTATTGTAAATTTCACCAGTGATATGAGAATACAGATGCCCTACAAATGACTGGGTACAAGGGACCCCAAGAAGGTGGGAAGAGCTCAGACAAATGAGACTGATGAAGCTGAGAACATAATGTGTCACCTTCCCAAGTTGTTGTGTACAGGGATTTGACTGCATGTTAGGCAGTGGACTGAGCCTAGCAGCATGCACATTGTTCTGTAAACATGGAAAGGAGAACAAAGCCATCCATTTCAGTTCCATTATATTCACATGGGCTTCAGAAGCAGTCATAGAATGCAGAGGAGGAGGTAAATATGGTTAAACATAAGGAAGAATATTATAACAGAGCTGCTCAATGATGGGTTGTATTTCTATGTAAAATGTTGAGCTTTCATTCACAGAAAGTGTTTCAGCAAATGGCAAATTGTAATGCAACAAACACAGGCATACAGCTGTCTCTTTGAGAGAGTGATTTCATTTCCTTTAGAAGTACACCCAGATGTGGGAATGCTAAACTATGGTAGTTCTAATTTTTTGAGGACCTCCGTGAAGTTGTCCATAGTGACTGGACCAATTTACATTCCCACCAACAGTGCACAAAGGTTCTCTTCTCCACATCCTCACCATCTTCTTATCTCTTGTATTTTTGAGAATAGACATCCTAAAAGATGAGAAGTGATATCCATTGTGATATTGATTTGTATTTCTCTGATGATTAGTAATGTTGAACACCTTCCCATGTTGGCCATTTGTATATTTTCCTTGGAAAATGTTTCTTCAGATCCTCTACCCATTTTTAAAATTAGATTATTTGACTTTTTGCTATTGAGCTGTATGATTTTCTTACATATTTTAGAAATTACACACTTACCAGGAAAATAGTTTGCAAATATTTTCTCTCATTCCATAGACTAACTTTTCATTCTGTTGTTTCTTTTGCTGTACAAAAGCTTCCACTATTTCATTTTACTCATTGTATTCTTAGTTCTAGAATTTCAGTTTTTTTGTGTATGTGATTTCTGTTAAACTTCTTGTTTTAGTCCTGTGTTGTTTTCTGATTTTACTGAATTGCCCTCCTTTGCTTTCTTGTAGCTTACTGTACTTCCTTAAAACTACTTGAATTCTTTATTGGGAAAATTGCACACCTCCATTTTTTTGGGGGGAATCACTTATTAGAAAAACATTTTGTTGCTTTGTTGTGTCATGTTTCCTTGATTTTTCGTGTTGCTTGAAAGTCTTGCATTCCTGTCTTCACATCTGAAGAAACAGTTATCTCCTCCTCCAGTCTTTGCTGACTGACTTTAGAAAAGAAATACCTTATGTTATCCTGTCATCAAATTTGAGGCTTTCTAAAACTTTTTCTATGGATATGCCTGTTCCACACTTCTTGTCTCTTGGGGTTGGGGGATTCTTAAGCTTCTATGCTTTCTCTCAATCCTGCAAAGCTAGGCTGGGTCTGACAGACTGTTCGCTTTTGCTAGGGTGGTGCTAAATGTTTACATTTGTGTGATTCTCCTCAATCCTGCATAGTCAGTCTAATTTTCTGCACTTGTTCACCAGCAGATACAAAGCCTCACACCTCTCTAGCCTCAGGAGCATGCACGAGATGATGCCCATGGGGCTGGCATGTGTGTCGGTAAAATACATGGAATGTTGGGGGTGCCCATGTGCCACCTGAGAGGATCTACAGGTGATGTGTCCCCAGAAGCCACTGGGCATGTGCATCCTAGAGTCTGCAAAGTGGTTAGCAGAATCTGTATCCCTTTGCTACCTTCTGAAAGCCCTGGCTGCTATTCTCCCAGCCATTCCCTATCCCCAGTTTATGCAGCACACCTCAGCATTCTGGAAAGGGAAAGAAAGAAGTGGGTCTCTGGCAGAGTCTGCACAGCTGAGAAAACCTGGGGCTCACTCAGATAATCTCACTTTACCCCAAGGGAGAAATCACGGGCTAAGAAGATCACTCTTGGAACTGAGCTGTGTTACCTTGAGGGCAGAGTGCTGCCTGCAAAGTGAAAGTGCTCCTCTTACCTTCTGCAATGCTTCCAATCTCAGATTTTTTTTTTTCTCTAATGGTGTGATAGGACGCCTCCACTGGACTCCTGGACTTTCACAACGGCACTCTCGCCCATCCGTAACAGTCAATATCAGTGTTCACTGGGGAGAAGGTTGTACAAAACTCTAGGTACCACAACTCTGTACCACATTTTATTTATCCATTCATCTGTTGATGGACACATAGGTTGTTTCCATACCTTGGATTTGCAGCCTTGTGAATAATGCTGCAATGAACATGAGGGTATAGATAATTTTTTTGAGGTAGTGACTTCAATTTATTTGGATATGTGAGTGTGTATAAATATATACATGAAGCTGATTCCCTCATATATATATATAACCTATTTATATTTTTCCATATATATTTACCTATATATTACATATAGACAGTTTTATTAAGGTATGATTGAGAAATAAAATTGTAATATACTTTAAGTATATAACACGATGATCTAATGTACATATTTATTATGAAAGGATTCCCACAATCAAGTTAATTAACACATACCACCTCACATACACTTTTTTGTGAGAATGATTCAGATTTACTCTCTGTAAATTTTATTTGTATAATACAGTATTATCAACTGTAGTCACCATGCTATACATTAGATCCAATACTTTATTCATCTTACAACTGGAAGTTTGTATTCTTTTACCAACCTCCTCACTTCCCCCATTCACTGGCTCTAGCAACCAACATTCTACTTTATGTTTCTATGGATCAGCTTTTCTTCTTTCTTTCTTTTTGTTTTAAATTTTTATTTTACTAAGCATAATTTTCTCAAGTTTTAGCCATTTTGTTTCAAATGGCAAGATTTCCTCCATTTATAAGGCTGTATATTATATTTTCTTGACTCATTCATCCGTTGATGACACTGAGGTTATTCCCGTGCCTTGTTTATTATGAATAATGCTGCAGTGAACCATGGAGGTACACATATCTTTTCAAGATAGTGAATTTGTTTCCTTTGGATATATATGCCAAAGTGGAATTGCTGGAAAATATAATAGTTACATTCTTAATTTTTTGAGGAACCTCCATAATATTTTCCCTCCCACCAACAGCGTACCAAAAGATTTCCTTTACTCCAAATTCTCACCAACAAGCTATCGTCTTTTTGACAATATCCTTCTTAATAGGTGTGAGGTGTTACCTCATTGTGGTTTTGCTTGGCATTTCCCTGATGATTAGTGATGCTGAGCACCTGTTTGCCAATATCTATGTCTTCTATGGACAAATGTCCATTCAGGTCCACTGCCCATTTTACAATTGGATTATTTGGGATTTTCTGCTATTGAGTTGTATGAGTTCCTTATATACTTACCAAATATATGATTTGAATATTTTCTCCCATAGATTGCACTTTCATTTTGGTAACTCTTTGTTTTGCTGTGCAGAAACAACCCTATTTTTTTATTCCATGTTTCATCCTCAGACTTAGGACTGTCTAGAATTGAGTAAGTGCCTAGGAAATTTTACTTTTTAATAGATGAATACTTAGCATGCATGGTATCAGAAGAATAGGTCTTTGTGAAGGTAAAGACAAAGATCCAAGTAGAATTTCATTTTAATCTGGGTCTTAAAAAGTGTGTATGAGCTGAGTTAGTCAGAAAGGACTAGGAAAGACATTCTAAATTTGGGGAAAGGATACAGAAATATGTGCTTGGATGATGAGATGCAATATGAGAGGAGATGATGAAAGCCTGGTTGCTCATATATGTGGTGCATCAGTTTAACAGAGTGACACTTAACCACAATCATTTTCTCACTTTCTATGCTTTAGGCATAGTTACTCATTTCACAGATATTTACCAAATGCTTAATTTATGTTGGGAAGTACTCAAGACATTCTAGTGTGTAAAAACAAAAAACAAAAAATAACAAACAGCCAAAGTTTCTGTCCCTGGAGACAAAAAATAAAGTGGAAACAAATACAATGATTAGTGTATAAATGGCATGAAGGAAATACATAGAGACATGTGATAGGCCCCAACGTTAAAAGGCTGAAGAAGACATATCCTGCTCAAATGGAGTAGTTCATGGCTTATCAGTTTACGTGGAGAAGCAAAACAAAAGCGAAAAAAGCAAAAGATAATGAAGTCAGTGCTATGATAGAAGTCTACATAAAATGTGGTCTATATTAGAGGGCATACCACAGTCAAGAAACTTGGATCTGAGGTCAGAGCACCAGCTGTGAGATATGGACAAGATACTTCAAATCACTAAATCTTAGAATTTTTATTTATGGAATATGTATAACTGTATTTGAATTTTCATGAGGATCAAATAAAATAGACTATGCAAAATCCTTGCTTTCTTACATAGAGTAAGTTCTCAAAAACAATTATTTCATCATTATTGTAGATTTATTTTTTATTACAGCCCAGTTACTGTGGCCTGTATCAATTAACTTTTACAGTTCCCCATTTACATACACCTCTGGCCACAGTATGGAGCTGACAACCCAAGAAATGATGTACTTTGTGCAAAGAGATATGGGACTAGGGGACAATTCAGGTCCTTGTGTACTTCGTCACTATTCAGCTTTCTGAGCTCAGGAGTGGAGGTAAAGAGTGAACTTGGTACTAAATGATCACCAGAATTTCACTAGGCAGAAACAGGGAGAGGATTACCGATTCAGTGCTGGCAAAGACACAGACTTGAAAACACTCAGAGTAACACCTTTATGGCTATAGTACGTTTGTGCTGTGAAGGTGAGGAAATGTTGGAGAGTGCAATTAAACATTTAGGACAGAGTAGTGGTTCTAAAGGTTTTTAATTTAAGGACCCTTTAATACTCTTCATGAAGATTCTCAGAGCTTTTGTTTATGTTTTTTTCTTTGCTAGTATTTATTGTGTTAGCAATTAACACCAACAAATGTTTTAAAAGTTTATTTATTCATTTAAAAACAAGAATAATAGGCCCATTACATGTTAATATGAAAAATATATTTTTACAAATTTCTTATGTGTGGTGCATTAGTTTCCCATGCAGCATAACAAATTACCATAAACCTAGAGGATTAAAACAACAACTATTTGTCATCTCACAATTGCTGTGAGTGAGTCCAGGTCTAACTGAACTGGGTTCCCTGTATAGGGTCTCATGGTACTGCAATCAAGTTGCTACTGGGCTGTGTTCCAAATTGGAAGCTCAAGCAGGGAAGATTATTTTCGTTGTTGGCAGAATTCATTTTCTTGTAGCTGTAGGACTGAAGTCCTGTTTTCTTGTAGACTGTTGACTAGGAGTCACTCTTGAGTCCTAGAGCTCAACAGCGATCTCTCGCCATGTGGTTCTCTTATAATATGGCAATTTCCTTCTTCAAAGCCAACAAAAGAGTCTCTCTCTCTCTCCAATATGCTAAGATGAAGTCTTACAGAAATAATATAATCATGGAAGTGATATATCATCTCTATTACCATGGTCTATTGGTTCAAAGAAAGTCAAAGATTTCAAAAAGTAGGGGATTATATAAGGACATGGAGGCACATGTGTGTTTAACACATGTGGTTTACCAAAAATAGTTTAATGTTTACATATTCCTCTGTATTCAACTTGTGACAGAATATTTTAACAACTTTTCAGAAACTGTAGATGTAATTCTTTAATATTACATCAAAACTCAACAAATCATAGTTTCTTAGAGATTAAACACAAAATAGAGAGTGCAGCCCTAGCAATGAGCTTTTCTTACTGTTAAACTACAACTCATTTGTTTTTCCTGCATGCATTATTTTGATGTCACAGATCTTCTGAAAGGTCTCAGAGATCCATGGATCCCCAGAGAAATAGTTTAAGAACTACTGGAGAAGTGGCTTCTTATAAGTATAGGAGTTTGGAGAAGCCTTCTCTCTATGTACATAGACAGAACTATATACAGATTAAGAGCATGGACTCTGAAGTCAGCCTGCTCCTAATCTGTGACACCAGTTATGAACCATGTGAATTTCAGCAAATTAGGTAAACTGTATGAGATTAATTTTCTTAATATGTAAATTTGGAACACTATTAGAACTTATTTGATGAAATTGTTGTGGAATTAAAGGGAATGCATATGTAGTGTTATTGCCCAATACATAGTGAGTGCTAAGTAACTATTAGGAAAATATACCAATATACAAAAGTAGTTATTTTTAAGTGTAGAGGTAGAGAAAGTGACATACTTCATTGAAATAATCCATGACCGATCTCGTATGTGAGTCACACATTCATGCCAAGTGTGTATTCTTCCCTTATGAGCTCAGAGACAATGCCTTCCACAAAATCTTGGTGCTTTCTGCTAGCTGTTTAACTACTTGCTTTCCCTTCTTGTGGAAACCGCTGTTTAGTTAGTACTTAAGAGAATCCCTCTCCTTTTCTTGCTCATCTCTGATCTGGACCAGCTCAGTTGTGTAAAAAAAACACACTACGGAGATGCATTTGAGCAGCGGCAGCCTTTGTCTGTATCTGGAAGAAAAACGTTTGGCTTTTCCAACATGATTTGACTTACTCTCACATCACACTGAAACTTGGTGTATTCATCAACAAAGCTGTCTTCCAAAGATTATATATCATTGTATGATCTCTTGAGCTTATATTAATGAATAATTGGACTCCATCCTCAAAAGAGTTACCAGTTTGGGAGGCTCTAAATGGCTTTCTGTTGTATCACATTTAAGTAAACTGTGAGATAAGCATATTTAAAAACTTAGAAATATTGTTGAATCCTTTAATAGTCATGTCATCTGGATGCTTCAGAAAAGTGCCACACCTTGAATAAAACTCCTCAAGATCAATGAAAGATGTCTAGCAGTTTTTAGATTCCTGTGAGCACTGGTTACAGCTCATCTTTCATTTCTTTGAACGAATTGCCTAGGTAACTGGCTGTGATAACAAAACTAGAAGGATTCATCTTATCCCTTAATATGATTATACCCTTGAGTAATTCAAATTCTTTTTATCTTACCCATCTTTATCAACAGTAACACAATACAGTTATCCCAAAATTGTGGGAAGCCATGGCTTAGGAGAATATTTTCTTAAGTGACTTCCATCTCCACATCTCCATCTTCCAAAGCTGAGTCCAGAAAAAGCTAACTACTTTGGAGACAGAATCGTATGGCCATTAGCATTGCCTAAGGGCAATAATACCCATTTGGAACACCAGAGACTGAAACCAAACTATTCCTCAGGCCAGATGAACTGTGAGACATTCTTAGAGTGGTTTGAGTATGTCACAACTTAGGTGATGTTACAGACTGAAAAAAGGAGACAGGATTTATTTAGACAGATAATCTAATCCTTGACTTCAACTAAATTAATCTGCCTACTAGTAATAGGCAGTAAGCAGGTGCTGATATGTTTATGTACTTTGAGGAAACTTAGATTAAGGTTTATTCAAGCCACCTCAGGTGACAATGAAGGCTGTGAGCTGGTCTAAAGGAAAGGTGATTCAATTGTACTGAAATTAGGGATGTCCTCTCCCAAGGCCATTATGACTAACCCTCACAGTGGTCTAGGTTGAAGTCTTGAAAAGGGGAAAAGGGGTTCATGATGGTCAGTGACTGATATTGCAGGCTTCTGTATGTTGGCATCAGTGAAAAATTTGTCAAAGGAAAGGGCAACCTTAGGAATCCAAGAGACAGTGACTCACATTAGGTTTCTGTTTTGACTTATCGCCCTCCCACAGTAAAGATATCAACCTTGTGGTGAGGGAATCTTAAGATGAGCACATTTCTTCTGTGCCACCTCCTACCATGCTCTAACCACCACTATATTCTACACTGTTACTTCTCAACCCTAGTGCTACTGACATTTTAGGCCAGAGGATCATTTGGGATGTGTGTGTTGGGGGGTGTCTGTGCTCTATAGGATGTTCAGTGGCATCCCTGACCTCTACTCACAAGATGCCAATAGCACAGCTCCCTCCCCAAAGTTGTGGCAACCAAAAATCCTCCGCACATTGTTAAATCCCCCAATATCCCCTGAGGGGCAAAACCCTCAGTTGAATTCCAATATTCTTTGTCAATAGCATTGCTTTCCCCTAAGGGCATGAATTTGTGACCCTAAGTTTGTATCACAGTTTTAGATGTAGCTTTTCAGGATTATAAATAATCAATGTGTTTAATGCCCCATGCCCAAAAATAATGGCAAAAAAAACCATGTTTTTCAGTTGTTAGTTTTAAAAACCCCTCAACTTGTATATGTTTATATAAAATTATACACCAACTACTAACAATGTGATTATCTACCTGCTTTGCATAGCTGATTTGGCCTAAAGCAACTCACTATTCCTCTTTTCTCTGTAACAACCTATTTCAGAGAAACTATGGTTTCCAGTCTTGGTATTTTCTTTAATTCTCAGCACTACTGATAATGTCCAAGCAGGCTAGTTCTTGGAGGAAGCATAGGTAACTCAGAGATACCCCAAAAATATCTTTTGTTATACAATAGAGCAGTACCAGACCACAGGAACAAGCAGCTGAATGAATGCAATATTGTGGTTCTATTGTAGACATATTCATTCTACTTACCTACACTTAAGTGTGGAGGACCTCTTCTTGGTACCCTTATTATGACATTGATTATCAACCCTAGGGCTTGCTGACCTTAATTTCCCTCATCCATAAGTATTATTACTATCATCCACTGTCGTCTCATACATCAGGCTAATGCCAAGCTTTTTAACCCCTTCCTTATAGTACATTGTAATATCAGAGTTCAAAAAATGATTACATGTTAGGGAAGGTGATGTACTCCTGGTGGGGCTACTCTGCTTTTCCAGGTCTAAGGTGAAGCTGGTGAACTAAATGAACATCATAAAAATGATTTTCTCCATCAGAAATGTGCTAGGGCACCCAGACCCACTTAACTTTAGGCAGGAGTAATTGGAGGGATGGTATGAGGTGCGATTATAGCTTTACAATCAGACTGCTGTTTTGTGCCCAGGACAAACACGACAGAGGGTTAGGCTATTACATAAGCAACTGCAGCAAACTCAGATTAGTTTTCTGGGTTCACATTCTTTTTCTGGATTGCGTATTTCTTTATTCATCTTACCTTACTTCTTAAAAATAATTTCTGGAGTATTTTAAACATACTACAGAGAACAGAGAATAATAAGAAATTCCAACAGAGGCAAGTTTTAAGAAAATAACAGTGAGTGAATATAGTTAAGTTGGAGAATAATATACTGAGAATAATATAAAATCTTAGAAACCCACAAAATATGATATTTATCAATATTGAATGTTAACATTTTGACATACTAAATCAATATTTTAATAAAGAATTAAACAGTTACACAGTATAGTTAAACCCCTCATGCTGCCTCCCTCTCTCCTCAGGAAATAATGTTATCATGTTTCTGAAATTTATATTTCTATCATGTGTTTGTGATACTTTTGCACAGGCAGATAATCATATAAAACATACAGTGCAGTTCTCTATGTTTTCAGATTATAAATGATGATATATCATGCATATCATCCTTGCTTTTGAGATTTTTTTCCATGTTGATACATGTAACCCTAATGCATTCATTTTACTATACTTTGATAATTATATGAAAATTTATCTACACAATATTTATTTATAGACATAAAGGTTTTTGTCCGCTAATATTTTTACATTGGAAACACTGTGCAATCAGCACTCTCTGTCATACCCTCTTAGGCACACCAGTAAGAGCTTTAGACATTAGTTACACAATGGATTTAGCAAATTTGTAGAATAATATACCTCAGGTTTTCGTATCCAAACTAAGTCCTTGAGATACAGTAATCCTATTTTCAGATCAGGGTCCAGGACAGTGCTGCACTGGTTTTCCGTATCCCAATCATGCCTTCATATCTGGGAAGTGAGGTGTGATAGCCCTCTTCTCACTTCCTAAATAATACTCATATGCATGACTTCAAGCACTATCTGATGCTGACATCATCCATTTCAAATCTTGCAAGTTCTATTCAGCCAGTATTATTACATCAGTAATTCTATAAAGAATTATTCTTATAGCCTCATTTTACATGAACAAAATTAAACAACTTGTCTAGGGTAGGAAAAAAGAAAACAGTTCCTAACAGCAGGGGCCTTGGTCTATCAGCTGTGTTTTGGTGCTCACCTGGGGAACATAAGCAATTTAACTGAACATGAACACTAGGCAAGGCTACTCTGTGATCCTGAGGGATCAAGCCAAAACCAAGACTACCAAAGGACCAGATTTGAATACACATATATACAAAACATGAACACTGTCCAAATTACCAAATGACTGAACACACCCCTTTCCTGGCTGAATGACTGCTACTTCTTTACCAATTACAGTTTTAGCCTCATCCTCTTCTTCCTTCCTTTTATTCAGGATTATTATGAGAAGCAGTCATGTAATTAACCATATTTTGTAACAGCATACAAGTCAGAGCAAAGCCTTGCTACCTTTAACTCTTCTCACAACAACTCACACAACCCTAAGATCTATAATATTTCTTTTTAACACTCTTACTGAGAAGCTCCATGCTGTGTGTTTTTCTCACTGCAACAAATAGCATACCTAACTTACTCAACTACAGGTGTGTCTCTGGTGGTCTTTGGCAGGAGGTCAGTGACTGAATCATATGTATATGCTTGCTTTGGAGATCATTTGCAATCCATGCAGGAGTTCTGAGTTCTATTTAGAGGTAGAGAGGAGAGAATAACAGCAGATTTTGAGCCAGAGATGAAGAAACTTGTAAGCATGACAGACTTTCTACATTGCTGAGTACTGTGGCTTCCTGAGTGTCCACAGTCCTCTGCGGTTTGCTTCCTTGTGCTGAGACAGACATGTTATGTTTAATATCCATGGTATACAACAGTTTTAATATCTCAAGAAAATCCTGCAGCTCCATTTTAATAGGCTTGGTAACATATTTGAAATTTATTGCTTAAGGATATATTTTTGCTTTTGCTTAGGGTACATTGGCAGTTTACAGAAGTTAAATATGCTCATAGTGAATGTAATACTGTTTGTAGTTACACAGAAAGTAGCTCCCTTTCTTTTCTTTTTTTCATTGCTAAATTTTTAGCTATGAAAATCCCCTGAATATGAATTTGTAAGCCCTTGTTTAAAGACACATGCTGTGTGCTTAGGACTTCCCACCAGTTCGTTGATGCATCAGATCTTTGAGATAAGAAGGAATAATGAGGATGAGCAAGATGAGATAAATGTAAGCCTGAAAATGATGAAAAAGAAACATGGAGACTCAAAGGTGTAATGGCCTCAGCTAACGGTTTGTCACGCTTTGAACTCTCTGCATTTCACTGTGACAATTCTGAAATTAGAGCCAAAAAACTATTTGGGAAACATCTGAAAACATATGAAAATGGATATAAAGAACTCTTAAAAGGGATAATTAAATTAGTGTAAAGGAGAGGAATATGGAAAAGGAAACAAGATGATACATAGAGAATAGAAGGGGAGAAGAAAGAGATGTGATTTGCTGATATTCAAACTTAAAAAAAATAATCTCATTGACATGATGTGGTGGTTTTAAGGCATAACTTAACATTTTTTGATATTCTTCCCTTGAAGAAGTAGATTCTACACTTCCTGTGCTTAAACTTGGCCATGCCTTTGGGACTGTCCCAACATAGAGATGTCAGCAGAAGTGATGCTGTGTATCTTCTGAAGTCAGATTAGGAAAGACTACACAGCATCTGCTAATTCATCTTACAGTGGTCACTTTTGGAGCCTTCAACAACCACTCAAGAAGCCTGACTGTCCTGAGGAAGCCACAGGAAAGCCTATGAGGAGAGACAACAGAGCTACAGAGATGCCCCCGCTGTCTGAGCTGCAGCTGTTTTAGACGGCCCAGCTTAGGCTCTAGGACAGGGCACGGACCTCAGCCTCAGGTAATGCAGGACTGCCAGTGTCTGCGAGACACAAGCACTTCCTGTCACACTGAGTCAATTAACCAGATGTGTGGGGAAAACACGTGTCCTTGTTTTACACCACTATTAGAGATTTGTTGCACAGCTAGAGGTAAGTAAGAGTAAACTGTGTTGAGGAATGGCACATAAACCTATCTTTGGGTAATATGGAGGCCAAAGATGTTTATATGACACATTTTTCCAATCTCTTCCTCCATTTTCTTGGAAATTTTTCCCTTCAAACTCAGGACCTGATACCAAATAAAAACATTAATTTCTAATAATACATTTTCCACATTTATAAAATAGGGATATCTATTCTACATTATGTAATACTGTTGAAGAACCTTGAATGAGGTAAAGTATTTGCATTTTATGTTTAACAAGGAAGCACTATGTAAACACATAATTATTATAAGCAGCAGTTACAGTAGCTAACATTTATTGAATACTGAATATATTCCTGACTCATGAGTGCTTTACTCATGACAATAGTCAGCCTCTACAATGACACCCAAAGATCCCCAAATACCACTATTTATACTTTTGTACAATACCCTCCTTTGAGTGTGGGCAAGACTTATTGGCTTGACTTCTAAAGAACAGCATATAGAAAAAGTGATAAGATATCCCTTCCATGATTAGCTTATAAAAAACTGTGGCTTAAGTCTTGCTGGCAGATTCTCTCTCTCTTTCTGGCTTTGGTGAAGCAAGCTGCTATGTAGGAGAGCCTGAAATGCCAAGGAATTGAAGTCAGCCTCCAAGTATTGTCCAGAAAGGTACTGCGGACACCAGTCCAAAAACCCACAAGGAAATAAATTCTGCAACAACCATATAAAAGAATTTGGTCCTCCTTAAAGTTTTCCAAAATGTTGAAGAGGAGGGAATACTTCCAAACTCATTCTATGAGGCGAGAATCACTTTAATACCAAAACCAGGCAGAAACCATAAAAAAAGAAAATTATAGATCAATATCCCTGATGAACATAGATGTAAAAATACTCAACAAAATATTAGCAAATCGAATTAAAAAATACATCAAAAAGATCATCCATCATGATCAAGTAGGATTTATTCCAGGGATGCAAGGATGATACAACATTCGAAAATCCATTAACATCATCCACCACATCAACAAAAAGAAGGACAAAAAAACCACATGATCATCTCCACAAAAGCTGAAAAAGCATTTGACAAAATTCAACATCCATTCATGATAAAATCTCTCAACAAAAATGGGTATAGAGGGCAAGTACCTCAATATAGTAAAGGCCATATATGATAAACCCACAGCCAACATTATACATAACAGCGAGAAGCTGAAAACTTTTCCTTTAAGATCAGGAACAAGACAAGGATGCCCACTCTCCCCATTTTTATTCAACATAGTTCTGGACGTCCTAGCCATGGTAATCAGACAACACAAAGAAATACAAGGTATCCAAATTGGTAAGGAAGAAGTTTGCAGATGATATGATATTGTACATAAAAAAAACCCTAAAGAGTTCACTCTAAAACTACTAGATCTAATATCTGAATTCAGCAAATTTACAGGATCCAAAATTAATACACAGAAATCTGTTGCATTTCTGTACACCAATGATGAACTAGCAAAAAGAGAAATCAGGAAAACAATTCCATTCACAATTGTATCAAAAAGAAAAAAATACCTGGGAATAAACTTAATCAAGGAAGTGAAAGCCCTAAACCCTGAAAACTACAAAACACTCATGAGAGAAATTAAAGAAGATACCAATAAATGGAAATACATCCTGTGCTCATGGAAAGGAAGAATTAATATTGTCTATATGGCCATCCTGCTTAAAGCAATGTACAGATTCAATGCAAGCCCTATCAAAATACCAACAGCATTCTTCAATAAACTAGAGCAAACAGTTCTAAAATTCATATGGAACCACAGAAGACCCCAAATAGCCAAAACAATCCTGAGAGGGAAGAATAAAGCTGGTGGGGATTATGCTCCCTGACTCCAAGCTTTACTACAAAGCCACAGTAATCAAGACAATTTGGTACTGGCACAAGAACAGACCCATAAATGAATGGAACAGAATAGAAAGCCCAGATATAAACCCAAGTATATATATGGTCAATTGAAGGAGCCATGGATATACAATGGGGAAATGACAGCCTCTTCAACAACTGGTGTTGGTAAAACTGGACAGCTACATGCAACAGAATGAAACTGGATTATTGTCTATCTGTATATACAAAGGTAAACTCAAAATGTATCAGAGACCTGAATTTAAGTCATGAAAAAATAAAATTCTTAGAGAAAAACTTAGGAATATAAACATCTTTTGAATATAAACATGAGCAACTTTTTCCTGAACACATATCCTCGGGCAAGGGAAACAAAATAAAAAAATGAACAAATGGGATGACATCAAGCTAAAAAGCTGCTGTACAACAAAGGACACCAGCAGCAGAACAAAAAGGCATCCTACAGTAAGGGAGAATTTATTTCTAAATGACATATGCAACAAGGGGTTAACATCCAAAATACAAAAAGAACTCACATGCCTTAACACCCAAAAAGCAAATAAACCTATTAAAAAATGGGTGGAGAATACGAACATACAATTCTCCAAAGAAGAAATTCAGATGGGCAACAGCCACATGAAAAGATGCTCCACATTGCTAATTTTCAGGGAAATGCAAATATAAACCACAATGAAATATCACCTCAAACCAGTTAGGATGGCCAGCATTGAAAAGTCTAGAAACAACAAATGCTGGTGAGGATGTGGAGAAAGGGGAACCCTCCTACACTGCTGATGGGAATGTAAATTAGTTCAACCATTGTGGGAAGCAATATGGAGGCTCCTCAAAAAACTAATAATAAAAATACCATTTGACCTAAAAAAAAAAAAAAAAGAATTCCACTTCTAGGAATTTACCCAAAGAGAACAAGTTCTCAGATTCAAAAAAACATATGCACCCCTATGTTTATTGCAGCACTATTCACAATAGCCAAGATATGGAAGCAACCTAAGTGTCCATCAGTAGATGAATGGATAAAGAAGATGTAGTACATATACACAATGGAATACTATTCAGCCGTAAGAAAGAAACAAATCCTACCATTTGCAACAGCATGGATGGAGCTAGAGGGTATTATGCTCAGTGAAATAAGCCAGATGGAGAAAGACAAGTGCCAAATGATTTCCCTCATTTGTGGAGTACAACAACAAAGCAAAACTGAAGGAACAAAATAGCACCAGACTCACAGACTCCAACAAGGGACTAGCAGTTACCAAAGGGGAGGGATGGGGAACGGTGGGTGGGGAGGGAGGGAGAAAGGGATTGAGGGATATTAATATTAGTACACATGGTGTGTGTGGGTCATGGGGAAGACAATGTAGCACAAAGAAGACAAGTAGTGACTCTGTGGCATCTTACTACACTGATGCATAGTGACTTTATTGGGGTGAGGGGGGTCTTAGTAATATGGGTGAATGTAGTAACCACATTGTTTTTCATGTGAAACCTTCATAAAAGTGTATATCAATGATAACTTAATAAAAAAATAAAAAGAAGTTGGAAGCAGATTCTGCCTAAGTTGAATCTTTATTTCGGCCTTGTGAGAGAAAGTAAAGCTGAGGAGCCATTTGAGTTATGCTCTTAGATTCCTGACTTACAGGAACTGTAAGATAGTAAGTGTGTGTTGTTTAAAGCCAACGAATTTGGGGGTAATTTTTAATGGAACAATAGAGTGACTAATATGCCTGCAATTGAAGAAACTGTGATACATAGATGGTTATGAACTTATGGTCTCACAATTAATTATCACCATATTTTTAGTGCTATATAAGTCATGGCATTAATCTAAATTATCACCTTCTTCTCTGCCATTGGGAAAGACTGAGGAAGCAGGTACATTTTAACATAATTTAGCAGGAATTCTTGAGGAAAAAACAAATTCTGTCCCCACACACTTCAACTGTCTGAGTTAGGGAAATAAAGAAAGAATAAAAATGAAAAGTTAAAGACAAGTTAGAACCAATGGGAACTAAAAGTGAACCACCTACTCTATACCAGGCACCAGGATTGATGTTTTACATTCAGTTCCTGAATCAATGCCTTTGTTACCTGAATGTTCCCAGGTTATTCATTTCATGGATCATTTCTGGATGACACACACAATCCTCCCTTTGCTTCATTCTTGCAATTATTTGCACTACACGTACTTTTACCACAAAGTTACATTAGAATATATAATCAACAGGAAAATATATACCATGATACAGATTTTAATTCAGTAGTTTGTTGCAGACAGTGTGAATTACCTTGGTCTGACAAGCCTGCTCACATGACTGGCACCATGCACAATTCCATCCTTCCCCTCAAACCTTGGAATGTGCTTGCTCCTAGCTCAACACATCAGAGCCTCTGGAGCTTCACTGCAAGCAGTTTCATCCACAGTGGATGACTGTAAGGAATAAATAACAGCTTTAGTACTTCTCTGGAATAAGTAAGAGCTTTGTTACTTCAGGAAGTCCAGCCCTTGCTCAAAATATGCATCCTGTAAGGGCTGAAGCAGAAAATCCTCCCTGATTTGTTCTAGCTAAATTTCTCTTTCTGTCTCCTCCTGGAAATCCACATATTGTGTAGCCAACACTGCCTGCCTTCCTTTCTCCAATTAGCTTTGTATTGTAGAATATAGGCCAGTCCCACCAGGGAAATGGGCTTCAGTAGACTGTGTTAGACACTGGTATCTTCCCCGTTTTTAGCTCAGTCTGACTGCAGGGGTCATTTCTGTTGAGTGCTATTAGCCTTATATTCCCAAAATCTAAGTCTGGTCAATATAAGAAACTGAAGTATACTTTTATGATGATGAAATTGACATTACCTTGTAGATGTGAATAAATGAGCATCTTCATTGGGTCAGAATGAAAACCTGAAAAATTGGCTACTGCCCAACAGGAACAGATCCTAAGCACTATCTTTAGAGAAGTGATTTCTTTGGACTGAAAAGGAATGTCTGCAAGTAATTTTGGCAACTGTTAGAAGAGTTTGTTGTTCTTGAGAAAAATCTGAGGACTGGAAGGGATCTTCAGTCATTTGTGTTATTCCACATGTGAAAGGGAGGCAATTTATCCTGGCTTTAAACAAGGTGGTTCTGTGTTTAGTTTCTACCTCAACTGTATATTGTCTGTGTGACCCAACAGCAAACTTAAGCTTGCTAAACCCCAGTGTCCTTTTCTAAAATTTGAGTTCATAATAATGCAAAGATAAGCCATCTCCAGGATTACTGTGAGAGTAAAGTATGACAATGGTGTAAAATATTTAGCACATTATCATACATAAACTGCTTAATAAATAGTATAATTTTCCCCTAATCTCCCCAAGTGAGCCTTTCTGTAAAATTTGCCCTCCATACACTGGAGGTGCCTTTGAAATATCCAACTAACTACAGTCAACTAACATGATTATGGATATGAACTATTTTTAAATTATCATCAAATAGTTAATGACAGTCATTTATGTTATTACACAAATGAAGTAGTAAAGAATGAACTGATGAACTAATGTTTACTCCCTTCCACTGAAACCCCAGTCCTGCACATTCACAAACATGCAGTCATCCCATAAAGGTATAAGAATCAAACGTACATCATATTTCTCATTAACTGTGCTACATGCTGAAGGATTCATTAATATAGCCTCTGAAGTTCTGTGGAAAGATGATTTTGAATGTACAGTTCTGGATCTGGGTAAAACAATTAATCAAATGTGATAATTTGTAGATATTTTCCAAGATAAGAACACGGAATATTGATCTTTCTTACAACCTTTCCTGAGAAGTTACCTGGAAAGTTGATAGGAAGTTCCTGAATAGAGGTATTAGAGTAGGTAGGGGAACAGGGAGTGGGAAGTGCCAGAAATTGGACCAGTGTAGAGATTTGATACTGTCCTTCAGAAACTGAAAAATCTTAAGGATGTTGTAAGAAAAATGTTCATAGCAATCCTGTTATTCATTCACTGTCCACTGGGCCAGGCAAATGAATGACCAAGACAACATTTTCTTGTAAACCTGCTAATGAGTTTGACTAGGCATACTAGTGCAAATGCAAATGACATTACCAGTGGAAAGATACCTGGAAGTTTCTATCCTGTACAAGTTTTCTTGCAGGATGTACCTTGTTTGACTGGAGTTCTCACTTTAAGTATACCTGGGATCATAAGTTTATGGGGCATAACTAAATAATTGATAGGGCATAAGAAGTAGGAGTGTTGAAATGAAAATGGTTCTTTTATAAATAATATTTATGTCTGTGTTTCTCAAGATTTAGCTGTTACTATGAAAGTATATCCTAATACAAGACAAAGTGATATTTTTCAAAGCTTGCATATGACCACTTCTAATTCTTATGGGAAAATAATGTTTTGATCATGCCTGGCACTCACCCATATTCTTTTCATCATTATCAAAGTTTGGTGTTGGGTAAGACCTATGACTCCTGCAAGTCCTTTTTGTCAATTCAACCCTTCAAAGTAACATAGCATTAAATACAAACAATACAAGTAAATAAGGCAATTTAAAGTTTCAGAAAAAGCTGTGGATATATAAAATATTACAATAATAATTTATCAGTTAATTGTTTAGTAAATCTCATATGCATAGCCATAACAAAAGTACTTCATTGAGTTTCAATCTTTAGAATCAACATATAAGCAAAGCACAGAACACATAATTAATTGAGTAGAATGTAAATGCTATAAACCTTGGCAATAAAAATGCAAATAAAGTTCAGAGGTGGAAGAGGAACAGAGTTGAAGGAAATGATCGGTAGCATGCTATCTTTTGGAGTAACCTAGACACAGTTTGGTAGCTTTACAAAATTAGAGCTAAAGGAATAATGACACGGTAAGGTTACAAAATTAACAAATTGTGTAAATATAAAATAGTGATTTCATTATTTGATGAAGGGAAGGGCATTCAGCAATAGTTAAAACAGTCAATTAATATTTGTCATATCAGAAGGTAAACAAGGATAACTAAAATTAATAATCAAAACAGAAATATGAACATTCATAGACAGATGGAGATAAGTGATTTATCTCTATAACCCTGTATATATTGTATAATTGGCAAGTATGTACATACTTACCTTGACTATACCCACATATACACATATACACATGCAGATGTACACACATATAACATACACATACAAAAATATGTATGCATGTGTAAATATATGTAAAGTTAGAAAAAGAAAGAAAAGAAAATGGCTTGAAAGTAGACAGAAAACAAAACTAAAATTTTTACCCAGCTTTGCTCAAGAGATGGAGAACATAATACCAACACAATAATTTGTAATAACTATAGGGCAGAATTTTACAATGACTTTAGTGGTAGAAATGTTTGCTATTTCTGCTAATTAACCTGCATTTACACTCTATATCCAAAAAGAAACTTATGATTATAGCTGAATCCCCATGTAATAAAACATATATGTGAATTATATATATATATATAAATCACAGTAAATAAATAACTTGTCATTTGTATATATTTTACATTTGCAAATATATCTCTCATGAATTTTATGGCATTAAAATACAGCTTAGTAATGATTAATTGTAGAAGCACTGAGTAAACAGGGTATCTGGACTTGGAGAGCTGTGGACCAATGTGCTACTTAGTGCTTCTGTTTCCCATGGAGGTGATGGAATGAAGGAAGTAAGCCTCACAGAGTAAGCACTTTTCAAGCCTCTGCTTGTACCATATATGCTAACATTCCACTGGCCAAAGAAGTCACAAGATCAAACCCGAATCATTGTATATAAAGAATACAAATGAATATTGAACTTTCTTATAATAGACTTTCCTACTACAGGTTTAAGAATTTCTCTTGCCTATACCATTCCTCTTGGAATAATATATACTAAGCATACAAATTGGAAAGTGAAGGAACATTAAGCAGGACAAAATAGGAAGACACATTTCATTTTGAATCCACTGATAGGAAGAAAAAGCTTACGTTTGGGACATGCAAGTCAGCATTTACCTCATGCTGACTTGGCAGTAATAACCAAACAATCTGTTTTTATGTAAAAATAAAAAGCTACAATTGTCTCATTTTGAATGGCATGCTATTTCATTAAGATAGAAAAAGAGACACCTAAGTCAAATCTATTTCACATAAGCAAAACAAGGATGATGTATCTCTAAAGGCTTTTGAAATAGGACTTTTGGGATGTGTGTGTGTATGGTGGGGTGGGAGGAAGGTGGGCAATTCAGGTGCTATGGAGAAGGTAGGGAGGTAGGAATGGGTTACAATTGAGAATATAAATACAATTGTTCAGTATAGAAAGAGGCAAGAACCCCTTTGATTACTGAGAGAAGAAAATGGAATAAAATACTTTTGAGGCATATAGCAAATAAAGATGGATAAACTCACTCCTGACAGAATTGATTGCCCTAGTCAAGTCAAAGATTGGATAACATATGCAAGAATATAGACTGGGGGTAGAATGAATCTTGGAAGAAAATGACTATTATAGAACAGCACAAAAATTCTGAAAACACAATAAAAGTGAGGATGACCAAGGAGCAGAATAACCTTGTTCATGTTAAACAGCAAACATCTGAGTGAGGCAGACTGTTAGCATTAGAGTGTTTGATCCAATAACCAAAGTAACCATATACAATTTGGTTTAGTAATTACATTAAAATAAAAATTTAAAATTGATTCTTTAAATCTAAAAGAAGGCTTACAGTCTTCTAAATAAAACTCTTAGTGTCTGGATCTAGAAGGACATTCCTTCAGATTTTATTTAAAAAATAGTTGGACACATAGTGGAGGAATAAATGATTGAGCCTAGGTTTTGTCACAAGTGACCTAAATTGTGGTTTAAAACTGTTATTTAAATTGATTTGGTTTAAATCAAATCGACCCTAGATCCTGTTGCTTATGCCTGCAACTTTACATAAGGATTGTTGTACAATAGGTAGAAACACCAAACATTAGCAGATATAACCTGGATACAGAGTGCTATAAATCAGCCACCACACCAAGGACAACATTTTTTCCCAACAACTTTGAAAATGGATGTGTTAGTTGCAAATACAATAAAATAACAGTATGAATATTTGATATATCTAAATAATTCCTTCAACCTAACCTCAGAAAACACTTGACCCAGCATATTCCCACAAACTAAGGCATGATTTGCAGGATGCAAGCTTGCACATTATCTACTGTACTCTTTTTTTTACATTAAACAAATTTTTATTGAACAATTACTTTAAAATTTTACCCAGGAATACCCAGGTGAACAAATGAGTGCTATATGCTCAGGGAAAAGAGACACACTGCTGATAATTACTGGTACAAAGCTAAGAGTATGCCCCAATGTTAGGGAAACACAGAAGAGCGGCACCAAGCCTAATCAAGGGTAGCCATGCATGTGAAACTTTCTAGAAGAGCCAATAAATAAACTGAGTCTTTTAAGAATATATAAAAGTTATACATCCAAAGAATCAGGGAAGTGTGTCTTTAGCAGAAGGAAGATGATGAGCAAAGGCACAAAGAAAAGAAATGGCTTAATGTATGGAAACAATTTTTTTTATGAATAACTAGACTGCTGTGTAACTACCAGGGAATAAGGTAGTAAAAGTCACCTATTAGTCTTGTAGGCCAGGCTAAGGCTTTCTTCTTTGGCCAATGGAATATAATCTTTAAAAAGTAAATGAACAGATTTATTGAGGCATAACTAATATACAATAAACTGCACATATTTAAATTCTCTTATTTCATAAGTTCTGACATATGTATTTGCCCATTAGTGATCATAGTGAAGAAAAGTGAACATATCCAGTACCAATAAAAGTTCTTTATGTTCATTAGTTATCTTTCTATTCAACCTGTCCCCATTCCCCATCTCCAAGTAAATACTCATTTGCTTTCTTTGCATTACAGGTTAAATTTCCATTTTCTACACTTTTATAGAATGGAATCATACTTTATGTTCTATTTTTGGTCTGGCTTCTTTTACTCTATGTAACTATTTTGAGATTCAGCTGTGGTATCATGGATTATCAATAGTTGACTCCTTTTTATTGCTGAGAAGTATTTCATTAATGGATATACCACAATTCATTTAACTGATGATAGAAATTTGGACTGTTCCCTGTTTTGGGGTATTACAGATAAAGCTGCTATGAACATTCATGCAGAGGTTTTTGTAAGGACATACATTTTATTTTCTCTTGAGTAAATACATAGGACAGGAATAGCTGGATCATAGGTATATACCATACTTTGTTGTACCATCTTACATTCCTTCTAGAGTATATGAGAAACCCAGTTTTCTTGGTAAGGTCAGTCATTTTAATTTTAGCCATTCCAATAGGTATGCAGCAGCATCTTATTTTTCTTTGTGTATTTTTATCATTAAAGTATTTTAAGAATATATTTTAATATAGACATATTTAGTCACAAATAATATCCATGTATTATTGTACCAACATATTGAAAACATTATAACATTTACACAAACAAAACATATTTAAAAGGATGTGATAAATCATAAGTGGAAATTCTATTATTTTATTCCTCATCAAAAGTTTATCAAATATATTTCTGGGAGAGAGAGTAATACACCAAAAGTTTATCAAATATATTTCTGGGAGAGAGAGTGATACACCCTTCTTGGCAATCACTGTTTAGGCACTGAGATTAATTGGAGGATTTTTAACAGAGAATTGACTTGTTCACTTTAGCAACAGAAGAGAGGTTAGAGGCAAGAAAGCTAAACTTAGAGAGTTGCAAGAATGATTAGGAGGATGATAAGAGTAAAATTGTTAAAAAGAGGAGTGAATAAATTTTCAGGAAGAACAATTAGCTGGCTGTGTTAATTACTGTCTTTGCATGATATGTTCCCAACTTAGTGTTAACTATGTGATTTAATTAAGTCAAGAGGAAGGCCAAATTTAGGAATTCATTGCCTCCTTTTACCAGATACCTGTTCTCTACCTAATAGTCATGCAAAAATGTTAGCAACAACATGGTTTCAATAATTTAATGATTTATGCTATGAAAATAATGTCCCACTTAAGGGCCTCTATTTAGTTCTTTAATTTACTAGGAAAGAACTAAGTGGTTGTATAAGGCAGAGTGAGACAATGGAAATATAATAAACATCTTAGTGATCTGTCCTAATGAAGTCTCTCAAAGTCACTAATTAGATGTCTACATACATATGTCAAGATAGATAGAGGGAATGACCATGGAGACTTAACACTTTTGGGACATTGAAACATTTTAAAAATCTCTTCCTTGCTGAAGATTATTACATTCCAATATGATTTTAAGAAAAATCCCAAAAGAAGGGAAAACTTCCTATCTCTGTAATAATCTTCTGAAATTCCTATATTGTCTATAGCATTTGAAAAAGTCAGAACACCCAACCTTTTCATCTAATAACCATTTATAAGGCTATTTCTTCTTACTAAAGCCCTTTATAAATGTTTATTTCAATCTGACCACATCTTTGCAGCAGAAAGTACATGAAGGTAGGTCAATTTCATGGTGTGAGGAAGCTAGTTAAATGTCGGATAGCAGAGTGGGAGCTGGAAAGTATATTAGGGGTTAGCTTTGGTCTGGAACAGCTTCTTTTTGTCAAGTTTCTTCAACAATATGAAGGAGCTTCTTTTTATGATGATAGGAAGAATAATATTTTCTTCCATTTTTATGAAAAAAGAAGTGGTAAGTTAGGGAGAAAAGACAAAAATGGGATAGAACTTAAAGAGATAATGAGTACATAGTTAATCAAAATCTTAATTCTGACTAGATACCTTAGAATCATAGCACCAAGGCAACTTAAGCTTCACCAGGTCCAGCCACCCCCTGGATCTGTAAAATGTAGTTATTCCCACTGATAAATGACTGGTGGTTACTATGGAGGAGGGTAGGGGAATCAAGGGGCACAAAAATTCTCAATCATAATATAAGTTGGTCACAGGATGGTAGTACAGCACGGAGAATGGTTCTGTAACATATTCATATGTTGACAGACAGAACTGCACTGGTTGGGGTGAGGATTTAGTAATATAGGTAACTACTGAACCACTGTTGTATATCTGAAACCAATATAAGATTGTATATCAATGATACTTCAATTAAAAAATAATTTAAATAATACGCTTTAAAAAAAAAGATGTAGTTATTCCCATTTACAGATGACAAAACTACCCATGAGACAGGTTTGTAATATGTCCACAAATAGTGAGTTACTGGTCATGGAACATTAGGTCTACAGTTGACCATGAGCAAATTGTTAGGGATCATATTTGTTATGCACAAATTCATTATGTTGTCCGTACTATTTGTTGCTTTTTTATTTGGTAAAAAAGTCTTTTAACTGAAATATGGGTATACATATGTCTATGCATTTGTATGGACATCTGTTTATCTACCTACAGCTATAAAAGCTTTATTTTTGTCAATAAAATAAATAGACTTAGAATTTATTTGGATGATATATTACAACTATTTTTGTACAAAATCACAGAATCTAATATCCTATGATCTAGTTTTAAATGTATTGATCTTTTTAATTCACTATACAAATAATGAGAAGATAGATTAATATAGACTATTTCTGGTGTTTACTCCACAAAAGACAACATCTTAAATCCTAGATATAAAATTGAGTGAAAAGACAAGGAGGTGAGGTAGATGAGGGAGCTATTTTGCCCCCTCCAGGGTCTGAATCATCAATTTCAGAGATTAATAAACACTTTTGGACACTGTGGGTACTGCATCACTGTGGTCTAGCTTTCCACATTTAAAAGAAAAGCTGACACTGAAAAAGGTAAGTGACGGAAAATATGGGACCAAGTGCATTTTTGGAGACAATGATATTTGGAAACTATTTATGAGCTTGAACAATTTTTTGGATGGAAAAAACCTATAGCTTTTTTGCCAAATTTCAGTATATAGTAATATACTTTGGGGAAATGCTATAAAAAGTAAATAAGTGATTTTTAAATGACTCTTTTCCTGTGCCAATAGCTATTAAGTATATTCTTAAGTATTTTTAATGGTGAAAACATACTGTCAATGTCATTGGAAATGAAGCCTTTTATGGGGAACATTAGAGAAAAATAATTTAAAAAAATTTTAACTGTCAACTTTTCTGTCATTCATCATTCATTGCAACATGCTCATTATGTTTTCTTCTTGAAACATTTTTAAATGGAAAATACATATATTTGACCTTTTATAAGGTATCACTGAGGAGGAAAAGATATTCCTTCAGGAAGAATCAGATGGAAGAAGGTAAAAAATAAAAATGAGAGAAAAGAATGAAGTATATTTTAAAATCTATCAACAACTTTAAATATATGAAGTTCTAAGACATGTATTTAAAAATATGAGACAATTCCACTCAAGGAGAGTTCTAAATAATAATCATGTCATTAATGAAAAACATTACAATCACAACTTTTTAAAGAATTACTTCTCTTCTTCAGATTTATCCAGGTATTTCCTTTTGTATATGTAATAACTTCATCGCCAATCAAAACTATTTAAATATATCCATCTATGAATGTCATCTCTAGAAATGTGCAGAAGTATATCTGTTTTTATTAACATTTAAAGCTGAGTAAAGTACTCATTTTCTAAGAATTAAAAGGAGATATGATATTACCTGAGTTAAAAATGAGACAACTTATTTTCTAAATGAAAAAAAAGAATCTGTCAAGTTAGAGATACAGTAGTCTTAAAATTTGAAAACTTGGGTGTAGTTCCAAAGCCCGTTATTTTCTTCTGCACTTAACCTGCCTAGATATCCAATTGCTTATTTATAACTAGAGTTAATGGGTCTTTTTGCATGGTTGTTATAGATATTAAAAAATGTTGAGTATTATAAAAATACTTTGAAAATCACATTATGAGTACAGATAGTAAAATTATAATATTGGTCACAGGGATTTAATTTATCAGACTATAGAACTTTTCAGAGAATCAAAAAGTACATTTGGAATGTGATAAAAAAAGGGTGGAAGGAAGGAAGAAAGGGCAGAAGGAAGGAAGGGAGGGAGAGACGGATGGAGGAAGAAAACAGTGTGTACCCAAGAAGTATTCTTTTGTTCAATTTGTTTTCTTCATCTGAGTTGCATCCATCTTCAAGGTTCAAAAAAAGCCGACCTCCTTCAAGAAGCCTTCCCATATTTATTCATGCTTTCTTTTTCCCTCTCCTTCTCCCTTTTCCTCTTCCTCTCCTTATCACTATACTTTAGTAGCTCTAAAATTAGAGTATATATAATAGCAACATGCTCAGTGTCACTAATCATCAGGAAATGCAAATCAAAACCACAAAAAGAAGAAACGACAACTGTTGGTGAGGATATGTGGGAACTGGAACCCTTGTCCATTGCTAGTAGAAATGTAAAATGGTGCAGCTGCTGTGAAAGACAATATAGAGTTTCCTCAAAAAATTTAAAGTATAACTACAGTATGATCCAACATTTCCATTTCTGGATATTTATGCAAAAGATTTTAAATCAGGACCTTGAAGAGATATTTGCACTCCCATATGCACTGCAGCACTGTCCACAATAGTCAAGATGTGGGAACAAACTGTCCATCTATGGATGAATGGATTTTATTTTAAGTTGTATATACACAAAAGGGAGTATTATTCAGGCTTAAAAATGAAGGGAATTCTGCCATATGCATCATGGCTGAACCTGGAAGACATTACACTAAGTGAAATAAGCCAGTCACACAAGGACAAATACTGCATGATCTCACTTATGGTCAAAATGAGAATCAGAGTGGAATGGTAAGTATCAAGGGCTGGGGTTTAGAGGGAAATGGGAATTGGCTAACCAACAGGCATAAAGTTTCAGTTATTCAAGATGAGTAAATTCTAGAGATCTTTTGTACAACACTGTGCCTATATTTAACAATGCTGTATTTTTCACTTAAACATTTGTTAAGAGGGAAGATCTCATGTTGTGTTCTTACCACAATAAAATAGATTTAAAAAAAGTCAATCTACCTTATCTAAGAAGTACTTGCAAAATGGACTATTTGTTCCCTTACACTGTGAGTCTTGAGGAACTTGAGCCATGATTTCTTCAACTCTTCCACCCACTATGCCTAGCACTGTGCTTTGTGTATTAAACAGCCAAACGATATATATTTGAGTGAATATGAAAAGTAAACTTTCATTGGCTATGCATTCTAGTGGGAAATGAAGGCACAATTTGTAACTGTATAAAAGGTGACAGAGTAATTATATATAGTATTTTACTATATATAGTATATATATATTCATGTATATATGGAGGTAATTACATACAGTTCCATGCACATTGTGCTGTTGGAGTTCAGAGTATAGATGACTACTGAGGCCTGAGTTAGCCTAGAAAGACTGAGACATAAACTAAGTCTGAAAGATAAGTAAGAAGAAAGAAAGGAGGCCAGCACAGGCAAAAGAAGAACATAGAATATTTCCTTAATGAGGGAAAGAGCAAGAGAAATTGTTACATAAAGCAAACACCGCCTGCCTCCGTCCACAGCACAGTTGGCTTTGGGATCACCATGTGAACAGTGCATGAATGGCACTGCTCGTGTCCTGTCAGATTTCTGAGCAGTAGTGACACTCTGGAGGGCAGCATATGTATTTCAGTTGGGAAAAGAAAAAGAGCCACTGTTAGTCCTGTATTTGTTCACCCTATAGTTTCTCCAAACAGGAATCAGTGATTTGCTGATTGTTATTTAATTTTGTTTTCTTCCTGGGTTTCATATTTTGCCATCTCCTCTTTTACCAATACTTATTTTCAGTACTTAAAATATTAACTACTCTCATTTTTCTATCTCCTTTGATGCCTACACCTTAAAAAATATTTCTAGTTCTTTATGCTTATTCATGTATCCATTGGGAGATCAAAAAGAATGTGGAAAGGCCAGAGTAAGCCATGGAGACTCAATTAACAACAATGAACTTTAATGTAAATGATCTTTAATCCAGAGACATATGCTCTTTCAAAATAACTCTAATATCTTTCTCTTTGGGAAAGGTAAAGATGAGAATGAAGACCATCACCCTGGGGGATTTTGGAAGTAGCTTTCTTCTGTGGCTACGTTTGGCTGTGGCATCTACCAGAAGAGATTAGGAGAAAATACTGTGGGAGTATTATCAGCAGCCCTTCTGAGAAGCCCAATGCGCAGTGTCACAATCGAGGCCTCTCCTGATTTTGGGAAAGATTTTGGAGAGTCTCTACAGAATCTTGAAACCTGTTGTGAAAAGTTAAAGTCTTTTGGAGGAGGCCTCTTCACATGAAAGAAACAGGAGGAGATCAAGGGGAAGGAAAGGGATGGAAAGGCAGGAGGAGATAAAAAATATCACCTACAGAATCTGTCTTCCCTGCCTGGGATCCCTCAGTTTTCACACTGCCAGGCAGTGAGTAGAGGGAAAGGAACCTTAGGCAGTTCAGGATGTCATAACAAAATACCACAGACTGGGTGACTTAAATAACAGAAAATAATTTTCTCACAATTCAGAAGATTGGGCAGTCAAAAATCAAGCTACAGGCTGTTATGTTTCCAAGAGTGGGTTCTTCTTTGTGATGTGCAGATGCCCATCATCCTGCTATCCTCATGTGGCAGAGAAAGGTCAGAGCAAGCTCTCTGGAGTTCCTTCCCATAAGGGCACTAATCCCACCCTAAGGGGCCCACCCACATGACCTCATCTAAACCTAATCACCATCCAAAGACTCCATCTCTAAATACCCTTATTGTACTTATTGCTTCAACATATAAATTTGGGAGTTGGGAGGGAGGGATTGCTCACAATTAATTCCACAGTAATCCTGAATTAAATGAAAGCTGTGCATTTAGTGATGCTTTCACTGACTAATCATTTGACTTCAAACAGATCATTCTGTTAGTATGAAATTCTTTTTGCTGCTCAGTGAAATGACAATGGAAATGCATGACCATCTGCATGCTGCAGAATGTCAGAATTACTTGACTTCCTCTATCTGCAGGGGACAAAGTGGGCACTTAAACAGTAATTAAAAGCAAGAGGAATTATAAATTTCCTCTTAGACTCTTACAAGTGATTGGCTTGTTCTAAAGCTGTTTGGGTTTTTTCTTTCTTTTTTCCTCTAAATTGGTAAGAGGCATGGATGACAGAATTTCAAGTCCTTTATGGAAGAGATAATGCCCTCTCTCTTTCTTATGCCATTTCTGAGACTCCTCTGACCTTAGAACAGAAGCCCAGCATCATAGGGTTGGGCCTAAATTTGCAAAACAATTTCTATTTACTTGCAGTGGCACCTCATGGAAATCGCCAGATTCTTTGAGCTCATATCCTGATCCATAAAATGCAGTAAAAATACCTGAACTACAGAATTGTCAATATGAAATGTAATAATAGATGAAGTTTATTCAGTATAATTTCTGTATTCAATAAACAGTAGCTGTTATTATCACTCATCATTATTGAATCATCATGATCACCATCACCACTACCATTATTTCTGGAGGATTTATAAGCTCAGAAGTAACAGGGAAGGTCTGTAACATTGTATACAGATGTGGGGGTGGGTGCATAGGCTTGACATGGGGTTTCATGATGTATCTCCAGTGAGAAACATTATGTCACCATCCACAGTCTGTCCTCTAGATGTTCTGTAAGATAAATTTAACACAAGGAATTTCTTGATACTATTTTTTTTCCAAGTTAGTGGTTACCCTCAAGCAGTGGGGACATATCTACTAAGACTGCTTGCCCTGCCGTAAGATAGGGGCAGTTATTGGCTGATTAACATAAAATGTTGTAGGAATCTTACCTCCTAACTCCCTGGTTTTTAAAAGGGAATCTTAGCCTTAAAATGGGGTCCCTTCTGTTCTTACTGTATTCTTTCTATCTTGGCATTTTTCATCATAGGCAGGAAAAATTAATCATGATGCTTGTCCCATGTCCCTGCCACACCTCAATTATGAAACTTCAAAGTAGTATTACACTTTTCTAATTCCAGGTACCAGAATTACTGTAATTTTCTACTTCAATAGTTGACTGTATTTAGTCATGATACATTGCTGAAAACATGATTCTCAGTACCTTTATGGCAGCCTATGATTATATTAATCACAGAGAGTGTGTCTTAATACTCTTTGAGACTTCAAAACCATATTACTATCCTGGTGAACAGGATGGGTAATTAGTGATTCAAGATGACTCACAATTTGTAAATTGGAGCATGGGATAGTGGAAAACAGAATGACCTATTGATCAGTTTTTCTTAGATCCAGTTTTAGTCTTGTCCCTTTGATCCTCCCTCATTCTCACTTTAAGATGAGAAAGTGGTTGAAAATATACCTTCTTCCTGAAATTGCTAACCTGAATTTAGCTTTTTACTGGACCTCTCATCCAGACAATTCTCAGATCCAACAAATGAGTATTTGTCAAAGGAATGAAAATACACACAAAGAAAATTATTTAAAAAGAAAAGGAAGATTTTTCCATTTATAAATTCTTTTTAATTCTAAAACTTTTACTCAGTATGGATTGTCATTTTTTTTATTCCTGATGACTGTATTCTGGCACTGACCATCAAAACTCCCCCTACCTTTGAGTGTGTTTGTATAATCACCATGTAGCAAGTTAATGTCATATCATAGCTATGCACAGAGTTCTTGAAAGGAGAAAATACAAATTAAAGAATTTCTAACATCAAGTAATTTACCTCCAGGGATTTACTTTATTACTTAGTGAACTAATTTTACTGGAGTTTCCAGCTACATGTCAACTAAGATTCAGGTACCTTCTCATTGTTTCATTTTAGTGATACATAGAAAAATTATAAAAATAAAAATAGTATCCAAGATACCATTGTTGACTATTTCAATGCCTTTTTCCTATTTATGGCCATTTGTCACCTCCTTACTTCCCATGAATATCTAGCCTGACTCCAGTTATCATGAAGCTTTGGTATCAGCTATTATCTGCTCTATACCTTCCTGACAAATTGTGGACTTTCATATACTACCTTAGATCAAGTGGAAAGGATCTTACATGTTCCACTTATATTACATTATTTTAATTACTATACTTTAACTAGAAGTCAGCTTTGTGTGTATGTCTGTTGTCTTGTGACTAAATTAATGATTGTTCTCAATTTATCAGTCCTTGTAGGAGCTATGTACATGCTCACCCTCATACTTTGTGCTGGTCTCCCCATGACTTAGTGGAAAAGGAGTTAAACTGGGGAGTGGATCAAAATCAAAATAAGATAAGTTTGTATATTTTGTGTAGGATCAGATACAGGTGGCATTGAAGGCCAGCCAGTAGTCTGAAAATGGTCTGCAAGGAAAACAGGAAAAAGAACAAGCAAATCTTGAGCCACAGATGTAGTCAAAGACAACTTGCTCTAGCAAGAAAAATAACTGCCATAGAAGAAAGGCTCCAGGTGACGGCTCTCTGTAAAGCATGGTCACCAAACCTGGGGTTTCATTTTATACCCCTGGAAAAAACGTGTGTGTTCTCTAAAGTTATCACTCTATTATGCAAATTTTGAAGTGAGTTTAGAAAGTCAAGCAGCAGGATGCCAAATTATCAGAATAGAACATATTTTGGTATATTTTCACTTTGAGCCCGATTCTTTTCTCTGAACTATATTCATTATTTGAGCTACTCATTTTAAAGACCATATTGCCAACAGACGTGCAAAGGAAAGAGTTCACTTAAGCTATTCCGCAATAGAATTACAAGAAAAGTTTTGTATTGCCATGCAGAAGTTGTGGGTTGCTCCTTTAGCGTCTTACTCATTCCTTAAGGATGACTGGCGGCCGAGATTCTGAGGGTTGTAGCTCACATATAAAACAAGCCTTACACACGGATGCAGGCTGGGTAACACGAGAGTGATGGAGCGCTTGCCAGCAAGTTAGGAGACATCAAACTGCTGAAAGGGACCTAAGACCAAGAGTTGATTCAATGATCTAATACTTAGGATTATTTTCTGTATGTGCGTACTTATAATGCGATGTAAAAATGTTAGAATTTGACAGGGGGAAATTTCCCAACCTATTACCAAACCTATGTCTATATATTCAGTACAATTCTGGTGTTGCTTCAGTTACTTTTAATTTCAATGTTTTTATAATAATATGGAATTTTAGAGCTGGAAGGGACCTCAGAGGAACCTCATCCCATCTTGTCATTTTCAGAAGTGGGAGGAGTTGTCTTACAAGTGACTGCCGTGATGGAAGTGGGCTGGAGAGATTATTTCAGTCTCCTGTTCACAGTACCCCTGTCATCTATGGCTTCCCCCTGGCTCAGCGCCCCGGGCTTTCCCTCACTCGCATTTTCTACTGCTATTGTTTCTGGAACTGAAATACCCCTTGTTTCTCACTTCCTTAAATTCCTTTTGAAAAAAAAATTCCTTTTGAAACACTCTAATTTAAATCTCCATTGCCTTTCATCTGGACAATTTTAATGACCACTCAATAAATTTCTGTGTTTTTCTCCTTTTTCCATCTATCTCACACAATGGACTTCATGAAAGTTATTCCTTTTTATACAACCCCTGATTAAAAAATAAACTTTAAATCTCATGAATGTCAAATGTCTTTTAAAGTTGTTTTCCCATTTAAAAAAACAGGTTGTTTGAGTAATTACTACTGTTGTAATTTTTCTTAAAAATACATTTTGGATATGAATTCCTTATTTTTTTATTTTATTTTATTTTATTTTTTTATTTTGGTATCATTAATTTACAATTACATGAAGAACATTATGTTTACTAGGCTCCCCCCTGAATTCCTTATTTTGCAAATATTTTCTTCTATGGCTTAACTTAACATTTTAGTAACAGTGTCTTTCAAAGACGGAGGTATTTATACTTCAAAAGAGTCTGATTTAAGATTTTTCTTCCATATTTTTAATAGGATAAAAAATCTTGGCCAAATCTGGTATCATAATTCTTCCCCATATTTTTTCCTAAAAGTTTTATTATCCCTCTTACATGTAAGTCTATGGATCATTTTAATTCTTTATTATCATGTAGGGTAACACTTGAGATTCCTTCCTCCCTGTATACATATCTAATTGTTCAAGCAACATTTGTTGAAAAGTATATCTTCTCTCTGGAGTTACCTTGGCACTTTATTTAAAGTCAGTTGTTCACAGAAGTGTGTGTGTATTTCTGTTTCATTTATTTATCCTTATGCTAATGCCATGTTGTCTTGATTACTATAGTTTTATAATAAATCTTAAAATCAGAGACACAACAGTTCTCCTTTTACAATGGTGTGTCCATTTTAGGTATTTGCATTTTCATATGTATTTGATATTCAGCTTACCAACTTTTTAAAAATGCTGGAGTTTTGGAACACACCATAATCTATATATCAATTTGAGGGGAGTTGCCTTTGTAACATATAACTGATCTCCTTTAATTTTTCCCAAAGTTTTTTGTATTTTTTATATTTATTTATTCATGTTACAAATGTAGAAGCCATTTTGAAATTTTAACTTACAATTGCCTTTCTAGTATATTGAAACACTGTTACTGCACATTGATATTGAATCATTCTAAGCTCTTACTAATTCTTTAGCTTTGTTATAAATATTTTAGAATGTTCTACTTATTTTTCCAAATAAAGAAAGTTCTACTTCCTGTTCATTTTGTACTATTTTCATTTCTTCTATTTTTGTTTCTTTCACGCTGATTAAAAGTCCTTTACAATCTTGAATACAAATGGTGAGAAGGAAACTTCTTGCTTTTTTTCAGTAAGTTCTATAATAAAGTCCTCTATTTAATTCCCAGTATTAACAATTTATGCTGTTTTTTTTGTTTTGATTATCAGTCTGCCTAGAAGCTTTTCAATTGTACAGATATTTTCAAACAACTGGCCACTGATTTCACAGCCTACATAATTATTCTGTTCTCTATTTAATTGATTTCTATTTTAATAATCTTCAATATTTAATCTTGAATATTTCCTTTCTACTTCATTTGGGTTGAATTTATTATTTTGCTAGGTTCTTAAGTTAAAATCTTAAATAATTGATTTTGGACTTTTATTCTTTTCTGGGATAAACATTTTGGATATAAATTTTAGAGTTTTCTTTGGAATATCCATTATCACTTGTTAATTTTTACTTTTTATATTTCTTTATTGAAATATAGTTGATATACAATGTTATATTGGTTTCAGGTATACAACACAGTGATTCAACAGTATTAAATCCTCACCTCAACTAGTGCAGTTACTATATGTCAACATAGAAACTTGTTACAGAAACCACTGACTATATTCTCCATACTTCACATCTATCCCTGTGACCAGCTTATGTTTTAATGGAGATTTCTGTTCTCACCCCAACCCCTCCCCCACGGTGACTACCAGTCATTTTTCAGTCTACTTGTTTTTTTACATTTTGTTTTGTTTTGTTTTTAGATTTGACACTTAAGTGAAGTCATATGGTACTTGTCTTTCTTGGCCTGGCTTATTTCAACGAGCATAATACCCTGCAGGTCCATCCTTGTTCTTGCAAATTGCAGGGTTTCTTTCATTTTATGGCTGAATAATATTCCATTATATATATGTACTACTTCTTCATTCATTCATCTCTTGATGGACACTTTGGTTCCTTTCATATCTTGGCTACTGTAAATAATGAGGCAATAAAAATAGGGGTGCATGTATCTTTTCAAATCAGAGATTTTGTTTTCTTCAGGTAAATCCCTAGAGGTGGAGTTTCTGGATCAAACGGTATTTCTTTTTTTAGCCTTTTGTTGAACTTCCATACTACTTTCCATAGTGGCTGCCAATTTACATTCCCACCAACAGTATAGGACCGTTCTCTTTTCTCTACATCCTCTTCAACACTTGCTATTTCTAGTATCTTGGAGAGCAGCCATTCCAACTGGTGTGAGGTGATATTTTACTGTAGTTTTGATTTGCATTTCCCTGATGATTAGCGATATGGAGCCTTTTTTCACATGTCTGTTGGCCATCTGTGTTTATTCTCTGGAAAATGTCTTCTGGTCTTCTGCCCTTTCGAAAAATGGGTTGTTTGTTTCTTTGTTAATTTTTAGATTGGGTTTCTCTTCATTGTTGAGTTGCAAGAGTTCTTTATATATTATACATAGATTCTAAGCGGATATTTTCAGAAATTGTAAACATATTCTCCCATGGAGTTGTCTTCTCATTTTTTATAGTGTCCTTTGAAGCAAAAAAGTTTTTAATTTTGTTTAAGTGTAATATATATTCTTCTTTGATTGTGCTTTAGCTGTCATATTTAAGAAGTCATTACTTATTCCAAGGCCATAAAGACTAATTCTAATTTTATTCTTAAGAGTTTTATAGTTTTAGTTCTCTCACTGGAGTCTGTTCAATACTGAGTTAATCTTTATATGAAACTAAACAGAGGTCCAATTTATTTTCAAAGTTACAAATAGTTTATTTTTTAATTGAAGCATAGTTGATATACAATATTACATTGGTTCCAACTATACAACATAGTGATTTGATAGTTATATATATTATTAAATCCTCACTCAGTAGTGTAGTTATTATCTATCAACATAGAAACATATTACAGAACTACTATTTCATTCACATATGTGGCTATCCTGTTGTCCCAGCACCACTTGTTGAAAAGTAATTATTTTCCCATTAATTTGTGTTAGCATGATTGTAAAAAAAAAAAAAAAGCCCTTATGTATCCCATGTTTATTTATGGACTCTCAATTCTATTCCAATGGTCTAAATATTTATCCTTATTGCAGTATTAAACAATCTTGAGTACTATACCTGTATAGTAAGCTTTAAAATTGTAAAGGGTCAGTCCTCCAAGTTTGCTTTCCATTTTCAATATTTTTGGACTATCCTGAATACTTTTCATTTAAAAAAAAAATTAGGATCACCTTATAAATTTCCAGTAAAAAATAACTGGCTGTGGAGGTGGAACCAAGATGGCGCCGTGAGTAGAGCAGTAGAAATCTCCCAAAACTACATATATTTATGAAAATATAACAAAAACAACTCTTCCTAGAAGAGAGATCAGAGGACACAGGACAACATCCAGACCACATCCACACTTGCAAGAACCCAGCGCCTCACGAAGGGCATAAGATACAAGCCCCAGCCTGGTGAGACCTGAGCACCCCTCACCCCAGCTCCGGGTGGGAGGAGAGGAGTCAGAGCGGGGAGGAAGAGGGAGCCCAGGATGGCTAAACACCCAGCCCTAGCCATCCATACCAGAGCACAGACACACTGCATGCGTGGGGCCCTGGATACTAGGGAAACAGGACAGTAACACCTGTGAGTGGGTCCCTGAGGCCGGCACCCTGGGGACAAAGAAAAGCGCATGGCTTTTTTTTTTTTTTTTTGCGACTGCTTTTTGGAAGTCTTTAAGTGACAGGGACCACAAAGGCGGACGGAAGCGTTCTGGGACACATAGTCCAGCAGCAGGGAATAAGGGGAACTCTGGGCACTCTAACCACCTGGGCACCAGGGAGCAAGAAGGCCCCTCACAGAGATAAATAGCCTCCCGGCCACTCCCCCTCCAACACGGCTCCACCATATAGGAACAGCAGCCCGAGGCAAGCCACACCCACGGCAACAGCGAAGATAAACTCCATAGCAGCTGGGCAGGAATCAGAAGCCCTGTCTGCATGCAGCTGCCCAGCACAAGCCAGTAGAGGTCGCTGTTCTCCCAGGAGAGGAAGGCCACAAACCAACAAGAAGGAAAGTTCTTCCAGCTGTCACTAGTGCCAGCTCTGCAAACTATCTCTATCGTCATGAAAAGGCAAAATTTCAGGCAGACAAAGAGCACAGAGTCAACACCTGAGAAGGACACAGACCTAACCAGTCTTCCTGAAAAAGAATTCAAAATAAAAACCATAAACATGCTGATGGAGATGCAGAGAAATATACAAGAGCTAAGGGATGAAGTCCAGAGGGAGATTACACACACCCAGAGGGAGATTACAGATGTCCAGAAGGAGATTACAGAAGTGAAACTAACTCTGGAAGGATTTATGAGCAGAATGGATAAGATGTAAGAGATCATTGATGGAATAGAAACCAGAGAACAGGAACACATAGAAACTGACACAGAGAGAGATAAAAGGATCTCCAGGAATGAAACAATATTAAGAGAACTGTGTGACCAATCGAAAAGGAACAATATCCGTATTATAGGGGTACCAGAAGAAGAAGAGAGAGGAAAAGGGATAGAAAGTGTCTTGGAAGAAATAATTGCTGAAAACTTCCCCAAACTGGGGGAGGAAATAATCAAACAGACCACAGAAATACACAGAACTCCCAACAGAAAGGACCCAAGGAGGACAACACCAAGACACATAATAATTAAAATGCCAAAGATCAAGGACACGGAAAGAGTTTTAAAGGCAGTTAGAGAGAAAAAGGCCACTTATAAAGGAAAACCCATCAGGCTAACATCAGACTTCTCGACAGAAACCCTACAGGCCAGAAGAGAATGGCATGATATATTTAATGCAATGAAACAGAAGGGCCTTGAACCAAGGATACTGTATCCAGCACGATTATCATTTAAATATGATGGAGGGATTAAACAATTCCCAGACCAGCAAAAGTTGAGGGAATTTGCCTCCCACAAACCACCTATACAGGGTATTATAGATGGGAGCACTCCTAAGACTAAACAGATGTCAACAGAGAAAATAAAATCACAGCAAAGAAAGCAGACCAAACAAATACAAACTAAAGGCAAAAAAAAATAAAATCAACTACCCACTAAAAGCAGTTAAAGGAAAAACAAAAGAGCACAGAATAAAACAACCAACAAATAAAGAATGGAGGAGGAGGGATAAGAAGGGAGAGAAGAAAAGAATCTCCAGACAGTGTATATAACAGCTCAATAAGTGAGCTAAGTTAGGCAGTAAGATATTAAAGAGGCTAACCTTGAACCTTTGGTAACCACGAATCTAAATCCTGCAATGACAATAAGTACATATCTTTCAATAATCACCCTAAATGTAAATGGACTGAATGCAGCAATCAAAAGACACAGACTAATAGAATGGATAAAAAAGCAAAACCCATCTATATGCTGCTTACAAGAAACTCACCTAAAACCCAAAGACATGCACAGACTAAAAGTCAAGGGATGGAAAAACATTTCAGGCAAACAACAGAGAGAAGAAAGCAGGGGTTGCAGTACTAATATCAGACAAAATAGACTTCAAAACAAAGAAAGTAACAAGACATAAAGAAGGACATTATATAATGATAAAGGGCTCAGTCCAACAAGAGGATATAACCATTCTAAATATATATGCACCCAACACAGGAGCACCAGCATATGTGAAACAAATACTAACAGAACTGTCGCGACCCTTCAGGGACCGAAGCAACACGCTCAAGGTCTTGATTCTTCTCTAGGCTTTATTGTTTAATATCCCACGGCAGTTACAGCAGTTGTCGGGAAGCTCTTCTCCCTCCCGGCGGGCTCCCTTATATTCAGTCACCCAACCAATCCGGGACAGTATCATGCTTGACCTTTGAGCGGATAGGTGTCACGCGCCACTCTAAGCGGGCAGCACGAGCTGTGCATGGGTACGGAAGTCTGCTGGGCCAATCCCCAACAGGGAAGAGGGGAAAGGGTGGTGAGCAGGAAGCAGGTGCCATCTTTAGGGCATTGTCCAGCTAGAGTGGGGCTCAGCCTTGGCCATAGGCCGGGCCCCCACAAGAACTAAAGGGGGAAATAGAATGCAATGCATTCATTTTAGGAGACTTCAACACGCCACTCACCCCAAAGGATAGATCCACTGGGCAGAAAATAAATAAGGACACGGAGGCACTGAACAACACACTAGAACAGAAGGACCTAATAGACATCTATAGAACTCTACATCCAAAAGCAACATGATATACATTCTTCTCAAGTACACATGGAACATTGTCCAGAATAAAACACATACTAGTTCACAAAAAGAGCCTCAGTAAATTCCAAAAGATTGAAATTCTACCAACCAACTTTTCAGACCACAAAGGTATAAAACTAGAAATAAATTCTACAAAGAAAACAAAAAGGCTCACAAACACATGGAGGCTTAACAACATGCTCCTAAATAATCAATGGATCAATGAACAAATCAAAATAGAGATCAAGGAATATATGGAAACAAATGACAACAACAACAAAAAGCCCCAACTTCTGTGGGACGCAGCAAAAGCAGTCTTAAGAGGAAAGTATATTGCAATCCAGGCACACTTGAAGAAGGAAGAACATCCCAAATGAATAGTCTAACATCAAAACTACTGAAACTGGAAAAAGAAGAACAAATGAGGCCTAAAGTCAGCAGAAGGAGGGACATAATAAAGACCAGAGAAGAAATAAACAAAATTGAGAAGAATAAAACAATAGCAAAAATCAATGAAACCAAGAACTGGTTCTTTGAGAAAATAAACAAAATAGATAAGCCTCTAGCCAAACTTATTAAGAGACAAAGAGAATCAACTCAAATCAACAGAATCAGAAATGAGAATGGAAAAATCACAACAGACTCCACAGAAATACAAAGAATTATTAGAGACTACTATGAAAACCTATATGCCAACAAGCTGGAAAACCTAGAAGAAATGGACAATTTCCTAGAAAAATACAACCTCCCAAGACTGACCAAGGAAGAAACACAAAAGTTAAACAAACCAATTATGACCAAAGAAATTGAAACAGTAATCAAAAAACTACCCAAGAACAAAACCTCCGGGCCAGATGGATTTACCTCAGAATTTTATCAGACATACAGATAAAATATGATACCCATTCTCTTTCAAGTTTTCCAAACAATAGAAGAGGAGGGAATACTCCCAAACTCATTCTATGAAGCCAACATCACCCTAATACCAAAACCAGACAAAGACACCACAAAAAAGATTACAGACTAATCCTGACGAATGTAGATGCAAAAATACTCAATAAAATATTAGCAAACCGATTTCAAAAATATATCAAAAGGATCATACACCATGACCAAGTGGGGTTCATCCCAGGGATGCAAGGATGGTACAACATTCGAAAATCCATCAACATCATAAACCACATCAACAAAAAGAAAGACAAAAACGACATGATCATCTCCATAGATGCTGAAAAAGCATTTGACAAAATTCAACATTCATTCATGATAAAAACTCTCAGCAAAATGGGTATAGAGGGCAAGTACCTCAACATAATAAAGGCCATATATGATAAACCCACAGCCAACATCATACTGAACATCGAGAAGCTGAAAGCTTTTCCTCTGAGATTGGGAACTAGACAGGGATGCCCACTCTCCCCACTGTTATTTAACATAGTACTGGAGGTCCTAGCCATGGCAATCAGACAAAACAAAGAAATACAAGGAATCTAGATTGGTAAAGAAGAAGTTAAACTGTCACTATTTGCAGATGACATGATATTGTACATAAAAAACCCTAAAGACTCCACTCCAAAACTACTAGAACTGATATTGGAATACAGCAAAGTTGCAGGATACAAAATTAACACACAGAAATCTGTGGCTTTCCTATACACTAGCAATGAGCCAACAGAAAGAGAAATCAGGAAAACAACTACATTCACAATTGCATCACAAAGAATAAAATACCTAGGAATAAACCTAACCAAAGAAGTGAAAGACCTATACCCTGAAAACTATAAGACACTCTTAAGAGAAATTAAAGGGGACACTAACAAATGGAAACCCATCCCATGCTCGTGGCTAGGAAGTATTAATATTGTCAAAATGGCCATCCTGTCCAAAGCAATATACAGATTTGATGCAATCCCTATCAAACTACCAGCAACATTCTTCAATGAACTGGAACAAATAATTCGAAAATTCATATGGAAACACCGAAGACCCCGAATAGCCAAAGCAATCCTGAAAAAGAATAAAGTAGGGGGGATCTCACTCCTCAACTTCAAGCTCTACTACAAAGCCATTGTAATCAAGACAATTTGGTACTGGCACAAAAACAGAGCCACAGACCAGTGGAACAGATTAGAAACTCCACACATTAACCCAAACATATATGGTCAATTAATATTTGATAAAGGAGCCATGGACATACAATGGGAAAATGACAGTCTCTTCAACAGATGGTGCTGGCAAAACTGGACACCAACATGTAGGAGAATGAAACTGGACCATTGTCTATCCCCATATACAAAAGTAAATTCAAAATGGATCAAATACCTGAATGTAAGTCATGAAACCATAAAACTCTTAGAAAAAAACATAGGCCACAATCTCTTAGACATAAACATGAGTGACCTCTTCTTGAACATATCTCCCCAGGCAAGGAGAACAAAAGCAAAAATGATCTAGTGGGACTATATTAAGCTGAAAAGCTTCTGTACAGCAAAAGACACCATCGATAGAACAAAAAGGTACCCTACAGTATGGGAGAATATATTCGTAAATGACAGATCTGATAAAGGCTTGACATCCAAAATATATAAAGAGCACACCCACCTGAACAAACAAAAAACAAATAGTATAACCTCACACCAGTAAGGATGGCTACCATCCAAAAGACAAACAACAACAAATGTTGGCGAGGTTGTGGAGAAAGGGGAAACCTGCTACGCTGCTGGTGGGAATGTAAATTAGTTCAACCATTGTGGAAAGCAGTATGGAGGTTCCTCAAAATGCTCAAAATAGACTTACCATTTGACCCAGGAATTCCACTCTTAGGAATTTACCCTAAGAATGCAGCACTCAAGTTTGAAAAAGACAGATGCACCCCTATGTTTATTGCAGGAGTATTTACAATAGCCAAGGAATGGAAGCAACTTAAGTGTCCATCAGTAGATGAATGGATAAAGATCATGTGGTACATATACACAACGGAATATTATTCATCCATAAGAAGAAAACAAATCCTACCATTTGCAACAACATGGATGGAGTTAGAGGGATTTATGTTCAGTGAAATAAGCCAAGCGGAGAAAGACAAATACCAGGTGATTTCACTCATCTGTGGAGTATAGGAACAAAGGAAAAACTGAAGGAACAAAACAGCAGCAGAATCACAGAATCCAAGAATGGACTAACAGGTACCAAAGGGAAAGGAACTGGGGGGGATGGGTGGGTAGGGAGGGATAAGGGGGTGGATGAAGAAAGGGGCTATTATGATTAGCATGCATAATGGGGGGGTGGGAGAAAGTGGAGGGCTGTATAACACAGAGAAGACAAACAGTGATTCTACAACATTTTGCTATCCTGATGGACAGTGACTGTAAAGGGGTTTGTGGGGTGGACCTGTTATAGGGGAGAGCCTAGTGAACATAATATTCTTCATGTAATTGTAGATTAATGATAACAAAACAAAAAACAAAACCAAAAAAAACAAACAGAAAAAAAATTAAGAAAAGCGGGATTCCTCCCTAATAGGATAAAACTAACTGCAAATCAATGATTAATGCTTGATTTAAATATCCTTAAATTTGATCATTTAAAGAGTGTCAGATGATCAGCTATGGATGTACATTTTTCTGATAATATTCCTTTTTCTTAAAAAAAAGCAGTTCCTCTGTGGTGATCTCCAATAAGTTCTTCACAATGGTATAAAGGGCATATCAAAGTGTGGGCAAAGGGTTTGTTTGTGTTTATACAGAGGATCAAAGCCTAATTTGGCTACCCAGAAAATGAATTAAGATACAATATGAAGAAGAACTTCCAACATTAACATCCTCTGGAAGAGTCATTCCAGAAGATGATCATCAAAAAACTTCAACAATGATCCTGGCACTGTTGCAGTTGTAGCTGCATTCATCCCACTGGTTCCTGGACTTGCCATTGGAATGAAGAAGGAGATATCTAAGCTGGCCTGTGCAAACAGTAAAACAACAAATTTGACTGGATCTATACTGTCGGAACTCAACCAAGAATTAGGAGAAGTGCAAGGTGCAGCGCTCCAAAATCTTGCGACTATAGACTATCTACTGTTAAAAGAACATATGGGATGTGAACAGTTCCCAGGAATGTGTTGTTTTAATTTGTCTGATTTTTCTCAAACTATTCAAATTCAGTTATACAATATCCATCATATCACTGATAAGTTTTCACAAATGCCTAGAGTGACTAACTGGTTTTCTTGGTTTCACTGTATATGGCTGGTAATTGTAGGTCTGCTTTGGTTATGTAGCTGTATTCCTTTTATGTTAATGTGTGTATGCAATTTAATTAGTAGTTTAAAACCTATACATGCTTATGTTACTCTACAAGAAGATATGTCAAAGAAATAATCAATCTTCCCATGTTTTCTTCCATCTGCTACTTCCATAGCTTTTCTTCTTCCTTCCTAACTACAACCCTTAAATAGAATTCGTGCCTCATATCGAATTTACCGAGTATCATAATTCTTCCAAGTGGTAAAGATACCTCAAGACAAATGCTGGGCATAGAAGCCACAGGGCATAAGTCTGCAAAGAAGTAAAAAGCTAACCTTTTCAAACAATATTGCTTCTCTCTCACTTACCAACTTTACATTTCCCTGTATGGCCCCAGAAGATGACTGGTTAGCCAGAGATGGATAAGATTCCTCAAGGGAGGAACAACCTAAGACAGGCACAGTCACAGGGGGGCCATCAGGTGAGAAATCGGGGATCAACAGAGGTGAGGCTTAGAACCTCACCCCCCTGGTTTGAGAGAAATCTTCTGCATCCGTGGATGTTTTGTTGCCCTTGTCTAGCCTGGATTAATACTTAGCCTATAGGCACACACCTGATCATCTACATTTGCCCTCCTACAGCACTAAACTGTGTTTTCTACCTTTATCTTGCATCTCCCTACCACTTCAGCATTTTATTAAAAATAATAATAATAATAAGGGAGAAATGTGGGATTCACACATAAATCAAGTATAAAAATCAAACGAATATTCATATTTGACCTGATTGTTTATAGTTCATGATGCGTGATCAAAACCGAAAGTTTCTGTGATGACTGCCCTTGCACTGTTCACCATGTAAGAACTTACTCACTATGTAAGAACTTGTTCACCATGTAAAAACTTGTTCGTTATGCTTCAGAAGATTGGAGACTGTTGAGAATTAGGCTTGGGGTTGATTAATATTTGTGCACTGAGTCCCCTATACAGAATTTTATTGTTGTTAACAACCATTTGATCAATAAATATGAGAGATGCCCTCTCAAACAAAGAAAAAAAAGTTGGCTGTGATTTCAATAGGAATCACACTGAATTTTTTGATTTGACGATTATTGCCATTCTAACAGTAATAACTTCTTTATTTTATGAACATGGGTTTTTTTTTTCATTTATTTAAGTGTTCTTTAATATCCTTCTTTCAGATTTTGTACTTTTCAAAAACAGGCCTTGCACTCCTTCTGCAAATTTCTTCCTAATTATTTCACTCTTTTTGGTGCTCTTATAAATGGTATTGTTTACTTAATTTTGTATTAGATTATTCATTTGCCAGTGTGTAGGGACATAACTGATATTTGTATATTGATCTTGTACCCTGAACCCTTTCTGTACCCACTATTGGTATTAATATATTTGTGAATTCCTTTGGATTTCTATTCATAAAATCAAGTCATCTGAAAATATTTTTATTTCCTCCCTTACAATATGAATGTATTTCATTCATTTGTGTTGCCTAATTGTTCTGGTTTTACCTTCTAGTGTAATGTTGATTAGAACTGGAGAAAGCAGGTGTCCATGCCTTTTTTCTAATCTTGGTCTGACATCATATGCTGACCATGGGTTTTTCATAAACACCCTTTATGAGACTGCAGAAATTTTCTTCTATTCCTTGCTTGTTAGTGTTTTATAAAAGGCTGTTGAATTTTACCAAAAGCTTTTATGTGCCTACTGAGATGATCATATGTTTTGTTTCCTTTCTTCTATTAAGTTTTGTATATAGAACCAACTTTGCATTCCCATTTGATAATTGGATAATTCCGTTTGGTAATGATACATAATCCTTGTTACATGTTGCTGGATTCAGTTTGCTAGTATTTAGTTGAAAATGTATGCATTTGTATTTATAAGGGAAATTAATTTGTAATTTTAAAAATATATTCTTCTGATTTTTATATCACAGTAATATTGGCCTCAAAATGATTTGAGAAGTATTTCCTTGTCTTCCAGTTTTTGGAAGAATATGTAAAATACTGATATTAAGTCTTTTTTAAAAGTTTGGTAGAACTCACAGGAATCCACGAGGTCCTCAGGTTTTCTTAGTGGGAAGTTTTTTTTATTGCTATTTCAATCTATTCAGGTTTTCCATATTTTCTTGAGACAATTTCATTAGTTTCTGTCTTTCTAGGAAATTTCCCACTTTCTCTGGGTTATCTGATTTGTTAGCATATAATTGTTCATAGTGCACCCTTGTAATTTTTTTTATTTCTTTAAGTTCAGTAGAATTATCCTATAGTTCATGTCTGATTTTAGTAATTCGATTTTTGTCTCCTTTTCTTCTTTATTCTAGATAGTGGTCTGTTGATACCTTTGATCTTTTCAAAGAGTGACATTTTATTGTTGATTTTCTCTATTATTTTTCTATTCCCTATTTCATTTATTTATATTGAAATCTTTATTGTTTCCTTCTTTCAGCATGCTTTTTGTCTAAACTTGTATTTTTATTTAGGTTGTCAAGGTAAGTTGTTACATTAACAGCTTTCCTATTTCTTTTCAACATATGCACTTAAAGGTATAAATTTCCCTCTATGCACTGCTTTAGCTTCATCTCAAACATTTTGGTATATTCTATCTTCATTTTCATTTACCTCAAAGTAATTTCTATTTTTCCTTATGATTTTTTCTTTTATCCATTGATTACTTACGACTATGTAGTTTAATTTCCACATTATTTTAATCTCCCATTTCCTTCTGATACTGAATTATTTTATATATAATTATATTACTGTCAGAGAACATATTTTGTATTATTTCAATCCTCTTAAATTTATTTAGACTTGCTTTATGGCTTAACATACGGCGCACCTTGGACCATGTTTCATGGAACCTGAGAAGGATTATTCACTATTGTTGGGGTGTTTTAGAGATGTCTATTAGGTTAATTCATTAACAGTTATTTTCAAGTCTCTGTTTCTTTGTGTAACTTCTGACTAGTTGTTCTCTTCATTACCAAAAGTGAGATGTTAAGGTCTCTATTGATAAAATGCCAATTTTTCCACTCAATTCTGTCATTTTTGTCTCATGCACTTTGGGGGTTCTACTTTTAGTGGTATATACATTTAGACTTGCTAATTTTCCTGATGAATTAGCCTTATTATTGCTTAATATCCTTTGTTGCTAGTAACAATATTTGTCTTAAAGTCTATTGTGTCTGATACTAATATAGCCACCCTAAGTTTCTTTTGGTTATTGTCCACATGATGTATCATTTTCCATCCTTTACCTTTCAACCAATTTACATATTTAAACAAAAAGTGTGCTGCTTGTATACAAAATATAGTTAGATCATTTTTTAAAAATACATTCTGCCAATCTCTGCATTTTAACTGGAGAGTTTAATCCATTGAAATTTAATATGAATACTGAAAAGGTAGGACTTACATCTGCAATTTTGCTATTTGTGTTCTATTATGTCTTATGTCTCCTTTTTTTTTTTTTAAGGTAGGATTGCTAGGGAGACTTTTATTGAGAGATACAGTGAGAAGACAGAAAGACAGACAGAGCTTTCGGCATACTCTAGGAGGGGCCCGGATGAGCCCACAAAGATGATGCCGGGGTTCTTGTTTGCGGAGTCAAAGAATGAGCTTCACAAAACACTCAAGGTAGGAGAGCCAGGGAGATGCTTTTATTTAGAGATAAGGTGAGAGGACAGAGCTCCTGGCTCATGCCAGGAGGGGACAAGAGAGCCCTGTCTTATGTCTTTTTTGTTCATTAAATATTCTAATACTACATACTTTTGCGTTAAATATATATTTTCTCGTATCCCATTTTAATTCCCTTTTAATTTATTTTACTACATATATTTATAAAGTTATTTTCTTAATGGTTACTCTGAGGATTACTATTAATATAATTTATAACAACCTACCACAGATTAATACCAACCTATTTTCAATATTATATGAAACATTTCTGCTCCTATATAGCTCCTGTGCCTCTATCCTATTTTTTGCTCTTATTGTCATACACATTTCATCTTTATATATTATGTGCCCATCAATTTATAGTTACATTTATTACATTATACAGATGTCCTTTAAATAAGAGAAAAAAATAAATAATTATATGCAAGAAGTAATTTATGTTGTCTTGTAAATTTACTTAAGTCATTAGCTTTACCGGTGCAATTTATTTCCTCACTTGGATTTGTTACTCCCTAGTCTCCTTTTATTTCAGCCTAAACAGCTCCCTTGAGTATTTTTTGCATGGCATGCCTCTTAGGAATAAATTCTCTCTTTTTCCGTTTATTGGGCATGTTGTGATTCTAGCTGCTTTCAAGATTTTCTTTTTGTGTTTGTCTTTGAACAGTTAGATTATGACATATCTATAAGTCAGTCACTTAGAATTTACACTATTTGTAAACTGTGGGGCTTATTGGATGTATAGGTCAATGTTTTTCACCAAATTTGAGAAATTTTCAGTCATTATTTTTTGCAAATGTTCTGTATTTTTTGTTTGTTTTTGGTATCATTAATATACAATTACATGACAACATTGTGGTTACTGGATTCCCCCCATTATCAAGTCCCCACCACATACCCTATCACAGTCACTGTCCATCAGCATAGTAAGATGCTATTGAATCACTACTAGTTTTCTCTGTGCTATACTGCCTTCCCTGTGCCCTCCACCCCGCTACATTATGTGTGCTAATCGCAATGCCCCTTATTCCTCTTCTCCCTCCTTTCCCACTCACCCACCCACCCACCCCCAGTCCCTTTCCCTTTGGCAACTGTTAGTCCATTCTTGGGTTCTATGAGTCTGCTGCTGTTTTGCTCCTGAAATTTTTTCTTTGTTCTTACGCTCCACAGATGAGCAAAATCATTTGGTACTTGTCTTTACTTGTCTTTCTCTGCCTGGCTTATTTTACTAAGCATAATACCCTCTAGCTCCATCCATGTTGCTGCAAATGGTCGGATTTGTTTTCTCCTCATGGCTGAATAATACTCCATTGTGTATATATACCATATCTTCTTTATCCATTCATCTACTGATGGACACTTAGGTTGCTTCCACTTCTTGGCTATTGTAAATAGTGCTGCAATAAACATAGGAATGCATATGTCTTTTTGAGACTGGGACACTGCATTCTTAGGGTAAATTCCTAGGAGTGGAAATCCTGGGTCAAATGGTATTTCTATTTTGAGTTTTTTGAGGAACCTCCATACTGCATTCCACAATGGCTGAACTAGTTTACATCTCCACCAGCAGTGTAGGAGTTCTCCCCTTTCTCCACATCCTCGCCAGCATTTGTTGTTCCTATGTTCTTTCTGTATTTTTATCCCATTTCTTTCCCTCTGGGACACCCATTGGGTGTTTGCTGATACGCCTGATAGGTCCTACAAGTATCTGAAGCTCTATTCTTTCCCCCCCACCCCCGCATCCTTTTTGTTTTAGCTTTCTCAGATTGAATAACCCCAACTGATCCTTTAATTTTGCTGATTCTTCAGCCACCTCAAATGAAATATCCAGGCTTCTAACATACTTTTTCAGTTATTACACTTAACTCCAGAATTTCTATTGGTTCTATATAATTTCTATCTCATTTTTTACATTCCTTATTTTATGAAACATCATTCTCAAACTTTCATTCAATTGCTTAGATTAGTTTTGGTTCTCTTTTAACATAGTTAAAACAGCCATTTTATTTTTTATTTTTGTCCAGTAAGTGCAATACCTTGGTTTCCTAAGGGACACTTTCTATTATTATTATTATTTTTTACTATTGTATAGGTCATCCTTTTTTGCTTCTTTGAATGTCCCACAATATTTTTTTCATTGAGAACTGGACATTTTAAATAATATAATATGGCAATTCTGGAATTCAGATTATCCTCCCTTACCAGTATTTTTTTGTTGTTTCCATTAGTTGATGTTCTGTTTGTTCTGTTAGTGACTATTCTGAACTAATTATATTAAGTCTATATTCTTTGTAGTATGTGGCCATTCAAGTCTGTGTCACTACTACTGGTGTCCTACTCAGTACTTCTGTGGCCACCTCTCCAGGTCTCTGCTGATACACCTAGGCCCCAATCTTCTCTGAGGTACTGAAGAGAACTTTTATTCATTTATTAATACTTTTGGTTTGGACATCCTACAAGAAAATTTCCTTTGCTCAAATTGTTACAAATCTTCATACTTCAGAGTTCTTTTTGCTTTCATACTTGCAGTCTTTTCCCCAAAGAATTCAGATGAGCCATACAATGCCAAGTTATTTTTCATGGAAGTCCCTATTATTCCTTCTGTTAAATGGTTTCTGTCAAGATCACTCTAGTCCTTTAAACATAATGAAGAGTTGAACCTTACAAGGTAGACTTTGGGACTCTCAAGAGTCTAATCCTACCTCTCAGTACGTTTAGGGAGAGAAATGAGGTTGTTCTTAGAAGTACACACTGAACAAAAAACCTTGAATATACAGCAGTAGGAGGCTGGACTACAATCTTTACACCTGAAGTTCCAGGTCCTTAGAACAATCCCCAAACTCTATTATATGTATCATATTCATATAACACAATATTGTGAGCACATGAAGGTTGATATGAGATGCACAGTCATCCTGTATCTTAAAGAAAATGATCATAGATACAATGGCTGTGGTGTTTGTGAAGGTTTTGGTATAAATGAAGTGAGTAAATTTTTTTCTTTTTGATTTGCATGTTTTGTTTTATGTGGATTTTTAAATGTTTTCTTTTCTTTCAGTAAATTTTTGTTACTTCTGCAGGTTAAAATCTTAAAATTGAATGTACATACACGTATCAACATATTCACTCTACTCTTTGTGGTGAAAGATTGTTCTAGTTACATACTCTTACTTTTGAGTGGTGGAAGTGATATATGATTTCTGAAACTATGACATGTATACCATGCATTTTTGCTTTGTTCTTTGGGGATGTTCATTCTTGGAATTCAGCCACTATGCATAAAAAAAGCTCAGCAGCCCATGGAGAGTTCCACAGCAAAGGAACCAATGCCCTCACCAACAGCACCAGCTGAGCTAGCTGACAGCACCAACACATCCATCAGATGAGGCAGCCATCTGGAAAGTGGATCCCTCCAGGCCCCAGTTGAATAGTTAATATTCATTTTTGTAGCACCCTGGGCAAATTGATGATTTGTGCATAAAACAATTACTGTTGCTATTTTAAGACACCCAGTTTGGGGACTTTTTGTCACACGAAAACAGATAAGCAAGAGATTCTGGTATCTGTAAGAAAGGAATGGCTGTGAGAAAAAAAAATGTCAAGATGTGGCATTATCATTAGAACAAGGTAGAGGGAAGCTGGAAAACACTGTTCTAAAGAAGAGTGTCATAGAGAGTGTAAGAAAAAGTAAGGAAAGTATTTCTTGAAGCTGGAGGAAAAGAGACCCTTGTTATGTAGTCACGAAAAGTTTGTCAACACTGTTTCCTTCAATAATGTGGAAAATGCAAAATAAATTCTTTGGGCTAGATAATAAAGATTTTAAGTCAAAATACTCAAAGTATCATCTGGCTTCTTTTCACTTCCCATAACAAAACAAAAGGACAGAACAATCTAAAAGACAATGTTAAATATCTAAGTCAAGACCTCCTGGGTTTGAAAATAAATTATTTCTAATTCCTAACCTCTCCTGATATAAATTATTCTGAGATTAAGAAAGAGCCCCAGGCCAAAAGCACATCTATAGTGAGAATGCATGATTCTATGATTTACAGCCTCAGAATGATCTGTATTGTTGCCTCATAGGATTGTTCAGAGGCAAAATGCGCTGTAAAGAGATTAAGGGTGAGCCTTCTATGAAATAACAGGATTTCTAAGACTTTTAATGATATTCTGTGGTAGTCTCAAACAGAGCCCCGAGTGAGAGAAGGCTTATCTTGAAGAAATCTGTAGGTGTACTTTTATGCAATGGAGTAGATTATAAATTATATTATTAGATCATAATATATTTTATAAAATTTGTAACAAATGATCTTAAAGGATAGGCATTGTACAAAATACAAAAGTACCTTTGGACCCCAAATTTCTTCAGGTAGAGGGCCGGGTGGCAAATTTCTCAGTTATAAGCATGGGTTATATTTGTGGAAAAAGAAGATATTGTCTTAGAGTAGGGAATAGAGTAAAATCCCAGAAGGTGGAGCCTATAGCCATGGGGAATGACCTTGTGGGACTAGAATTAAGTGCTAATCAAATCACTAGCAATATGGACCACCTGGATTTCAGAAATTTTATGAAAAGTAATTTCTCTGTTCTCTTGTTTTCCACATTTTTGAATGCCAGTGTCCACAGTAGTTGCTCTCATCCTTTCTCACCACTGTATGTTGCCTTTGTGGGGAAGATAATGTGGCTCATCAGATTTTCAGACTGAGAGGAAGAGAATGAAGTGTCTCTACTGCACCTGAACCTGATTTAGATTAACTAGATCCTAGACTTGAGACTCGAGAATCCTGATAGAGAGATGAATGTAGTTTGTATGTGGAAGAGATGTAAACTGCTGTAATTAAAGGGTGGAATTATGTGGTGGATTATTTCCCCAATATGTTCACCCACGGTCTTGGTGGATATTTTGTCTTTCACACCTGCACAATATGGAAAAAGTGAGGGCACAAGAATTCTGAGGCTCCATTATAAATATGCCATCAACTTTTGCCTCATGCTTTGAGGATGCTTGCTCTTAAGTGCACGCCACTATGCTATAGAGAAGCCCAAACAGTCCATGGGAGAAATGTTCATTTAAAACGTGGCAACATTGAGAGGTCACATACAGATATTTTGGCCAATGACTCAGCTAAAATGTCACCTGATATCTAGCATCAACTGTTATCCATGGGACTAATGATATCTCCAGAGTACTCCAATAAAGGCTGAGTCACCACCAGCCTTTGAGTTTTCCAAGATGATGTCCCAGACACTGTAGAAAGAAGCAATCCATTTATTCTGTATTCTGTTCTTTCTCTCCAAATTTCTGAACCATAGATATTTTAGAATGTAATAAAATGATTGTTTTATACTTTTAAGTTTGCAGTTGATTGCTATACAGAACCTTTCCTTATTTCTTTCTTCCCAGTAATTATCAGTGCATATCATTCCAAATGAAAAGAGATTTTATATTTACAAAAGAGACAGTCCCTTCACAACCAGCAACATAAAAGTGAAAAATCAATGGTGGCAATTTTAAAAGACCAGGAGAGAAGGTTACAAGAAGAAATAACAGGGTCACAGGAAACCAGCTAGAAATAAAAAGGGAAACTAGAGATACAACTTCTAAGGGATTCTACCTTTCTCAGGAAACTTTAAAATATTTTCAAAGTCTTCAGTGTTCACTGGAATGGTATATGCAGAAATACATTGTTTAACTTTACGTCACAATACAATTTCTGTTTAACTGAACTTTTATATTTCATATATACATGCACACACATACTCTCCCTGCTTTGTTACTCCATTCTTCTGACCACTAATTCTACACACACTATATCCCACTCAAAAAAGACAAAGACAAGCTAAGAACTTTAGGTGTTATTGAGCACTCCTCCAAAATGCTAGCAATCTGGTTGAGAAAATAGAGACTCCATCAGTGGAAAGATAACCACATATTAAAAATGAGGTGGGAAGAAAAGGGCAGGAGACTGGATGAGTGGAATTTAGAAATATTTTTTAACAGATGCTTTAAAAGAATCTCAATAGAAATTCAGACTATGAACCAAAAAATCTGAGACATCTTGATCTAAGTGTAGACAGACATGTTTGAAACTTTGCGGGTCAGCTCTTCCAGACACACCCTGGCAGCCCCAGAGACTCATAGATTATGAGGAACACAGTTTAAAAACCAAAACCATTCAATTAAACTATATAATCCTGTTCTGCTCCAATAATCACTTTATGGTTAATGGACAATTACTAATGCACAGGAGAATAGGTTAAAGCACACGTAAACTTGGGTGGAGTCTTACAATTGAGCAGAATAATCATCAATATGTTTAATATGCTTTAAGTAAGCTAAAAGAGACATCTAGCTTCCAAAATATGTGTGCATCTGCCCCACGTGTCATGGTGAACACTACACATTAGAAATGACACAACTGACATTAAACCCAAGAATCACAAATAGTTTTTAACCAACCTCAATTTCTTTGGCAAACTTAACATACCACTGTCTAAAGGATTCAATAGATGGAGCTGAATTCCAGTGAGGTAGCTGTCACAGCCTCATGATGGTTTAGACTCTCTCAGAGACTGGAAGGAAGGGTGGTTGAGTAGAATAGAATCCAGTCCAGCAACCACTCAAATTGTACTAGTTAACAGAGCACTGTCACTCGGAGTGATGTTTCTGAACATTAGTCTCAGGACTGTGACCTCACCCTGTCCGGACCACATCAGTGGTTTAGATGACCACATACAAATGTGCCAGGACAAATATGCTAGATGAAAGAATGAGGACACCAAAAATTCCTGACAGTGTGCAACACAAGATAATTCCAACAACATTTAACAAAAATAAATTCATTTGACTGTGAAAGCCAATTACGATGAAGTCTACAGCAGATGTATTTTAGTAGACACGTAAAAATTACTTTCGGAATTTGTGAATTCACAGGGTGATATGGCAGCCCCAAAAACAGTTTCGTTGTTTCTGTTTAATTTGGAACAAGTCTTAAGGATACAGCAAAGAATAAAGATCCACAATAAATGATGAAATTAGAAAATCAACACGACAAGAATCATGATAGTAATTAATTCAAGCAAGAGTTATTAGTGGATACTAAAACTAGTGGATGAAAGTTTAGGGAATAACAAGATATCAACATAATCTCAAAATATCCCATCAAAAGTTACATATTAATTAAAGAACAAAATACTAACTTTACAATAGAGAAAAATGGCAGATATCATTTTGGCCAAGTGATCAAAGTTAACATTGCCAACTATACCAATTAGAAGCATGGGCCACCTCATATGAAGTACAGAGAAAAACTTAGCTTCATGCTATGTTTTCACAGCCAAATGTGCATAACTTGAAATTGTCCATTAGAAAATAATTCTACAAAATAACTGTCCTGCTCTGTTCAAAAATATCAGTCATGAAATACAAAAATGACTCAGGAACTGTTCCAGATTAAAGCAGACTAAGGACACAAGATTATAAAAGATGTTATTAGAAAGAATGATGAAATCAGAATAGGGACTGCAGTTGTATTGTTTATTTTTTTTATTTGTTGTATTTGTTTATTTTCATCAGTGTTCTGCAGTTAATTCAGATTTTTTTTGTTTTAAGGGAATACACACTAAATTACTGAGCAGTAAACTGGAATTTTGCATCTTGTCTACAACTTTAATTTAATAACTTAGAGAAGAAACAATGCGGAGGGACAAATAAATGAAATATAAACATATGGAAGAATCTGTATGAAAGACTCCACAAATTCTGGCACTTTTGTGATTTTTCTGTTAAGTCTGATATCAAGATTATATCTTTAAAAAGTGAAAAATGTTATTCAGAGTTAGTAATTATCAAACTGGGTTTCCTCTACTCTAGATTCTGCTTCTGCTGGTGCTTTTGGGTGAGGTCTATACGTACATTCCAGTTGCTGGCTGCACATCTTTAGTTCAGACTCTAGTTAGTATCTCCCTTCAGTGTTTCCAATTTAGTGCTTTAGAAATTTTGTATTGCAAAATCATGTACCCATACATGCTAGTAAAATGAAAGCAAATAGATATGTTTTGAAAGCATTTTGCAAGCCTTTATTATTTTTTAACAGTTTTTTAGGCACATGTTTGCAACTATTATTGGATCTTTAAGATGTGGGTGAGGCTGCTGGATGTAAGATTTTAGTTTAAAGAGTCAAAAATGTATTTGATATACATGTATAATATACTGTTTATGTGTGTGAATATCTGAGATTTTCCACATGTGTTTGCCTAATTTCACAGTATGTTACAATAACCCAATTAAAGCTAATACATGAAAATTATGGGGCTCTTCTATCTTTTTTGGATAGAAATCACCCTAACTCTATATGGGGTAAGGGAGGAATTCAAGTGGAATAATTTTATCAAGAAATGCTATGTATAGTATTGCCTATGTAATAATTCAGTAGAATCTCTACCTCACTTTCCTATTTGTTGAATAGAGATCATACCTAATTATTTTCACAATTGAATTAGCATTCCTCATGGAAAGAAGAAAGACGGGCTGAACATATAATGTGAGAGTGAGAAGCCTAGTGTATTTGACATGAAATAAACATACCAAGTATCAATCATCCTTTCAACCTCTTCACAGTTACTGACTTGCACTTAGTACCAGAAAATGTGCTAGACTTTAGTCTTCTAAGAAATACATATAATCTTTTTTCTCAATGAGTCTGCTGTCTTATGAACCAGTGAGAAAAATAACAATAATAAATAAAATTTACGATAAATGAATACGTTGTCAAATATTATCAATGTGATAGATGTCACGAAGATAAAAAAAACTTTAGTGGGAATAAGGACAATGTTATTAGGTGAATATAATCCAACTATGGGGTGTCCTGTATGTCAGATAGAGGATTTTAAATCTGATGAACATGCCACCATACTCAACAGCAAAAAGCTGAAAGCTTTTCCTCTAAGATCCAGAACAAGACAAGATTCTCTTTCTTACCACTTTTATTCAATGTAGTACAGAAAGTCCTAGCCATAGCAATCAGACAAGAAAAAGAAATAAAAGACATCCAATTGGTAAGGAAGACTCATTGTTTGCAGATGACATGATACCACACATAGAAAACCCTAAAGACTCTACCAAAAAACCATTAGAACTAATAAATACAATAAAGTTGCAAGTTACAAAATCAATATACAGAAGACTGTTGCATCTGTATATACTAATAATGAACTAGCAGAAAGAAAAATTAAGAAAGCACTCCCACTTGTAATTAAATCAAAAAATAAACAAAACTATGATTAAATTTAACCAAGGAAGTTGAATGACCTATACTCTGAAAACTATAAGAAACTGATTGAGGAAATTGAATAAATGGAAAGATATGTCATGCTCATAGAGTGGAAGAATTAATATTGTCAAAATTCCCATGCTAACCAAGTAATATACAGATTTAATGCAATCCTCATAAAAATACCAATGGCATTTTCACAGAAGTAGAGCAAATGTCCTTAAGACATCTACAGAAATACAAAATACCCTGAACATCCAAAGCAGTTTTGAGAAAGGAGAACAAAGCTGTAGGTATCATGTTCCCTTATTTATAGATGTATTGATCAATTGAATGTAACAGAGAGCCCTGAAATAAATTCACATTTATATAGTTAATCTATAACAAAGGCGGCAAGGAAATACAATAGGGAAAAATAATCTCTTTAAAAAAATGGTTTTGAGAAAACTGAACAGCTACTTGCTAAAAAATGAAACTGGACCACTTTCTTACACCATATATAAAATTAAACTCAAAATATATTAAAGACCTAAATATTAGACCTAAAATTATAAATCTCCTAAAAGGAAACAGAGGCAGTAAACCCTTCAACACTGTCATATATCTTCCCAGGAAAGGAAAACAAAAACAGAAATAAACAAGTGGGATTACAACAAACTTAAAAACTTCTTCACAGCAAAGAAAACCATCAAAAGAAAACCATCAATAAAATAAAAAGGAAACTTACTAAATGAATGAAGCTGTTTAAAATTATATATATGATAAAGAGTTAATATCCAAAATATACATATAAAAAACTCACACAAGTAACACTAAAAATTTTTAAAAATCCAACTTAAAATTTTGGAGAGTCCCTGTATAGACATTTTTCAAAACAAGTCATACAGATGGCCAACAGACATATGAAAAAATTCTCTACATCACTAATCATCAGGGGAATGTAACCACAATGAGATATCACCTTACACCAAGTCATAATGGCTAGTATCTAAAAGACAAGAAATAACAAGTGTTGGTGAGCAGATGGAGAAGAGGCAGCCCTCATGCACCACTGGTGGCAATATAAAATGGTGTGGCCACTATGGATAACATTATGAAGGTTTCTCAAAAAATTAAAAATAGAAATACCATATGACCCAGTAATTCCACATCCGGGTATTTATCCAGAAAAACCACTAACTCCATGAACTCTTTATATATATATATTTCAGGATTATTTACAACAGCCAAGATATGGAACCAATGTTAAGTGTCCATCCTAAGAGAAATGGATAAAGAAAATGGTGTGTGGGATTCTGGGAAGATGGCAGAGTAGAGAAAGCCTGACTCCACCTTATCCCACCTACATACTGAATCTCACAAACACACTAAAGATTAGAGTTGAAATGAACACCTTCTATACAATGATGGAAAGAAATATTACACACAGACACATACACACAACCCAAAATGGCAGTAGACAAGGTAACCACAGGAATCCAACATCCACTGGCAGAGAGGAGGGGGAGGCATATCACTGGCTGAGCAAGGTATGGATTCCCTGCCCTAAGATGAAAGGAAAAAAAACTTGTAACTTAAAGTAAAAATAGACCATAGTGAAACACAACTTTCAGAACTAAACATTCACTGCTTGGCAAGGAAACCACTGGAGGTAACCCAGGATCCGAGGAGACAGCCAGGGTCATTGTTTGTACTCCCTCTGTCAGGAGCAGAATATGGGGACACACATCAATCTCAGACTTGTTCTAAGCAGACCCCTGACTCTATGCATATATCCAGATGTGTCTGCAGGAAATACAGCTGCAGGAAATACAGCAGTCCTTGTCTTGCTGCCCACTGTCATCCACATCACAGATCCCATCAGCAGGACCAGAAACTTCCCTGGCCCACAGGGATGGTGCATGAATCAGGTCTGGGGCCACCAAGGCAACTCCTCTAGAGCAGTGCAGGAGAGCACAGTGTGGGGCTGACCCCTGGTCACCAGTGGGACCTGGCAGGCCCCAGTGAGGGAATTTCCTGGAGCAGCCCAGAGCACAAAGGGGCCAAGGGGAAAACCCATGCACACTGTGCCTGATAACAGTCACCAGCAGGACTGGAAGATGCCAATGCAGGAATTCCCTGCAGCACCCCAGAACATGCAGGGGTTAAGGGGGAACATGCACACAGACTGACTGTATACTGCCAACAGGACTCTTTAGACACCTGTGGAGGGAATTCTCCTGAGGGGTTCCAAGTGGCCCAGAGCTTACATGGATATATGGGTGAGGAGGCACAGGGGACTAAGCTGGTGCCGATCCAGGAGTTAGCTGGAATGCACCCTGGGCCTGCCAGTGGCCCACCATTCTCCCCTTACCAGCGCAGAAAACACAGGTGTCCATACAGGATCCCCTCCAACAGACCCCCAAGGCAACACCCCTGGAACCATGCTCTGGGAGACCAGCACCGGGAAAAAAACATCTCACACTTACTTGGCCTCCAGCTTTCCAGAACCATGAGGCACATGCAATCTACTCAGGTGACTCTCTCACACAAGGCCAGTCATTTAAGACTGGAAGTGAGCCCTTTTAACTAATTCATAGAATTGAGCACAGAAAGTCATACAAAATGAAGAGGCAGAGAAATATTCTCCAAACAAAAGAACAAGAAAACCAATTCCAGGAAAAAAAGAAACAGAGTTAAAATCTACCTGAAACATGAACAATGCTTATAAAGATACTGGACAAAAGAAAGCAATAGCAGAACTCAAGGTGGACCTCAAAAAAGAGAGTCTGAAAAAGAACAAATTGAAGATGGAGAATTCAATAGATGAAATTTATAAAAAAATTCTTGGAGGGAATTAACAGCAGACTAGAGGATGCAGAACAACAGATTAGTGACTTGGAAGACAGTGTAATGGAAAGCACTAAAGAGCAAAAGAAAAAAGAATTAAAAGAAATAAATATAGTTTAAGAGAGCAAATAATATCAAAATTTGATATAATTATCAAAAAAAATCATGGTCCCAGAAGGAGAAGATAGAAAGAAGTAGAAAATTTATTTGAAGAGATAATAGTTTCCCTAACCTTGGGAAGGAAACAGTCTATCCAGTCCAGGAAGCAAAGAGAGCTCAAAACAAGATAAGGCCAACAAGGTCCATACAAAGACACACTGTAATTAAAATGTCAAAGACCAAGGACAAACAGAGAATCTTAACAGCGGCAAGAGAAAAGCAACAAACTACCTATAAGGGAAACCCATAACGCTATCAAGAGAACAGATTTTTCTGCAGAAATTCTACAAGCCAGAAGGGAATGGCATGATATATTCAAGATACTGAATGGAAAAACACCTTCAAAGAAGAATCCTCTATCCAGCAAGATTATCATTAAGAATTGAGGAAGAAATAAAGAACTTCACATATAAATGTAAGTTAAAAGAATTCAGCACTAATAAACCAGTCTTACAAGAAATGTTAAAGGGACTTATTTAAGAGGAAAAGACCCTAAGTAGAAAATTAAGAAAGAGAAAAATTTCTGCCTGTAAACAAACATACAGCAAAGGTAGTAGATCAATTACTTAAAAGCTAGTATAAAGGTCAAAAAGACAAAAGTAAAAAAAGCAATTATAACCAGAAATTAGTTAAGGGAATCACTTAATGAAAAGGTGTAAAAGAAAATAAATACATAAAACATTGAGGAAGAGTAAGAAATGTAGTGCTATTAAAATAGAATCAAACTTCTGTGACCATCAGCTTACTGTAGATTGTTATATTCATAGGGTGTCACTTAAGAACACCATGGTAATCAAAACCAAAATCTTATAATAGATACACGACAAAGAAAGAGAAAGGAACCTAACCATAACACTAAAGAAAATCATAAAACAAAAGAAGAGAGCAAGAGAGGGTGAAAGGATCACAAAAAACAAGAAAGAACCAGGAAACATTTAATAAAATGGCAATAAGTACATATACACTGATAATTACTTTAAATGTAACTGGCCTAAATTTTTCAATCTAAAGACAAGGTAATGATAAAAATGAAGAACCATCTATTTACTGTCTACACAAGGCTCACTTCAGACGTAAATACACACACAGACTGAAACCAAAGGGACAGAAAAAGATATACCATGCAAGTAAGGACAAAAAAAGAAAGCTGGAGTTTCAATAATTGTATCAGAAAAAAATAGACTTCAAAACAAAGAAAGTAACAAGAGACAAGAACATTATATGATGATAAAGGGATCAGACCAACAGGAGGATATAACAATCATAAACATTTATGTACCTAATACAGGAGCACCTAAATATACAAACCAAATACTAACAGACAAAAAAGGAGAAATTCACAGCAGCGCAAGAATAGTAGGGGACTTTTAACACACCCATTTACATTAATGGATATATTATACAGACAGAAAATCAAAAAGGAAATAGAAATATTAAACCAGATGGACTTAATGGATATACACAGAACACTCAACCCAAAAGGAATAGAATACACATTTTTCACAAGTGCACATGGAACATTCTCCAAAATAGATCTCATATTAGGACATAAAACAAGTCTTAACAAATATAATAAGATTGAAATTGTATCAAGCATCGTCTTAGACCACAATGGTATGAAACAAGAAATAAATTACAAGAAAAAAACTGGAAGAGACACAAACATGTGGAGGCTGTACAACATGTTTCTAAATAATCAATGGATCCAGGAACAGATCAAACAGGAAGTCAGCAATACATGGAGACAAATGAATACAGAAAACAATAAAAGTATAGGGGTTGTAGTAAAATCAGTTCTAAACGGGAAGTTTGTGGCAATAAAGCCCTACTTTAAGAAACAAGAACATCTTAAATAAACAATCTACTGCTACGACTAAAGGAATTAGGAAAAGAAGAACAACATACAAAATTACTAGGAGGGAAATAATAAAGATCAGAGAGGAAATAAATAAAATAGAGACTAAGAAAACAATAGGAAAAAAACAATGAAGCCAAGAAAATAAACAAAATAGACAAACCTCTAGCCAGACTTATCAAGAAAAAAAGAGGACACAAATAAACAAAATTGGAAATTAAAAGACAAGTTACAACAAACACCACAGAAATACAAAGAATTATTAGAGAATGCTATGAAAAATCATACGTCAATAAATTAAACAACCTCAAAGAAATGGACACATTTCTAGAATTGCACAACTGTCTCTGACTGACCCAGGAAGAAACAGAAAACCTGAACATATCAATTACTAGTACTGAAATTGAACTGGCAATCAAAAAACTACCTAAGAACAAAAGTTCAGTACTAGATGAGGTCACAATTGAATTCTACCAAACATTCAATGATAAGCTAGTACCTATCTTTCTTAAAGTTTTCCAAAACAACAGAAAAAGAGTGAATACTTCCAAACTCATTCTATGAGGCCTGCATTATTCTAAAACTAAACCCAAAGGCACTACAAATAAAGAAAACTACTAACCAATATCTCTGATGAACACAGATGCAAAAATGCTCAATAAAATATTAGAAAACTGAACTCAAAAATACATCAAAGGGATCATTCATCATGACCAAGTGGGATTTTTTTCCAAGGATGCAATGATAGTACAATATCTGCAAATCAATAAATGTGATACACCACATTAATAAAAGGAAGGATAAAAACAATATGATCACCTCAATAGATGCTGAAAAAGCATTTGATGAAATTCAACATCCATTCATGATAAAAACTCTCAACCAAATGGGTAGAGGAGGAACATACCTCAACATAATAAAGGCCATATATAACAAACCCACAGCCAACATACTCAACAGTGAAAAGATGAAACTTTTCTTTCAAGATCAGGAACAAGATGAGGATGTCAACTCTCACCATGTTTATTCAACTTAGTACTGTAAATCCTACCCATGAAAATTAAACAAGAAAAGGAGATAAAAGGCACCCAAATTGGTAGGGAAGAAGTAAAAGTATCACTTTTTGAAGATGACATACTATATATAGAAAATCCTAAAGACTCCATCAAAAATCTATCAGAATAAATGGATTCAGCAAAGTTGCAGGATATAAAATCAATTTACAGAGAGTTGTTGCATTACTATATACTAACAACAAACTAGCAGAAAGAGAAATAAAGAAAACAATTTCATTTAAAATTGAATCAAAACAATAAAATATATAGGAATAAGCCTAACCAAAGAGGTGAAAGACTTGTACTCTGAAAATTATAGGACACTGGTAAGACACATTAAAGACACAAATAAATGGAAATCTATCCTATGATAATGGATAACAATAATTAATAATTTCAAAATGGCTATCCTGCCCAAAGCAATTTAGAGATTCAACACAATCCCTAACAAATTTCAATGGCATTTTTCAATGAATTAGAGCCAAAAGTCCTAAAATTCATATGGAACCCAAAAAACCCTGAATAGTCAAAGCAATATTGAGAAAGAATGAAGCTGGGGGCATTGTGTTCCCTGGCTTCAAGCTATACAACAAAGCTATAGTAATCAATACAGTATGGTAGTGGCACTAGAATAGACACATACATCAATGGAACAGAATAAAGAGAGCTCAGAATAAACACATATATGATCACATAATATATGACAAAGGAGGCAGGAATATACAATGGGGAAAACACAGTCTCTTCAATAAATGGCATCGGAAAAACTGGACAGCTAAGATAAAGAAACTAGGTTACTATCTTATGCCATACACAAAAGTAAACTATAAATAGATGTGAGACATGAAATCATAAAACTCTTAGAAGAAAACAAGAATCTCAGGAATATCAACAGGAGAAAATTTTTTCTGGTTATGTGTCCATGGGCAAGGGAAACAAAAGCACAAATAAATGATACTACATCAAACTAAAAACCTTCTGTACAGCAAAGGCTACCATCAATAGAGCAAAAAGGCAACCTACAGTGTGAGATAATATAGTCATAAATGATTTATTCAATAAGGGGTTAACATCCAAAATATAAAGAACTCATATAACTCAACATCAAGAAAAAAAATAACCCAATTAAAAAATGGACAGAGGACATGAATAGACATTTTTCCAAAGAAGACATACAAATGACCAACAGACATGTGAAAAGATGCTCAACATCACTAATCATTAGGGAAATGAAATCAAAACCACAATGAGGTATCACCTCACACTGGTCAGAATGGCTATTTTCCAAAAGACATGAAATAAAAATAAGTGTTGGTAAGGACATGGCCAAAAGGGAACCCATCCTGTACTGTTGGCTGGAATGTAAATTGGTCAGCCACTTGGAAAACAACATAGAGCTCCCTCAAAAAACTAAAAATAGAAATACTATACAACCCAGGAATTCCACTGATAGAAATTATGCAAAGAAAATAAAATCATTAATTGAAAAAGTATATGCAAACCTGTGTTCAATGGAGTATTATTTTAAAAAACAATATATAGAAGCAATCCAAATCTCATGAATAGATGGATAAAGAAGATGTGGTACATAAACACAACAGAATATTACTCAGCCATACAAAGAAGAAAATCTTGACAACATGGATGGACCTAAAGGTATTATGCTAAGTGAAATAAGCCAGGCAGATGAAGACAAATACCACATGACTTCATTTATATGTGGAATCTAAAAAACAAAATAAACAAACAAAAAGAAATAGACCCATAAATATTGATAATAGATGTCGGCTACCATAGGGAGTGAGGTGGGTTGATGGGTGAAATAAGTGAAGGTAACAAAAATATACAAACAGCAAATTGTAAATTAAGTTAGTCATAGGAATGAAAGTACAGCCTACAGAATATAACCACTAACATAGTAATATCTTGGTATGGTAACAGGGGAACTACACTTACTGTGGCAAGCATCTAGCAATGTATACAATTATTGAATCATGATGTTTGTGTACATGAAACCAACATAATATTGTAATCAACTTTATTCCAATAAAAAAATAAAAACAAAACATCATAGTAACAATTTTCAAAAGCAAAATACAAAGCTCACAATCAATGTAAACTTTAAATATATTTAAAATATCTAATCTTCTTGATATGTCATTTAGATCTAAATCACTTTTAGTGAAAATACATTCTTGTAATTACTTATATTATCAGTACCCACAGTTTTTCAGAATTACTGCAGGAAATTAAGGTGGGAAAAAAATGAACATGATATACACACATACACATATATGTATATATACTAACATACACAGACAATGGAATATTATTCTGCCATAAAAATGAAATCTTGCCATTTGCAAATATATGGAAGGACCTAGAGGATATTATGCTAAGTAAAAATAAGTCAGAGAAAGACAAATGCCGTGATTTCACTTACGTGTGGAACCTAAAATGAAAACAAACAACCAAACAAAAGAGTTGTTGTCAGAGGCAAGCAGGGTGGAAATATGGGCAAAATATATGAAGAGAATAAAAGGGTACAAACTTCCAATTATAAAATAAATAATTTACATGGATGAAAGTACAGTATAGAGAATGTATTCAGTAATATTGTAATAACTTTGTATAGTGACAGATAGTAATAACATACCATGGCTAGCATTTTGTAATGTATATTATTGTTGAATCACTGTTCGTACACCTAATATAATATTGTATGTCAACTATATCTCAATAAAAATAATTTGTCTTTTCTAAAATTTCCCAGATCTAATGTACTATTAATTGTATAAATCTTACATTTATTTTGGTTTAGTAAACCTTCATAGTAAAACTATAATCATTCTGTTTGTTACTTCCTTTCACTAATTTTAAGAAACAAATAGATCATTATATACCCAGCAGGCACTAGGTTAGAAAGAGAGATGGTTTCAAACAGCACAACTGCAAATGGTACAGGCAGTATGACAGAGAGATGTGTCTCAAATTACTCAACCTTTCTACAAAGTGGAGATGATACTGACTTCATAGGGTAGGCATGAGATTTAAACAAGATAGTACATGGTTTAATGCAATGCTTGACACCACCAGGACTCATCAATGAGAGCTATATTTATTTCAATTAATGTAGAAACAAAGGTTCTTATAATTGTTAATAGATTTCAAAGATAATGTATACCTTAGCTGAGTACTTGGAAGAAGCAAAATATAAGGGAAATAATGACTAAAATGTTATAGGGAGTAGAATGTTTAAAGTGAACACTATATTCCTGGTTATAAACAATATCCTTAACTCAGAGACCTTTAATTTACCCAGATGGTCAGCAGATGTCCATTCATATATCACTCATGTTTAGGATCTAGCTTATTAGAGACAGCATGAATTGGTATTTGTTTGAAGAACTGAATACAAGATTAGACAGGGGTCTCAACATTGCAACGTAAGAGTAAATCTTTATTTTAATAATTCCATTTTCAAAACAGCATTGAAAAAATGGGAGTAGAAGACCTCGTTAGTCCCTTTTAACCCCCAAGACACTTTGCAAAAATTCAGAACTGAGTAATGTCCTCAAATTGCTTTTAAAGAATTTCTATATTTTCTTAAGCTTGATTATAATTTATCTGTGGTTTATAATAATATTTACTTATTGAACTAGTATATATTTTAGACCAACCATAGTAAAGACAGCAGAAATATTCACTCCTTATATGCTTTAGTCTATTTTTAACTTTCTAATGTCAAAAGCAATAATTTGTGGGCAAGAATTATTGGTACTGTAAATCTTCACAGATAAAACCTTTCTGCAGTCACCAGATTAATAATAATGTAATAACAATAACAGAGAACTTCAAATGCATTTGTATTTTAAGCTCACAAGAACTGTGTTACATAGATAGCATTTTTTAAAATCATTTTCCATGAGGAGAAACCCAAAAATCAGCATATTTAATTAACTTACTCAAGATCGCAAAGTAAAAGAACCAGTAGCCAGTAACAGAACCTTTGGAAGTGTGACCATAGAACATTTATGTTTAACCCCCTTCTAACTGATAGATACCAGCTAAAGACGATCTCAGGTTTGAGTAAAGGAAAAATGGAGAAAAATCAAAGCAAAATTGGGGAGACGTTTATATTAAACACAGTATGTTAAGGCATGGCAAAGGATGGTATGGTATATGGTGTGGCACAGTCTCTTTTTGGAAAATCCCTAATTTTTAATACCCTCACAATAGGCATGATTGCTCTCCATGATGTAAACTGAATACTAGTTTATATTATTATCATTCTGAGGCCCTGGATCTAGAAAAGTTACTAAAAATCACAATAGTAACTTGTGACTACTACTCTTTTCTCAGTATTGACATTATAAAACACTGATGGAGAAAAATGGGAGGTTCTCCCAGTAAGTCCCCAAAAGTTTTTGTCTTTTCCTCACTGCTTTCATCTGATACTGTGGAGGCATTTGCTAGCACATTCATGGGTTAGCCAGAAACACACCTTCCTACTCCACTGACCATTCAGTGTAGTAAATTCAAAGTATTCCAGCTTAAAAGTCAGTACAGGCTCTTTTAGCACCTTTCAGATCAATGCTCCACAAGGTTGTCTTTAGGCTGATGTCAGCCCAGGCTTTGCTGCATTCTGTAGCATTTACCTTCCAAGCTTCATTCTTGATGGTTTGTCTGGTTCTATCCCAAACTATAATATCCTCTATAACTTATATCATTCCTTGGTTTCTAATATCTCATTATGATATCGAAGTGGATTCTGCAACCTTGGCATGTACTGATACATGGGAATAAGACTCACTTCCATGCTTTGTGTATCATGTTACATGAAAGTCTCATGCTGGTATCATTAATCCATAGTACCTCAGCGTGATGGGGGTGCAGGTGTGTGGAGACCATTTCTTCCAAAGATAGATAATACACAAAGATTCATCCTTAGTGGTTTCAATTCAAATAACCCAGTCACCACCATCTGGACAACACTCCGTAATGTTCTCTGAACAAAACATTATTACAAAATTATTTGTGCAAAACAGCACAATCCAGCTTTTCCATTATGAAAACACTATCTTAGTAGTAATATGGTTTTCCAAATAAAAAGTAAGTAATTAGGTAAAATAATTTTTGCTTCCTTCCTTCCTTTCACATCTTACATTTCTCCCTCCTTCTCTCTATCCTTGGAAAGTGTACCTGCAGCCTGAAGGTGTAACTGTCATAACACTGTGTGGAGGACAGCACTGTGGAGACTCACTTGGATGCACAGTGTACTTGGCATAAGTAAAATATACTTTAGATGCTTTGAGTCCCTGAGGTATAGGTGCTCCTAAATATCACAGAATCTCCTAGCCTATCTGAAGTAATAAAAGTGTAAGTGTTAAGGATGAAGGTTTATGCACTAAAGATACTATAGCAAAACTATTCAAATAACCCAGCTCCCAGAACATTATTGAGCTTCAGTAGCAGCCCTGGATATGGACTGCCTGCTTCCAGACTTCTTATTGAGTGAGAAAAAAACAACAACTATTATTTAAGTTATTTGTTTTTGTTACAGTTTTTGTATTTGGTAACTGAAAGCAGTGAATATATACTGCACTGCTTCATGTTACTGAAAGACATAAATGTATATTTCAGTATTCATTTGCTCCCAGATTCCTGACAGCTGTGCTCACCCCCATGCTGACCCAGACCGACAGCTTGAATCTGTATTACCCTTAGAAGAGCACTGGGCCAGATGGCCCTGACCATGTCACCAAAATTCAAGAAGTCTCTTCTTACTTCACATATAATCTTTCCTTTTTAAAATAGCCTTACTTAATTTTGTTCACTATGCTGAAAACATGGAGAAAAACAATCGCTCAACATTTGAAAACTCTGCACCTTGAATAATACTATTGTGCAATGTGGAAAAAAAATCCAAATTTTACTCTTTTTTATGCCAGACTGATGTGTCCTTTGTTACTTCACTGGATAAATGTTAAGAACTATCAAAGGACAAACTTGCAAAACAAAATAAACTGTTTCTTTCTTTTCCTTTCTCTGATCCAATGGCTTTTCAGATTTAGTTTCCATTTATTAGAACAGACTGAAATTACTTATTGGAATTTCTTAGCACTCTTTTATAAGCCCACTGAACAGGTGTAATTATGCTTGGTAAATCAATTCATCCTTCACACCATGCCCTGAAAATAAGCTAGGGTTACCAAATAACAGCAAATAGCCTGTTTGTTTAATTATATCAAGTAAATCTATGCTTTTTGATAGAAGTAATCGATTCAAAATGAAATAATGAATTTTACAAGTTGGACAATCTATCCAATTAGTAAGATTTTCTTTTCCAAAACACACACTTCAAATTAATGGGCAGAAATTCACCACCTATATGACCTACTGATAGAACATTATCAACATAATGCATGTCAGTATCTATATTATTAAAATTTTATTGAAGCATAAAATGGAAAGGACAGACAAAAATAATCATTTTACTTTAAGTCTACTGACAATTTCTTCCACTGCAACAGGGAAATTTTCCTAGCATTTTATTCTTACTCCTACAAACAAGAAATATTTTGAAGTATTCTAATCAGTCATATGCACATCAACATATCTTCACTACTGAGCTGCAAGAATACACATTTATCTTTCTCTTGGCTATTATTTTTATGGTAAAAGATCACTGCACAACATGCAAAACACGCCACTCAACGTGACAAGTATATCTGGAGAGCTGATTAGTGAGCAGCACCAGTATTTTTAATGCTCCCCAGGTAATCCTGATATTGTTATCACATATCTAGGCCTATTTAACTCAATTAATATAAATCAACTGAATAATTTTTAAGAGAATACATTTCATTTATTCACTACTAGACCATGAACTTTCCAAGAACAGTAATGTTGGCTTTACAGACATGTGGTCTTATCCAATTTCTTTCATGTAGTAAGCATCTCAAAAATGTATGTTGAAATAATAATGACTGATTTCTTTTTATGTTAATATATAAATGATGAGGAGGAACTTTAAAAGAGGAATAAAGATCGTGACTAATGATCCCAATTTTTAGAAATACCTGTTTAGATTGAGGGAGTAAGTATCAAATGATACAAATAAGGAAATATTTTTAACATAATTTTTCAAGAAAGCTATGGGTTTGACACTAACATCCACTATTGCCTTATGTGTTGAGAAAACTTTCCAGACAGGAATTGTTTAACATGCTTTCACTCAACAAACTCTAAGACATGAGTTAATATTCATTCATGTATATTAAGTATAGTTGAAAGAATTATCAGACATAAGGGAATATATACTTATGTTGTTTATAACTTTTGCTGGCATGAATAAAACTAAAGAAAAAATCTAAATGTCCATTGATGAATGAATAAAAATAATTATATATATATTTCAGTAAATTATTCATTCAGAAAAAATAAGGAAATGCTGTCATTTGTGACAACATGGATGGAACTTGAAAGCCTTATGCTAAGTGAAATAAGTCAGACAGAGAAAAATAATCATGTTTGACCTCACTCATATGTGAAATCTAAAAGAGTCAAAATCATAGAAACACAGAGTATAATGGTGACTGCCAGGGGCTGAGGGGTAGGGGAAATGAGATTTTGGTCAAAGGGTACAAATTTCCAATTACAAGATGAATTAAGTTTTGGGCATCCAATGTACAACATGGTAACTATGGTTAACAATACTGTACTATACTTTAAACTTGCTAGGAGAATAGATCTTAAATGTTTACTCCACAAAAAATCCCAACTGGTAATTATATGAGGTAATAGATGTTTAAATAACCTTCTGGTAATCATTTCATGAAACATATGTATGTCAAATTAACACATTACACTCCTCATACTTACACAATATTATATGTCAGTTATATATCAATAAATTGGGGGTGGGTAGGGCAAATAAAGCCATCACAAGGAAAGAAAAAGAAAAGTATGAAATTATGATAATGGTTAACTTTGGAGAAAAAAGGAGGAGGCATGAAAATGCCTTCCACTGCCCTGACAATGTTTTATTTCTCAACATAGGTGAATTTAATAGGTGTGCACAATAATTATTTATTTATTTTTTCTATGAATAAAATATTTTAGTATCCAAATTTTATTTTAAAAGATAGTATGAAGAAATGTGCATTTTTGAAATGAAAGATGATGAGCTCAATTTAGTTATGTTTTAGTTGGAAAGCTAGTCATGAAGATGTCTAGTAAATAATAGATATATACCCTTGGCACTCAGGGAAATATACTGGTTAGAGATTAAGACTTTTAGGATTAATCATGACATAAGCCTATTAAAACTGACAAAATGGTTAAAAATTTATGATTAGTTAAAAAAGAAAGAAATCCTGCCATTTGCAAGAACATTGATGAACCTAGAGGGTATTACGCTAAGTGGAATAAACCAGGTGGAGAAAGACAAATACCGTATGATTTCACTTGCTTGTGGAATCGAAAAACAAAATAAACAAAATAGCAGTGGGCCATAGACACTAAGAAGTGACTGGTGGTTACCATAGGGAAGGGGTTTGGGGGTGGAGGGGAGGGTGAAGGAGGATAAAGGAGCATCAAAATTAATAATAATATAAATTGGTAAAGGGGATGTAATTATAGCATGGAGAATATAGCCAATGGCTCTGTAGCATCTTCCTATGTTGACAGCAGTAACTGTACTGGGAGGGGGTGAGGATTTAATGATATGCATAACTGTTGAACAACTATGTTGTATACTTGAAAACAATATAAGATTGTATATCAACTATACTTCAAATTAAAAAAAAAGAATTTATGATTAGGAAGCATGATTAGAACAAAGCCTTGACATGCAGTCAGACATGCAATTAGTAAAAAGGGTCCTTTTGTTTGCATTATCCTCTGTGCATCTCCTAGAATTATCAGACTGCAAGACAAATAGTCAGGCACAAAATTCAGGCAGTTGAGGGGAATAACCCAAATTAATTTTTCCATGTTTTACTCTTGTTGATAAGTCTTATAAGTATAGTTGTACAAGATATGGAAAGATAAATGTCTTTAGAAGCTAAGACTGGTAAAAATTGCTGTGTTGGATGCTGACATGCACTACCAAGATCCTTTAGCTCTTGGCAGTGCTGTGGGTAGCCAACCTTGAGGTTTTCACCCTAGTTACAAGGCAACTAGGATTTCCCTAGTTAAAGACAACTGTCCCACCCAAGTTTACACCTCCCTCCTAAGGTCTTCATACAATGACTGATCAGTGTGAAGCCGCAGTCTCCATGCCCCACTTCGTGACAGCTCTGAAGAATCATCTTCGCTTCAGAACCACCCACAAAGTTGGCTTAGGCCACCAATGAGACTGCAGCATAACTCAACTTTTCCTTCTGCCCAGTCCTGCTTCCTTCTCTCAACAGCTGTTGGGCCCAGAGAACCTTCAGAGTGTTAATCTACATCTCAGAGTCTACTTCCCAGGGAACCTAAAGTGTAACAATTTTGCATTGTCCATAGTACAGAAATACTGAATAAAAATATATTATTAAATTTAGCTGCAAAGTAGTCTTTAACAATATTTTGAGCATGGTTTCAGTGGTTAATGGCATACAAGGATGCCTTGTCAACTGTACCAAAGAGTGACTGGGATTTGAAGAAACTCATTCTTCAAGTATAGGCATTTTATAGAATATTTTTTTGTAAAGACAATGAAATAATAATGCTTCATTTGCTAGATGTTAAGATCATTCTGTGTGTTTTTGTTGTTTAGTTGAGAGTAGTTTGAATATATTTATGTTTCTTGGGGGGAAGGAGGGAGAGAAAACCTAAGGGGAAAAAGGTGAGTACAGGATAGACAGAAGGAAAATGGAATTTTATCCTTAAGGAGGCACAATGTTAGAGAATCCAGAGAGTAGTGTAAGGTTGTAAATTTAGATAGAGTGGAGGAACTGTTGAACTACATAAGGAAAAAATGAAGATAAAGATAGATACAGCTACATTTAGTTTATATAAAAGGCAAGCATTTAGAGAATCCTTATGGAATTGCTTCTCTGTATCTGTGGTGAAAAAAAAAAGAGAGAGAGAGAGAAAGAGGCAACAGCTCCCTGAAGGGAGTTGGGAATTGTGGAGGAGGGTATGGTTTAATGATTCTTTTTTTTAAGCTACCCAAGTGAAAAATGGAGTAAGGTAAATATTTATATTCGCCTAAGTATGCAGTGTAGATCAGAGAGAACAGTGGGACTGCAAGTGGGCAAGGGGACTGAGGTTGTTAGAAAATGTGAATATAAAATTATGGACTAAAAATTCTATACTGAATAAACAAAGATACCAAGAGGGGAGCGATTGCTAGACCGAAAGCAAAGAAAGGGAGGGAGGGAAGCACTATAAGTAAGCAATTACTGAGGTAGGATAAAGGGAGCAAGAGTGAAAATTGGATACAGTGAGAAAATGTGTTATTGTGGGAAGCAAAGAATAAGAGAGCTCGAGCTTAAAAGATTACAGTCAGAATGTGATATGGTAATTAGATATTACAGAAGTGCAGTGATTCCAGGTGACAATAAGATCTAGGGTAATATATGTTTATAGAATAAAGGTCACAGATTTGAGTATGTTAAAGAACTGAAAGACCAGAATTTTGGATAGGTCACCTCCGAAAGTATTGAAACTGTTGCAGAATCAGGGTGGGACCAGATATTTTTAAAAACTTATATGAGTTTGTTGTCAATATGTCCAACAAATATATGAGACAGACCAGAAGGTTGGTAGATGGTAATGATGAAACGATGAGTAGTCAATCAGTGATACAGTCAGATAGAAACAAATGTCTAGGATATGTACATTTCTAGAATTTTGGAACTAGAAACATGCTGACTTATGTTTTGATGCAGTGGTACTGGAGGAATAGACAGTATTCTGTTAAAATGACAGCAGTTAAATAATGGGACAATCAGTAAACAGTTTGCAGATATATGGAAATTTGTGTTTGTGGATTACGTGTCCGGAGAGCAAGGGCTGCAGCAGATGGGACATGAGGAAAGGAAGCTGTGAACAATTGGGAATGAGAGTCCAGAGAAGACTTAACTATAATAACTTGAATTTGAGTGATAACAAGGATGACAGATCTGTGATACACAGCTGGGTTAACTGGCTTCACAAGTTGAGAACTCTGGTACGATATTTATTCAATGTTAGTGTAAATTAAGGTTCTTGTAGTATTAGGGTTATGGTGACAATAACAGCCATTAAACAGCTACATATTCATTGAATTAAATTTGTTGTGTTTGCAAAATTATAATAACATCTTCTTCTAATCATCACAGTGCTTTACATTAGGATAGAAAGAGGTAACACATGTCAATCACTTTAGCTGTTTTGGTACATTTCCCTATGCTTTATCTATGTATCTATCTAGCTATCCATCTACTTAAGGTGGTTCCATTTTAAGCAAATGATCTTTATAGTTTAATCAGTTAATTTGCCTTAATATAATTATTTTTATATTCAGGCTTAAATCTATTTTACCACTGTTTGTATTTGTCTTGTACTACATTTACAAATCTCTGTATTCTTAATTTGTCTTAGGTAAATAATAAATGCATTGTTCCACTGAATCCCACAATTATTTCATTATGTATACAGTCACTTTTTCTTTTAGTGTTTAACCTAGCTATTAAAAAATACATATTTTATTCAAGGTTAATATGAATCAGTCTTTATCTAATTTTCAAAAATATGAAATCTGAGAATATTTTTAATTGTTTATTCCCCTTTTTCTCTATAGTCCATAATCATCATGCATCTTAATTCTCTTTGTGTTTAGGACCCCAGAATAAATATTATTGTTTTATATTGTCAGTATTATAACAGATCCCAAATGCATAGTGCTTTCCACACTCTTGATTCTGCCCTGTATCTCTAAGTTTATTATCAGGAGTAACCTTCCTTCTGCTTGAAGTATATTTTAGGGTGTGTGTGTGTGTGTGTGTGTGTGTGTGTGTGTGTGTGTGTGTGTGTGTGTGTGTGTGTGTGTGTGTAAGAGAGAGAGAGAGAGAGACTCATCATTAAACTTTCATAGTTGTTTATCTAAAAAGCACTTTATCTAACTTTCACTTCAAAAGGTCTTTTTCTCAGAATAAAGAATTACTTCATTTTGTGTATTTGTGTTGAAAACTCAGCAGTAAGTCCTTTACTTTTTCTTTCGAAGATTATACTTTCCTTCTTTTGGCTGCTTTTAATATTTTATTATTTTCTTTCTGTTTATCTTGAGTATGTTGTACTTCTTGAATCTGTGACTTGATATATTTTCTTAGAAAATTATCTTTTGTTATTTATTCTATTATCTAATTACTGCTCACACCCTATTCTTCTGGCATTCCAATTTTATATATTAGACCTTTTATTCTCACCTTATAGCTTTACATCCTTCTCTGTATTTTCCAATCTTTTTTACTGAGATTCTTCAGTCAGTATATTTTCTTCTGCCATATCAGTCAGTCCACTAATTCTCTTTGACTGTTTTAAATTTACTGTGAAACCCACCTATTGAACTAATTTCTGTCATTTTGTTTCTTTTAGTACTAGTTTTTCAATCAATTTATATTGTATCCAATTCTTTGTAATAATTTTGCATTATTTTATTTCTTTAATATTCCATTCAGGTTTTAACAAGTTTGGCAGATATTTTGAGTCTCCTATCCTTTCATACTTTGGTCAGTTCTTACTCATTCTCTGTCTTGATTATTGTTAAATGACTGTTGAATATTATATAAAAAATTGTAGAAATTATTTAAGGCACAGGATGGCCTCGGGGAGGTTATACTTTTGTTGTCTCTCAGATTAAAGGTGAATTTCCTTTATATAATTCAAGTTGAAATGATTCAAAACTGGGATTGGGTCCTTATATGGTCTGTTTTCAGTTCATATTTACTTCTGGGCTGCAGCCCTTTTGAATGCTTAATGAATGCCTGAGGTTTTAACCAAAGAACTTCTCTGGTAAGTCCTGAACTCATTTTTTATTCCCCAGGATCCATAAGTCCACTGATAGTTCAGCTTCATTTTTGTGATTCTCAGCTCTAGCTTTTCTCCCCTAATCTTCATACTTCAACCACTGCTTTCTAGCATATCAAGAACAAATCACCATCAACAATTAGCCTTAGTCCTCAGAAATTTCTGCTTTTTCAGGTATTGACACATCAAATCCTAGCTTTCTTGTAACTTGGTGATGTCTTCCAATATTAGATTCAAAATACTTAGCCATTTTGGCAGAAGCAGTTTCTTTCGTCTTTATTATTTCTCCCAATAAAGGGCAATGCACCAAACTTTTTTCCCAAAACCAGATAATTAGGAATCATGTTTATATTTGCTTTGCCCTGTCCTTTTTTCTCCAATAAATCAACCAATTTTGTCAAGTTCATTTCTTTGATTATCTTTCAATTCCACCCTCTCCTTCCATTTCCTTAGCATCACCATGGACACTGGCTAGCACCCTTAATTTTTCAACTGGTTTAAGAATACAGCCTTCTAAATGATCCCTTTGACTTGATTTCTGTTGCTCCCTTGTTTTAACCCTGCTATTCAGAATGTTTGTCTTATAATTCAATTTTACTGTATAATTTCACTGCTTAATTTCCTTCAAACTATCCTGCTAACATTCAAGATAAAAAAAAAATCCCTTAGCATGACAGGTAATATTCTTCATGAACTAATATATGTTTACCTAAGTTATGTCAGCTCTCATGCTTCCATGCTATTATGTTTCTGTTACCTTCAACTAGTCTAAGTTTCTGAAAATACCATGTACCTGACTTTGTGCATACCCTCCCCCACTGTTTTGTGAGGAAACATTTTGGTAACTGGCTCCTCTAAGAATGACTCCTCATATCAATAGTCACCCTTATTCTGCCTCCTAGGAATATCTCGGTATCCTGCCCTGGCTCTTCTTCAAAATACTTAAAAATCTGGGAGAATACTATGTGCAAGAATGTATTTGTTTATGAATAGATGTGATACATGTAGCTGAGGTATAGTGAGTGAGGGGGATAAAGGTCTAACAAGCTCACAGATGGACAAAAAATAAAAATATGGGCGAAAGATGTTTGAAACACTTTTAAAGCACTATGGGAAGCTTTAGAATGTTTATGTAGGGCATTAATTTAATCCCCAAAATTAGGCCTATATCTAGCATGTAGTATACCTCAGTATATTTGAACTGAATTATTTGACCAATTTGTTATTAAGTTGAATATATGTTAGGTACAAATACTCTTTATCAGATACTGGAAAGGACATAACAATTAATAAAGTACTGACATTGTCCTTAAGGCTACAGCTTTCTACTAGTGAGCTCAAAAGAAACATAAATATATTTCATGTAGATTCATATGTGAAAGTGAAATTTGTTAAAAATGTCATGGATTTTGAAATAAGAACCATTAATATTTCAAAGAGATTTTCAAAAAAACTGCTGTGAAACAGGTATCTTTTAAAAACATTTTACTACAAAAATACCTCATATTTGAAAACGTTTTTTGTGAACAGTATAATGTTCTCCTGAATATATTTCACCTATGTCCACTGATTGGTAACATTTTGGCATATTCTTCTTTTTCTCCTTATAATTATTTTGCTGAACTTTTGAGAGTAAGTTGTAGTCATTGTAGCCCTTTACCTTGAGCACATATCCAATAACAAAGAACATACTCCTAGATGAACACAGCACAGATATTAACTTAAGAAAATTCAGCATTAATATTATACTGTTATCTAATTCACACAGTCCATTTTTAACTTTCACAAATTGTTTAATAGGATTGTTTTTCTTTCCAGGATACAAACAAGGACCATGCATTTCATTTAGTTTTCATGTTCTTATAGTTCCTTTCAGGTTCAAATAGTTCTAAGGGTTTTTTTGCTTTTATTTGCATTTAATTGATTGTCATATTTTAAGGTTGTCATTTTTTATTTTTTTAAATTTTTTTATTAAGGTATGATTGATATACACTCTTATGAAGGTTTCACATGAAAAAAAATGTGGTTACTACATTTACCCACATTATCAAGTCCCCACCCATACCCCAATACAGTCACTGTCCGTCAGTGTAGTAAGATGCCACAGATTCACTGTTTGCCTTCTCTGTGCTACACTATTCTCCCCGTGATCCCCCACACCATGTGTACTAAACATAATACCCCTCAATCCCTTTCTTCCTCTCTCCCCACCTGCCCTCCCAAACCCCTCCCCTTTGGTAACCACTAATTCATTCTTGGAGTGTCTGAGTCTGCTGCCATTTTGTTCCTTCAGTTTTGCTTCATTGTTATATTCCATAAATGAGGGAAATCATTTGGCATTTGTCTTTCTCCACCTGGCTTATTTCACTGAGCATAATGTCCTCCAGCTCCATCATGTTGTTGCAAATGGTAGGATTTGTTTCTTTCTTATGGCTGAATAGTATTCCATTGTGTATATGTACCACATCTTCTTTATCCATTCATCTACTGATGGACACTTAGGTTGTATCCATATCTTGGCTATTGTAAAAAGTGCAGCAATAAACATAGAGCTGCATATGTCTTTTTGAATCTAAGAAGTTGTATTCTTTGGGTAAATTCCAAGTAGTGGGATTCCAGGGTCAAATGGTATTTCTATTTTTGATTTTTTGAGGAACCTCCATATTGCTTTCCACAATGGTTGAACTCGCTTACATTCACACCAGCAGTGTAGGAGGGTTCCCCTTTCTCTGCATCCTCGCCAGCATAAGGTTGTCATTTTTTAAGAGTACAGGCTTATGTGTAGATGAGACACTAGGATAGTTTCATCATGATTGTATTCAAGATACACATTTTTGGCAAGATCATCACATTCTGGCAGGTGACATTTTTTTTTTTTGAGAGGGCATCTCTCATATTTATTGACCAAATGGTTGTTAACAACAATAAAATTCTGTATAGGGGACTCAATGCACAATCATTAATCAACCCCAAGCCTAATTCTCAACAGTCTCCAATCTTCTGAAGCATGAACAATAGTGAATAAGTTCTTACATGGTGAACAGTACAAGGGCAGTCATATCACAGAAACGTTCGGTTTTGATCATGCATCATGAACTATAAACAGTCAAGTCAGATATGATTATTCATTTGATTTTTATACTTGATTTATATGTGAATCCCATATTTCTCTCTTATTATTTTTTTAAATAAAATGCTTAAGTGGTAGGTAGATGCAAGATAAAGGTAGAAAACAGTTTAGTGCTGTAAGAGGGCAAATGTAGATGATCAGGTCTGTGCCTATAGACTAAGTATTAATCCAAGCTAGACAAGGGCAACAAAACATCCATGGATGTAGAAGATTTCTCTCAAAACGGGGGGGGGGGTAAGGTTCTAAGCCTCACCTCTGTTGATACCCAATTTCTCTCCTGATGGCCCCTGTGTGACTGTGCCTGTCTTAGGTTGTTCCTCCCTTGAGGAATCGTTTTATACAAGTTTTGAAAGATGAGAAACATTTATACAGAGAGAGATGAAGTGTGGCACAGAAGACACTTTGAACTAGGAATTAAACTGAAGATTTTTAATACTAATTGAAGACTCTCACCACTAACTATAGAAGCTATGGATGGCTTAGTTATAGCCTGAGAATTTTTTGGTCAATGTGAAATAAAAAACTAGATGTGTCAATTGAGAAGTGGTTACCAAGGGAGAGGTGTTTGGATGGGTTGGTGTGGAGGGTGAGGGGGATGATAAAGAGGCACAGTAATTCCCAATCACAATATAAGCTGGTCACAGGGTAAAAGCACAGAATGGAGAATATTGTCAATGATTCTGTAATATCTTTCTATGTTGACAGAAAGTAACCACACTAGAGGGGATGAGGACTTAAAAATATGGGTAACTGTTGAACCACTGTGTTATACATTGGAAACCAATGTAAGATTATATATTTACAATACTTCAATAAAAAAAGTTATATGTGTCAAGTAGAAGGTTTGAACTATGCTGTCAAAAGATAGATTTATGTACAGTACAGCTAGAACTAGCTCTCTAAGAAAACATTCAACATGAGTCCCTCGTTAGCTCCAAGCATAGGGAACTTCTAACCTCAGAAATTCAGTTTTCATCTTTAAGGTGTTTGTGCTTTCTGATAAAGGAAAAATGGAGAACTTTGTCTTTGAAGAAAAAAGTCTGTATTCCAGTATTAAAGGAGGCCTCAGTAAGCTAATTATAAACATCTTCGAATTTGGAACATTTTAAATGAGATGAGCATGGTGCCCTTTGCTAGATACTGTAGAATTAGAGACATAAAATAGTCACATTGTTGTATACCATCCCCTTATTTGGTAGATAAAGTAAACCCAAAGATAAAGATCTGCACAAATTTGTAGGGTTGGAAAGTGTTATAGATTAATCTCCTACTAGACTGTCAGTCCATTGTGCAATTTACAGATTCCTAAATTATGCTTATGGAAATCACAGAATTTGTACTTCATGGATAGCTTCTTGCTATGACTATCACCTTGGCAAATTGGGTTTTTCACAGTGGGGCCCAGGCTTCCAATGGCAATTTAGTAATAGAATGGGATATACTAGAAAAGATTCACAACTGCTTCAGCAAACCCACTTTTTGCCTCATTCATCTTGACCTTCAAACATTTACTTACCAAAGTGGTTCATACCATGAAGTTTCTTTTCAGATCAGTGTCAAATTTCAAGTGCCATAGACCACAAGATAAATCTCTTTTTTTTAATGTAATTCTACAAATATGAACTCAACAATAGTTTTATTAGCCATGTTTCTAATCCATTAGCAATATTGACTTTGCTATGAAGTGAGAGTAATTCAATTTCAGATTATATTCTAACACCGAAATAATTACAGCTTTGCCTGCTAGTTTCACAGTAGTTAAGGCTATGTCAGGGTTTTCAAGCTGAAGTTTTATATTTCAAAGTTCTATAATCAGACATTAAATAGGAAAAAAAAGCCAAATGATTTCTGAGACTGCACTAGCACCTATGAAAAATCCATGTCAGGCTTTTTATTCAAAGAGATTCATATCAATGTGCAAGTCTCTCTGCTTAATAACTTTTGTTATTAAATTGAGTATGGGTATCCATGACACATTTTCCTAATGTTAGAAAGGGGTCCATTCTTGGGGTTGTTCAGCCTCAGCAGTAGGTACAGAGCTCTGTATGGTAATTAATGTAAACAGACGGCAAAAGACATGGTACAAGTCATCTTATTCCTTACTACCTACGTATGGGCAGGTTACTTACTTTTGCTGTGACCCGAGCAATTTAAAATGAAAAATTGGGAAAATGTATCCTATTTTCCTGAAAGTAAGGGACTGGAACTTTTGTAATCCTTTCCAATACTTTATCTGAGTTTATGTTAACATGAGGAGGCACTTCATATAGGGGATCTTTCAGAGTAGAAGAGAGATTGCTACTTCCATCTTATATTGGAGACACACTATAGAAAGATCATTCCCCCAAATAACCAATATACAGAAGGCACCTGATGTAAAACATATTTATTTATAATCTTCCCAGTAAATTGCAAGTAAATATTGTAAGCTATTAGTAACATGGCACAAATATTCTGAAGATAAATCTATATTAAATATACTAGAGGAGCCATATATAATAAATAGCCATAAAGGAAATTATTAGTCACTGATGGAAAGCTCCCTGAGGTCAGAGAGAATAATGAACTAAGAAGAGAGTGAAGAGCAGAGCTGAATAAGTTAAGACTCAGATCATTCTGCTCAAGATCACTAGTCCTCTTAGCGTTTCATTCATAAGATACTGTTCTGACATCATGTTGGGTTCAAATAAATAAAATGGCCTTCACACATCCTAGAAATTTATGACTAAATGTTGAGGAAGCTATCTAAATTCTTAATAACAATTGTTTCAGTGTCTTCTGCATTTACTAAGTGAACAGTATGAAGTTATATAATTCATATATATCATCTACATTAATAATCACAACGATCTCATGGGGGAATTACCTCCATTTCACTGATAATGAAATAGAGACCTACAGAGAAGAAATAACCTAATCAAGGTCATGTGTGTGTGGCGAATTCAGTATAGTATAGGATCTGGCTTTGCCAATCCTGTACTCATTAAACTCCACTTTATATAATGTCTCATAATCTAAGCTATACCTTTCCAAGGAGGACATAATGAAAAAAAAAATGAACCCATCAATGAACATGAGAAAAACATTATGGAAGTGGAATCTTGTAACACCCTATAGTCTGTAAGTGAGACCAACTGGTACAATCCAATCAATCTCTTAGGCCCCTTCAGTTTCTATTTCCACACATGTATCATATACTCATTTCTCTCTGTCCTCAGAAAACCTACCTCTATCCAGGTCATTCTGTTTCATATGAATCATTGAGCAGTCTCATGAAAGCTTTCCTAGCTCCACCCTGCCCCTGCAGACAATCCAGGTTCTGAGACACAGATGTACACAGCAAGTTGTGCAGTAACAAAAAACTAATTGGAAATCTCCACAACATCATTGGTGGCTGATTTCTACTCTCTTTTTAAATGACAATGCTAAATAAAAAGTGTACCTGCTCAAAACAGGAGCCCTTTGGGGAAATTCTATTAAATTTTCAGGGGCATCACAAGTGACTCTCCACTCTATTAGTATCAGCCATTATGCCTTTTCTTAAATTCTTCAAACAGGTCACGTTTCTTCCTGCCTTAGGACCAAGAATCATGCTTTCCTTTTTTATTGTATTTATATATTTGGCCCCTTTGTGTGCCTAAATTCCTACTCTTCTTTAAAACTTCTGTTTAGATATTATTTTCTTTAGTAAGCCTTTCCTGACTGGACAGACTTAATGAGGTTTTCCTATTAGATACTCCAGAGAATTTTATTTATTATTTTTTTTTAATTGAAGTATAGTTGAGATACTCCCAGAGCATTTTATATTTCTGCTTGGCAACAATCATGTAATCATAACTGGAATTAATTCTTTCATTCACTCATAAAATATTTTTTGAGTGATTACGTGACAGAAACTTTTGAATATTTTCCTTAATCTATGAGGAAAAAAAGATAACAGTATTATATATGTGTATGTGTGCATAAAAAAATTAAGTATAATGACAAGGAAAAGTAAAAGTATAGCAGGTTTTATACCAGTAATGCAGAATTGGATAAGTGGGTTGGACACAGGGACACAGTTTGCAGAATTAAACCAACTGCCAAGAGGTGATAAAGGTAGGCCTCATTTAAAAAGTGAGGATTTAATTTGAAGGAGGTGAAAATATAAGATGTGTATACCTATGGAAAGAGTGATCCAGGTAAAGAAGAAAACTTGAAAACTTGCTATAAGGTGTGAACATGATATTAGGAAACCTATAAGGTTGGAATAGAGTGATCCATGCACAGGATATACAGCTTTGATTTATACCAGGAATCAACATTGTAATGGAGAACAAGATCAAGTGGGGCTTAAAAGTATTTCTGTTTTTATTGAGTCAAAAACGGGACTATTAGTGGAGTTTAAAAAGAATATATATGGAGGGTGGAGCAAAGATGGCGGTGTGAGTAGAGCAGCCGAAATATCCTCCCAAAACCACATATATTTATGAAAATATAACAAAGACAACTCTTCCTAGAATAGAGATCAGAGGACACAGGACAACATTCAGAACACATCCACACGTGCGAGAACCCAGCACTTTGTGAAGGGGGTAAGATACAAGCCCCAGCCCGGTGGGACCCAAGCGCCCCTCCCCCAAGATCCCAGCGGGAGGAGAGGAGTCAGAGCAGGGAGGAAGAGGGAGCCCAGGACTGCTAAACACCCAACTCCAGTCATCCGGACAAGAGAGCAGACACAGTGCATGCGTGGGGCCCTGGATACTAGGGAAACAGGACAGCAAGACCTGTGAGTGGGCCCGAGAGGCTGGCACGTGGGGACAAAGAAAAGCGAGTGGTTTTTTAAATAATTAATTAATTAATTAATTACTTTTTGTTGCGAGTGCTTTTTGGAAGTCTTAAAGGGACAGGGACCCCAAAACCAGACGGAAGCATCCCGGGACACTTAGTATGGCAGCAGGGAATCTGGGGATCTCTGGGCACTCTAACCTCCTGGGCAGCAGGGAGCATGGAGGCCCCTCATAGAGATAAATAGCCTCCCGGCTGCTCCCCTTCCAATGTGGCTCTACCATATTGGAGCAGCTGCCTGAGGCAAGCCAGGTCCACAGCAAGAGTGGAGATAAACTCCATAGCAGCTGGGCAGGAATCAGAAGCCGTGTCTGCGTGCAGTTGCCCAGCACAAGCCAAAAGAGGTTGCTGTTCTCCCAGGAAAGGAAGGCCACAAACCAACAAGAAGGAAAGTTCTTCCAGATGTCACTCTTGCCAGCTCTGCAAATTATCTCTATCACCATGAAAAGGTAAAATTACAGGCAGACAAAGATCACAGGGTCAACACCTGAGAAGGAGACAGACCTAACCAGTCCTCCTGAAAAAGAATTCAAAATAAAAATCATAAACATGCTGATAGAGGTGCAGAGAAATATACAAGAGCTAAGGGATGAAGTCCGGAGGGACATCACAGATGCCAGGAAGGAGATTACAGAAGTGAAACAAACTCTGGAAGGATTTATAAGCAGAATGGATAAGACGCAAGAGGCCACTGATGGAATAGAAACCAGAGAACAGGAATGCATAGAAGCTGATGCAGAGAGAGATAAAACGATCATCAGGAATGAAACAATATTAAGAGAACTGTGTGACCAATCAAAAAGGAACAATATCTGTATTATAGAGGTACCAGAAGAAGAAGAGAGAGAAAAAGGGATAGAAAGTGTCTTTGAAGAAATAATTGCTGAAAACTTCCCCAAACTGGGGGACGAAATAATCGAACAGATCACGGAAATACACAGAACTCCCAACAGAAAAGACCCAAGGAGGACAACACCAAGACAGATAATAATTAAAATGGCAAAGATCAAGGAAAAGGAAAGAGTTTTAAAGGCAGCTACAGAGAAAAGGCCACTTATAAAGGAAAACCCATCAGGCTATCATCACACTTCTCGACAGATACCCTACAGGCCAGAAGAGAATGGCATGATATATTTAATGCAATGAAACAGAAGGGCCTTGAACCAAGGATACAGTATCCAGCACGATTATCATTTAAATATGATAGCGGGATTAAACAATTCCCAGACAAGCAAAAGTTGAGGGAATTTGCCTCCCACAAACCACCTCTATAGGGCATCTTACAGGGACTGCTCTATATGGGAGCAATCCTAAAAAGAGCACAGAAAAAAATACCCAACATATGAAGAATGGAGGAGGAGGAATAAGAAGGGAGAGAAGAAAAGAATCTCTAGACAGTGTATATAACAGCTGAATAAGTGAGCTAAGTTAGGCAGTAAGATACTGAAGAGGCTAACCTGAAACATTTGGTAAGCACGAATCTAAATCCTGCAATGGCAATAAGTACATATCTTTCAATAGTCACCCTAAATGTAAATGGACTGAATGCACCAATCAACAGACACAGAGTAATAGAATGGATAAAAAAGCAAGACCCATCTATATGCTGCTTACAAGAAACTCACCTCAAACCCAAAGACATGCACAGACTAAAAGTCAAGGGATGGAAAAACATATTTCAGGCAAACAACAGTGAGAAGAAAGCAGAGGTTGCAGTACTAATATCGGACAAAATAGACTTCAAAACAAAGAAAGTAACAAGAGATAAAGAAGGACAATACATAATGATAAAGGGCTCAGTCCAACAAAAGGATATAACCACTCTAAATATATATGCACCCAACACAGGAGCACCAGCATTTGAGAAACAAATACTAACAGAACTAAAGAGGGAAATAGACTGCAATGCATTCATTTTAGGAGACTTCAACATGCCACTCACCCCAAAGGATAGATCCACCGAGAAGAAAATAAGTAAGGACACGGAGGCACTGAACAAAACAGTAGAAAAGATGGACCTAATAGACACCTATAGAACTCTACATCCAAAAGCAACAGGATATACATTCTTCTCAAGTGCACATGGAACATTGTCCAGAATAGACCACATACTAGCTCACAAAAAGAGCCTCAGTAAATTCCAAAAGATTGAAATTCTACCAACCAACTTTTCAGACCACAAAGGTATAAAACCAGAAATAAATTCTACAAAGAAAACAAAAAGGCTCACAAACACATGGAGGCTTAACAACACGCTCCTAAAAAATCAATGGATCAATGAACAGATTAAAATAGAGATCAAGGAATATATGGAAACAAATGACAACAACAACAAAAAGCCCCAACTTCTGTGGGACACAGCGAAAGCAGTCTTAAGAGGAAAGTATATAGCGATCCAGGCACACTTGAAGAAGGAAGAACAATCCCAAATGAATAGTCTAACATCACAACTATTGAAACTGGAAAAAGAAGAACAAATGAGGCCTAAAGTCAGCAGAAGGAGGGACATAATAAAGATCAGAGAAGAAATAAACAAAATTGAGAAGAATAAAACAATAGCAAAAATCAATGAAACCAAGAGCTGGTTCTTTGAGAAAATAAATAAAATAGATAAGCCTCTAGCCAAACTTATTAAGAGACAAAGATAATCAACTCAAATCAACAGAATCAGAAATGAGAATGGAAAAATCACTACAGACTCCACAGAAATACAAAGAATTATTAAAGCCTACTGTGAAAACATATATGCCAACAAGCTGGAACACCTAGAAGAAATGGACAACTTCCTAGAAAAATACGTTCCAAGACTGACAAAGGAAGAAACACAAAGTTAAATGAACCAATTATGAGCAAAGAAATTGAAACGGTAATCAAACACTACCCAAGAACTAAACCCCTAGGCCTGACGGATTTACCTCGGAATTTTATCAGACACACAGAGAAAACATAATAGCCATTCTCCTTAATGTTTTCCAAAAAATAGAAGAGGAGGGAATACTCCCAAACTCATTCTATGAAGCCAACATCACCCTAATACCAAACCCATGCAAAGACCCCAATAAAAAAGAAAATTACAGACCAATATCTCTGATGAATGTAGATGCAAAAATACTCAATAAAATATTAGCAAACCGATTTCAAAAACACATCAAAAGGATCATACACCATGACCAAGTGGGATTCATCCCAGGGATGCAAGGATGGTACAACATTCGAAAATCCATCAACATCATCCACCACATCAACAAAACGAAAGACAAAAACCACATGATCATCTCCATAGATACTGAAAAAGCATTTGACAAAATTCAACATCCATTCATGATAAAAACTCTCAGCAAAATGGGTACAGTGGGCAAGTACCTCAATATAATAAAGGCCATATATGATAAACCCACAGCCAGCATTATACTGAACAGCGAGAAGCTGAAAGCTTTCCCTATGAGATCGGGAACAAGACAGGGATGCCCACTCTCCCCACTGTTATTTAACATAGTACTGGAGGTCCTAGCCATGGCAATCAGACAAAACAAAGAAATACAAGGAATCCAGATTGGTAAAGAAGTTAAACTGTCACTATTTGCAGATGACATGATATTGTACATAAAAAACCCTAAAGACTCCACTCCAAAACTACTAGAACTGATATCGGAATACAGCAAAGTTGCAGGATACAAAATTAACACACAGAAATCTGTGGCTTTCCCATACACTAACAATGAACCAATAGAAAGAGAAATCAGGAAAACAACTCCATTCACAATTGCATCAAAAAGAATAAAATACCTAGGAATAAACCTAACCAAAGAAGTGAAAGACTTATACTCTGGAAACTACAAGTCACTCTTAAGAGGAATTAAAGGGGACACTAATAAATGGAAACTCTTCCCATGCTCATGCCTAGGAAGAATTAATATCGTCAAAATGGTCATCCTGCCCAAAGCAATATACAGATTTGATGCAATCCCTATCAAATTACTAGCAATATTCTTCAATGAACTGGAACAAATAGTTCAAAAATTCATATGGAAACACCAAAGACCCCGAATAGCCAAAGCAGTCCTAAGAAAAAAGAATAAAGTAGGGGGGATCTCACTCCCCAACTTCAAGCTCTACTACAAAGCATAGTAATCAAGACAATTTGGTACTGGCACAAGAACAGAGCCACAGACCAGTGGAACAGATTAGAGACTCCAGACATTAACCCAAACATGTATGGTCAATTAATATTTGATAAAGGAGCCATGGACATACAATGGGGAAATGACAGTCTCTTCAACAGATGGTGCTGGCAAAACTGGACAGCTACATGTAGGAGAATGAAACTGGATCATTCTCTAACACCATACACAAAAGTAAGTTCAAAATGGATCAAAGACCTGAATGTAAGTCATGAAACCATAAAAGTCTTAGAAAAAAAACATAGGCAAAAACCTCTTAGACATAAACATGAGTGACCTTTTCTTGAACAAACAACAGCAAAAATGAATAAGTGGGACTATGTTAAGCTGAAAAGCTTATGTACAGCAAAAGACACCATCAATAGAACAAAAAGGTACCCTACAGTATGGGAGAATGTATTTGTAAATGACAGATCCGATAAAGGCTTGATGTCCATAATATATAAAGAGCTCACTCACCTCAACAATCAAAAACAAATAATCCAATTAAAATATGGGCAGAGGAACTGAACAGACAGTTCTCCAAAAAAGAAATACAGATGGCCAACAGACAAAGGAAAAGATGCTCCACATCGCTCATTATCAGAGAAATGCAAATTAAAACCACAATGAGGTATCACTTCACACCAGTAAGGATGGCTACCATCCAATAGACAAACAACAACAAATGTTGGTGAGGTTGTGGACAAAGGGGAACACTTCTACACTCCTAGTGGGAATATAAATTAGTTAAATCTTTGTGGAAAGCAGTATGGAGGTTCCTCAAAATGCTCAAAATAGACTTACCATTTGACCCAGGAATTCCACTCCTAGGAATTTACCCTAAGAATGCAGCACTCAAGTTTGAAAAAGACAGATGCACCCCTATGTTTATCGCAACACTATTTACAATAGCCAAGAATTGGAAGAAACCTAAGTGTCCATCAGTAGATGAATGGATAAAGATGTGGTACATATATACAATGGAATATCATTCAGCCATAAGAAGAAAACAAATCCTACCATTTGCAAAAACATGGATGGAGCTAGAGGGTATTATGCTCAGTGAAATAAGCCAAGCATAGAAAGACAAATACCAGATGATTTCACTCATCTTTGGTGTATAGGAACAAAGGAAAAACTGAAGGAACAAAACAGCAGCAGAATCACAGAACCCAAGAATGGACTAACAGGTACCAAAGGGAAAGGGACTGGGGAGGATGGGTGGGTAGGGAGGGATAAGGGGGGGGGGAGAAGAAAGGGGATATTATGATTAGCATGCATAATGGGGGGATGGGAGAAAGGGGAGGGCTGTACAACACAGAGAAGACAAGTAGTGATTCTACAACATTTTGCTATGCCGATGGACAGTGACTGTAAGGGGGTTTGTTGGGGGGACCTGATATAGGGGAGATCCTAATAAACATAATGTTCTTCATGTAATTGTAGATTAATGATAAAAAAAAGAAAAGGGGGATTACTCCCTGATAGGATAAAACTAACTGCAAATCACCGATTAAATGTCCTTAATTTTGATCATTTAAAGGGTGTCAGATGATCAGCTATGGAAGTACATTTTCTGATAATATTCCTTTTCTTAAAAAAATAAAGGCAGTTCCTGTGTGGTGATCTCCAATAGGTTCTTCACAGTGGTATAAAGGACATATCAAAATGTGGGCAAAGGGTTTGTTTGTGTTTATACAGAGGATCAAAGCCTAATTTGGCTACCCAGAAAACGAATTAAGTTATGATATGAAGAAGAACTTTGAACATCAACATTCTCTGGAAGAGTCATTCCAGAAGATGATCATCAAAAAACTTCAACAAAGTTCCTGGTGCTGTTGCATTTGTAGCTGCAATCATCCCACTGGTTTCTGGACGTGCCATTGGAATGAAGAAGGAGATATCTAAACTGGCCTGTGCATACAGTAAAACAAATTTGACTGGATCTATACTGTTGGAATTCAACCAAGAATTAGGAGAAGTGCAAGTTGCAGCACTCCAAAATCTTGCAACTGTAGACTATCTACTGTTAAAAGAACATATGGGATGTGAAAAATTCCCAGGAATGTGTTTTTTTAATTTGTCTGATTTTTCTCAAAATATTCAAATTCAGTTAGACAATATCCATCATACCATTGATAAGTTTTCACAAATTCTCAGGGTGTCTAACTGATTTTCTTGGTTTCACTGGATATGGCTGGTAATTGTAGGTCTGCTTTGGTTATGTAGCTGTATTCTTATTATGTTAATGTGTGCACGCAATTTCATTAGTAATTTAAAACCTATCCACGCTTATGTTATACTACAAGAAGATATGTCAAAGAAATAATCAATCTTCCCATGTTTTCTTCGGTCTGCTACCTCTATAGTTTCTCTTCTTCCTTCATAATTACAACCCTTAAGTAGAATTTGTTCCTCATCGAAATTACCGAGTATCATAATTCTTCCAAGTGGTAAAGATACCTCAAGACAAATGCTGGGTATAGAAGCCACAGGGCATAAATCTGCAAAAAAGTAAAAAGCTAACCTTTTCAAACAATATTGTTTCTCTCTCACTTGCCAACTTTACATTTCCCTGTATGGCCCTGGACGAAGACTAGCCAGAGACGGGTAAGATTCCTCAAGGGAGGAACAACCTAAGACAGGCACAGTCGCAGGGGGGTCATCAGGTGAGAAATTGGGGATCAACAGAGGTGAGGCTTAGAACCTCACCCCCCCCCCCCGTTTTGAGAGAAATCTTCTGCATCCGTGGATGTTTTGTTGCCTTTGTCTAGCTTGGATTAATACTTAGTCTACAGGCACACACCTGATCATCTACATTTGCCGTCTTACAGCACTAAACTGTTTTCTACCTTTATCTTGCATCTACCTACCACTTTAGTATTTTATTAAAAAATAATAATAATAATAATAATGAGGGAGAAATGTGGGATTCACCTATAAATCAAGTATAAAAATCAAACGAATAATCATAATTGACCTGATGGTTTATAGTTCATGATGCGTGGTCAAAACCGAAAGTTTCTGTGATGACTGCCCTTGCACTGTTCACCATGTAAGAACTTATTCACTATGTAAGAACTTGTTCACCATGTAAAAACTTGTTCGTTATGCTTCAGAAGATTGGAGACTGTTGAGAATTAGGCATGGGGTTGATTAATGATTGTGCATTGAGTCCCCTATACAGAATTTTATTGTTGTTAACAACCATATGATCAATAAATATGAGAGATGCCCTCTCAAAAAAAAGAACAAATAATAAATGCTGACTATGAATATTAAAAGAAAAAGAATATATATGCAATCTTGTGTCTAAATAGACCCTTTTGGAAGCCACTGGAATAGACTGCAGGAAGTCAAGGCTAGGAACAGCGTGAAGTGTTATGAGGTTATTGTAGTAATGCACATGAGAGTTGACAATGGCCAGGACCTTGATGGCTGCAGTGCAAATGGAGGGAAATGAAGAGATACTGCAGCTATGCAGAAGGTACAATCAGGTAGAATTTTTTGATGAATCACATTATGTTAATAAAGAAGAATATTCAAGAACGATTCTAGGTTTTAAATGACCTGAGCAACTGGGTGGAGTTCCTAACAAAACTGGAAAGATGTTGATGCAAGGGAGAAATAAATTCAGAAGTTCACTGAAAATCATATCACTTTGTAATACCTACAGTGGGAAATAGCTGTGTGGTTTTCAAGAACCAAATGAAATATATATGGTTAAAATGTAGATGCAATTACAGTTCTCAAGTAATGCTACCAAAGATGTCCCCGAACAGCAGCAGTATAGCTATTTTATGGTTCAACCATGTTGTACTCCTTAACCATGCAAAAGATGCTATGAAAAACAGTAGGGATTGAAAATGTTTGATTTATAAAGGAACTGATAAAGCATATGGGAAGGAAATGGTATGTTACATTATGTACATTATTATATACAGTATAAAGAATGGTCTTGGCATAATTCATGGAGATTAATTTTTAATGGTAGAATTTACAATGCAGAAATAGATACACTGCAGGCACATCTCCATCTATAATTAAGATCATCAGCAAACGTCTGAAACAAGAGTAGTAGAATAACTGATTTACTATTCACCAGGCACAGTTCAAATGTTTTCATTTATTGCTTTGTTTTTAGATTTGTCTTTAGAGTATCTCTATCTGTTTTTAGCCTCCCATGTGGTAAATATTATTTTCTTCAGTCTCCAGACAGGGAAGCTATGGAACAGGGAATTTAAGTAAATCCCCAGTTCACATAACTACAAATTGGTAGAGCTGTAATCTGTATTTAAATTTGAACCTGCACTCTTGGCCACCAGGGAATAATACTTTTGAATGGAGACCTCCAAAACATAATGGGAGCTTTGCAACTTCAGATTTTGGTAAGCTATCCAGTGGTAATCATACACCATTCTCTTCTTTTGAGAAACAGCTATTTTAGCTGAAGTATCTTCTCTCCCTCTCAGAACACCTAAATTATGGCCACTTACAATTCCAGTTCCTGAATAAAGCTTTCCTATCCTAACTTTCAGTATTTTTCCTCTCTGACCTCCTTTAATACTTACCCTGAGAGCAAATCATTAGGTCTAAATTATTGACTGTTCTATATTGCATATTACTAGTTTTGAATAATTTCTTTCACACACTGGCACTAACTCAGGGTTCAACTGACTAAACTGAATAACTCTGGAGTGAGCTAAAGTTGAGGTAAATAATTATTTAAAATGTTAAATACAGAATTTCAGATGCAAGATTCCCCTGTACCTATCACTTAATCCAAAGGTAAGCCATCTCATAATTTAAGTTAAAAAGAATTATAATGGTAGAAGACCATCACATGCAACTTCTATGAGATTACATTATGGGCCTTTTTTTCTTATTTGAGTTTATATTATGCCAGACCCAGAAATTAAGGAACACCAGAAATTTCAACTGATTTCAATATCCACTTGAATTTAGTTTCTCAGATGAAATGTTCACTGCAATTATAGTCTTTCCAAATTAAACAGATGGGATGAACAGTCTTTATCAGAGAGAAAATCTAGAATTATTAATTAGGGATGATGTTGAATATTAACCCTGAATGTATTATTCCGTTGCCATATTTATTCATGAGGACTTCAGCTCAACTGTGAGAACAGGAAAATAACACTTTTTTTTCCTTTTTTAAATATCACTCTAGGGCCTTGGTCTCTATTTCTGCTCATATCTTCTAGAGATAAACAGTAGTCTCTAAATATGTAATATCATTTATGGCTTGGTTTTACACATAAGGGAATTTAATGTTTGATTGAAGTATTTTCTAAAGTGACAAAATTCTAACATTTTTAATAATTGTAAGTAATGCATCATATATTTGTATATAAAATGGAATGAACATGATCAAGTAGACCCTTTCAGCTTCAAATCAAGGGAAATGCTGACTTTATGTACAGATGACAGTTAGTCAACATGAATTAAGGATTACGCAGCCATAGAATTCATGGCGGATAAATCTGGTAGTGTCCTTGAGCCATGCAACCCTTTCATAAAATTTATTGCTTTGGTGTTCAGAGTAGAAAAAAATGAATGTAAGAGTTAAATGGATAGGGGCCCCATTCTCTAAAAACACTGTGAAGCTTTCATTTATCCAGTTACTTAGCTCACAGAGTGAAATTCAAGATCATGGAACACAGAAAAGATCTGATGTTAAAGTAGAAGAAGATGTAAAGAATTGGTGTGTCTAAGGTTGGATGTGCAAGGACTGGGGGTGAGAGATGGGCCTGTATAGCCAAAGGGATCCTGGAGGTCATTGTGAGTGTAAGGGGTTGGGGAACCTGAAAGAAGGTGTAGAAAGACACAATATTCAAATACTGTTACTTTGCAGTTTTGCAGAGAGTTGGTCCTGTGCTTAGGGCCTTGTGTGTTCAAGTGAGCTTCTGCACTATGTTTATTATTATGTCAGAGCTCCAGAAATAGTTATTTCAACTGTGGTCTTACCCAAACCACAAAGCGGCAGCTCTGATTCACAGCTGCAACTTACAGATGCTTACACCATATGCTACCATTCTGAAGATCTTCCAAATTTAAGTTGGGATGCTGTTTCTCAAGGAAGAGAGGGGCTAAATTATTAGGTAAATTGATCAGAATTAATATTAGCCTGATTAAGTCTGAACTTAATCTACTTTCAACATTTCCATTTTGGTTCTTTTCAAAATCCAATTAACTTACACAGCTGATTAGCATTTGCTAGTTCTGATTTTACAGCCTGCAAATTTTGCTCACCATTGCTTTCTCTTTCATTTTCATGACTTTAATCCAAATATTACAAAGAGATTTGATGAAGTATTTGAACATTAGCCAGTTTAGAGTCTAAAAATTGCATGTATGGCTATCATGAGTTATGTTTTCAGAAGCCAAACAGATATCCTTAAAACAATCAGGAGGAGCCACAGAAACAAACAGGTATCACACCTAATGACATAAGTATGTAAAAATAGCACATTTACCACATCTGAATGCTTCCCTCTTTATTTTCTGCCAATAAGCACATAAACAACTAACATTACAGTATAATCATGCTTCTCCCTGGAAAGAACCAAGAAAATAGACTTTTCCATATAGAAGTGTTAGGTAGAAAGATATACAAAAACAGCCAGGGAAGGAGACGATAAGGTTCAATAAAAAAAACTGCCCAAATTTTGCCAAAGCAGGCGGTCCCAGTGAGGACAACAAATGGTTTAAAAGGGGATAACTTCTTTCCTACTGGGCTCAGGCCAAAGTGGTCCCAACCAGGTCCCAGTGCAGACACACTTAACAAAACTAAGAACAGCCCAAATCAAACCTCATAATCTCACTAAATTGTGGTTTTGCTCCCCTCCACCATGGGCTTTTCTGTGTGCATTTTGGGAAAAGACATGTGCACCAAGAGGAATGGGTGTATAACTAGAACTGTCAATCAAATGACCTCACCCTGTCAATCAAAGACGTGTCTCCCAGCTAGGTCATGATAAATATAAACTCTCTTCTAAAAGTTTGGTGCCTTTGTCTACCTTGACTATGGCTCACTCCTCCCTTGGAGTGTATTCAAATAAAACTTTCACTCTGCTTCACTATCATGTCTCTGCCTTTCAATTCTTTTTTGTGGCAGGGGAAAGACGAGGAGAACAAACTCAACCCAAAACATTAGGAAACTGATATTTTTTAAATTATTTTTTGGAAGCCCTTAGAAAACTAAATGATCTTTTTATCTTGCACTTCTAAACCAGTGGCAAGCTATTACTACCTACAGGAACAAATGAAAGAGTAAATGACAATGTACTTTCTATGAAGTTACTATGGGGACATGAGATTCTTTTTAAAAGTTACATAAAATGGTTTCTAGTTTAAGGTTAAATACATGGCCTGAAATTTATTCTACTAGGATGACAGATTAAAGACCTTGAAAAAACTTCTAAGGTGAAACAATTAGACAAGGAAGCTACAGAGCCCCCAAACTTAATGAAACAAGTAACTCTTAGAGGTAAGTGACAGAGAGTCAACTCTCAGCCTATCAGGTTCTTTGAAGATTTTGAGTTCATGCTTTCTCAATTGCATAAGGCCTGAGGAACAAGAGATACATCCCCAAATTTGGAAACACTGAAGAAGGTTCCAGAAACAAATAAACAAACAACAAAAAAACCAAAGTACCCAAGGAATAAATCCCTTTTTAAGAAAGCATGCTTCTCTTGACCTGTGCATTCAGTAGAAGGGAAAAATAATTCCTGCTGAGAATTTTTACTCACAAGACTGTCTTCATGTCTGTTTTCAGTCCAAAATCCTTGCTACTTTGTTGCCTAAGAAATCTTGGTTATTTAGGATTTTTCTGACATAAAGTGCAAATTTATACAATCACAAAGAAAAATAGCAGTTAATACTGAGTTTCAAGGGCTATAAGGGATCTGTGGTGAACCTGTTATTCAACTGGTATATTCTGTTCTGTGTATATGAACTTACGTAACCCCTAGACACTAGATGACTGACTAGGTGACAATTGACTAGACCAACACTAGACATCTGACTACAGGTAAGTCAAAGGCCTTTTCTTTCCTGGAAATTTGTACTCAGAATACAAAGACTACAGGTGGTCTCTATAGACATTTCAAATGGAAGATCATACAGAACTGGAACCAGAAATACTTGACAGAAGCAGAGCAAAAATATACAGAAATGCTTATGTAAGGGAAAAAGAAGACAAGAGGAACTATAGGTGAATTTTCACTTCCTATTTTTTTTCAGCTTTAAGGTATAATTCACTTTCTACTTTTAGCCCCTTAATTAAGAGAAACTTGAATCCTTCAAGCTGATTCCACTTTACTAATAAAAACAAGTTTGAGTGGGTTTCTATCCCTTGAAATTAAATGATTCCATCTGTAATAGGGCTCAATTTTAATTAATCTCAGGCCTTTTACTTTATAGTTGAAGAAACTGAGACCTAAGAGGGTAAAGGAAATCTCCCATGGTAACACAATGACTTACTCATAACTAAGTTCCAAGACCCTACTCCAAAAATATTCTACCTGATATTGCCTCTTTTCTTTGGTTATTTAACAAAATAAGCAAGTTATTGTGCCATTCTTATTCTATCACTGGTAAAATATTAAAAGAGTTCACTTTCTAATCAGTATTAAATAAACTAGCCATTTGTGCAATCAGCAGAACCTGCCTGAGGAGTGCATTTTTCACAGAAGAGATGTAAAGAAAGCCAGAGTAGAATATTGAAAACTGAGAAAGCATTATTCATAATACAGAGACTAAGAAATAGTATGTTCCTGGTCAATGAACGTAACTCTCTGTTACAGCCAATCTATGGTTATGTGAATGTACCACACCGAATGCACTCATTTCACTTGTCTTCACAATGGATAGTGCAGTGGGTTGCAACAAGTGCCAAGAAAATAGTCTATCAGCTGTAGCCCATTTGTTTTCCATGACAGAATGAATACAAAGAACTGTTGGCCTTATCAGACCCAGCACCATAGAAAATGCAAAGGATACTACTTCACACAAAAAAGTACCAACTCAGACTGTTCTATTGGATGCACTTTTATATCTCAACAGTTTAACAACATTAAATGAGTTGACTGTTACATAATGTATTTCTTTTCTGAGTTGACAAAGTATTTACTACAGTGATCAAATTAATTTTTTTGTTCATTAGATAGATACAAAATAACAACTACTGAATTATATTTACCTTCCTGTCATGAGAGTTTGTTTCCTTTGGTAGATTTTTATAATTCTTTCATAGAGCTGACTGAGAGAGAACAAACAACCCAGGAATCGACAGGAAATCAAGAGCAAACAAAATGATAAGATTATTACTAATAACAGTAAGAATTATCATCAGGAATTCAGTAAAGTTGCGGGATACAAAATTAATACACAGAAATCTGTTGCATTCCTATATACTAATGATGAACTATCAGAAAGAGAAATTAGGAAAATGATTCCATTTACAATTGCATCGAAAATAATAAAATACCTAGGAATAAACCTAACCAAGGAAGTGAAACACCTATACTCTGAAAACAAGACAATTATGAGAGAAATTAAGGAAGATACCAATAAATGTAAACATACGCCATGCTCATGGATGGGAAGAATTAATATTATCAAAATGGCCATCCTGCCAAAGCAATCTACAGATTCAATGCAATTCCTATCAAAATACCAACAGCATTCTTCAATGAACTAGAGCAAATAGTTCTAAAATTCATATGAAACCACAAAAGACCCCGAATAGCCAAAGCAATCCTGAGAAGGAAGAATAGAGCAGGGGGAATTACACTCCCTGACGTCAAGCTCTACTACAAAGCCACAGTAATCAAGACAATTTGGTATTGGCAGAAGAAACAGACCCATAGACCAATGGAACAGACTAGAGAGCCCAGATATAAACCCAAGTGTATATGGTCAATTAATATACGATAAAGGAGCCATGGACATACAGTGGGGAAATGACAGCCTCTTCAACAGCTGGTATTGGCAAAACTGGACAGCCACATGCAAGAGAATGAAACTGGATTATTGTCTAACCCCATACACAAAAGTAAACTTGAAGTGGATCAAAGACCTGAATGTAAGTCATGAAATAATAAAACTTTTAGAAGAAAACATAGGCAAAAATCTCTTGAATATAAACATGATCAACTTTTTCCTGAATGTATCTCCTTGAGCAAGGGAAACAAAATAAAAAATGAACAAATGGGACTATATCATGCTAAAAAGCTTCTGTACGGCAAAGGACACTATCAACAGAACAAAAAGGCATCCTACAGTATGGTAGAATATATTTTGTAAATGACATATCTGACAAGGGGTTAACATCCAAAATATGACTCAACACCCAAAAAGCAAATAACTCTATTAAAAAATGGGTGGAGGATATGAACAGACAATTCTCCAAAGAAGAAATTCAGATGGCCAACAGGCACATGAAAAGATGCTCCACATCACTAATTATCAGGGAAATGCAAATTAAAACCACAATGACATATCACCTCACACCAGTTAGGACAGCCAACATCCAAAAGACTATGAACAACAAATGCTGGTGAGGATGTGGAGAAAGGGGAACCCTCCTACACTGCTGGTGGGAATGTAAATTAGTTCAACCATTGTGGAAACCAGTATGGGGGTCCCTCAAAAAACTCAAAATAGAAATACCATTTGACCCAGAAATTCCACTCCTAGGAATTTTCCCTAAAAATGCAGTTTCCCAGTCTCAAAAAGACATATGCACCCCTATGTTTATCGTAGCACTATTGACAATAGCCAAGAAACGGAAGCAACCTAAACATCCATCAGTAGGTGAATGGATAAAGAAGATGTGATACATAAACACAATGGAGTATTATTCAGCCATAAGATGTAAACAAATCCCACCATTTGCAACAACATGGATGGAGATGGAGGGTATTATGCTCAGTGAAATAAGCCAGGTGGAGAAAGACAAGTATCAAATGATTTCACTCATCTGTGCAGCATAACAGCAAAGCAAAAACTGAAGAAACAAAACAGCAGCCAACTCACAGAACCCAAGAATGGACTAAGAGTTGCCAAAGGGAAACGGACTGGGGGTGGCTGGGTGGGTGGGAAGGGACGGAGAAGGGGAATTAGGGGCAACACGATTAGCACTCATAATGTAGTGGGGGTCATGGGGAAGGCAGTATAGCACGGAGAAGACTAGTAGTGATTGTATAGCATCTTACTATGCTGATAGACAGTGACTGTAATGGAGCATGTGGTGGGGACTTGATAATGGGGGGAATCTAGTAACCAAAATGCATGTTGCTCATGTAATTATATTAATGATACCAAAATAAATAAAATAAAATAATAAAATATTTTTAAAAATTACCATCAGGAAGGCTCAGATAATGCATTAATTCATTCACTCAGATAACATTAAGACTCAACTTTCTCCCTATTTAAACTGGCAGAAAAATATATATGTAATTTTTTCAGTTCAGTATACATTAATTGAACACATATTCCCTATCAGACAATGTTTGTGAGGCTTGGGAAATGCTAGTAAACAGAGATCCTTGTTTTCTTGCTGTTTAAACTAAGCAGTTACATCACTCATTAGCTTAATACCTGCCTCCCATCACACCTAGAATAAACTCCTTCCCATGGCCTGTAAGGTCTGAGGTGATCTAAACCTTGCCTACATCTAGTGTTTACTCATCAAACTTTCTGGCTTGGCCTTCCTGAGATGAGCTGAGGCTCCCTCATCCCCTTTAGTATTTAACTTTTCCTGTGCCAGAAGCACTTCCTGCTCACGTCTTTGCTGGACTAACTCCTCTTGGTTTTACAGGCTCAGCTTACATGTCTCTATTTCAAAGACATTTTCTAATCACACCATTTAAAAAATAAAAAATAAGAAACTCACCCCCAAGTCTTTCTACCATGGCAAGATATTTTTTCTTCATATTGCCAAAATTATCTTGTACCCTGAATTACTTGCTTGTTTATACTTGTCCTCATAGATGAAGTTGTGTAAGAGCAAGTGCATGTGTGTTTGTGTACACTCTTATCACTGTCTTATTTCCAGCCTTGAAAATAGTGCTTAGAATTTATTAAGCTGTTGTAAAATATTCTGTACAATAAATAAATAAATAAATTAGTGAATTCATATTTACTTATGCTTCTCTTGGTGTGAAACAAACAAACCAATTTTGCAAAGTAATTTACTCATCCAACATTAACACACTAATAAAAGTAATACAAGATGGGAATACAATTAATTTTTCTAATTGACAGACTAATAAATAGATGAAAAGTAAGAGAAAAGGCTCATTTCTGAGTGGCCTGAGGTCATCTAATCTTTTTCTTTTTTTTTAGCTAATAAATTGCATGATTATTAAAATCATGCCTACACATATAATAGAGTATTTCTGCATGTGGGTGTTTGGAGATATATTTAAATCAGGAAATGACTTACGTAAATTTAGAATTCATTAGCATGTATTGGATTATTTTCTCTACAATTTAAACAAATGGAAGAAGTCAAATGGATCAAGTTGGCAAAAAAGAAAAAAGAAGGAAAAGCAATTTGCTAATAATCTCATTACATTGTTGATAAATAACAAGAAATGAATAAATTCCAGGTTACAGAAATCTTGTTACCTTCACTGTAATTCAAATTGAGACCAGAGTTTGTTTGATAAATAGTTGGCTTTATGATTCAGCTTATAGGCTTCTTGCTTATACTAAGCAAAATGCATTTGATCAACATAAAAACAATTCCCATTAACTACTGTAAAAGTCCTACTTCCATTTAATTATTCTAGTTTTGGATATGTCAAGTATCTTGTTGATGGAAATGAGAAGCAAGTAGTATAGTAGAATAAAACTAGTTTCAATCCTAATTCTGCCACTTAGTGGCTTTAATAGAATGTCCAGTTTATCTAGACTCAGATGCTTGTTTTTTTCATATATGAAGTGGAATAAATAATTCCCATGTGGCATGGTTGTAATAAAATTCAAGATAATGCATATAGTATGTCTGATACATTATAAGCACTGAATAAATATTGTTTTTATTACTTGGACAAATCTACCTATTATTTGTAGGCAATGTAGAGTTTAAATTTTCTGTCTCTTTCACATATATTTCAACTTCCTTCCTTACTTGCACTGAAATGTTTGTCCTAAAATGCGTACTTTATTAGTTCATTCAGATGGTTAAAAATGCCTAAGTTCTCTCCATTGAATAGAGGATCAGTTCACACTGTTTACAATATTTGAGATTTTCATGTTGAGATCCTACCATTTATTTTCAGCCTCACACATCATTGTCAGGCTTGAAAGTTTATGGGCTCCTTTTTGCAAACCTGACCATCACTGGCACATCTCCTATTTTCTTTTAACCACCATTAGTATCCAATAATGAGACAGAGATAAAAATTCTAAAGTTGGTGTTTAAATCTCTTTGGCCTAGAGACCTGGGGCCGGCCATTCAAAGCCATTTGATGCCCTACTCTTCTGCTTCTAATATCTCTGTGGGAGAAAGGAGAAGTTATTCTCTGTGCTATTGTTATTTGCCTCCTTTACACACTTACAAATTTATTCTGAATAGGAGGTTTGTTCTCAGTGTCTTTTGTTTAGTCAATAACTTTCTAAAAATCTTTTTTAAATGAGGGAGTGAAAAAGCATTAAGAATTGGAGTTAACAAAAGTATCTGCAATTTATAATTCATGTTGATTTGGACAGGTTAGCATTTTTATATCAGTTTCATATTTTACAAAGTGAAACAGTATAACAAATGAACTAGAGCACTTAAGTGCATAAATTTCACCTATGTCAGTATATTTTCCAATTAAGCAACTTACATGTCAGCCTTCTACTTTTACATGTTAAAGATTAAACTTCTTTTAGCTGTATAATCATTCTATTTTTACACTTGGCTATATTTAAGTCTGTATTACCAATATGCCTATGTCAGATCATCTCTTTTCCTTTTATAAACTTGAAGTCAACATACTTTTCATCTTTCAGTTACCATCACTTTTTTTTCACTGAGCAATGCTTTCCAACGAATCAGCAAAAGTTCTTAGGCGGGCTATAGATTGGCTGAAAGAGTCCTCCTCCATCATACACACTGCATAATTGTATTCAATTCTCAATATATTTAGCCAATGTTAGCAAATATTATCCTAATGATGTTGATGAAAATAATATGATATCATAGAGCATTGGAATGCACAGTTCATTACAGGAGAGCTTTTCTTACAAGAATCTCTGACCTAAAGGGCTGGTGTACCTGTTTTGGGGTGGGGAGGAGGACAGCAGACCTGAAAGGGTTTTGTTAGATCTGAAATAAAAAGTTATTACTGTAAAGCAAGCTTTGATATTACATCACTATTTATAAAGAGTTTATGAAAGGTATGTTTTTAGTACCTCCATGTAAATAAATATTTAATAGCAACAGGATCTCCTAGTTCTGTAAACATTATCAGTAAGGTCAAAATCATGGTCATTGCCTGGGTACCTCCTCTGCCTCATACCTTTCAAAATCCTAGTACATAATTTCCCTAAAGCTAGAATTAAAGCTTGGGTAATTATTTTCTCTCATTTTTTCCTTTAGTCATGAGTAAATGAATTTATTATTTGTTCTTTATATTAAGCCATAAATGAAATAAAGCAGTGTTTTTCATTATCTTGATAAGCCAAAGAAAAGGTTCAATAAAAAAATTTTCAGTATGTAACATAGAATTACACAAATACACTGAAATCAACTTAATAAAAGTATACTTCATTTCGAATGCTATCATCTCTATTATATTTATTTATAAATTGACCTAATTCTTTAAATGATGACTGTGATCTGCTAAGTAGGTTTTATAACATACTAAAAGATGGTAGCAAGTACTCTGAAAATACTGAAGTGAAGCAGATCAGAATGGAGAGGTCCTAGTTTTGCTGGTTAGCTGCAATCTGCTCATGTTACAAAGTGACCACTTACCATAGAAGTGACTTATGTTTATTGCATCATGATGCCAGAAACGTTTAAAAAAAATGGGGAAGAGGGACGACTGGAGTGGATGAGGAAGCTTAAAGTTAAGATTTAGATGAGATCACTTTTCTCTTATGGTGGGTGGGGTGGGGTAGTGGAGATTTCTGGATTTCCAAGTTCTAGGCAACTTTTTAGGTAAGCAGGGTCTACTGTCAAAAACAAAACAAAAAAGAATGGAATTAATACTTGGTGAGCTATTTATTACCTAATATCTAATATCAACAGTTAGGTAATAGCCATTACTAATTGCCAGGTGCCCTTGCACATATTCAGATATATTTAATTCTCATAAATATCTTGTAAGATAGGTACCGTTATTATCCTTAGTTTATAGATCAGGAAATTGAAGACCAAAGAGCTCAAGTAACTTGTCTACAAACTAATGTGTCAGGAATTTTAGTCATTATGAAACATTCCAAAGTATCTTGTAGCCTAAATTTCATTAATAATAATAATAATAATAATAATAATAATAATAATAATAATAAATTGTTCATCATTAGTGAATTGTACTCTTCCAAGATGCCTCTTATTGCACAGAACATGATGTGTTTGGGAGGATAAGTTGCACTAATTTCTTGTGGTAGTTAATTCTGCAAACACTTTATAGTTGGTCATGTGCACCTAACTTTGGAATACTAATAATTAAGCCAAAGAAAGATTTCAAGGAAATATCACTAGGGAACATATTTCAGGCAATGATGCTGGATGGAAATTGAGGATCACATTAATCTTGTCTTTAATAAGGAATAACCAATGGAGACAAGATATCCTTATATTATTAGTAAGAATGACCATTCAATAACAGATGAGATAATACTGAAAGAAGAGTGTGTATCTACATTGAAGTCTTAGAAATAAAACAATATTATACAGGTATATAAGGTAAAATTATTTTTAAATGATTTTCTCTCTAACTTTTGATGATGGTATTTTCCAGGTTCTATAATCTTCCAAGAATGTCAGTTTTGCTTTGAGGGTGATGAGCAAAAGGTCAAAATCTCTCAGGTTCTTTGTTGTTCAGGGTCTTAAGAGAGCTTTCTCTTCTGCCTTCACAGTGGACTGACCACTTGCTAGGTCACAATGTAGCTGCTGATAATGGCAGCGACAGAAGCAGTTACCCCTCTCTCACAATTATCTGGACAAGAACTGCAGCCATTAGACCTGCGTCACCCATAAATGCACAAAAGACAGTAAAAATGTACCAAGAGGGGGCTTTAAGACAGAAAAATGTGAAAATATGAACTCTGAGATCATGTGGATCACAGGAAATTAAAATTTCTGGAGGAGATAACAATATGAGCAAAATAGTTATGGTGATGGTGGTGGTGATAATGCTATAGTATTAGTAGTAATAATAATAGTAACAAGAAGATACCTCCTTCTAGCTGAAGACATCTGAAAAAAGAAATCTGGATGAAGTTGTTTTTAAAATCTTCTGACATATTTAACAGAATAGTGATATATTACTGCTAGCTAGCTAATATCCAAAAAAGACCTAGTTTCCAGCAGTATGCCAGCACATGGGGATACCTTTCCTTGAGTTTGACAATGTAAAAAATAAAGCTGAGAGGCTGATTTGCACTGTGATAGACAAGTGGAATTTGGGGGACAAAAACCAGAGTACAGGGCTTGACAAGTGTGGGAATCTGGATAGATTATTCCTCAGGTTCAGAAACCAGATGGCTGCTCAAAAATTGAAAGGAATAGGAAATAAGACAGCTGCTACTGGCCTTCTGAACATACCCTGGAAAAGCTGCAAGACTTGAAATTGTACTTAAATGATCTTTCATTATATAAGTCCTCTGGCACCTGGAAATGCATCTAACACTCAAAATATTTGTTCAAATTATTTTTTATATATAGGGGCTAAAACACAATCAAAGATAATCCCATATTTTTAGAGAAAATATGAGTGAGTACCAACAGAAATAAGTGAGAAGAAAACAGGTTCACAGATACTAGAGAGATTTTCATTGTCAAACATACCTCAAAAACAACCAACCAAACTATATTCAATACAAATGTACATGGAGATATAACTTAAAGCTTAAACATCTAGGAGGAAACAAAAAAATGTTTTTGAAAAATCACTTAAAATGAGTTGGGAAAAAAATTACAAATAAGGGTAAAAGAATAAAATGACCTGAATTAGAAACTCAATGGGCTAGCCAAATAGTAGATTAGACATAGCTGAAGGTTAACTAACAAAAGTCTCAAATAAAACTGTTAAGTAGTTAGAAAACTATAAATACATTCTCTTTAAGATACAGGAATAGAAAACAATGGATGCATAGTTTAAAATTGGAGAATCTGGAACATAAATTTAGAGAAGAAAAATAAAATTGTAGAATTTAAAAAAAGAACAGAAATGTGATTATTTGCAGGTGATATATTCAATTAAGTAGAAAATCCAATTTAATCTACAGATAAATTATAGTGATTCAGCATAGTTTGGGGCACAAAATCAATATACAGAACTAAATGCTATTCTGTATTGGCAATAATCAAAGAGAAAGTATAATAGAAAAGATATATGTTCACTCCAAGAGCGTCTAACATATAAAGTAAAAACTTAAAATGTAATGTTGACTTAATTAAACTAGGATTATAGTAGGATTTTAAAACATCTTGTTTTTAAAATCAGCTCCACAAAAACATTGTGCTTTAAGGATTAAAATGATAAAATTAATTTTTAAAAACTCAGGTCAATAGAAATAAAAACAACTACTAATACTTCATATAGAGAATAAATATTTCTTGTCTGAAACATCAACAGAACTCAAAACAATTTAGGTAAAAAGAGTGGTGGCTTTACAGAGTACAAACTGTTTATAATGCAAAAAAATAAAATAAATTTTGAAAATTTATCCAAAAATATTTATTTGAAAATAAATATTTGCAAAAATACTTAACATAACTGAAAAATAAAATAAATAAAACCAAACTACAAATATAGTAGTGTAAACACAATAGGAAATCTATGGAAAAGAACAAAAGTTGAACTCATGTTTATAAACTTAAATGGCCTTATCACAAAAGGATATAATGAAACTATAGGAACCTGGAAATGATCTTAAGCAAGTTAAAAAAGAATAATAAATTAAAAGATACAGTAAGAAGAATTAAGAGATGAAACAAATTTTTAAAAAGCTTTTAAGTAGAAATGATATACACTTCTAAAGCTGTTTTGAAAAAAAAAATACACAACCTCAATTAGTCCTTTATCAGTGTGACTGAAGAAAAAGGGAGTAGAAATGTGTAAGATTAAAAATGAAGGCAGGGCAGTCCAAGACAGTGGCATAGGAAGACATGCAATGCATGAACTCATTTTCCCTCACAGACACATCAAATCTACAGCTACATATGTAAAAATTCCCTCTGAAAAAGAACAGAAGACTAGATGAATTGCTCATCTACAACAAAAGAAAAGGAATGGCATTAGGTAGGAGAGGCAGAGATACAGTCTTAACAAAAGAACCTGCCCAGCACCATGACCCACATGAGGGAGGGCTCTCACAAGGGGTCTGTGCTATACCTCAGGACCTGCGCCAGACAGATGAGCCCCACAAATGTCTGGATTAGAAAATCAATAGACCTTATATCCAAAGGACCCAAAGAACTATAAGGAAGCAAGATAACTGCTTTAAAGGTCGAAGAAGTGGTCTTACTCACCCTAGGGCCCAATACAAAGGCAGTGTTTGAAAAGCACCTAGACTGCATGTCTGAAGGAGACTGATTTACTGATCTTAAACTAACTGCCAGAGGTATAGGGGACAGCTGAGAATTTCTCCAGAGATGGAGGGGTTGGAGAGCATCATTTTTATACTCTCCCTCTACCCTGCTAGCACGGACTGGCTCACACAGACATGGCACTTTCTTACTACCTTGCTAAGGCCAGTAGGGGTGAGCGACTGGGGAAGCCTCCTGCCACCTTGCTGAAGCTGCCAGGTGCACATAGTTGCACCACAGCCCTGCTGCCTTGCTAGGGCCAGAAGGTATGAGCAGTCACAGCACTCTCCCACTGCCTGGCTGGAGCCAGTGGGCATGTACAGATATGGCACTGCCTCACTAACGCTTGACCCATGCAGCTAAGATATCTGCCTCTGCCTACTAAAGCTGGGGGATGAGATCCATAGCAAGTGCTCCCCAGTTTCACCACTAAAGCCAGCTTGTGTGTGCAGTTCACACAGGGGATGACTCTTGATTGTCTGGCACTGGTGGCCAGAGGGGCTTGCTTTCCTGGGCCCCACAGGACAATAAGAATCAGAAACACAGTTTTTGGCAGGTTACCTGCACAGACTGTAACCTGAAACACAACCTCAGTCTTTCTGTGAAAAAAGGCTTATTTACTTGTTCTAGAGGGACAGGCTTCAGGTTTGCCACACATCTAGAGCTCTCAAGGAATATAGGGAGACAGCATCCTTGTGCTCTCCCCTGGCCTATAGCTCAAACATATCCCCGAGAAAGGAGCTTATACACCCTTCTGGAGCCCTGATTTTTGCAAGTATCACCCAGAGGATACCTTCGGATCTAGTCTAATCATAAACCCCAGCAGGGTTTATGATTGTGGCACCACAGGACAGCGTATAGTTGCATACTTTTAAAGCTGCTGCCTAAGAGCCTAAAATCCAGTCGGCCTTAATCAAGGTACTAACTGAGATTCCTCCCTTTGGAACAGTGACAGGTCTTGGCTCAGTCTCATCAGTGGGGCCTTATCAAGAACAAATCAGGCTTCTTAACCAAAAAATGTTGAGAGACAACCAAGATCTAGGGAAAGGTTTAATGATGTTTCATTACAAAAACAAGGCTGCTGCTTCAAAACAAGAAGAGTTAACTGTTTAGTCTAATACATAGAAACAAACACAATCAAGCCAAATGAGGAAACAAAGGAATATGGTCCAAAAGAAAGAACAAGATAAAACTTCAGAAAAAAAACCCTCAGTGAAACAGGTAAGTAATCTACCTGATAGAGAATTCAAAGTAATGCTCATAAAGATGTTCCTGAAATCTTGAAAAGAATGGATGAACACAGTAAGAACCTCAACAAGGCAATAGAAAACATAAAAAAGTATCAAACAGAAGTCACAGAGCTGAAGAATGTAATAACTAAATTAGAAAATATACTAGAGGGTTTCAACAGTGGATCATATAAAGCAGAATAATGGATTAATAATCTAGAAGGCAGGTCAATGGAACTCACCCAAACACAGCCGAGAAAAAAAAATGAATTTTAGAAAATAAAGATAGAGTAAGGGACCTAGAGAACATCAAGTGGAACAATATTTGCATTATATGGGTACCAGAAGAACAAGAGATAAAGGGGCAGAAAACTTACTTTAAGAAATAATGGCTGAAAAATCCACTAATCTAGGGAAGGAAACAGTCATCCAGGTCCAGGAAGCCCAGAGAGTTCCAAATAAGATGAATTCAAAGAGGTCTACACTAATACACCTTCCAGGCATACCTCATTTTACTGTGCTTTGTTTTATTGTGCTTCTCAGATATGACATTTTTTTACAAATTAAAAGTATATAGCAAACCTGCATGGATCAAGTCTATCAGTGCCATTTTTCCAATAACATTGACTCACTTCATGCCTCTGGCACATTTGGTAATTCTCACATATATTAAACTTTGTCATTATTGTTATATTAATTATGGTCAATGATTATGACTCACTGAAAGTTCAGATGATAGCATTTTACAACAACAAAATATGTTTAGTTAAGGTATATACATTGTTTGCTTAGACATAATGATATTGCAAACTTAACAGACAGCAGCATAGTGTAAACATAACTTTCATTTGCACTGGGAAACCAAAATATTCATTAGGCTTCCTTTACTGTGGTATTCACTTTAATCACAGTAGTCTGAAACCTAATGTGCAATATCTCCCAGGTATGTGTGTATCATTAAAATGTCAAAAGTGAAAGAGAGGATCTTAAAAGCAGCAATGCAAAAACAACTTGTTCTATCCAATGGAACCCCCATAGGATTATCAGCAAATTTTTCAGCAAAAAACTTTGCAGGCCAGAAGGAAGTAACAAGATATATTCAAAGTGCTAAAAGAAAAAAATTCCAACCAAGATTATTCTATTCTACCCAGTAAGGTTATCATTCAGAATTTAAAGTGAGATAAAGAATTTATAGATAAACAAAAGCTAAAGGAGTTCATTACTGCTAAACTGGCCTTACAAGAAATGTTAAGGGACTCATTTAAGTTGAAAAAGAAAAGGCAATAATTAGTAAGAAGATAAAATAAAAGTATAAATCTCAATGGCAAAGGTTTATATGTAGTTGTAAAGGCAGTGGGCATGTCACTTATAAACTTAGTGCAAAGGTTACAAAAAGCTACTATAAAGTTTAAAATCATTTCAAGCATCTTTTCTGACCACAATAGTATTAACTAAAACTATAATAACTAGCTAAGGGATACACATAATTTAAAAATGTAAAATAAGACATCAAAAACATAAAACATGTGGTTGGGGGGATAAAAACAAAGTTTTAGAATGTGTTCAAATTTAAGTTTCTATCAACCTAGTATAGACTGTTATAAATATACTACATTATATGTGAATATCATGCTAACCACAAAGCAAAAAACCTACAGTAGATACATAAAACATATTAAGGGAGTAATCTAAACATAATCCTACTAAGGAAACAAAATATGTTTAGTTACCCAAGAAAACAGGAGGATTGCAAAAACAGAAAACAATAAACAAAATAGCAATAAGTAATACCTATCAATAATCACTTTAAATGTAAATGGACTAAATTCTCTAATCAAAATATATAGATTGGCTTAATGGATTAAAAAATGAAACTCATCTATATGTTGCCTATGACAAACTCACTTCAGATGTAAGGACACAGACTTAAAGTGAAGGGATGGAAAAGATATTCCATGTAAATGAAAATGAAAAGACAGCCAGTGCAGCTATACTCTTATCAGACAATATCGAATTTTTAGAAAACTGTAATATAAAACAAAGAGAGTTATTACATCATGATAAAGGAGTCAATCCAATAACAAGATGTGACATTCATAAATAAATAAATAAATAAATAAATAAATAAATAAATAAATAAATAAATAAATATATGCATCCAATATATAGGAGCAACAAAATAAACAAAGCAAATACTAACAGACCTAAAGGGAGAAATTGACAGTAAAATTATTATAGTACAGGGCTTTAAACCCCATTTACATCAATGGATACATCATCTAGAGAGAAAATCAGTAAGGAAATACCTGCTTTAAACAACACATTAGACCATATGGACTTAATAGATATATACATAACATTCATCCAAAAGCAGATTACACATTATTCTCAAGTGCATGTGGAACATTCTTCAGGAGATATTGCATGTTAGGCCACACAAATCTCAATAAATTTATGATTAAAATCACATTAAGGATTTTTTCTGAGCACAATAGTATGAAGATAGATAAAATATGTGGTCCTAAATAAAACAATATGCTCTTAAAGAACTATTGGGTCAACAAAGAAATCAAAGGAGAAATAAAAAAATTCCTTGAGACAAATAATAAATGGAACTACAACATTCCAAATCCATGTGATGCAGCAAAAGTGATTCTAAGAGGGAAGTGCTTAGCAACACAAGTCTATCTCAAGAAACCAAGAAAATCTCAAATAAATGAGATTATACTCTATATGCCTAAAGAAACTTGAAAAAGAAGAATAAAGTCCACAATTAGTAGAAGGAGGGATACAATAATGATCAGAGTGGAAATAAATAAAATAGAGACTAAAAAGAAAACAGAAAAGATGAATGAAATTAAGACCTGTTTCTCTGAAACGATATGTAAAACTGACAAACCTTTAATTAGACTCACCAAGAAAAAAAGAGGGCTCAAATGAAAAAAATCAGAACTGAAAGAGAAGTTACAACTGATAACCACAAAAACAAAGAGGATTCTAAGAGATTATTATGAAAAATTATATGCCAACAAATTGGATAACCTAGAAGAAATGGATGAATTCCTAGAAATATACAGTTTTCCCAGAATGAATTATGAAGAATTAGAAAGCATGAATATGCCAATTACTAGTAATGAAATAGAACCACTAATCAAAAACCTCCCAACAAATAATAGGACTATGTGGCTTCACTAATGTATTCTACCAAACATTCAAAGAAGATTTAATATCTATTCTTCTCAAACTGTTCTAAAATACTGAACAGGAGAATGTCTTCCAAATATATTTATGAGGCCAGCATTACCTGAAACAAAAATCAAAGACATCACACACAAAAAAAATTAGAAACCAGTATCATTGATCAACATAAATACAAATATCAAAACAAAATATTAGCAAACTGATTTCAACAATACATTGAAAGTTTCATATACAACAATCAAGTGGGATTTAGTCTAGGGATGCAAGGATGATTCAACACCCATAAATCAATCAACATGATGCACCATATGAACAAAATGAAGAATAAAAATCATAATCATCTTAATAGATGCAGAAAAAACTTTTAACAAAATTCAATATTCATTCATGATAAAAACTCTCAAAATGTGGGTATAGAGGGTATAACCCAAAGTAATAAAGACCATTTATGACAAGCCAAAACCTAGTATTATATTCAACGGTGAAAAGGTGAAAGCTTTTCTTACATGATCAGGAAAAAGACTATGATGTCCACTCTTTCCACTTTTATTGAACATAGTATTGAACTATCAAGCCAGAGCAACCGTGCAAGAGAGAAAAGGCATCCAAATCAGAAATGTAGAAGTAAAACTCTCACTATATGCCGATGACACACCAAATACAGAAAATCCTAAAGACTCTCAAACACAAGTTATTAGAACAAATTACTGAATTCTGTATGGTCACAGCATACAAAATCAATATACAAAATTGGTTTCGGTTCTATACACTAATAGTGAACTATTAGAGAATTAAGAAAACGATCTAATTTACAATTGCATCCAAAAGAATAAAATACCTAGGGATAAACATAACGAAGGAGGTAAACAACCTGTACATTGAGAACTGTTAAGACAATGATGAAAGAAACCAAAGATGATATAAATAAATGTAAAGATATTCCACACTCACGGAATTGAAGAATTGATACTGTTAAAATGTCTATATTACCCAAAGGAATATACAGATTCAATACAATGCCTATCAGAATGGCACTTTTAAAAGAAATGGAAAAATTTTAAAACTTATATGAACCCACAAAAGATCCTGAGAAGCCAAAGAATAACAAATTTTGAGGCATCATTCTCCTTGATTTCAAACTGTATTACAAGGCTATTGTAATTAAAACAGTATGGTATTGGCATAAAACATACACACATAGGTCAATGGAACAGAAATGAATGCACGTTTGTGTTGTCAATTGACTTACAACAAAGGAAGCAACAGTAGACAATGAAAAATGACTTTCTCTTCAGTAAATGGTGACGGGAAAACTGAACAACCACATGCAAAAGAATGAAACTAGATCACTTTTTTATACCGTACACAAAAATTAAGCTCAAATGGATTAAAGACTTGAATGTTAAGACCTGAAACCATAAAACTCCTACAAGAAAACGTAAATGGTAAGGTACCATTTTTTTATCTGACTCCAAAGCAAAGGCAACTAAAACTAAATAAACAAGTGGGACTACATCAACTTAAAATCCTCTGTATAGCAAATGAAACCATCAAAAAGATGAAAATGCAACCTACTGAGTGGGAGAAAATATTTTACAAATCAGATATGCATTATGAGGTTAATATCCAAAATATATATATAAGGATTCACACAACTCAACAGATGGCTAACAGGCACATGAAAAGGTGCTCAGCATCACTAATCATCAGAGAAGTGCAAATCAAAACCACAGTGAGATATTACCTCACACTTTTTAGAATGGCTATTATTAAAAAGACAACAAATAGCAAGTTTTGGTAAGTATGTGGAGGGGACCCTTGTGTAGTACTGGAGGAAATGCACATTGGTGCAGCCACTAACAATATAGAGGTTCTTCCACAAAACATTATAAACTGAATACTGTATGATCCAGTAATTCTACTTCTGGGTATTTGTCTACAGAAAACAAAGACACTAGTTTAAAAAGATATATACACTCCTATATTCACCGCAGCATTATTCACAGTAGCCATGATACAGAAACAACCTAAGTGTCCATTGATGGATGTGGTGTGTATATATGTATGTATCTTTGTATACACACGCACACACTCACCATGGAATACTACTCAACCATAAAAAAGTAATGGAATCCTGTCATTTATAACAACATGGATGGACTTTGAGGAAATTATACTAAGTAAAATAAGTCAAAGACAAATTCTGTATGATTTCATTTGTATGTGGAATCTAAAAAAACCAAAACAAATAAATGAAACAAAATTCATCGATACAGAGAACAGAAGGATGGTTGCCAGTGTGCAGGGGGTTTAGGGGATGGGCAAAAAGGATAAAGGTCATCAAGAGGTACACACCTCTAGTTATAAAATAAGTAAGTCATGGGAATATATATATATACAGCATGGTTACTATAGTCAATAATATTTTTTAATGTAGATTTGAATGTTCTCCAGAGTTAGTCCTAAAACTTAATGTTTTTGTGGACTGATGGTAACTAGATTTACTGTGGTGATGATTTCATAATAAATACAAATATCCAATCATTATGTTGTATACCTGAAATCAGTATTTTTAATGTCAATTATGTCTTAGTAAAATATTTTTTTAAAGAAATGAAATAGAAGACATAACCATAGATATAGAAGAGGTTAAAAGTTAAAAAAATACTAAGTACAATGGATGCCAGTGGGAAATGTTTGAATTTCTTAATAAATATAAATCTGATATTCTCAACCCTGAAGGCTCATTACAATCACTATATAGAATTTAGTTCAAAAAGTTACCAATGGCCAGGTCCTAACTCAGATCAATTAAATCCAGATAGTTTAAGCTACTCAGTTGGTACTGATGGATGATGAAAATTGAGAGTTTTTATTTCCTAAGATTCATTTCCTCTATGTTCATATATCTGTTGCCATTAGTTTACTTAGTATTCTCTTACTATAAATATACTGAAAAGAGGGCTAAACTTTATCAGTGAAAATATACCAGAATCACATGAAATCACTGCTGAACCCTATATAACTTTTAAAGGGAAAATAAAGTAGAAAGTAATTTTTATTATTTCATGTCATAGTAAAAATTGAAAAGTCCCTCTATTCATTTTATAAGAGCAGTGGAAACTTAAACTAACACTTGATTAAAATCATAATAATACCAAAGTAAAAAGTTCTCTTATTAAAAAATGAGGACAAGGACCCAAGCAGACAAATTAAAAATATCGAGCAGCAAGAAGGCATCTAACCTAATTTTAACTGCCCTATTTAGGATAAATTCCACCATGGCCTTTCTTTCATTAATAGAGAAAGCAAGCTGGGGATAGGCAGCACTCTGGAAATATCCTCGTGGAAAGAAAGCTAAAACATTCTCCTGGTAAGTAAAATGGAAGACAGCCTGCACAAAAGGTCTTAAAGTCATTATCTAATCCTAGTGTCTTACAGCTGGCCACTGAAATGATTTCCTGGTAACCTTCATTCCTCTTCAATTCATAATTTTCTTGTGTTCCAATATGATACACTATTAAAGAGATTCACTTCTGTATAACGGGACACTACCAGGTATCCAGATAGCTGAGTCTCTTTATAAACAAACAAAACACGTATTTCTGCTATAAATTACTATTATTATTATTATTATTATTATTATTATTATTTTGAATCTATACTAGTTAATCATTGCTCTAATTTCCCATCTGGTATTTCTTTTTTAAACATAAAAATATGAATTGTATACCTTCCTCCTTTGATCTTCACCCAAATGGTTCCCATGAAGGGACCCTCAGGTCATGTATTTCTATACAAGACCTATCTGTATACAGCAGACATAAAATAGAAACCATGCCAAGGAAAGATTGAAAAGGCACCAAGAAAGAACCTAATGCAAATTTGACAAATTACTGTAAACAGGCTTTGACAAAAACAGATATTATTTAACTTTTTAATGGGCATCTATGGCTTCTCAATGTATATAATAATCACAATTACTTAATTGATACCATCACTGCATTAACTATCATTTTTTAGTATTATGAATCCTATAGTGAGATTCTGGTACTTTTGTTAACACGAACCAACAAAACAGGCAGATTTATGAACATAGTTACCTATGTTTTTTGTGTTTATTATTCAGTCTCAATTCAGAGAAGATGTATGTATCATTCTCAAAATATTCTCTATGAACGTTAGTAATATCTAAATTAATTATCTAAATAATACACAAGTTTCCTCTTCGTTTTTAGTAATAATTATGTGGGTGACATTTTCACAAATAAAGCAATGCCTTCTGTTGGCAAAATATCCTCTTCAGATGGTAGAGGATTCAAAGCAACTAGAAAGCAAAAACTGTACATAGGCCATGACACTCTCAGTCTTCCTTCCTATCAATGAATATTAAGAGGGAAAAAGCTGTTTACAAGTGTTATTATAATAGAATGTTGCATAAGTATGAAAGTAAACATCTATATGACCTTATACCTAAACAGATTCCTAATCACATATGAAAAGGAAATTGGGGGAAAAATGTATGGAGGCAAATAATACTTTATGAACCTTTTTCTATAGCTTATCTCCTAATATGCTAGCATATTTAGAAGAGATGAAAGGCTATATTTTAGGAATGAAATTTAAAGTGCAGAAAACCAGTAAGTTCAATAATATATGTTGGTATCATTCCTAGTTTGTATAGCCATAGATTGTAGTCACCTGGAGAACAAATATGAATGGGTTTATATAGATCGTCTTGGTTTGGGATGAGATAATGCAGCATTGAGTTACTGAGTAGTAATAAAAGAGAAGACTAGAATAAACTAAAGTCTAAAGTATCTGGGCATATTGATATTATTCTATTTGATTCAGCATTGTATACATTCATGCATTTCCCATTAGGTGCAAACGGAAATATCTAAAGAACTAAAGCACATATTTGTTATGTGACAAAATATGACTGCATTAAACTGCACATCAATAGTATTTTTTCCTCTCAAGTGCATGTAGTTCTATTAAGTATTAAACATTATACTTTGATTATTTTCTGGGCTTTAATGGGTGACAGCAGCATTGTGTGATAAGGTAGAACATGAAAAAAAGAGATTAATGAGACATGAATATACATTCATGGAGAGATGAAAAGGCTGTGGTTGTTGGAGATACAAAGAGATTCAGAAGTCAGGAAACAAGAATTTCAGGAAGGAAGCTAGCTCTATAAGGACAGAAAATAGAAATGAGACATATGTCATATAGATCAGTTCATCTGTATGTTTTTGAAGAGAGATACAACTGGATGGGGAATGTCAACATACCAGTAGCAAGAGCCAAAGCACTGCAAAATCAGGCAGAGAGACATTATCCTGAGAAGAAAGATAGGCTGTGTCTTGGCTACTTATTGCTTATTATAAGGGGAGAAGATTGACAGAGATTTTTGCTAAATCTGAGCCCACTGACAATCTAGGGGAAGAAGTAGCTGAAATTGATTAGAAAGAGGTAAAGAGACTTTAGTTTCAGAAAATAAACTGGGAAGTATGAACTACACCAAAGGTTTGTTCTGACATTCTTCCTTCACTTGTCAAAATTACAAAGTGGAAATGTTTATGTTATTATTTGGCTCTAGTTCTTTCTTCCCTGAGAATTTTCCCATCAATGTCCATGAGAAGAGGCATATTCAATTTTGGTTTTGGAGAAACAGTACAAAATATGACTGTATTAGATGTGTTCATTTTTTTAACAGCATGCCAAAATACAATTGAAGTTGTGGGACAAATGTGGTAATGTGGAGCAAGGGACTCAATCCTATAGGAATTGAGTTTAAGATTTCCCACTCTTACATGATTACAATACCTTTCTTCCAGGATTATATAATAATTCCAAGTACTTTAACAGTGCTAAGAAATATCTTAATTTTCTTATATTGATTTATTTTTTATCATGACTACTCCATGACATAAATATACTTATCATCCCTTTTTATATATAAGGAAACTGAAAGTCAGTAAATTTAATTTAATTAGCACCACAGGTAAACAGAGATAAGATAGATATATGAGTCTAGTGAGGCTGCTGAGCTCATGATTTTATCCAATATACCATACTTCTTATTTATGAAACCAGATCACACATTATGGCTCTTCCAGATGATGTTGCTTACATCTTAATTTGAATTCAGGTGGGTGAGTTAAAATTATGGAAAGCAGGTGAGAAAAGAGTCCTGGAAGAACTGAAGCTGGTCTCTGAAAATGTGGAGGTTCCAGTTAGGCAAAGGGAAAAGTAAATGTGTCCTGCCCCAGCCTACTAGATTAAAATAAAAGGTCACACTAAAAACTGTCTCAGTTCCTATTATCTGACACATCATGCCAACTTTCAACAGATATTTACAAGGTATACTAACAAAAACAAAAATCAAGAGGAAAACAGTCTGAAGAGACAAAGCAAACATCAACCATATTTAGATACAACAGAGAAATCCATTTAGGAAAAGGAGAATTATATAGATCACAAACTTGAATCCATATAAAAAAGAATGTTAGAAAATCAACAAATAAAGGTAAATAAATATCTTTTTAAAAATGTTTAATTGATCTAAGATAACTTTGCTCAAAGTAATATTAATAACTGTGTGTTGAATGATTACAGCTTATAAATATATAAAATGAATGCCAACAATGTTATAAGGGAAAGGAAGGTTTAATTAGAAACACATTTTTATACTACTCATGAAGTGGGACACTATTATTTGAGAGAGGAATTAGGAAAATTGTAATGTATATTCTCAATCTATATTTAATTTGTCTATATGTTATAAATATGTATGATGTAAATATACATACTATATAAAATTGTTTTTATATAAATATACATTAATTTATATTGATGTAAATACACATTAATTTGCATGTTATAAATGCATATTGTATACTTACAAATATATATTGCAAACTCTAAAACATTTTTAAAGTAGTATAATTGTGCTAAGAGGGAAAAATTGTATAAAAAGAGGGAAAAAAGAAAAAAATAGCTAGTACAATGGAGGGAAAACAGCTACAAAATGGTAGGTAGTAAATCAACTGTAGCAGAATCACTTAAATGTGAAAGGTCTAAACATACCAATTAAAATACAAACAGTGAGGATTTCTTTTCTTTAAAAAAGATCCAAATATATGCTATCGGTAAGAAACTCTTTTTAAAATAAACATATAGGTATCTTAAACAGATGGAGAAATATATACCATAATATCATTAATCAAAAGAAGGCTAGTGTAGTAAATTAATTTTTGACAAAGGGGATTTCAAAACAAAGAGGGGCATTACATAACGATGAAGAGTCAATTCTACAAAAACACAACAATCTTTAACATGTATGAACATGAAGAGAACATCAAAATATGTGAGGCAAAATCTCACAGAAATGCAATTTTTACAGCTGGGGGTCTTAACAGTTCTCTTTCTATTATTAGAAATGACACAGCAGTAAGGATACAGTTGCTTTGTATATCATCATCAATCAACTTCTACTTGACATTGATAGAATATTTAACTAATCAACTTCTACTTGACATTGATAGAATATTTAACCCAATGACATCAGAATATACATTATTCTCAAGTTTATATAGAATACTCAACATGATTGACCACATTCTGGCCCATAAAACACACATAAATGAATTCAAAGGAATAGAAATCATACAAAATATGTTCTCAGATCATAGGGGTATTACACTAGAAATCAATAAAAAGAAAGATAAGTGGTAAACCCAAAATATTTGGAGATGAAACATCATACTACCAAATACATGGTTCAAAATAGAAATCTCAAGAGGAATTTTAAATATTTTGAAATAATGAAAATGAAGATAAAATGTGTTAGATGCAGTGAAAACAGGGCTTAGAAGGAAGTTTAGAGCATTAAATTAGTAGAAAAGAAGAAAGTTCTAAAATTAATAACCTAAGCTTCTCCATTAGGGAACCAGAAAAAGTGAGCATTTTAAACTTAAAGCTAGAGGAAAAGAAATAATAAAACAAGAGCATCAATCAATAAAATTAAAAATAGGAAATCCGTGCAGAAAATCAACAAAACCAAAAGTTTGTTTTTTGAAAGTTAAGTGTAATTGACAAGCATATATCTAGCTAAAGAAACAAAGAGAGAAGATAAAAATTAGCACTATAAGAAATGAGAGATTATCACTACTGATGCCACTGTCCACATAAGGATAATAACAGTTTGACATTAACAACTCTATGTCCACAAATTTGATAATTGAGTTGAAACGGACAAATTCCTTAAAAGACACAAACTCCTAAAACTCACACAAGTTGAAATGATTCATCTAAATAGTCCAATATTAAACACATTGAATCACTATTTAATAATCTTCCAAAAAAGATACAATTAAACTCAAGTTATTTTCTGGTACATTCTATCAAGAATTTAAGGAAGAATATATGACACTATGCACTTATTAAAACCCATAGAATTTTATAGCTGATGAATGAGCATTAATGTATGCAAATCAATGTGTATTTGAGCTAATATTTACATATAACATATATATTAATCTAATATTCATCTATATGTATAAATTATATTTATTATACATATTAATGTAATATTTATAATATTCATTAGACTATATATTTAGGAGTGTAGAAACCCCTGGAAGAACTGCAGACTGTAACATGATCACATAACTGTATTACAAATGTATAAAATAATTTCAGTGAAGGGGATGGGGAAAGAGGTGCTGACCTAAGTAATACTGGAAATGAGAGAATTTTATAAGAAAGGAAAAGGAAGTACACAGAAGAACTGTACTGTAGTTACTAAAGATGTTTCCCAGGGGTTATGTGCTAACAGTTCTAATACCACTATTCATGTGTGCTACAATAGAATGTTCAGTAAATGGAGGGCAGAAAATGGGAACCAGGTTTCACACTCTTGGAGCTGAAGTTTCAAGGTAAGCAGGGTTAGGAAACCAGAATAATCCATGGAAAGAGATTAAAATTGGACACATCAGTATGAATTTATGCTTAGCTTACTACAGATAAAGATTATTACATATGGGAATATATACAGATTTTTATATATATGTTTGTACACATATACTTTTTGTTTGGTTACCTGAGAAAGCCTATAATAAATGACACCCTTGTAGCAATGAGTACACCCAGTCCAGATACTGGTTTCTGATGTCATTCTCCAATAATAGGAACAAAGGCTCCTTGGAGAAATGGCTGATTCCAGGACTGGGGTAGGAAGTACATAAGATGAGCCTGGAGCATTTACAGTGCCCGCACATAAGGAGTGTTCAGAAAACCAAACCCGTTTTTGATGAGGGTATGTCAAAGTACATAGGCACAAGTAAAAGAGCTCCCAATGGCTAACACTAGAATTTTAACCAACAGAATAAAATAGTGCTGAATTATAACCCAAAACATGAAATAAGGATTCCTGAGTCCATACTTAAATGGAAGAAGAGACAAATACCCTGTACAAAAGAATTCCAAATAATGTAGGTAATACTCCACTGTCAAGGAGGGGGAACATCACTTCCCACACCTTAGGTATGGGCTGCACATTGTGATTCCCTAACAAAGTGTACAATACAGAATGCGGGAAAATAAAGATTAACTTTACTTTAAAGAGATCTCAGCCAGGTGATTAAGGTCAATGTCCACAGTTATAAATCACAGTGATAGTACATATACTTGATGAAGTTTACACTCTGTGATCTTCCTTCCAACAACCCGTAACACCAGTCTTACCATGAGAAAAACATCAAATTCCAATAGTGGGGCATTCTGCAAAACACCTGGTCAGCTGTCCTCAAAGCTGTCAAAGCTACCAAACCAGGGAAAGCCTGAGAGACTGCCACAGCCCAGAGCAGCCTAAGGAGACAGGACAACTAAGTGTAATGTGGTATTCTAGATGGGATGCTGTGAAACAAAAAGGACATTAGATACAAACAAATGAAATGTAAACTGTGGGTATTATTTATAATACTTATCAATGTGTATTCAAAGTTGTAACAAATATACTAATCTGTTAATGTTAGGGGAAACTCAGTGTGGAGTATACCAGAACTCTCTTCTCAAATTTCCTGTAAAACTAAGACTGTTCTAAACATAAAAGTCTATTGAAAAGGAAGGAAAAAAATGAAAAACAAACAAAGAATGAAGTACTGATAAATGCTACCACCTTGATGAACCTTGAAAGTATGCTGAATAAAAGAAGCTAATCCCAGAAAAATCACTTATGTATGGTGTAATTCCAAAAATGAAATATTACTAGGCACAGCTATAGAGACAGAAAACAGATTAGTGATTGCCAAGGTTTGGGGCTAGGGAGAATACCGACTGCTAAAAGGAATCATTACTAATGGGTATGGGGTCTCTGTGAGGATTTAATGTTCTGAAATTAGATGATGATTAATGCACACTTTGTGAATATACTAAAGACCTCTGGATTGTATACTTTAAAAAGATGAACCTTATGGTATATGAAATTTACCTTGAGAAAGTTCTTATTTAAAAAATCACTGCAAAGATTTGTGTCCCTAAAACAAGTATGATTCAGGGTCCAGTGCACTCCTGGCACTGCCAAAAATCTAATGACCAATAAAATTACTTGAAAACTATGAGCCAAGAAAACTTTATCATTAACATTTACAGGATAATTAAATAGTCTAAAAGTGTGTACATGTGTGTATATGTATGTACAAAGCAGTATAGTTATATGCTATATTAATATAAGAAAACTCAGGCCTGAAGAAGTAAAATAACTTTTCTAAGATTGTGAAACTAATAACTAAAATGAACATTAATTCCAGACCATACATCTTTCAAGTAATCCACAATTCTCCTTGATTATGGTATTCCACTCTCCTGATTTTGCTTCCTGTGTTTTCCGTATAGGACCCCTTTGGCAAAAGTTTCCCCTGGCTTATGTTTGTGGTCTTTATCATGTGGTACGAGGCTGTTGCTCGTTAGCTTGCCTCCTCTATGCTGTCTGCATATTTGTTGGCCTGTTCTAAATCTCTGATTTTACCTTAAGAAGTCAAAGAAAATCTTCTTTAAAGCAAATGTGTCTCTTCCTGACATTATTAATATTATTAAATCACTTGCTTAGCCTATCACTGTCACATAAAATAGTGATAATAAAAATAGGAATCCAATTATGTGTGAAATAAATGAGAACTGACAATGACTTATCACATTGATTGGCAAAGGATAGAGGTTCAATTACTAAATTTACCTACCTTACTACTTTGCATGGTAAGTACATATCCTGGTGTGTTTTGATAGAGTTGAATAATGTAAATCATTCTATATTCTGGATTTTTAATTTTTTAAATTCTTTTTCATCTCTAACAATTAATAATAATCACCATTACTTCCCTAAAATGTCCTTAATATTTAATGCATACTGACAGATTAATCTATAGAGATACCATAAAACAGTAAATATGTGTGAATGTTCAAACTAAGAAAATGGTGTTCTAATAATTCAGAAAAAAGTTACTGAAACATACAGAGATTTTACTAGGAACTGAGTATGATATATTTAGTTCAGTCTGCAATTTAAAATGAGTGAAAAAATATTCAGCACAGAGGAAATAAATTATCTTAATGTAATACCTTTAAGTCATTTTAAAATAGATTATATTGTATAAACCAGGTTAAAATTTAAATCCAGTATAGAACAACAAAAAAATGAAGTTTTTAGAGGAGATAGTGTGAAATTGATATTGTTCTTATGCATCTGAAGTATTTTCTTGCAAATGGTCAGTGAACCATTAATATATTTGGACAAAATTTTTCAAGTAAAATTTCTATAAATTTCAAGAGTTTAATTACTGATGAATCACTAGAATATGCTGCTCTTAACTCTGGAATATTCCCAATCAATTTTGGAAGTAGGTTAATGGGGGAAAATAACTCTATGTCAATGACTACTCAAACCATATACATGTAAATCAGGTCACTAGGACAAGAAAAGTGTATCTAGGCTATTTTCATCTGGGAACAACTGCAGTAGGCAGGCAGCTCACTGTCACTCAAATGAAGGCTTGGTCTTATTCACATTCAGGCTAGTAGGACCCAACTGCCTTTTAGCCTGATTATCACTGTAAGCAAAAGTGCTTTAATTACAAGAGAAAAAAAAAAGTTAATGGCTCAATTTGAGGAGATAGTTTAAAAAATAGGGATTATGTTTTTGAATCTACAAACTGAGGTTCAGGGGACATCAGACTTATGAACAAGGGAGGTCACAGAAACTATCTTTAAGGAGCATACTATCAACACCAAGCATAAGGACCTACTTTAAAATGTTTTTATTTCTTTCACAGTAATTGTTTTTTAGTGTATCCATCTGTAACTAAACTTGTAAATAGGTTTTGTAGCCAGATAAACTTATGAGGTTGACTTGAAGTCTCTGATCATTATTTATTCTTCATTTATAAAAAGAGTAAATGCAGGAACAAAGCTTGAATGGATGGCTGCCATGAGTTAACACTCGGTTGTGATTACAGGTACAAGCTTTGTGTTTTAAGTACTGTCTTTGCAAATCAGCAGCTATAGGACTACGGGCTAGTCAACTTCCATATGCTTCACTATCCTCCCCTTGAAAATGGATATTATGGTGATAATGATAAAGCATATCACAATCATAACAACTCTGTTATAAAGCTTACTATGAAGATACTATGAAGATTAAAATACTACTGGCAAGCTGCTTATCACAGTGTGAAAACAAATCAGATAAATTTAGTCCTTCCATCAGAGACATAGGAAGTATTGTATAATTTAGTAAGACATGCATTGTTGCAGATTGCATGACTTGAAAATAAGTCTATAAAAATTTCATAAACTTTATGTATAAAGCTGAACTTATTTGTGATGGCACAATACAACACCATTTGATTTATTTCTTGGTAGTGATAACTGAAAAACTTTTTGCAAATGACAAGAGGCACAGAGTGACAAGGGCATCTGTATGAGTCCCTCTACAGCAATGCAAAATTCAGAGGGGACATTTGCTTGAGAATTATACCCACACCTTCATATCTCTGGGGCTGACTCATAGTTACTATTTGCCATGAGGGACCTCATATTCATTTAATTCAGGCCCATGACCAATTCTTTAAAGATAATTGGTTTTTGACCTCTGGCCTATAACTCAGTGATATTTTCTTCAATTCTTTAAGGGAAAGAAATCTGTCTTTGTATTTTTACTTCTCAGAATCATAAAATTACTTGAAAAGAAAAAGAAAGACTCAGAATCTCAAAAAACCTGAGGCAGCCTTTATGCATAAACAACCGGATCAACTTTTATATAGCACATTTTCAAAGATTCCAGGTAGACCACCACTTTCTCAATTATTCCTGGCACTATGTTTTAGAAAAAGAAAAAGGCTGGGGTCAGGGGAAAAGGAGACAGAAGACATTGCTCTTATCACACTTGACCAGTATATTTTTATAGCATTTTTATATATAAAATCAAAGTAAAGTTATTCCAATGAAGAAACTTAAGGCCTTCGCCATTAGTCTCTATTCCACACATAATAGTGAACCCTAAGACACTGCCACAGAATACTATTTACCTAGTAAGTATATTTGTAAACCAAAGGGTAAAGAGGTTAAGATTCTCTTTAGTTCCAACATGTGATGATATCAGAAGTTTTTATTTGAAAATAATCTTAGAGATGATCTAGATCCAGTTTAAGACATTTATTTTAAATAGAAAGATTAGAATTATCAGTGGCTTTTAAACTAACTTATCATCATATTCACTTGGGAGCTTTTTAAATAAACAGATTACACAAACAACATTCTCAAAGATTTGACACAGGGAATCCGGTTTGAGTAACCAGAACATGAAATTTTCCAACCTATCAAGGGAATTACAAATCACCAATGTGTGAGACAAAAAAAAAGGACAGTGAAACAAAATCTCCATTTTCAGTACTAAAAGATACTAGACCATTAGTGACTATGTACTTGACTCTTTAAGAGAAAATTTTAGAAAAAGCAACAAAAATGAAATATTTTTTTCCATATGCTTCACTATCCTCTTCTTGAAAGTGGAGAAAGAGAAACGAAAAAACAAAATGTGCAGAAAACATCAGATGGACTGTACCCCTCTTTATTTTTTACTCAATTGTTGCTAAGGTTTAGTGTGGTAAAGCATAAAACTGTAATGATCATTTCATAAATTATGGGATTTGGAGACAGAATATTTACAGGAAGATGTTGGCTCCACTGTTTGTTCATAATTAAACCAATACTGTTGAACAATCTGTCCTTAGAGCTTTCTCTCTTAAAATGGGAACAATAATAGACTCATATAGAAGTGCTTTATATGTTAAACAGGAAATGGATATTTCTAAATAACTGAGAAAAATAAAAAGATCTGAAATAAAGTACTTAGTCTAAGTAATATTTTAGAATTAATCTGATTTCATTTTTATCACTACATCATGAGTTTCCCATGTGGGAAAGCTGAAGCTTAGAGAATTTCAATGAATTCTCAAGGTCAAAAAACTAATAAATTGTACAGTTAGAATTTGAACCCTGGCTTCTGTATTTCCCTAGTCCAAGTTTTTAAAATCTGGTGTGCTTTATAATCTAGTAGTATTTTCAAGAATATACAAGAAACAGATTTCTACCCAACTTGACATAATTTGCATTCACTACTGCGTATCAACAAACAGATTAATGAGCCCTAAAGTCAGAGAGTTTTCACAGCATATATTTCCCTGGATGAAAGATGAACTCTGTCTACAGAAATCTTATCAAATACTGAGAAAAGGGAAGATTCATGCCTTTATATATACTTATGATGTTGATTTCATGTTGTTTAATGTGACAATAGTGCCTGATACTCTGTTGATACAGATTTGCAAGTTTTGTAAGACTGACAATTGATAGAGTTTATTTTTTTTACAGTATTTATATTTATGTACTTTAAATATTTTGTCTTTGGTACACATCAGCCCCTAAGAGGCGGCATTAATTACAATCCCTATATTCTTATAAGATCACGCACATCAAATCTCTTTTCCTTTCTTTCCCCGTTATTGGACCTTCCTTTCAGCTCTCATGAATCCCTTGAATATCACAAGTTACCTACATGTAAAATTGGTGTGTCCTGCTACCTGATGCTCAAGTTACATATTATATAGGTTTTTAACTCTTTCTCTTTCTTCACTACAAGGAATATGATCAACAGCTAGACATAAATTTCTGGCTCTTTATTTTTTTGTTATTTAAGCTTTATATACATTAACTTTTGCCTTGGAGATAAAAAAAGTCTAGCACATCATTTATGCTCTAAATTTTAACAAGTCTTTTCCACAATTATGTATAGCCAATCTACTAGATTCAGGTCTAAGCAAACGTGTTTTATGATTGAGTCTGCAGGTTTAAATCAGGAGATCACTGAACAAGTTCTACAAATAGAGAAGAAAAATAAAATTTAATTGACATTTCTAAAACAAAATATTTCTCCTACCTTTCTCTAATGGAATGGAACTTGCTAAATCATTCATGTATTCATTAATTTCTTTATTCATTAAGGCACTCAAAAATGTTTACTGAATTCTTACAAGTTCAATTTTGAAAATTCATGAGTTACCATATCACAAGGGACAGATGTTACATAAACACAAAAAATGTAAAAATACAATATTCTTCAGAAGCGAGTTTTCGGAAAGAGTAATATGGAGTTCAAGTTTTGCCATCTTTGACCACATGGATGAACATAGAGAGTATTATGCCAAGTTAAGTAAGTCAGAGAAAGAAAAATGTAGTATTATTTCAGTTATATGTGGAATCTAAAAAACAAATGAACCAACAAAATGCAAAAAACACTAATAAACACAGAGAACAAATTGGTGATTACCACTAGGGAGGGGGAAAGGGGACAAACGAAACAGGAGAAGAGATAAAGAGGTACAAACTTTCAATTATAAAATAAATTAGTCATATGGATGAAAAGTACAGCATTGGGAACACAGTCAATAATGTTGCAGTATCTTTGCATGTCGACAGATGGTAACTACACCTATTGTGATGAGCATTTAGTAATGTATATAATTGTTGAATCACAATGCTGTACATCTGAAACCAATATTAATACTGTATAACTATTTTTCAATAAAATATAAAATAAACTAATGCAATTAAGAACTCAGAAAAAATAGGACATGTAATAAGGAATGTAGACAATAGTCAATAATTTTTCCCCAGCTTTCCCTATTATTCACAGAATATGGGATATATGAGCAGATTCTTAAAAAAGAGGTGTGAAGGTTTTTTCTCTTTTTTTTTTTCCTCCTCTCTCTTGCTCTCAGAAGAAGAAAAGATAGAATAGAGTGTAGGAAAAGGCACATATAGCATGCTGCCCATCAAAATTTAATATGTGGCAAAACCAACACTCAAAATAAAATGTAAAACCATAAATATATTTATTATTAATTAAGAAATAATGAAAATGCACTAATATTAGGAAAGATAAATTTTATTAAAGGAAAAATATTTAAATCCAAAAGAATTTAAAGCAAAATATTATGAAAAATAAGGCAGATTCTTACAAAATGAAAAATAGGACAATTGAATTGAGAAATTAATCCAATATTTATGCTTTTCACAAGGTATGGGGACCAGACTTCCCAAACATTTTTATTAAAAAAAATTCCTACCTGAATAAATGATGAAAAAGTATGTGACATCTCTGAGGTCCAAAAACTAAGAATGAAGTGAAGTAAGACTGGGTACCTCCAATCATTGAACAAGGTTACCTGCAGCATCTGCTAGTATCAGGCACCCAGTACACCAGGTCTTCTAGTACCAACAGAGAAAGTGAAACTAAGGCCTTAAGTCCTACAAAGTGGGGATGGTGGAACTGGTCTGCATTCCACAAAGATGGAATTGTGAAGACATGTTAAGTCAAAGATAGACAAAAAAGCATGTATGTACTAATAAATCATGCAAATGGGAAATATTTGTCTATTGACTCTGTCCAGAAGAAAGCAATGTAGGTCTCCAGAAATTTTAACCATATTTTATCTCTTACTTGAATTTGAGGTTGTCTTATACCAACTGTATATACTAAATGCCAAATTTAGTAGCACCCTCAATTTCCTGAAAGAAATATATCCAAACTCTTATTTTTTTTTTTTTGGAGGGACTGGTTCTTTACTTCAAAAAGACATGTCAATTTTCAGTATCAAAACAGCTTCACTATTGGTTTCTCCTCCTCCCAATCGTCCCCAAAGAGACCACACCAAAGGAGAGCACATCTGAAGCCAATAAGCTGCAGGATGCATACCTAACAGATTTTACAGAAACCTCACTCAAAAGGGAGCATTGGCAGGGAAATAAACTTTAAAAGATTAGCATACTGTCAACCCACAGACTGTTGAGAGCTCTCCCTGCCAGGTGGAGTGGCCAGTGTACCACAACCCCAAAGAAGCAAAGTTTCAAAATAATATTAAATTTAAAAAGACTTTTGCACATAGGCTATTCAATATTTTTCTAGCACTACTTGATACAAAGCACGAGGTGGCACATTTAGAGACATCAGCTTCAGACCCAGAAAAGGGTGATGAGATGAGTTTTATATGGCTAAATCAGTGGCAAAAACATTATTTTCTTTTCAAGGAAGCAGGAGAGCAAAACGGTGGTCACTTCACATAAAGGGCACATGATCTAATCTGTGAGTGGTTGGGAAGCAAGTAGAGAGAAAGGCCAAGGATTTGGTCTCAGAGGTCTCACCATCATAATTTGTTCAGTCACTTGTAAAGAAAAATTAATAAAAAAATTAAAAAGTTGCCCAAAGGTACCTTAAAGCTGAAAACCTGAACTTTTTTTTCGCTAACTTCTCCTGGAATCCCTTTCTAGTTAGGCTGTTACTTTATACAGAGCAATGAGATTCCCCAAAATGGAACTTCCTCTGAATTCGGTTTGCTTTCAGTAAGCAGAATTATACCTCTTTTCCTCTTCTATGGAGAGGGCAAGATGCATTAAGTTGAAAAGTGACATTCCAAATGTGACAAAAGGGTGAGACTGCTGTTTCAGAGCTGCAGAATTATTTGGAATGTTTTACATATGGTTGCTACATCAACAACAAAGGTAATTACAAAATGTGTACATCAAAACATGCTTTTAAAGACATTTTGCATTATGCATATATTCCCTTAAATATTGTTCCCAAAGGTGCCCAGCCTCTAGACCAGCTGGAATCTCTGAGGAGAGGCAGAGACAGTTTGGTGAAAAAGACACAGGGGCCAGGGTGGGAGAGGTGGTAAAAGGGGAAAGCAGCCTTCCAGTTAAAGATCAGCCCTCAGGTTAAAGGTCAGTCTCCAACAGGCTGGTATCTAGACGGAGGCAGAGTCAGTGGGAGGAGCAACGACAGGGCAGGGCAGGACAGGGGTGCTGTACATCTCATTGAGGTCAATCAGAGTCTGGTACAGCATCCTTTGTGCACACAGGTGCTCCTCCCTGGTTCATTTCAGCTTAATTTCCAAATCATCCATGTCTTTCCCAGCTTGGCTACAGGTCTCTCAGCAAATTCAGCATGGGTCTCTGCCTCCTAAGTTTATCAGTAAGAATCTTTATCTCTTCCTCACATGTGTCTTCTTTTGAGAATACTTTTCTTCAGCAGCCCTCAGACACTTCAGGGCGCTCTGATCCGCCCACCCATCTCTCGGCAACAGGACTCTGCTTGCTCAGCTGCGTCCTCTGTGTGTGTGCCAAGGCCCCTTCAGTTATCACCAGTTTCCGAGCCACCTCTTTATACTTCCAATCTGCCTCTCCTGCGATGTGCTTAGCTTCTTTGAACTGGATTTCCATCTTTTATTCATCATTTAAAGCTTGGTTTTCAATAACCTTCACACCTTTCTCACTCTCAGCAGCAGCTTCTTCCACCTTTTGCAGGGCACTGGCCAGGTGCTCCTAAGTGTGGTCCAGTTCCTCTTCAACCAGTTAGATACTCCAGTTCAAGGAGGCCACCTCAGTCTCAGCCTGTTCCCAGGCTGCCTTTCTCCCGCAACTTCCCACTGGAGGTGCTCAGCCTACTGCTGTAGAACCTAGATCTTGCGCTTCAGTGCCTTGGTGGTGGTGATCCAGCCATGGTGCCCACCCATCTCCTGCTGTGCTCAGGTTCCTGCCTCCAGACTCTTTTGGAGGAAAGTGCTCTCAATCCAGTCCCAGGATTTCCATGATTAAGATCAGACAAATTAAAAACCCTAAGACATATATTATGATTCAATCATACTATAAATTGGTCACAGGGATGGTAGTACAGCATGGAGAACATAGCCAATGATTCTGTAACATCTTTTTATGTTGACAGATAGTAACTGCACTAGTTGGGGTGAGGGTTTTACAGTATGGTAACTGTTGAAACACTATGTTGTATACTTGAAATCAATATAAGATTATCTATCAATGATACTTCAGTTAAAAAAAAAAAGACGTAAGATGAAACAAGCAACCATGAAAAAGTACTAGCAGAAAGAGTAACAATGGAAACCCCAGAGGAGTCAGATACTGAAATCGTCATAGGAGATGTTGCAGAAACTAGTTAACATAAAGAGTTTGAGAATGCATCATTAGAAAGGCACGCATGCAAGATGGATCTTTGGCTTACAGGAAACTGATTTCAGAAGTGTTCCCATCACTTCCTAATAAGAACGGCTAATTATGCTTAAATTGTTTGTGCAAACAATGTGGGTTTTTTTTAACCTAAATGCTAGCTTTCCTCCTGGAGTGTGGAATCTCTATATGTGCAACATAAACAACGCTTATATGACCAGCCCATAATCAGAATCTTAAAACATGAGTCTGTTATGAGTTTCTCAGGTAAAATACACCCCATTAAAATATAAATATATAAAAACATGGAATGTTTCCTAACTTACTAAGCCTACTGTTTCAAAGTACAAATTTGTAAATGTAGGTCTAGCCTTTCACTTTAATTGAATCATAGAATTCCAGTGTGTAATTCTTTTTAGCTTCTACTGTTGGACATTTAGGCCTGTACATATTTTTTTTCAATTTTATACATTTCACCCGGATTGTCAAAGCTTGTTCTTCAAGGAACTAACCATGTTCTGAGACTAAACTGTGAGAGGACACTTGAAAACTTGATCGTGGTTTCCTGGTTTCACCCCATACAATGTTTCCCTTTTGCTGATTTTTATTTCTATCTTTTCACTATAATAATTTGTAGCCATAAATGTAACTATATCCTGAGACCTGTGCATATTCTTAGAATATTATCAAACTTGAGGGTGGTCTTGAGATACAGAATTATATAGCTTCTTGCCTGAGGATTTCAGCCCTGGGCAAGTTCATTATTGATTCGGTGAGACTAAGAAATGACAACTGAACATTCTTGGGGTAAAAGGGTTGTCTTGCCAATGGGTTTCAGTCCCAGAGAAGATCACTATGGACTCAATGAGACCAAAAAATGACAGTGGAACGTTCTTGGGGTGAAAGGGTTTATACCCACCTTTATTCCCACGGTGGTAGGTCAATCACTAGAATCCCATCCACTCAGAGCAAGTCTGCATGCAGTAAACTGGTCTCTGCCTCAGGCCCTCTCTGTCCCTGCAGCCATCTCAATCTCTGTTCTTGGTGCTACTACCACTCCAGTCTCTGTTCTCTGGCAGCCTCTCCAGCACTGCAGCTGTGCCACTGTGTCGACCACAGCACTGGGTGGAGCTCTTTACACAGAGTCAATAGCAACATATTGCTCACATGTGTGTAGTGAGCTAGCTAACCAGGGCCAGGTGAGAATCCTGGCCATAGAAACCTTCACTTTACCCACAAGGGTTTATACCCAAGCTTTAGTCTCAAGGCAGGTCTAGCACTAAGATCACAACTGCAACCAGCAGTCTGCAGGTTCATAATCCTCCTCTGTCTCTGCCTCTGCCCAGAGCACTAGGCAGAGCTCTTTATGTAGTGACTTAGTCAATAATAGCTTATTGTCTACAGGTATGGAAGCAGTAGCCTAGCAGCAGGCTAGTTACATCATCAAATAGTTTAGGGTCAGGTGAAGACCCTGGCCATAGGAACTTCCATTTACTCACAATAAAATGTGTTGCTTTTAATGATTAAGAAATAAACAAACATCAATGTATAGTATGAATAAATATATAAAAAAGATAAGGAATATTTGAAACAGGGCTTTAAGACTAGAAATTCATAATCATTGAAAGGACCATTTATTTTCATTCTTGGGATTCTTTAGTTGTATTATTTTGTTTCTCCTAAGATACACTTTTCTGTTTTCACATTTTAAAATTTCTAAGATTTATAAGAGTTTTACAGTGGATGCAATCTTACCATTGGGTCATAGCTTAATAGGCAGTACCCTGGTCATAAGTTAAAATGATCATGTATCTGGTTTAGGTTCCACAAAATATGGTATTAGCATTTATTGAGGGCTTTCTATCCCAGAAATTATTTTTAAAGCTTTATAAACAAAGTATCTCTTTAAACTAGCCCCAACTTCTAATAACTGATAAGTGAGCACCGCCGGGATCCAAAACCAGTCTGATTCCAGAGCCCACTCTTTTAACAGCCATAAAACAACTGGAGTTTGTGAGCCTAATTCCAAACCTCATGGAATTCCTGACCCCTTAATTTTCCAAGCTCCCTGATAATAAGCATCACTTGGAACAAATAATACTAATTTCCTACTCCAGTCTCTGTCTGTGGATTACTGAATCAGAACCTTCAGATGAAGGGCTATGTATGCTCTGCTTTATCAAAGACTTACTTCCTGGTGATTTTGTACCTTCAGGCAAGTTAAGAAAACACTGTGTTGTCCCAGTTGTTCTGGGATAGTTCCTTTTTAGTGTCTGTCACTCCTCATCAGCAAGCAGTCTTAACATGCAACGTATACTGAATCATTGCTATTTATCATGGAAGGTGATAAGGGTTTTTAGTATTACTTAGTTGCTTCCCTGGTTTTTAAGCCAGAGCCTACTTTTGGAGCTTGTCCTTCAGCATTAAGGAGGGAATTTCCATTTCTATATCTTTAGGAACACCAGTATACCTCATAACTTACCTGTCACTTGGATTTCAGTGAGGATGACTGACTTACCAACATGGATCAAATAATGTTGCCTTTAAGCCACTTGAGTTTTAGTCTTTGAATCTGGAGGTTATCTGTTTGTAAAAGTGTCATATACTTCTAAAAAGTATTTGATAAAATTGCTCTCCTTCAAATTTTTCTCTTCTGCCCTGTACCTCTGTTGAGTGTATGTGTGGGGAAGTTGCGGATCCTATAGTCAGGATCCTCACTGAACTTAAACCACCTGATGATGTAACTGGCCTGTTGCTAGGCTACCGCTTCCAATAATATAAGCTATTATTGCACTATATACAGAGCTCAGCCCAGTGCTCTGGGCGGAGGCAAAGACTCTAGTGCTCTACCTACCGCCGGGAGAATAAGCCGGGTAATAAACTCTTTCACCCCAAAGAACATTTTACTTGTCAATTTCTTTGGTCACATTGAATCCATAGCTGGGGCTGAAACCCATTGGCAAGACAGTATGTGTGTGTTTTAGGATCCTGTGACTAAAAGAAACAAAGTGTATTTTATATTTTATAAGTTAGTGTCAGACTTGGCAACAATACTGATGGAAAGATTCTTGGGTCATTGCATTTCATTCTGTACAATGGAATATTTCCTATTTTAGCATATTTCTTAAATGAATACATGACAGTTTCTGCATTCAATTCCATGCAGTATTCTGGGCTAAACGTCATTAATCTGGAAGTCTCTATCAGGTGGAACTCAGCTGAACTTTCAGGTTCAAATCAAATCAATTTAAATGAAATCAAGTTTAGAGTTTGATCTGACTTTAATGTCAAGCAAGATTCTCTCAATTTGCCTGGGAAATTGTGCTTTCAAGATCCCAATTTATTTTCAAGCTTATTTCTTTTTCCTCTTTCAACTCTTATTTCCCTGAAGTCAAATGAATCAAACCTAGCAGTGTCTTTATTATTTTAATTGGATAATTTCAACATGACAGATTATGTTTCAAAATTCTGGTTCTAATCTATTGTATCTGAAAAGGTGGAGAACTTCTTGAAAAAATAATCCAATAGAAAATATTATTATTTGTTAAGGAGAGTAAAAAAGGATTTGGAAATGATGCTGTAGTTCTTGGCTGGTTTAGAAATAAGTAAATAAATTTAAAAAACTCACCTAGTAATTAAGAGTCAAGGGCACAAATTTGCCCTACTATCTCAAGATCTCTGCTAAACTATATGTAAAATTAAACTGGTAGTCAATATAATCTCCCCTTTAAGAGTCTTTGGAAATAAAAGATTAGGGAAGAGGGCCTTCAAATATAAAGATGAATAAAATATGTGCCTTTCCTTCCACATAATAAACATAATTATTATTTCAGACAAGGTTAAATACATTCTAAGTCTGAGGAAATTTGACATCATAAATTTCTAGTTATTAGGAGAGTTGGTGAACTGAATTATGGTAGTTGAGAAAGATTCAACATAGTTGTATGTTTATTTACATGTTTCTCTCACTTTAAGATCTCAAATTATATTTTTACATATCAGTTTCTAGCAAAAGCATTAATACTTAATTTTCTTGCATTTTTCCTAACTTTTTAAAAGTATGCCAACTATTTGGGCCACTTATTTGGATGAACTTATCATGTAAAATTTTAATAGATTTCACACATCTCACTAAGTTTTTTTATTTTTTTCCCTTTGACTCAATACTACTTACCTACATTTACATGTATTACCACTTACCTGCATTTCACTTGGAAATCCCAGATGATAACAACTTTAATATTAAAATCAGTGAAGGGAAGAAGAGTGTAAGGGGAGTCCAAGAGAACTACTAAACACAGAGTTTGCTTTGTCCTCTTCCACCATTCACATATGATAGCATACACAGAGTATCAGCAACCAGGCAAGCTTACATGAGCCTTGGTATTCAGGTTTACTATGGCTCCATTATGTAGACATGACTGACTAATTGCTCTTATGGTTGATCTCAGTCTCCAGGTTAACCAATACCCAGGTGAGCCAAAGCCCTGACCCTAAATCACATCTTGAATTTTCTGGCACAGTTTGCCCCCACATAAGTCACATTGCTACTGTGTGGCCAAGCCATGGGCCCAAGGCAAACAAAGATTACCTCCCAGAAAAAGAGAACAAAGGCTAGCCCTCTTTTTGTGCAAAGTAAAACTCTTGACTTCACAGGCTACCCTCGGAGCTTTGACTAAGTCCCTCTTGTAGCAAAACAACCATATTTACCTGGGCAACTGTAGGGGTCTGGAGTTGCAGTTGAGGTTTTGGGGCAACATGAAGAGCAAAGAAGGCAGTGGGAGTCATCATGGAGGGTGCTCAAAAGAGGCCACTCTATTCTGCACAAAGCTGTACTTACACTGCTACCGTGTTAATTCATGGTTACGGAAGTATTGAAGACGCGCATGCGTGTGGCCTTCATGGCCAGGTGTCTGGCCTTCAAGGCCCTTATTAGCTCCTTACTCATGGGTACAACATGCTGTGTTTTCAGGTTTCTCAAGGCCAGACATATCTGGGGTGAAGCTGTGGACAGCTGTTCTCATAAAAGGTGGTGGTGATGGGGCTTCCCTACAGCATCTACTTTAGTACAGAATTTATACAACAGACACAACTATAATACGATGAATATGCCTAACATTTGATTGAGCTGGTGTGCAGTAGAAATATATCTAAAGAAACAATCTATATTATAAAACCACTGCACACATTTTCATATTTTTATCCCCTGATCTACCATTATTTATCTCATGATAAACTTGTTCAGAACAATTTAGCCTACAAGTGAGTGGATATTTAGCTAAATCCTGTTCTTTAGCCAGTCATTTTCCATCAGTATTACATTGTCAGGAGTCCTTCTTCAATTTCCCAATATATTTGGTCATTAATATCAGTATCATAATTTTACCAATAATCTTGGTGTTAGGCCAATAACAGTATGGCAGTAGACATAACCTGAAAAATTTTTAGAGTCAAATGATACACCTGTACTAGAATCCATCCACTCAATCATTAAGAATTAGTCTAGTCTATCATTATGTTGTCTCACTAAAACAGCTCCCAGAGTGGTACCACTCAGGTTTCTAGGCTTCCATTTTATCTTGGCATATCCTAAAAGCAGTAGTCTCAACAACATATGTTTTCATTCTTTTAGGAATTCAGTATAATTGACTAGAAGAGAATATCTCTTGCTCTGAACCTCTTTTACCTCTTTTGAGGCATCAATATTGGACTGCTCTTATTGTGTAACCCATTTATTTATTTCCTCATCCTCTTTCTTTCCATCTGTATCCAAAACTTTATACCTTTGAAAGGTACTTTAGGTTTAACCATTTTGCTTGTCCAGACTGACACAAGTAATAGTGGCTTAGCAAGTGTCTCCCCTTCAGTCCTCCCATTCATATAGGGTAAGATTACAGATGAAGTAACATTACTTAGTTTTCTGTAGTGAGCTCTATTGATGACTAGACAATATAGCTGCATTCACTGTACACTGTGATTTTGCCAGATGAGATGAGGCAAAACTCACCCCATAAGTCCCTTAATAATTATGACATAAAAATTTTAAAGGTATATTTATAGTTTCATGCTTAGGAACTACTCATGCTTCATGGGCATGTACTACCTTAGTGAAACCCTTAAATTTTCATAGTGATTTTATCAGGCTGTGCCCCACATGAACATCCCTTTGACAGGCCTTTTTTCTATTGCCCTTCTGCCTGGTCATATGGCCAAGCAACCAGCCATGGCCCATGAGTTGGCAAAAACCCAAATATAGAATCAAATTGCATGCAATTCAGCCCACCAAACTGACTTGTTTTAGCCCTCTCACTAGCAAATGCAACTCACAGGAGAGTTTTTGCTGTTATTTATACCTAAGTGTCAACATCAGTCATGAAATCTTATTTCTCAGGTGAGTTTCATACACACACACATACATACATATATACATATTTATGAATTATACAGGTATATACATTATATATTTATATACACACACATAATTTTTCAATGAAATAGTATAACTTTATTTCTGGAAAAGTGATTATTAACATATTTAGCAGATTTGATATTTGTGTAAAGGATAACATTTCTGGCAGTCTTGAAAGCACACTTCTCAGGCATACACTTTCTTATCCTCGAGGCAACAAATACAGACTTTTTAATTTGTATTCATGTTTCAGTTTTCATAGCATTTAAATTATGTGTCATTCTCATTTTAAGCCTGTGATGGTAACACAGAATGGACAGTTACATCAACTTTATAAATAAGAAAATAATACTCAGGGAAGATAGTTGACAAGATCAAATTAATTCAGCCAACAAGGTATAAACCCTTATTAAACTTAAGCCAATTTTTAAATTTATAATGTGGCTATTTCTAAACCAAGCTCTGCCTAAAACAGGTCCCAGAGTTTTTCTGAACCTTCACTCTCTTCTGCTATATTTCCACGATCTCTTATTTCCTGCTGATTGATAATGTGGCACCTGGACGCAGAGCAGGAAGGAGAGCTAAAATCCCAACACAGACCCTTCTGAAGGTTGGCACAAGCAAGTGATTGAGGTAATCTCTCAGATAACTTAAGTACAAACATATCCCCGTCCTTAGAGTGAATTATGTAAGAGCACTTGAGTTTTTTCTGATGGGTATGTGGAGGAATATGTAAGATTGTAAATTAAAGACTGCCAAAATAATACCTGTCTCTGTTCCATATTATAAGAATAGAAATAGCTACAAAGATAACGTAAGAAAAAAAATTAAATAATGTTCTAAATCCAATATATTTCAAGAACTGCAAAATCATAATAGACAATTGATCAAAAAATTATCATCATTGTTATCAGCAAATATTAAATACATCCTGCCTTACTGATGTGGTATTTGATATGTTTTTAGTATCATAAAGAATTTGAGAGCCATCTACAAGGAATTACTAATGCATTTTTTTCTTTGAAATGTATAAAATGATTTAAACATCTGTGATGAGGTATCAGTATTGCAGGTAGGAAAACAATATACATACAAAAAATACAAGATTCATATATTTATATGACATGCATGTTTATATAGTTTTACCTGTGATCTGTGGCATATGTATATTTCATAATAGACACACCCTCTGTGTCAAAGGAGAACAGTGTGGGAAATAAAGTAACTTTATAATAGAAGTCACATATTGGAGCTTACCAGATCTGGCTCAAAGATACATTTAATTTAACTGCACCGGATTGGTGGGTGTGGTATTCTAATATTTTTAATTGGTTGACTACCAACATAATTTATTTTAAAACTCTAGTAACTAGATTGTAGGATTCTTTATTTAACCATGAAGTAATGTACTAAACTTGTGTTTTTACCATAAATAATTATAATAGGCTATAAAAACAGCATCCTGTATGAATTAAAATTTACTAGAAAGACAATAAAGCTAGAAAATATAATTCATTAGCAGGAAAATAAGCAGCCCATAGAAACTGACTCTGAGATAGCAGGATGTTGGAATTAGCATAGATTAACTTTGACACAGCTATTATACACACTTCTGAGGATTTAAAAGAAATATGACTTTAACAAATGAGCAGATGAAGAATTTAAGAAAGGGAAACTGTAAAGAAAATTCAAACAAATTTTAGAAGTAAAAAATAAACATCTAAAATTAAAAATACATTAGGTGGGTTTAATACCAGTATAGAAATATCAATCTGAAGAAATATAACTGAAAAAAAACAAATTTAGGAGTAATGAACACAATCTCAGTGAACCAAGGGAAACATAAAATTTTCCATCATACTTGTTACCTCTCTCCCCCCAAAAAAAGAATTTGTCAAAAAAATGCTTGATGAAAGTTGAAAAGTTCCTATACTTTAAGGTGAAAAAAATAAAACAAATAATGGCAGGAATAAGTGGTATCCTATCTGAATACAAAACATGAATACAAATTAAAGTCTGTAATTGTTGCCCACAGGGTAAGAAAGTATATGCCTGAGAAGTGTTCTTTCAAGACTACCAGAAATGCCCTTCTTTATATACATAATCAAATCTTCTAAATATATGAATAATCACTTTTCCAGAAATAAAGTTATACTATTTCATTGAGAAATTATGTGTGTGTATATATATAATAATGTATACACCTGTATATTCATATGTATGTATATGTGTGTGTGTGTGTGTATGAAATTCACCTGAGAAATGAGATTTCATGAATGATGTTGACACTTAGGCATAAATCACAACAAAAACTCTCCTGTGAGTTGCATTTGCTAGTGGGGGGGCTAAAACAAGTCAGTTTGGTGGGCTGAATTTAACTATCAGTTCTGTGAGGAAAAAACCTTATATTGCAGCATTTGTCAACATCTGTGGTGTAAATATCTCCACAAATTTCAAGTTAGCAATGTGCTTTAACAAAAGAGAACAAAATTTTATAACTAGCATTTCACAGAGCACTGAACAGTTTTTTCCCCCTATAAGTATATATATTATATTCCAAGACCTAGTCAATGAGAGTAGGTAAGGAAATATAGGATAAATCTAGTGGCCTGATGACCACCACACAATGTCACTCAGTGCTGTTTCTGCCATAACTACCAAACAGATACAAGTTGTTATTCATTCTCGAAATCAAAAAGCCTGCATTTTTAAAGACTGTCATGGTCCAGCAAAAGACAAGAAGTGCTAATGAATATTTCTAGATTAATGGAGTCTAAATTAACTAAATGTTATGTTTGATACTGAACTGGATCCTAAAGTAAAGAAAACAAATTTACAACAACAAAAAAGTCCCTATAAAGAACATAATTATCATGACTGATGAAACTGGAATATGGATTTTGGATCTGGAAGTGGTATTGAATTGATGTCAAATCCCTTCATTTTTATGTCCTTCTGTTCTATTTGTGTAACATAATAATATTATTGTTCTTAGGAATAACATAGTGAAAAACTTAGGGGTAATGGAAATTGGTGTCCCCAACTTAAATGATTCAGAAAGAAAATCATACATTATTCTACCAATATATGATAAAATGATATATTTAATAAATATTCACATATATAATAATATATAATATAGTGGATTACATAGAATAAATATAAACATACCTAAATTGCAGATTCATAACAATGATTAAGGCAAAATATAAACAACTGATAATTTGGTTAAAAAGTATTTCCTTGAACTACTATGTGTGAAACTATATCAAAACATAATGTTACACTGATTGGTGGTTACCACAGGGAGGAGTTGAGGTGGGTAGGCGGGGAGAGTGAGGGGAATAAAGGGGACAAAAATTCTTAATCATAATATAAATTGGTCACAGGGATGATAGTACAGCATGGAGAACACAGCCAATGATTCTGTAACATCTTCCTGTGTTGACAGATAGTAACTGCACTAGTTGGGGTGATGATTTAGTAATATGGGTAACTAATTGTATACCTGAAACCAATATAAGATTGTCTATCAACTATACTTCAATAAGAATATAAAATTAAATTATATTAGATTTCTGAAAAAATACATTGAGTACATAAAAAACTAATGTTATAAGTTTTCAAATAACTAACATATAATAACCAAAATTGTGGCTATACATGGCCAGCATTTCCATGTGGCAATAATTACCTGGCTTCCCATAGTAAATCTTCATATGAACAGTAACTCTAACACTATCATCTGTCACGCTTCCTGAACTATAAAACTGGGTGTTAGTTTTAAATACACCTGACTTTTTTCACTCATTTCATTTATCTGCCCTATACCTAAAAGCAGAAGAGTTTGCAACATTTGGTCTAAGAGCAAAGTTGCTGTAGGCTAGAATCAATAATATACCAGTGAATATTTTACTAACTGTTCTCTGTGAAAAAAAAAATCAACCCATATTTGTAACATCTGCCCATGTCCATAGTGTAAATACCCTCACTCTAGCCAACTTCAAACTACCAACATGAAATCACAAAACAATGTAGGGAACTTACACAATTAACTTTTATGAGCTGATGTAAGCCAGCCCCAACACCTCCCTGACTGTAATCGCCAAACTATTACATAATTCCATGGTGTAGATAGACCTTAGAGATTATACAGACTTGAAGAAAGTATAACAGGGAAAGAGAAATTACACTGTCAGTTAAGACCTTGCTATGGAATTTGTAAGATATGCTCATGGTATGTCCACATAATCTGAGGAAGAAAGTTTAGAACAGCAATTTCAGAGGAATGTGGACTATAGGCCTTCCAGTTTGAAATATACTTTATCTTCCTGAATAGCTAGCAATTGCATTACTGAATCATTTTGTCAAATTGCCATTTTAATATACTATTTTCTAAGGTGCATTAACCCTTTGGCTTTCTCATTTACAAAACTGATCTAATTGCTTTCAAATATTTAAGTTGGGCTATGTAGTTTTTTTGTCTTGTATTCACTGATTCTCTCCCAACTATTAAAAGGAAACAAATTAAAGACCAACCCCTCATCTACCTGAATTGCAGTTTTTTGTTGAAGGCACTTAATGCAATCCACAGACTTGAGCTAATTTTCTCAATGAGACTGTAACACTTTTTCCTACCTTGTGGAATTAATGAGACCCTTTCTTAAAAATAATAACAATAAGGTTGTCAGAAAATAAGGTGGGATTCAACAAAGGCCCTCAGAATAACTGATATACTCATGCAATTTGTAATTGTAATTTTAACTACATTTTTTATTATGTTGAGCTTCTCTGGTTTTAGTTCCTCAACCAGATTGTCTCTCTGTTACTTAATAAGGCATCTTAGTCATTGTGATTAGTAAATTATTCAGTCTCCTTTCTTGCCTTAAGTTACTTCCTTTTGTTTTATAAGTTTTTTTTTTTATGTTCTGTCTCAAAGTTTCTCACCTGTGTAGTATCATAGTTAAAAAGTCAATAATTTGTCAAGGATTATAAATGGCTTAAAATTTATACCATTTGCTACCTAATTAGCCTTCCACAATTTCATGGATGCTGGTATATGACAAGATTTGCGAGTCAGAGACAAGGAGGCACTATTACTCACAGCACACCATCCATTATGGATTTCATGCTTACAAAGTTACCTTCTGCTCCCAAGTCCCAGGAGGATGACACAGATATAATGGTTTTGCCTTACAACTGGGGAATCCAAAGGTTAGGGGGGTCCTGATCTGTCATAGTGGCTGTAAGCAAACTTTCCTAACCTTTTCTCCAGAGGCAGACATTGTATTTATTCTATTAGCAAAATCCTTCACACTCTAGTCTAAAACAAGATACTATCTCTATCTTCCAAAGCATTTCCCTATATATAAACATTTGTGAAAAGACAGCCTAAAGTAAGTTGTCAATGTCTCTGCTAACAAGATGTGCAGAAATGGGAATATCCAGGAAAAATTTCTCAACACCATATAGTATAAAAATTCCTACCCAAATAGTCTGTTGTAAGGAATAAAAAGACATTAATTAATAAAAGAAATTAATTAATAAAAGAAATGAATTTTAGTCTAGCAAATGTAAAATTTCTTCAATGAGTTTAGTGCATTTACCAGTTATTAGTCATTAACACTTTAATGTACAAACATTTATTGGATATAATCCAAAATTAAAATATAATAAGGGATGGCTTTGATGTGGAGAAGTCAACATCTCTACTAGATGGGTAAGGAACCCCTAGAAAGTGAGGGTAAATTTAGTCTTTGGGGTCATTCTAGTCTATTTTAGCCGGGTTGGTACCATTTCCACCTCAATCTGTATTATTTCTACTTGTACATGAGACTTGTACATAGACAATAATAACCCTTTCTCTCTTCATATTATTTGTGCAACTTTCTCTTTCTGATTGACATTTTCTCTGCTTTTCAGACAAAATTCATCTCAGTGCCTTCCCTTTATCAGACCAATAATGCTATTTTCCCTTAGTACGTGTTTTCAGATTCCATTTCTTTTTCCCTTTTCCTCTTTTATCCCCCTATGATCTAAGGCAAAAACTCTTGTTAATGTGCATGGAAATCTGCATCTCTTCAATTCCCCCCTTGCACTGTTGTGTAGCAAACTGCCACGAAGTCAGTGGCTTAAAACAACTTACTTGTTACCTCAGGTTTCCGTGCTGTGTGTCAGGAGTCTGCACACAGTGTGGCTGGGTGGCGGGGCTGCTGAGCATCGGGCTCTGAAGCTGAAATCAAGTTGTTGGAGCGACTGAGTTCTCCTGTGGATGCTCCGAGGTAGAACCCGCTTCCGAGATCTTTCAGGTTGTTGCCAGAATTCAGCTCTTCGCGGCTTGTAAGCCTGAAGACCCATCTTCTTCCCGGTTGTCAGTCGGGCTCCCTCAGCTCCTGAGCGCTCCAAACGGGCCCGGCCGCTGCAGCCCCGCACCGCCCGTCGGATGGAGCCCGGCCAGCACGCCTTGCCTGCAGCTGTGCCCTCTGCCCCCGCGCGTCACCCCCAGCGCTGCCGACTTGACTGGGGCTACCTGAAATGTACATTGAGCCAAAACCCTTCCGCCCCTCCGGTGGGGAACGTGGGCCCTGCGGCTGGCGCAGCTCCAGGTGCAGCCCCCTGAGGACAGCACCATGTTCCCGCAGGTGCTCTGAGTTCCCGCGAGACCGCGTGTGCCCGGGGACGAACCAGGACCTGGTGTGGGCCTATTGCCCCGGCCTACGGGATGCTTTTGGCCCTTGGCGAGTACCCTACCCCGACATCCCCTGCTACCCCTCCAGCCCAGCTGGGTACAAACTCCAGACGCTGACAGCATGGCATGCCAGTAAGTCCGGAGACAAGATGTTGGAGCAAGGAAAGTGACTATTGAGAAAGCCAGCCACCTGAGATGGCGGACTCATGTCCTAAGGCACTATCTTAACTCAGGGTTGACTGCAAGCTTCTTTTACGCTAGGGAAACGGGGAGCTGGAGGAGGAGGAGCAGGTCAGAAAGTGACTGGAGGCTGCAGACATCTGGGGGCCGGCGAGGGTCTCCGGACGGCTGAGGAACTCGTAGGCGCCTGGTGGTTGCCTCTTGCCTACCTCTGCCTGGTCACGTGTTCCTAAAAGCCACAGCGCAATGATGATTTTCACACATATTTCCCTATCTCTTGGAGGAGACAAGCTCCGGTAAGGAGCTTTTTGCAGAAATCTCAAAACTGTCAGCAAAATTCCTTTTGATGATTTACAAGCCTACATGTAAGGCTGCAGGGCTGAACAGAAACCCTTTTCCTCTTCTTTTCCTCTTGGCCCAAAGGTTACGACAGCAAGGAGACAAAATACATTGTGGAGGCAAAGAGCCAAGCAGTTTTCTATCTGTTACAACTTTAGAATTCTGCCTATCACAAGAATCATTTTGTTGGGCCAATCTGCCCAGGATAATTTCCCTTTTAAATGTCAATTGTGTCAAATAAAATAACCTGATCACAGGTGATATCCCCTCATGTTCATATTCCCACACTCACTGGGAAGAATTATACAGGTCACTGAGGTTTATTTTAGAATTCTGCTACCCCGCCTATCTGTATGAGGAGTTGTAACTTTGCAACAGTTTCTCATGAAACATCTGGAATTGTACTTTTAAACTCAAAATCAAAAAGTATGTTTTTTTAATTATCAAACTGTTTCAGCTCTTTGGCAGCCAAAAAGATCTATTATACACAAAACTAATGTATGGCAGATTCATGCAAATCCTTATTATAATATAAAACTAGTGCTTTAAGAGTTGGTTACCAATTAGTGGAAGATGTAATACTTGTCCTTGAAAATTTACATTGTTTTCTAGAAGAGAAATGACTAGATCAGAATTAAATATTCATATAAGAAAGCATAGAGCTTAATGCATCATTAAGTGACACTAAGTTTATTAACTGAAAACTTAGTTGAAATGACAATATTTTCTATGAGGAGTATATTAACTATGTATTGCTGTGATAATATTATAGCAAATTTAGAAGCTTAAAACAACCTAAATTCATTATCTCACAGTTTCTACAGGTCAGCAATTGAGTCAAAGCTGAACTAGATCCTCTGCTTGGTTTTCTACAATGCTGCAACAAAAATATCACAGAGCCACATTCTCAACTGGAAACTCAGTTTGGGAAAAACCCACTTCCAAGCTCACCCAGTTGTTGACAGGATTTATTTCCTTGCAGCTGTAGAATGGAGATCTTCAGCTTCTTGCTGGCTGTTGGTGACAGACTATCCTCAGCTCCTACAGGCTGTCCTCAGCTTTTAGCTGATGAATTCCATACCATGTGAGCTTTCCCAATATGAACACTTACTTCATCTAGCCACCAAAGAGTCTGTTAACATGAGTCACCTAGCAAGACAATCTTATGTAAAGTAATGTAATCATGAGAGTGGCATCTCATCACCTTTGATACACTCTGTTAGTTAAAAGTAAGTCACAGATCTCACCCACAGTTAAGGGCTTTAGATTATATAAAGGAATTCACACCAGGAAGTGGGGATCATGGGGTGATGAATTTTAGAGTCTGTCCACTGGAGGACAAAAGCTGGAGGGGTCACCATGGGATGGAGATTTTTGAGAAGGAAAGAATAATTACAGATCTTGAATGATAGATAATAATTGGAAAGATAGATTTAGAGTATGGAGGGATGAGTAGTATTTTTAAGCTATTTTTAGGCAATGCCAATGGTCTTTGCTATAGAAAATGGTACTACAGAAGCTACATCAAATGAATGACAGGTACTGTGATGAGAGAGAAAATCTGTAAAAAATCAAGATCAGAGTACTTGTGTTCGCAGGCAGGTGCACTGTATGTCTTTCCCAGAAAATGATCCATACATCCTCTTCTTATCCAATAAATCAGGCAAGTCTCAGAGATTGTAGAAATGAAACCCAAACCTGCTTAAACACAAAAGGTTATTAACATCACTAATGAAATTGATAGGTAATTTAAGGAGTCCACCAGGTTTCACTGGTAAAACTGATGGTATAATGACAACATATTTGTTTCTTTCTTTTCCTCAGCTCTAAGCCCATAAAAAACAAAGAAGAATCTCACTACGCCAGAGCCCAAAGCCATCCCTGAAAATACTGGAATTTCTCCTTTGTTGGTTAAATCAACACTTCTGTATCAACAACCGCATCTTGTGGGATGGAGAACTATGATTGGCTAGCTAGCCTAATTCATGTGCTCTCTATGTGACAGGATGGCCTTACCATCCATTAGCAAGTTCAAAAGCTGAAAAAAAAGTGCAAAAACTCCACTATTAAAGAAACAATGATAACCACCCCTCCAAATGTAATAGCTGGATATTAGGTGTGAGAGAAAACTGTAATATTTGTATATATTTGCACTGAATATTTCTGCTTATAAAACAAGTTAAATTTAAATATTTGGCTGGATAATAATAACCAGGAAAAGTCAGCAGCCTGTGAAAGTACTCTGTAAACATAAGGTACTATAAATATTTTTTTTTATTAAATTACATTTAATTGGTAAATTTAAGGATTTGCATTTAACATAAGGATAGTGACATAGAGTTTTAATATGACTTTCGATATAATTCAATGTAATAACATGGATAGCAGCAATGGATAGATTTCTGCAAAAAGCACCCCCACCTATCTTGAACTCCATATTATAACTAATCATACTTCTCTCTGAAAAGCTGAATCGAGATCATCTAGTATGTAATCTGCTGAAGTGTATCTCCTGCAAAATATCATTTGTTTTAGACTAGAATGTGCAGAAGAAATCATGTGATTTCTTATTCTAGGATGATTAAACAACAATGTTAAACATAAGAGGAGGTAACCACAGTAAGCCAACATGTTAAATGAACTAACAAATGGGATTTCATAGCAATAATGGCTTTCCAAGAGAATTAACTGGTACTTAATTTGGCAGTCATGGAGCACATTTTTATTTCTAAGCTTAGCTGAATATATTGAATGATGATCAAATGATCAGTATAAAACAATATATCATTTTCTTCTCTCTCTCAGTTTTTTGGTTTCTGTATAGCAATCACTAGAATCTTTTTCACTTTCTCTTAAATTGTCCCTATCATAAATAATTTAATTAAACCCAGACCACTTAATATAATTCCATTCTATTATATACAAGGCATTATATTTATATTCATCTATAAGGATATACACTGGGTTGGGCCACCATACCTCCTGTTTTGACAGAAACATACTAGGTTTATGCTTGTTCCAGAAAAATTCCTAAAAACTCCTCCTTTAACTTTAAAAAAATATCCTGTGTTGGATGATAAATTATACAGTTTCTCAAGCATTGCAAACATGCCATATGCTTTGAGAATGCTTCTGGATTGTTATATTTTTAATCTCAAATGTTATAGGATCTTACCTGTAACTATTTCATTAGTACACTTATAAATATGAACCATAACAGTAGCACAACAAAAAAAATAGCAATTCCTTAATGCCAGTGCATATCCAACTAGTGTTCAAAATATCTTGTGTTTAATATTTTTACAGCTTGTTTGTTTGATTCAGAATTCAATAGATTCTTTGCATTGCAATTGGCTTATATGTCCATCCCGTAAGTCAGTGTCTCACTACCCTTTTTCTTGCAATTATGTCTAGAGAAATTGGGTCATTTGTTTTCAAGAGTTTACTACTACGTTCTGGATTTTGTTGATTGCATGTATGTATCTTCTGATTTCATATAAATTGGTATTTAGACATAGACTTGTTAGATTTTCTTTCTTGTTTCTCACTAAAACATGACTGGGCTTCCCTGAAATCAAGATATTTCACATATATCTTGGTAGCTCATAGCCTAAAGAAGTAAATCTGGTATTTATAAATAAACCAAAATATATTAACAATTACTGAAGAAACGATACCAAATTCTCCAAATATCTTTCAGAATGTAGGAAAAGGGGAAGACAATGTAGCTCAGAGAAGACAAATAGGGACTCTGTGGCATCTTACTACAATGATGGACAGTGACTGCGATGGGGCATAAGGGGGAGACTTGATAATAAGGGTGAATGTAATAATCACATTGTTTTCTTGCGAAACCTTCATAAGAGTATATATCAATGATACCTTAATAAAAAAAAACCTTTCGTCAACATCACACTTAATGCTGAGACTAGGTGCTTGAACACCAAAATTAGGAATAAAGTATAAATGTCCCCTCTCACCTCCCATTCATATCATATTAAAGTTAATAGCTAATACCATAAGACATGAAAAGAAAATAAAAATTGTACAGGTTAGGAAGGAAGAAACAAAACTGTTTAGAGATTACTTGATTTTCTATTTAGAAAAACCCAATGAATCAACAAAAAAATCTCCTGAAATTAATGTGATTATAGTAAAGTTACAGAATACAAAGTTAAAATACAAAAGTCTATTGCTTTCCTATATACCAGTAACAAACTATTGTAATTTGAAAATAAAAATACAAAACCATTCACAGATTTACTCTAAAATGAAATATTTAGGTATGAATGTAACAAAATATATACAGAATATATGAGTAAACTTCAAAACCCTTATAAATCAATGTATAAATAAATGGAGAACTATTCCATTTTCATATATAGGAAGATTCAGTATCACTAAAATATGAGTTCTTGCCAAACTGACCTATAGATTCAGTGCAATCCCAGACAAAATCACAGAAAGAGTTAATTTGTGGGTATCAATGAACTGTTTCTAAATTTACTTGGAAAAACAAAAGATCCACATTAGCCAGCATAATATGGAAAGAAAAGAAAGATGTCAGTGAACTGACACTACCCAATTTCAATACTTACCATAAAGCTACAGTAATTAGGAGAGTGTGCTATTGGCAAAACAACAGACAATGTAAACAACAAAACAAACAAACAAAAAACAGTGGAACAGAATGGAGAGCTCAGAAACATATGCACACTAATATATTTAAATAGTCTTTGATGAAATAGCCAATGCAATACAATGTAGAAAGGATAGTCTCTTCAACAACTGGTGATGGAAATTTTTTTTTCTTTTCTTTTTTTTGAACCAGGATGTGAAGGCCTAAATGAAATGATACCCTTGTGGCAATGAACACAATGAGAATTGAGATCTTTGCTTCTAATTCCATTTTCCAATACAAGAAAGCAATCCTTATTGAAACAACTGGTTCTAGAACTGAGGCAGGGAATACACAATATGAACCTGGATCATCTTTAGTTCCTGAAGTACGAATGTACTCAAAAAGGAAACAAAAAATACCCACAACGATGGAGTCGAGAGGACACAAGAGTCAACTAAAAAGAAGCTGAGACATTTTGACCAACACAATAAGTAAAATGTCATTGGATTAATACCTGATGTATAAAACAAATATGTATGCCATGATACACATAAATGATTGAATATATAAACAAATGGATAAATTAGAAAACCTCCCATATAGAATAATTCCAAATGATTTACATACTCCTCCCTGAAAGAAGTGCAGCATTACTGCACTCTCCTTCAGAGTGGTCTGTGTATAGTGACTTGCTCCCCAAAAAAGGGGGAAAAAGAGCAAACTTTTAGTGGAGATACCTGACAAACAATTCCTCAGCCAGGTGATCAAGTTTAAAACTGACAGGATAAGTCATGTTGTTAGTGTGTATTCTTAATATAAAAAAATGAAATTGTATTTTAATTATTTAGTATTCCTCTTAGAAACATCTCATCAGTCTTATTTGAGGAACACATCAGACAAACCTAAATGAGGGCATCCTATCAAATGCTTGTCCAGCACTCCTAAAATTTTTGATGTCATCAAAAGAATTAGGAAAGACTGAGAAACTTTAATTCTATGAGTTTTGTTTCATGCTTTTTTAAAGTTATGATATTAGGTGAATTTACTAGTGATTTATAATTTCCTGATTTTATCATCTGTGTAATATTCCTTATTATGAAACCTAATTATTTTCTTTTCATAATGAGTTTTCTACTATTGCATGTGTCCTTTTCCATCATTTTACTTTAATCCTATCAGTATTGTTAATCCAAAGTATGGACCCTGCAGAGAGCATACACATCTTTAGCTTTCCTATCCATTCTACTGCAGCCTTTTATTTTGATTCCTCACACCATTAATAGTTTTACTCAGTTACTGTTGGGAGCAAATCTGTGGGCTTTTAAGCAGATTTGGTCACAAAAGCCTTAAGACAACAGCAACGTTTTGAGTAAAAATCTTTCCTGTAAAATCAGCTAGAAATCTTTCCTGTAAAGTCAGCAACAATGAACCCATTCACGTGTTAGAAACAAGTTTTCCCCTATTACTAAGAAGCACATTTAGTGAACTCCTAGGTTAGAGCTAGGGGTTAATTTACCTAGCAACATTTGCATTTCTAAGTTAGAATTAGTAGTTAGGCTACCTCACGGCATGTGCCTTTTCTGTCCTTTGTTAAGCAAGAAACACCTCCCCTGCCCCCAAAATGGCGAACTCCCCGCTTCTCTTCCGGGTCCTCCGTTCCCTTTGGCACCACCCAAGACCCAATCACCCTTCTACACCTCCCCGTCGGCGCCACTTAAGGTCCAATTATCTCCTGACCCACCCCTTATTTGCTACTTGTATAAATTGAGCCTGTAAACAATAAACTGTGCCAGCTTGATCAGACATCCTGTCTTGCTGGTCGTTCTTTGTGTCTCTTGCCCCATTCTTTTTTATTTTTCAATTCTCTCCTCCAGGTCGTTGACCCCCATTGATAGTCCTGCAGGTCGGGACAATTGGCGCCCAACGTGGGGCCCCAGATGGTCCGTGAGAAGGCCCGATCGACCGAAGAGGAGGGAATGTCACCCCCAGGAGGGTGGGCCTGGGCCCACCCACGAAAGGAGGTGTCTGTAGCGAGACCCTCACCTGAGTCGCCACGTTCTGAACCCGGCGTGAGACAGACTCGTGTGTGTATTTCCCCGGCAACGAAGTAGGATGGTAAGTAATGCGATTATGGGGCAAGAATCCTCCCAAGAAGAATTATTTATAGCCGGACTCAAGGAGTCCCTCAGGACACGAGGAACAAGGGTTAAGAAAAAAGATTTGAAACGTTTCTTTGTCTTCCTAGAAGATGTCTGTCCCTGGCTCCCTCAAGGAGGGACCATTAGTGAAAAGAAATGGCAACGTGTGGGCGATTGCCTTCAAGACTATTACAGAGCTTTTGGTCCAGGAAAAGTGCCTGTGTCAGCATTTAGCTATTGGAATCTCGTTAATGATATCCTGTGCGTTATTGCGAATGGCCCGATTTGCACAAAGTTGTTATTGAGGGAGAAAAAACCTTGAAATCCTGCTCCCATCCCCCTTCCGAAGCCTCCTGGCCAGCTTCCCCTTCTTTTAAAACACACCCTTCAGATCCTGTTACAAACCCCTCCCAGGACCCAAGCGAGCTCCCGCCCTTGCCAACAATTGAATCTCTTTCTCCGTCCCCTCCCCTTGATAGTTCTGCTAATCCTGTTATTCCTCCTCCAAGTATTTACCCTACTCTCATCGACCTAAACCCTGATGAGCCCCTTAGTCCTGCTGATGAGGCCACTCTAGAGGAAGGAGCAGCGCGCCATAATAATTCTGACTGGTCATCTAAAGGCCCTGCTATTGTTCCTGCCGCCGCGCCCCGCCCTCCAAATGTAAGCCTGCCTCCCTTCCTCCCACTGCCACCTTATCATTTCCCTGTTCTTGACCAAGTGTTTCCTGTCTCATCAACTCTCTCCCGTGAGCGTCTGCATATGACAAATGACCTCTCAGTCCTCAGGCACATGGTCAAAAACAGAAAAGAGCAGATTCAACTCCTGCAGGCCATACGTGATTTAGATCAAGAGCTCTCCAAATTGACTCACATAACTTACGTCCACAAACCCCCTCCTAAGAGCATTCCCCCCACCTCAAAATCACTTGGGCAAAACCAGAAGAAAACATCCAACCCTGTTTTAACTTTCCCTGTCTCCCTATGGAGTGGAGTCTCTATCCCCCGAAGCCCCTCCCCTAGAAAGAGCACCGCGCTGTCCCTTAATGGGAAAGCCTTTCAAGGCCTCCTAGATTCAGGAGCAGATGCCACTGTTTTTGCTAAAGAACAGTGGCCCTCTTCCTGGCCCCTTACAGACTCCACTGTAAAGGAGGGCAGGGGGCATCAAGAGTCAGGAAAGAGGACTAATAACATCATTTAACCTAACTGCCTGTGTGCTTTGTTCTCAGCATGGGCCATCCAGTTTTGAATAAACAACCCGAGGCTAAGCTTAGAAATGCGCCTGCTTTAAGTTAGATAACTAGAGGTGGGCAACAGCCTGGGGGCGTGATCCTTGATAAGTCACATAGACATGCTTGGGTAAGCAAGAGATAACAATTGAAGCGGTCAAGCAGCTGGAGTGTTTCCTGAAAGATTACAATATAGAATGTGTTTAAAAATTATTGGTTGTAGAAATGCGCGGGCATCGGTGTGACGCTGTGAAAATCCTATATAAGCAATACCTAAAGTTGCCTGGGGGTCGGCAGCTCGGACTTGGCCTGCGTGTCAGGGGAGGTGCTGTCGACCCCAGCTTGCTGGCTGAATAAAGTCTTTGCCTGTATTTACATCTCTATGCCTGTATAGTTTGTTCTCTGGAGAAGCCTCGGAAGCCAGGACCCTAACATTTGGGGGCTCGTCCGGGATCTGAGCGGCTTCCCTGAGAACAAAGGACAGCTGGAGGCAAGGTCTAATTGTCCAGACAGGGCAGTGTAATTCGAGGGTTGCCCCCTCGTGTCTACATAAATCCACTATAAAGCGGGAGTCGCCATCCCGTGTATGGTCTCGGGTTAGTGGTCCCGAGTGAGGAAGTCCGGGTTGGTAGTCCCAGCCCCCAGGTTAGCGACCCTGGGTGAAGCCCAGGTAACCAATCCTGGCCCTAAGGTCCGAGTGACTCGGCCTTAGGAAGGCAAGTCCGATCAGCAGAAAACTGGCGCCCGAGGAGGAAAAGATTGAGCTCGTCACCCTGCGGCAGTCCGAGTGGACGCCCTTCGGGAGAATTACAAGAGTTTTTGAGGACCCTGAAAGTGGTGAGAGTGGTGTGCACCAGAGTGGGAGAAGGACCGGTCCGAACGAGTGCGATCAGATGTGGTCTGTGTGTTTGGTGGTTTGGTGTCATCATTGATTGTTTTACTGTGTTTTGGTTTTGGTTTATATTTCTTTTTGCACTTCTCATTTTAAGTTTCCTTGTTCTAAGGTTCTCCTGCTCTCTCCGTTCCTCCTTTCTGCCATTACATCATTCCATGCGGGCACAGGTCGGGCAATTAAGAGCCATTAGGGCGCCCGCCACTAGAAGACTCCCGTGACAGGATAAGGGGGTCACAGCCGCGAATCCCAGATAAATTCGCATCCCCCGCGGAAGAAAAACTGTGCAACGACAGGCACTTGTTCACAAGCACATACAACAGTCATTTTGTTTGAAGTGGCATCTTCATCCTTCGCCTTTGTCTCCCTCATATTCTTTTTCCTTCTTCTTTCTCACCATGGGTCAGACTCAGGCTACTCCTAAGAGTCTGATCCTCTCCCATTTCCCCAAGGTCAAGGAACAGGCCTTAAGTATGAGCCTTGGCATCAAGAAGGGTAAGCTCGACACCTTTTGCTCAGTCGAGTGGCCTTCCTTTGGAGTAGGCTGGCTGGCCCAGGGGTCTCTTTCTTTGGACCTTATTGGCAAGATCAAAGCCATTATCTCCCGGCCAGGTCCTGAGGGCCACCCTGACCAACTTCCCTATATTCTTGTTTTGGAAAATTTGGCCAAGAATCCCCCTTCCTGGTTGGAGCCCTTTTTGGTGGAAAAACCTCATACTGACCCACAAAAGACCTCCGTCCTAGTTGCCCAGGAAAAATCAAAGCCCTCTGTTCGCAGGGCCAGAAATCCTGTGCGCCCAAGTGCACCGCCTGTCCTCCCTGACAGTTCTCCTCTTTACCCCCTCCCGCCGATTGAGCAGCCACCCCCGTATGCAGAGGAGAGGGGTGAAGCTGCCGGGGGAATAGAAAATGCGGCTAGGGAACCCAGCGGGAACCAGGCGGCTGCAGCTTCCCCAGACTCTTCAGCAGAGGGAGGCGGGAGGCCGGAAAGAGCTTCCTCACACTCCCCCGCCCTGGCCCCACACTGGGCGCCAGGTAGAACTGGAGGAATGCAGCTAAGGTCTCGAGGGGCCAGGGAACAAGAAGGGGTGGCTCCCTCCTACACCTCAGAAGGAGCAGTGCCGGTTCTGCCTGTGTGTGCCATTGGTACCGGCATTGCTCAGCAATATCAATATTGGCCCTTTTCATCTAGTGACCTTTATAATTGGAGGACTCAGAATCCTCCCTTCTCAGAGGACCCCAAGTGTCTTATAGGTTTAGTAGAGTCCATTATGTTTACCCATCGTCCCACATGGGACGACTGCCAGCAATTACTCCGCACTCTCTTCACAACGGAAGAATGAGAGCGTATCCTCAATGAAGCCAGGAAAAATGTCCTCGGAGAAAATGGAAGACCAACTACCCTCCAGTCCATCATCGACGAGGCGTTCCCACTTACGCGCCCAGATTGGGACTTCGGAACTGCAGAAGGTAGGGAGCGTCTCCGGGTCTACCTCCAGACTCTGATGGCTGGTCTCTGGGCGGCCGCCAGACGGCCCACTAACTTGGCAAAGGTAAAAACTATTGTTCAGGGGGAAATGGAAAGCCCAGCCACGTATCTGGAAAGGCTATTTGATGCTTACCGGCAGTACACCCCCATAAACCCGGAAGCAGAGGAACATAGGTCAGCTGTAGTCCTCTCATTTATCAACCAGGCAGCCCCCGATATCCGGAGAAAACTCCACAAGTGGGAGGACCTAGGGGAGATCTCTATTAGGGAACTGCTGCAGCAGGCGGAGAAAGTCTTCAATGCTAGAGAAACTCCGGAAGATAGAGAAGAAAGGCTGAGGAAAGAGAAATGGGTAATGCAGGAGAAAAATAGGAAGGAAGACAGAGAATTTCAGAAAAGGGAGAACAAGAAGCAGAGGGAGGAGATGGCCAGGATATTCCTGGCCGGGGTGAAGGAGGGCCCTAGGCCACCTCGAGGAACAGGACCCCGTCAATCCCGACTAGGACAAGATCAGTGCGCCTCTTACAAGATCAGTGTAAGAGATATGGACATTGGAAGAGGGAGTGCCCCCAAAGGAGGGAACAAGGGAGAGGGAACCCTGTTAAGACCCTGAACCTAGGAGAGGAGGATTGACGGGGACGGGGCTCGGCACCCCTCCCCGAGTCCTGGGTAACCCTGTGCATGGAGGGGACTCCCATTGGGTTTATGGTAGATACTGGGGCACAGTATTCAGTTCTCAACCAGGCCCATGGCCCCCTAAACCTAGGACGCACAAGTATAGTCCAGGGAGCAACAGGGTCCAGGATATGTGCCTGGACTACTAACAGAAAAGTGGACCTAGGAAGGCATCAGGTCTCTCACTCATTCCTGATCGTACCCGAGAGCCCCGCACCATTGCTGGGCAGAGATTTATTAACCAAGGTCGGGGCTCACATTCATTTTGAACCTGAAGGGATAAAAATCATGGACAAAGAAGGGCAGCCCCTACAACCGGCGCATGTGCTAACTCTGTCCCTGGCCGACGAACATCGTCTGTTTCAGGCGGATCAAGAAAAGGGGGGCCAGGGAGAGATGGACTCTTGGGTACAGAAGTTCCCTTCCGCATGGGCCGAGACCGGAGGAATTGGTCTCGCCAAACACCTATCCCCGGTCGTTGTTCAACTCAAAGCTGCAGCTCTACCCATCCGGGTCCGGCAATATCCAATGCCAGAAGAGGCTAGGAAAGGGATAGCACCCCATATCCATAGACTGTTAGAGACAGGAATCCTTAAGACCTGCCAATCTGCATGGAATACGCCTCTGCTTCCAGTGAGGAAGCCTGGCAGTAAAGATTATAGGCCAGTGCAAGACTTGCAGAAAGTCAATGAGAGGGTGGAAGACATCCATCCTACAGTGCCTAACCCTTACACCTTACTCAGCCAACTGCCACCCACGCATGTGTGGTATACTACTTTGGACCTGAAAGATGCCTTCTTTAGTATTCCGCTCTCTGAAGTTAGTCAGCCTTTGTTTGCCTTTGAGTGGCAAGAGCCAGGGGGAGGAAGAAAAGGGCATCTTACCTGGACTAGACTGCCTCAGGGCTTCAAGAACTCTCCCACCTTATTCAATGAAGCCCTAAGCCAGGACTTGGAGCCCTTTCGCAGGAGCCACCCCCATGTGACGTTGTTGCAGTATGTAGATGACCTGTTGCTGGCCACAGAAACCCGTAAAGAGTGTGAAGAAGCCACGGGGAACTTGCTGGCTGAACTAGGCGAACTGGGATATTGGGCCAGTGCCAAGAAAGCCCACATCTGCCAGAGGTCAGTAGTCTACTTGGGGTACAAAATATCTAATGGGGCCAGGTGGCTAACACAGGCCATGAAGCAAACTGTCCTGGCTATCCCTGTCCCTTCCTCACCCCGGGGAGTGAGAGAATTTCTTGGCTCAGCCGGGTTTTGCAGGCTCTGGATTCCAGGGTATGCAGAAATAGCCCGACCGCTATATGAAGCAACCAAAGAAGGGCCGGGCTGGCAATGGACGCAGGAACAACAAGAGGCGTTTGACAGATTAAAAGCAGCTCTCCTCCGGGCCCCCGCCCTATCTCTGCCAGACCCAGAAAAACCCTTTATCCTGTTTGTAGATGAAAAGAAGGGAGTGGCTAAAGGAGTTCTGGCTCAGCAGCTGGGCCCGTGGAAGAGACCTGTGGCTTATTTGTCCAAGTGGCTAGACCCAGTGGCCTCCGGGTGGCCACCTTGTCTGCGTATCCTAGCAGCCATCGCTCTACTGGTAAAAGAGGCAGACAAGCTGACTTTTGGCCAAAATCTGAGAATAACAGCCCCGCATACTGTGGAGGGGATCCTCAAGCATCCTCTGGGAAAATGGATGACGAATGCAAGACTCACCCACTATCAAGGGCTCCTACTAGATTCTCCCCAAATCGCCTTCTCTGACCCGGTAACCCTAAATCCTGCCACCCTTCTGCCAGACCCAGATCTGATGACCCCCATCCATGACTGTAGAGATATCCTTTCCGAAATTATCCAGGTGCGAGCAGACCTGAAAGACACCCCATTACTGAACTGTGAGCTAAATTGGTATACGGATGGGAGCAGCTTTGTGCAGGAGGGGGTCAGGAGAGCAGGGGCAGCAGTAGTAACCCACGACGGGGAAGTTGTCTGGAGCGCAGCTCTGCCCCCTGGCACCTCAGCACAGAAGGCGGAACTTATTGCTCTCGCTGAGGCCCTGGAAAGAGCAGAAGGCAAGCGGGCCAACATTTACACAGATAGCAGATATGCCTTTGGCACTGTCCATGTCCACGGTGCCATCTACCGAGAAAGAGGATTCCGTTCCGCGGAAGGGAAGGGACTGAGGAATCTGCAAGAAGTCCAAAGACTACTAGCTGCTGTCAAAAAACCCAAACCAGTAGCAGTTATACATGTACCGGGCCACCAATCAAAGAAGACACCTGAGGTCGTCGGCAACAGCCATGCTGATGCAGAAGCTAAAAGGGCAGCCCTCTCGGACTCCCTTGTACTTGCAGCCCTCGAAATACCCATACCTGAACTGCCCTGCCCGCCTTGCCACCCAAACCTGAGTATTCCCCCAGGATCTTGAGTGGATTAAGAAACAAGTCTCGGGGAAAGTGCTTAGGGAGGGAAACTGGAGTAGGGACCAAGAAGGTAGGTTGATCCTGCCTGAAGCATTGGGGTAGTACATGCTTGCTAATCTGCACAAGTCCACCCATCTAGGCTGGAAAAAGCTGCTCAGCCTTTTCCAGTCTGCGCAGTTAGTGTTTCCCCACCAGAATGAGGCAGCTCGTCAGATCACGAATGAATGCAGTAGCTGTGCAAGGCTAAGACCAGCCCCAAGAGGGCTGCACCTGGCAGGTACCCGGGAAAGGGGGAGGGCTCCAGGGAGGAGTTGGGAAATAGACTTCACCGAAATAAAACCAGGGAAGTATGGATACAGGTATTTGCTGGTTATGGTAGATACTTTCTCTGGGTGGGTGGAGGCCTTTCCAACCAAGCATGAGACTAGCCAGGTAGTAGCAAAAAGATTAATTGAAGAAATCATCCCCAGATATGGGGTCCCAGAAGCAATAGGTTCCGATAACGGCCCGGCTTTCATTAGCAAAGTCCTGCAAGGACTAGCCCTAGCTTTGGGAGTAGATTGGAAGTTACATTGTGCTTATAACCCACAAAGCTCTGGGCAGGTAGAAAGAATGAATCGGACCCTGAAGGAGACCCTTTCTAAATTGGTATTGGAGACTGGCGGGGACTGGGTGACCCTCCTTCCCTTAGCCATCTTCCGTGCTCAGAACTCCCCCATGTACATAGTTTAACTCCATTTGAGATAATGTACGGGGCTCCTCCACCCATAATCCGGCGAGTGCAGCTTCCCAGTGTAGAAGACCCGTCCCCTGACTACCTGAAGGTGTTTCAAGCTCTTGCTAAAGTGCAGCAGGAAATCTGGCCCCTGATCAGAGCGTATTACGAGGGTGGGAAAATTCCGAGCCCGGAACATGGCATAGTCCCAGGGGATATGGTGTGGGTCAAGAGACACCAAGTGAAGACTCTTGAGCCCAGGTGGAAAGGACCTTACGTTGTATTGTTTACCACCCCCACTGCTCTCAAGGTTGACAGTATCGCTCGGAAGATCCTGCCTCATCAGGATCTAGGGGCCCGCAAGGAGGAGTGGAAGGTGCAGCAGCATCCTGCGAATCCCCTGAAACTACACCTAAGCCGAAGATGAAGGGGATCCTGCTGATAAGTGCCTTAGTATGGACCTTAAAGGGAACCACATCTGTGACCAGCCCCCCCCCACCCGCCATGGAGCCTGACCTGGGTGCTGGTCAACGGCGCAACTGGAGAAGTCATCAGTACCACAGAACACAGTGCGCCACTCAGAACCTGGTGGCCTGACCTGTTTTTCTGCCTTCGACGGATCAACCAAGGTTACCGGACCCTTTGGGGAATCGCCCCTTCAGCTGGCACCCAGGCTCAGGGATTTTATGCCTGCCCAAAAGCAGGCCGAATCCCCACCGGAGCAAGAGGGAGGCTGTTACTGCCCTGACCATTGGGATCCTCATCTCCCTAGGGATAGCAGGGGCAGGCACTGGAGTCGCAGCCCTCGTGACACGGGAAAAAGGGCTCACAACCCTGAGGCTGGCAGTTGACAGGGACCTAGAACAGCTCCGACAGTCAGTATCAAACCTGGAGCAATCCCTCACCTCCTTGGCAGAAGTTGTCCTACAGAACCGAAGAGGCCTGGACCTCTTGCTCTTAAAAGAAGGTGGGCTATGCGCAGCCCTAAAAGAAGAATGCTGTTTCTATGTAGATAAGACAGGTGCAGTTAGAGATTCCTTAGCCAAACTGAAAAAAGAACTTGACAGGCGGCGTAAAGAATATGAAAGCAGCAGCAGCGAAGGCTGGTTTGAATCTTGGTTTAAGCACAAGCCATCGTTTGCTACCCTCCTCTCGGCCGTTGCAGGGCCACTGGTCATCCTGCTGCTTTTGCTTACCATCGGCCCGTGTATAATAAATAGGCTGCTTAAGTTTGTGCAAGAGAAGTTTGACACCATCCAACTCCTAGTCCTTCGCCAAAAATATCAGGCCCTAGACACCGCTGTGGAAGATTCCTTAGTCTGATCAAGAAAAGGGGGGAGATGTAAAGGAGGGCAGGGGGCATCAAGAGTCAGGAAAGAGGACTAATAACATCATTTAACCTAACTGCCTGTGTGCTTTGTTCTCAGCATGGGCCATCCAGTTTTGAATAAACAACCCGAGGCTAAGCTTAGAAATGCGCCTGCTTTAAGTTAGATAACTAGAGGTGGGCAACAGCCTGGGGGCGTGATCCTTGATAAGTCACATAGACATGCTTGGGTAAGCAAGAGATAACAATTGAAGCGGTCAAGCAGCTGGAGTGTTTCCTGAAAGATTACAATATAGAATGTGTTTAAAAATTATTGGTTGTAGAAATGCGCGGGCTTCAGTGTGACGCTGTGAAAATCCTATATAAGCAATACCTAAAGTTGCCTGGGGGTCGGCAGCTCGGACTCGGCCTGCGTGTCAGGGGAGGTGCTGTCGACCCCAGGTTGCTGGCTGAATAAAGACTGCCTGTATTTACATCTCTATGCCTGTGTAGTTTGTTCTCTGGAGAAGCCTCGGAAGCCAGGACCCTAACACCACTACCCACTTACAAGGAATCGGGCAGTCTCAAAACCCACAAATTAGTTCCCAGTCCATTCATTGGTCAGATCAAGAAGGGAATTCAGGGACAGTTACTCCCTTTGTAGTTCCTAAGCTTCCAGTCAATTTATGGGGACGAGACATTCTTTCTCAAATGAATATTATTATGTGTAGCCCAAATGAGTTAGTGACCAGGCAGATGCTGACACAAGGTTACTTGCCAGGCCAAGGGTTAGGAAATAGTGCACAAGGCATTAAAACTCCTGTGACCATCATATCAAATACTCAAAAAAGGGGACTAGGATTCCCTTTCTTCTAGAGGCCACAATCATACCTGTACCCCAGCAGCATGCTGATAAAATAACAAGGAAAACAACCGAGCCTGTCTGGGTTGATCAGTGGCCTCTGAAGACAGAAAAATTACATGCAGCCATGCAGCTTGTACAGGAACAGCTGGCAGCAGGTCATATTGAACCTTCTAATTCCCCCTGGAATACCCCCATCTTTGTCATTGCAAAAAAATCAGGCAAATGAAGGCTCCTACAAGACCTTCAAGCCATTAATAAAGTTATGGTACCTATGGGTGCTCTACAGCCTGGTCTCCCACCCCCCGCAGCCATACCCATAAACTATTATAAAATTGTTATAGACCTGCAAGATTGTTTCTTTACTATCCCTCTCCATCCTGATGATTGTGTTCATTTTGCCTTTAGCCTTCCCCAAATCAACTTTAACAAACCAATGCCTAGATATCAATGGCGCTGGCGCGTTCTTCCCCAAGGTATGGCGAATAGCCCTACCCTAGCCCAAAAATTCATAGCTCGAGTTCTAGTCCCCGTTAGGAGACAATGGCCTCATATTTACTTCCTTCATTATATGGATGACATCCTTATTGCTTCTCCCGATGAAGCCCAAGGCATTGCCTGTTTTCAACACCTTATAGAAACCCTAGAGGCCTCTCATTTAAAAATTGCTCCCAATAAAATTCAATTTTCCAAACCCTATACTTACCTAGGCTACAGCCTCCAGGCTCACAAGATTTTCACACCCAAAATAGAGCTCCAAACTTCCTCTCTCAAAACACTGCACGATTTTCAAAAATTGCTAGGCAACCTACAGTTTTTAAGACCATACCTGAAACTTCCCCCCCGAAAGCTTAACTCCCTTAAACAATTTATTAACAGGTGATTCACATCCCCTCTCCCCCCTCACCCTAACGCCCTCAGCAGTTTCTGCTATAGAACAGATAAATCAAGCTATCTCTCTACAAACCTCTTTCCAGATTGACTACTCTTCTCCTTTATATCTTATCATTTGTGCCACCACCCATGCTCCAGTAGGAGTTTTTTGGCAGTCAGCCAAGACCCCTGAACAACGAGGCAAGCCTCTTCTTTGGGTCTACCTCTCCAACAAACCTATAAAAGTCATAACACCTTACTTTTCCCTAGCTGCCTCTATTATCATAAAAGGGAGAAAATTAAGCAGACAGTATTTTGGTAAGGATCCCGATATCATTGTAGTCCCGTATACTACAGAGCAGATAGATTGGTTGCTACAAACCAATGATGACTGGGGTATCGCCTGTGCCTCCTTTGCTGGGACCATAGATAATCACTATCCCACTGACCCTTTGATTCAGTTTAGCAGACTGCATCCCCTAGTTTTCCCCAAAGTTACCTCCCCCTCTCCTTTGCAAGAAGCCCTCCTTATCTTTACAGACGGCTCAGCAACAGGGCAAGCAGCATATGTTATTCAAGGTAAAACCCCTGTTTCCCTGTCCACTTCCTTTTCATCTGCTCAACTTGTTGAACTTTATGCAGTTCTCCAAGTGTTCCAATCACTCCCTAATACCCCTTTCAATCTATATACAGACAGCTCTTATATAGCTCACTCAGTACCTCTCCTAGAAACCACTCCCTTTATTAAACCTTTATCTAACGCCGCTGATCTGTTCAAACAAATTCAATATCTCATAGTCCGACGCTCCAACCCCTTTTTTATTGGCCATTTGCGAGCTCACACAGGACTCCCCGGCCCTCTTTCAGCAGGCAATGCCCTTGCTGACCAAGCCACCTGTACTCTTCCCTTAATAGCACCAACTTTTAGCAGTGTACCCCTAACTCAAGCTCAGCATGCTCATTCCCTCCACCACCTTTCAGCAAATACTCTGCAGCTCATGTTCAAAATTACCAGAGAGCAAGCCCGAGAAATTGTCAAAAGATGCAATGACTGTGCTCCACATCTTCCTGTTCCTCATTTAGGAGTGAACCCTCGGGGACTGATCCCGAATGAAATTTGGCAAATGGATGTTAGTCACTTCACCCCCTTTAAAAAGATGAAATATCTTCATGTTACTATAGATACCTTTAGTGGTTTTATCTTTGCATTGCCCCTTACCGGAGAGGCTTCTAAAGATGTCATTACCCACACCTTGCGCTGTTTTACAGTGCTGGGCAAGCCAAAAATTATAAAAACTCACAATGGGCCAGATTACACAGGAGCTAAATTCCAGCGCTTCTGTTCTGACTTCCAGATAAAACATATCACAGGCATCCCCTATAATCCCCAAGGGCAAGGGATTGTAGAACGAGCTCATCAGACACTTAAAAACACGCTCTCCCGCCTCAAGAACAATCCCCTCATGTATACGACCATCAGCCCCCATAACCAACTTAGTCATGCCTTGTTTGTCATTAATTTCTTGACGCTCAACTCCCATGGACGCTCAGCTGCTGATCGGTTATGGCACCCAAAAACCAATGAGCTTCAAGCGTTAGTAAAATGGAAAGACCCACTGACCTTTGCATGGAAAGGTCCTGACCCTGTTATAATCTGGGGCAGAGGGTCCGTCTGCATTTATGACCAGCAAAACTCTGAGCCTCGATGGCTCCCTGAGAGACTAGTTAAAACTGCTAACTCACCACCGTCCAGAAGGGAGTCTCCCTCCCCGCCTGAGATAAATTCTCCTTCCATTGCAGATGCAGTCACCAACAATCCTCGTTCTCCTGATCACAACTACAGTTCTGAGTCATCAGCCAGCCCTGAAGTCATGCCACCACCCCTGAAGTCCCGGCATTTCCCTTGGAACTACACCTGGGTAGTGCTGTCTGAAAGAGGAGACGTTGTTTGGTCCCGCTCTCAAACATAACCAGACGTCTGGTGGCCAAACATTCTACAGCCCAATCTCTGCAAGCTAGCCCTCGGTGCAGGAGCCCCTTGGGGAGTAGAACATCTCTTCGAGCAGAGTGAAGCACCTTTTATTCCTCGTGCAGGTCTCGCCTACCCTGGGTGCTCTGACCTGGGGCGCCGGTCAGTTCTTAGGTCATATCCCTTCTATGTTTGCCCCGGGCAACACCGGCCCCGTCACCTCCTCCATAAATGCGGAGGCAAGACAGATTATTATTGTGCATCATGGGGGTGTGAGACTACAGGAGATACTTACTGGAAACCCTCTTCTTCCTGGGACTTTATCACTGTCAAAGCCAATTATTCCCACAGCCCCTTTGAGGGGCATAAATACCCTGAAATACTCCCCAAGTGCAAACCTGAAAATAGGGCTAAAGGGTGGTGCAATCCTCTCTCCATCACACTTACTGAAAAAGGGATGCAAGCCTCAAACTGGGCGCAAGGATACACTTGGGGCCTTCATTTATATAAAGAACATTATGACGAAGGCATCACCTTTTCTATTAGACTCCTTAAAGAGCTCCCACCACCCCTTCTGTTGCCATAGGCCCAAATTCGGTCCTAGGTGGGAAACACCTTCCCTCACCAAAGCTCTCCACCCTCTCACCTAAACATAGCTTTACAACTAGTAGTCTTAAACCCTTCCCTACACCGCTAGTGCCCACTCCAGCGAGTTCTAAAAACCTTGTCTTCACTCTCATAAATCAGACCTTTCTTAGTATTAATTCCACCACCCCTGAGCTTACCGCCGAATGTTGGTTATGTTATCTCTCCTCCCCCCCTTCTATGAAGGCGCTGCCATCCCTGGCAATTTCTCTACCAATTTCTCTACCTCCAATGATACTCACAGCTGTCGTTGGGAATGCGCTAGTTGGGAAGGCCTAACCTTAGCCCAAGTAGTCGGTAATGGGACTTGTATAACTAATATTCCTCAAAGGATCCCTCATGAGTATACTCACCTCTATCGAGAAATCTTCCCCATTGAACAGAGATCCCGATATATTATTCCCCCAAAAGACACTTGGTGGGCCTGCTTAGATGGACTCACCCCCTGTGTTTACAACCCCGTATTGCAAGAACATGGATTTTGTGTTCTTGTAAAAGTTATACCCAGGCTTATTTACTACCGGTCTGACGAGTTCTTCCATATCTGGGAACAATCTTCAGACCCTTCCCTCCCTATACGCTCCCGCCGAGAACCCATTACTGCTGTTACTATTGCTGTTTTGCTTGGCTTAGGAGCTGTAGGTGCCGGTACGGGCATTTCTTCCTTAGTTCTTTCTAACTCTCACTATCACAAACTCAGTGCCACTATAGACCAAGATATCCAGGAATTGCAAAAAGGAATCTCTGACCTGACAGATTCTATCTCATCCCTTGCTGAAGTAGTTCTCCAAAACCGCAGGGGACTAGATCTGCTCTTTCTGCAGCAGGGCGGGCTTTGCACCGCCCTAAAAGAAGAGTGTTGTTTCTATGCTGACAAAACAGGGGTTGTTAGAGATAGTATGAGAAGGGTCAGAGAAGGGTTAGAGAAAAGAAGAATAGAAAGAGAGCAGAGTGAAAGTTGGTATAAGAATTGGTTCTCTACCTCACCATGGCTCACTACTCTTTTGCCCCCTCTCTTAGGCCCCCTTATGGGATTAATATTGCTCTTGTCTTTTGGCCCTTGGGCTCTTAAACATCTGACGAGCCTTGTAAAAAAGCAAATAGACACCCTTGTAAGTGAGCCTATTCAAGTCCACTATCACAGGCTTGCTCGTGATAGCAATGATGAAGAAGCTCCCTCCTCCAGCAGATATGCTAAGAGTCCTTGAGTGAGCTGGCTGAGTACCCAGGGTAACGGCAGCGAAAAACCTGCCTTGAGGGATATGTCTGATTGCATAGAGGTTTGTGTCCAGCATTGTCCTCTCCTCAAAAAATAAGGACATTTCGTGCGTCATCAAGCAACTCCCTTCTCTTCAGCACAGTCTGTAAGACTAAAGGAGCTCTCCTCGCGTGCCAGGTACCCATATGCCAGGTACCCACTGAGGATCAGACCCCCGTACCACCCCCCTTTGGAGTACTCAGCTTTACAGAACTCTCACTCAAAAATATTCATTCTTACAACAAATCAAGTCAAGACTGGTAGCCAAAGACGGGTAAGATATGGTTGTATAGGGAATACCAACCTAAGACAGGGTATAGTCGCTAGAAGACTATAGCCCCATGACGGGTAAGGATTTCCTTCAGCCGTACAACCTAAGACAGGCACAGGCCTTGACCCAGCCAGAGCTAGGCTGGCTGTTTCAATATAAGAAAAATGGGGGAGATGTTGGGAGCAAATCTGTGGGCCTTTAAGCAGATTCGGTCACAAAAGCCTTAAGACAACAGCAACGTTTTGAGTAAAAATCTTTCCTGTAAAATCAGCTAGAAATCTTTCCTATAAAGTCAGCAACAATGAACCCATTCACGTGTTAGAAACAAGTTTTCCCCTATTACTAAGAAGCACATTTAGTGAACTCCTAGGTTAGAGCTAGGGGTTAATTTACCTAGCAACATTTGCATTTCTAAGTTAGAATTAGTGGTTAGGCTACCTCACAGCATGTGCCTTTTCTGTCCTTTGTTAAGCAAGAAACACCTCCCCCGCCCCCAAAATGGCGAACTCCCCGCTTCTCTTCCGGGTCCTCCGTTCCCTTCGGCGCCAACCAAGACCCAATCACCCTTCTACACCTCCCCGTCGGCGCCACTTAAGGTCCAATTATCTCCTGACCCACCCCTTACTTGCTACTTGTATAAATTGAGCCTGTAAACAATAAACTGTGCCAGCTTGATCAGACATCCTGTCTTGCTGGTCGTTCTTTGTGTCTCTTGCCCCATTCTTTTTTATTTTTCAATTCTCTCCTCCAGGTCATCGACCCCCGTTGATAGTCCTGCAGGTCAGGACAAATTACTATAATTTTTTTTATTAAGGTATACTATTTTACTGTCTATTTTCTATTTTTCCAATCACTCCCTACCCTGACCAAATCCTTCTTTCTTGCCTTTATTACCTAGTGTTCTGTTTTGCTTTTGTAAGATTTTAATATATTTCTTTCATTGACTTTATAGCTTTTCATTCTTATATTTTTAAGTTATCTCTCTAGGGATTAAAAAAATATGCCCTTAACCTATTACACAAAATGTAAGAAACTTGTAACAGATAGATCTGACAACTCATATTTTGTGCTATTGTTTCCCAGTATATAATCCATCAACATACATTACAAACCACAGAACACTTATTTTTATTTACCATTTTGGGTGCTCCTTATTTATTCCTGTATCCGCATTTCCATCTGGTCTCATTTTTTCTTATCTTAAATAACCCATTTACTACTATTTGCAGCACAATTCCACTAACTGCGCATTTACTCATTTTCTGTTTATCTATAGAAACCTTTATTTCGCCTTATGTGAAGGATAGTTTTGCTAGATTTGAATTTCAGATAACAAAGATTTCTTTCCCCCTTGTTTCCCCAGTCTATAAAGATGTGTTCTATTTTCTTTTATTCTACATTGTTTCTGGAAAAAATGCAGCTAATTTTCTTATTATTGTCCACATGTAATGTGTTACTTCCTTTTGGATACTTTCATGGTATTTTCTGGGTTCTTAGATGTTGAAAATTTGATTCTAATATGCAGATGTCATTTTCTTTGTATTTATATTGATGTATGTTTCTTGAGCTTCTTGGATATAAATGCCTTTGTTATTCAATAAATTTTGGAAGTTCTGGAACATTATTTCTTCTTCCTTCTCTAACTTAATTTGAACATATCTGAGATGAGTTTATATAATCATACAGTTCACTAAGAAACTTTAAAAAATTTTTTGATTGGTTATGTTCAATTTAACTGACCTTTCTGACTTTATTCTCTAGTTAAAATCATCCAGTAAAACTTTAATTTTATATTTTATAAATTTTATCTCAAGAATTCCTCTTATTTTAAAATATATTTCTATAATTTTTACAGAAATATCCTATTTGTTTTAATTTTACACATAATTTCTGTAAGTTCTGTGACATTTGTGACGGCAACATCAAAGTTTTTGTCTATATAAGTGTATGTATATATAAATTTTAATATCTGGGTCATTTCTGTGTGATTTAAATTAGCTAACTGCCTTATCTATTAAAGATAGGCCACATGTTTTTGTTTCTGTAAATGTCTAATGGTTTTTCTGTGTGTGTGTGTGCACATGAGATTGTGAATGATAAATTGTAGACATTTTGGATTCTGCTATCTTCCTGTGAAGAGTGTTGATTTTTGTTCTACCAGACAGTGAACTTGGTGGAATTAACCTAGAAATAATTTATTCCTTATAGTTGTTCAGTATTCCTAGTCTTTCAGGTTTTACATTCTTCAGGAAGTTTTGGAAACTTCCCCATGCCAAAATTTTTCAGTGAGATTTATACAAAGATTTTGGGGGTTTACTCTTCTGTATTATCCTCCTTTCCAAGATTTTCTTTACTTTTCATGTTTTGTGAGCAGGTAGGCAGCAATTAGACTGGCAGAGTAATTCAATTTCAGCATTTCAACCAACCCCCTGTTTCAGCTACCATCCTTACTCCTCTCTTTGTGCTACCTGCTAGTCATCCAGAGAAGGTCTCCACTCCACTGCAGTTTTAATCCGTGGGTACTTGCCTCTGGCTTCCAGGATCTACTTTATCCATGAACAAAGGCAGAATTTTTCTCAATCAGAGGTAGTCTATCCCCTATTTCATTTTTTTATGTGTTTAGTTTTATCATCATTTTATAAGATCCTCAGAGCAAAGAGAAGCAGACATGTAGCTTTGATTAGCCACCTTGAACTCACTACTTTCACATGCATCATTTTATTAGTTTAAATTGATACCATGGTCAATAAAATTGTTGACCTTTTGTATCAACATTTTTCAAATGAATTCCTCCTTTTTCAATCCTGTGTGGTTGCTTTATAAAGTCCAAATCAAAATGTTTTATATATAATCCTACTAGATTTCAAGAATTTTAAACCTGCTTGTTAACCTTTTAAAGTGCTTTTGACTCTATTTTGTCATTTGAAATATCACAGTTCCCTCCTGCCAGGATTCCATCTGTGATGACATATGCTGGTTTAACTTCTACAGCATGATTTGAAAAAGGTCATTTCATCACTGTCAGCCTAAGTCCTACCTTAGATAACTAACCTGAGGACCCTTTCCAGATACAGAGGCAAATTTTTGGTCTTTTTGAATTGTTCCTTCAATAAAACTAAAGCTATTTGTTCAAAAGGAAATAAATTAAATTTTAATGAACAAGTAAATGCCAAACATCTTAAGTGCATTATCTCTATTAAATTTCAAACTGTAAGGATATAATATTTTCCTAGTATTATGGATGGAGACACTGAAGCAAAAGTAGTTTGTGTAATTTTCTTGGGGTTACACTGACAGCAATTGAGAAGAAAAAGATTTGAATTCAGTTTATGTGTCCAAAACTCATGAACTTGCCACTGCTGAACTTTAATTTTGTTGTAATAAAATAACAGAGCTCAGTAATTCCAGTTCTTATATGCTGATCCTGGGCTAGACTTTATAAGAAGTATTTCAACCTGTTAACTTTGTGTCAGAAAGGACTATTTTTGTTACAACTAACTAGCAACAAGATTTCTAGAGGTTGGCAGTTGAGTCAGTTTCACAAAGGTATCAAATGCCCTGCAATTCTCTATGTTTCTTTCATGAAGAAAAAATAAATAAAACCACTCAAAACCTCCATGCATTTCTTCTACACTCTGAACAGTGAGAAGGAGAATGCCAAACAGATATGAAATAGTTTATTATGTTTCCTTTCAAGAAGCCTTCCCAGTGCCTGTCACCACTGGTTAAAACTGACACTTGGTCATCTATGAATATAAGGAAGATGAGGAAATGCTTTTTTAATACCATTTGGCTCACATGTCCAACTTCCACATTGCATCTCAAAGACAATTATTTTAATGTATATGTTCATTTTTGTATAACCACTCTATATAGTATTATTAGGTATGTATTTCAATTTAAATAAATTTTATGCCTTATTCTGTCTTTTACTTTAACATCCCAGCTTATGGTTGTGAGACCCATCTATGGGTATGTGCAATATATGCAACTTGTCCAGTATTGTGATCATTGACCAGAATTTCATGATGTGAATCCAATATATTTTGCATTCAAAGTCCCCATCCTCACAGCAGAACCAAACTATATACATACTGTTGTACATGTACACTATATACCCTTTTGAGAATTTCTTTGGGATACATATGCAGACATAAAACACTTGACTAATTAGTCCCATATTGTTCCCCAGAGTGGCAACACCAATATATACTCCCAAACTGCAAAAGTTCCCTATATCTACATCACTGCCACTTGTTGACTATATCAAGTCTCTAAATTTTACAAGCCTAATAGTCATATTTTTACTATTTTAGGTTTAATGTCACTGCTAACAATGATTATGGTCTCCTCTTCATATGCTTTTTGTATTAATTAGGGTTCCGCAGAGAAGCACAATCAGTAATTTATACTTATTATGTATTTATTTATAGCCATAGGCCCAAGGATTGACTCACATGATTATAGAGACTGAGAAGTCCTTTGTGGTCCACAAACCCTCTGCAAGCTGGTAATCCAGGAATGCCAGTGGTATAATTCAGTCCAAGCATGAAATCTGGAGAACAAGGGGAGCTGATGGTATAAATCCTAGTCTAAGGGTTAAAGATGAGATGAGATAACCCAACTAAAGCAGGCAGGCAGGAAGCAAAAATTTTAGGATTCTTCCTTCCTTTGCATTTGTTCTACTCAGGCCCTCAGTGGATTGGATGATACCCACTCACATTGGGGGGGCAATCTACCTTATTTGGTCTACCAATTCAAATGCTAATCTCACTGAGAAACATTCTCACAGACACACCCAGAAATTAATCTTTAATCTGGGCATCCCATGTCCAGTCAGGTTGATACATGAAATTAACCCTCACACTCTTTGTGAACTTTTCATTAGTTTTCTTTAATCTACAGTTTTCAACTTTTGTTGACTTTCTTACTGATAGTTTTGCTTTTTTTTGTGTGTGTAGGAGATCTTTATATTTTCAGATGCTATTTCTGTAAATATATCATCTGCAACTGTTTTAAAGTGTTAATTTTGTTAAATGAAAGTACCTAACAGTAATACCATTCAACATTTCCCTTTATTTTGCTTTAAAAATTTTGAGATTTTATTTAAGAAGTCTTTCTCTATCCTTGTCTTTTCCAGCTCCTAGAGACTATAACTCCAATTTATGGCTCCATCTTCAAATCTCTTTTTTAAAAATTGATTCTTTCCTTGTCTGCCTCCTATAGGGAGTCTTGATTTACATTGTACTGAACTGGATAATATAGGATACTCTCCCAATTTTAAGATCCTTAATTAATCAAATCTATACCAGCACAACAATGTAAGATATCATGTTCATATTCACAGGTTCCAGATATTAGAACATGGACATCTTCTGGGAACTACTATTCAGTCTACTACACACTCAAAGTAAGAGATTACAAAAAGATGTTCTATAAAATGGTTCATCATAAGAAATTTTAAATTGATATTTTAATATATTGAGGGAAACTTCAGGAGAAGATATATTACCAGGGAGAAAAGATATTTTTAATGATAAAATAATCAGTTTATCTAATACATAGTCCAAATGAATATCAACCAATTATGGGCCATTTCCAAACATGGAACATGTGCTGACCAAACAGAAATTGGAAAAACAAATTACCAGTTATATATGAAGACTTTAATATTTACTTCCTAGTAATTGGTATTACAATTAAACAAATTAAAATTAATAAGGTAATATAAGTAAATGGTTAATTTCCATTTTTAATTATATAAATGTTCTAATTGCTTTTAGTTAACAATTAAAATTAATTAGTAGGAGTATCCTTAAGCAACAATATTCATCAACTAACCCTAATTGATAGTAATAGAACATCCTCTTCTGCCAAAAAAAAAAATCAAGGTCAGGTGGGAAACTCACCAAGAAATCTTATGTTTGGCAAAATTACAAATAAATTTTAAATGTATATATAACTGAAACAAAGCAAAACATAATATTTTTATGCAGGGAAGCTAAAGCAGTGGTTAGAGAAAAATTTATGACTTTAAATACTTTTATTAGGAAAAAAGTAAGGAACACAAACAACTCTCTACATTTCTACCTTAAGAAGCTAGAACAAGAAAGTGAAATTAAAACAAAAGGAAGTATAAGGGCATTATAAAGATAAAAATAGAAATCAGTTACAGCAGAAAACAATTAATGATGAGAATCAATGGTACAAAAGCTGATTCTTTAAAAATACCAATGAAATTTATAAACCCTAGCCAGATTAGCCAAGAAAAAAAGAAAGAAGACACAAATCACCAGTACTGGGGAAAAAAAGAGGAGACATTACTGTCAGTCTTAAAAATACAATGATGGTAATAAAGGAATACTAATAATTTTATGTTGAAAATTAACAAACATATATAAATAGGGAACTTTCTTAAAACATTCTCAACAAGAAATAGATAACCTGAGTAGTCTTATATGCACTGAAGCAATTGTATTTGAAGTTAAAACACACACACACACAAATAAATATTCAGAATGAGTCAGTTTCAATGATGAATTCTACTAGTGTTTAAAAAAAATAATTGAAAAAAATTTATCCGGAAATGTTCAGAAAATAGAGGGAGAAAAATGCCAAATTCATTTTATGAGCCAGTATTTCCCTGAATTCAATACCAAAGAAAATACAAAAAATATATATAAATCAAGCAAACACATGACAACAAAGATAACAAACCAACAAACTTTGTGACAATACCCCTCATGAATATTGTGTTTTTACATAACTTTTTAAATGTTAGAAAATATAATTTAGCAATACAAGAAATGATAAGTCACCATGACCAAATGTAGTTTATTATTCCAGGAATGGAAATTAATCCACAACGTGTTATTGTTGCAATCCCACTAGAATGGCTAAAATGAAAGACTGATGATTCCAAATGTTATCAAAAAAGGTACAATCACCTTGAAAAATATTTTCACACTCTGTTGTAAACTTAAACATAACTTCTCTAAAGTAATATCTTATTGTGGTTTTGATTTGCATTTTCCCAATGATTACTGATGAATATATTTTCACGTGTTTGTTGACCACCTGTATCGAATGTCTTCTTTGGAAAGATGCCTATTTAACTTCACTGTGCATTTTTTCATTGGGTTGCTCATTTTTTTATATTAAGTTGTGTACATTCTTTATATATTTTGGATATTAATGCCTTATTGGATATACAATTTGTAAATATCTCTCATACCTGTCAGATTGGCTATTATCAAGATGACAAAAAGTAACAAATATTTGTGAGGATGTGGGGTAAAGGAACCATTATAAATTGTTGGTAGGAATGTATATTGGTGCAGCAACTTGAAAACAGTACGGAGATTCTTCAAAAACTTAAAAACAGAACTAGCATACGATCTATAAATACTACTTCTGGGCATTTATCTGAAGAAAACAAAAACAAATTTGAAGAGATATATGCACCCCTATGTTCACTGCAGCATTATTTACAATAGCCAAGATATGGAAGTAATAACTAAATGCTCATTGATAGATGAATGGAAAAAGGAGATGTGGAACATATACACAATGGAATTTTACTCAGCCATAAAAAAGAATGAAATCTTGCCATTTGTGACAAAATGGATGGAACTTGAGGGTATTAAGCTAAGTGAAATAAGAAAGAGAAAGAAAAATACGATTTCAAGAACAAAACAAGTGAAAATGGAAACAGAATCAGTCTCATAGGTACAGAAAACTGTTGATTACAAGACTTGGGAAGTGTTTGGGGGATGGGTGAAATAGATGAAGGGGATTAAGAGGTACAAACTTTTGGTTATATAATAGAAACATCATGGGAATGTAATATACAGCATAAGGCATATAGTTAATAAAACTAACAAATTTGTACATTGACAGAACATAGACTTATCATGGAGATCACTTTATAATGTTTAAAAATATTAAATCACTATGATGTAGACAAGAAACTAATAGGATATTGTATGTCAATTATACTTCAATTAAGAAAATCACTTGTATGATCCAGCCATTTCATTGTAATGTATTAGATAAATGAATAAGATAAAGGAGCAATGTGTTCACAAAAAGATTTGGACCTTAATGTCCATAGAATACTTAAATTACCCTAAACCAAAATATAATCCAAATGCAAAGTAGGTGTATAGATAAACAAATTTTGATATATGTATACAATAGGATAGTGCTCAGCAATAAAAAATGAATTATATCTTGATATTCAAAAGCACATAGATGGATCCCAGAATTATTATTCTTAAGGAACAGAGATAGGTATTAAAGAGTAAACACTGTATATTTCCATTCATATAAAATTAAGAAAAGACAAATCTAGTACATACAGAAATCAAATAAAATGTTGAGGTGGGCCATGAATGGAAAAATGTTGACTAGAAGGGGCACAAAGAGATATTTTTGGTCTGATAGAAATGGTCAACACAACTTTGATCACCTTGGTAGCCACAAAGTCACATTTGCTAAAACTGACAAATGTAAAGTGAATGCATTTTATAATGTAAGTGTTATTTCAGAAAGGTTTATTTTTAAAAGATAACGCTCATTTTTTTCCATCTACCTTAAATTGCTGTTTTTCTCATTCAGGTCTTTTATCCATTTAGGCTTCATTCTTATGTTTTGTTTAGGTGTGTGCTTTGTTTAGATCAGGTTCAATTTATTTTCCCCTAGACATTTAATACATTTTTATAAATTTTCCATTATGCATCAATTTTCTTACAGATTTTGCTCCAAACATTACTGTATTTTAAATTCTTATATATAGATAGGTCCTCAGATGATCTCCCTATTTCTTTAGTTACCCATATAACTTGTTCTCACACTAATACAACTATTATTTTGTATTAAAATGTACTAATATTTGTACAGCAAATATCCACTCATTTTCTGAACTTATCTCTTTTGAAATGGTAATTTTTCCATATATATTTTAGAGGTAGTTTATTTAATTTCTAACCAAAATTTTTCTGTTGTTGTTATGTAATATTTATAGGTTAATTTTTAGAGATTTGACAGTGATTAAACAACTAACAATCACTGTAATTGGCTATATTTCTGAAGCAGTATTTACTAAGCCTATTATTTCCCCACTGTCCCATAGTGGCACAACTGAGTCTTAGTAAACCCATATGGACCATTTGGGTGTTCTGTAAGTCAGGAAAGTGGAACTTCTCTTACTTACTGATTCAAAAAAATATTTTTAATTATTAAGTTATATTAACACTAAGGAAAGTTTTGTATCTACTCATGCTTTTTAAAGAGAATATTTGGAAACCTCAGTGCTTTGTAATCAGTGACTGAAATCTCAAATATGACAACCACTTTGACATATTTTTGCTCCATGATATTGAAGTTGCAAAATGCGTCACCCTTCCTTAGACCTCCATTTGCATCTTCCCATGCTTGAGGCATCCAGAACTTGTATGCCACAAGAACAAGTATGTCAGAAAACATTTAAACTAAACTTTGAAAGATTTCACTACTAAATTGCTAATTGATAGTCTGTGTTTATGCAAACCATATATCTCTGATTTTCAATTTCTTTTCTGTGAAATTAGGATAATGACACTTCTATGTCTACCTGTTAGCATATTTAAGAGGATCAATATGTGAAGATAATTTATAAATTACAAAGGACTCTACAAATACAAATTACTATGGATATAAAAATGAGCTTTTAGGCACATTCAGATTGCTGGGGAAACATGTATATGTGTAAAAAATTTCTGAAGGAATGATTTATATTTTCCTCTTTGACCATACAATTTTACTAATAAGAATTTATCTTATAGATCTCAAATGACTATATTAAAAAATTTATAAAAACTGTGTTTATCACAGGAAAAAATGAAACCATATTAAAATAAATCATGGCATATCTATAAGACAGGAAATTATGCAGTCATTTTAAATCACAATTATCATAACTGTTACCATGATTTCTATGCTAATATGATAAAGTTAGGTGAAGCTATTATAAACAGTTGAACACTAATATTTTTGCACACATACACACACAGGCAAACATAATAAATGGACCATATTGAACTGCTGAGTATTCTTATGCTTGAATATGTTAGATTATGAATGTTTTTAAGTTTTGTTTATATTTTTGAGTATTTCTAATTGTCTTGAATAAATATGTTTTGACTATAAATACAGAGGGAAGAACTATATCCAGTAAAAAGTGGTTTCTATACAATCACTTCAAAAATAGTTTTGATATTCAGTAAACAAATGGATCAATACAGCTCTTAACAATCAAAACCCCTGCAAATCTTAGGGAAGAAGGAGATCTAACTTCCAGAATTTCCATATTATAGTATTCAAACATCAAGTTTCCAACAACAAAAAAATCACAAACATTAAAGAAAAAAAACACACAAGAAAGCATGGTCATTGAAAGAAGCAAAATAAATTCCATCCTGAGGAAACTCAGGCATTGGTCTTATCAGACAAAAATTTTGAATTGATTAAAAGTGAAATGATTAAAAAAAAGACATTTCACACAAATAATAACCAGAAGAGATCTGGGTTGGCTGTATTAATATCAAACAAAAATTAATTTCTTTAAAAACTGTTATAAGAGACAATCTGGACCAATAAATTAGTATATATTAATTATGAATATATATACACAAAAGAAGGCCACAAAATACATGAAAAAACCCCCACAGAATTAGAGGGAGAAATATACTAATAGTTGGAGACTTCAACACACCACTTTCAATACTGGATAGAACATTTAGACTGAAGATCAATATGTAAATAAAAGAGTTGTATACTATAAGCCAAGTAGATATAACAAACTTATGTAGAGCATCCCACTCAACAATAGAATACACATCCTTAGGTGAATATAGATTCTTACCATAATAGACTACATGGTAGGTCACACATCAGTCCCAATAAATTTAAAAGGTGTGAAATCCTACAGATTATCTTCTTTGACCACAATTAAATGAAGCTAGGAATCAATTACAGAGGAAAATTAGAAAGTCACAAGAATGTTCAAATTAAACAACATACCATTTAATAACCAATGTGTGAAGGAAGAAATCACAAGGGAAATTTAAAAAATACTTAGAGAAAAATATAAATGAAAGTGCAGCATATTGAAACTTAGAATATGCAGTGAATGCAGTACTCAGAGGGAAATTTATAGCTGTAAATGTCTACATTAAAAGAAATTAAAAATGCAATTAATCAAACTCTATACCTTGAGTAGCTAGAAAATGATGTGCAAACTAAATTCAAATATAGCAGAGGGAAGAAAATAATAAAGATTAGATTGTATCTGAGCAAGAATCAATGAAACAAAAAGTTGTTTCTTAGAAAAATCAACCAAATTGGAAAAACTTTACCTAGTCTGATAGGCTTAAAACAGAGAAGACATAAATAATCAAAATCAGGAGTGAAAATAGAGACATTAATGTGAACTTAAAGAAAAATAAAGATCACATAGTTATACTATGACTAATTATATGCCATCAGATTAGATATTGTAAATTAAATGGACAAATTCTAAGAAAAACACAAATTATCAAAACTGGCTCAAGAATAAAAAGAAACTTTCAACAAACCTGTACATGTAAGGAAATTGATTCATTAATCAAAAACTTCCCAGAAGAGAAAACTTCCCAGACAGCTTCTTTGTTTATCTCTACTAAACATGTAAAGTATAAGTAGCAATTATTTCAAATTTTTTAAATAATAGAAAAGAAAGAAATACTTCCTAATTTATCCTATAAGGCCAGCATTACCCTGATACCACAGCCAAATAGAGACATCACAAGAAAAGAAAATTAAAGATCAATATCTCTTAAAATATAGATTTAATAATACTCAACAAAATTCTATCAACAAAATTCAACAGCATATTAAAAGGATTATACACCATGAACAGTCAGATTTATCACAGGAATACAAGGGTATTTCAACATAAGAAAATCAATCAGTGTAATCCACCACATTACTAGAACATCCTATAGAAACAGCATTGTCATCTCAATGGATATAGAAAAGCCATTTGATGAAATTGAACACCCTTGCATGATATGTAGAAGAAAATAGTGGAAGGGAGATTTCCTAACATGATAAAGACATTTATGGAAAACTGTAACTAACATAATACCAAATTCTCACCAATACTCAATTCTTAAAGTGAAACTGTAAGCTCTCTTCCAAAGATCATGGTTAAGACAAAGTTGCCCAGTTTCACCACTGCTATTGGACATTTGATAATCAGAGAATTTAGACAAGAAAATAATTAAAAGTGTGCAAATTAGAAATAGATAATTAAAATTATCTCTATTCATATATAAAATACTCCTATATATAGAAAAAAACAAGAATCCATAAGAAAGCTACTAGAACTAATAAAAAAACAAAAAGGCAGGATAAAAGATCAATATACAAAAAAACGTTTGGGTTTTTACATACCTGCAATGAAAATCTGGAAATAATATTAAGAAAACAATTATATCTAAAAGAATAAAACACATAAGAATAAATTTAGACAAGTGGTGAAAGTCTTGTACACTGAAAACTATAAAACATTGCTGGAAGATATTAAGGAAGAACTAAGTATATGAAAAGACATCCCATGTTCATGGATTGGAAAACATAATATTGTTAAAATGTCAATACTACCCAAAGTTACCTAAAGATTTAATGCAATGCCTATCAAAACTCCAAAAGTTTTATTATTTTTTCAGTAATAGAAAAGCCAATTCTCAAATTCACAGGGAATTGCAGTCACCCCTAAATATCCAAAACAATCTAGAAAAAAAAATCAGACTTATATTTCCCTCCTTCAAGTTACTACATTGCTATAGTAATCAGAACAGTTGCTACTGGCAAAAAGATAAATATATATAAGTCAGTGGACTAGAACTGAGAATGCAGTTGTAAACTCATCATGGCCAATTAATTTTCAACAGGGTACTAAGTCCATTTAATGGGAAAAGAATTGCTCCTTCAACAAATCTGTTGGGGAAACTGGATTTCCATTTGCAAAATGAAGTTTAACCCTTACCTTACACCATATTACAAAAATTAACTCAAAATGGATAAGTGGTCTAAATATGAGTTAAAACCTTAAACTGCTAGAAGGAATCTTAGAGGTAAACCTTTGTGATTCTAGATTTGACAGTGTATTTTAAATATGATCCTGAAAACACAAGTAACAAAAGAAACAATGCACTTGGTATTTGTGATTAAGTTGACAAGATCTTACCCAACTTATAAATTGACTATATAAATCTCAAGGGGCTTTTTGCATATTTCATGGTCAACACAGTACCCAGTATAAAAATGGAAAAATAGCAAAACCATATTTGATTTCCAGAAAGGTTAGTTTTAGCTGATCTCTGTCTAAGTGACTTGGAACTTTGAAAGGTTTTATAGTATTGTTTTTGATGTGTTTGATATCTCAGGAGTGCTGTAATAAACAGAAGACTAACTTTATTTTTGCTCTTGGAGTGTAAAATTTTGTAACAAGAAGGTAATTAAGAGTGCAAGTTGGAATTAACCCTTTTAAATACTTCCTAATATCACCAGCTATTGTGTGACCAGCTATTGTGTGTTAAGGCAATTATGGAAACGCTGGGCCTTAGTATCCTTGGAGGTAACACCCCATTATTTACAGGCTTGATGTAAGGGATAAAAGCATATAACAGACTTGTTTAATTACTGGCACAGAGTGAGCATGAGATTCAGTTCACTTCTGAAACTCCATCTATTTGTAAAATCAGGAAAATTAAAGCTGCTTTAACTGTTGTGATGGTAAAGACGACATAATCTACATGAAAATCCACTACAAGGTTTTAACAGATTTATAAGTGGTAGCTCTCACTTTTCAGCACCTACTGTATTCATGTAGTTAAATGAATGAATCAATAATGCAAAAATTTGGGAGTAGGAGTTTGAGATGACAAATACTATCATTAGATTTTAGAAATTGGGAAAGTACAAAAGACATAGACAAAGCCTAGTACATATTGCTGATATTTGGGACTTGAGGTGATTTTTAATACATTTATTTTATGCACACATGGTTGATTTTCCAGATTCATGTCACTGAATTTGTGCAGGGACCAGCAGAGCAAAAACTATGTCCTGATTTTTTATGTACCCTTTGTTTCTGATGGACTCCCTCAGAGATGTCTCATTCTTTTGCTATGATTCTTTGCTTGTATATTATTCTTCATCTTGAAACTGCTTTTGCGTTGCATTTTCCATAGTCATAGCCTTACTGACATTAATTATAGTTAAATCACTTCAGTTTCTTAGGCACATATACCATTTCCTTAGATAAATATGTACTTCTCTCCCTCTTGATGACAACTCCACCAACTTCAGCTAGTCAAGAGCTCCACTGATTCCCTTTATTTTTCTGAATGAAAGTTATAAAGTTAAATTAAGTTCTGCTGTTTACATGTTCCAGATTTACCACACTTTAAAAAGAAATTAACCCAAAAATTAGCTGGATAGGATAGGGGAAGTATTCTTTTGTCTTAAGTATCTACTAATTTTGTGTTTAATAAACCCTCCTGTTTATGACTGAAATGGCAGAAATACTGTTTGACCTTGAGAAAGTTACTTAACTTTCCTCACATGTAAAATGGGAATAATAATAGCATTTACTTCTTATGGTTGTTTCAAGTAATAAATGAGTTTGAACTTACAATATTTAAAAAATCTAGAATTCTAGTTACCTAGAATCTTGTAGCCACCATATAAATATAATTATTATTGTGACTCTCCTTAATGTACTTATTAAGATGATTCTCCTACAATTGCAGTCACTGTTTCTATACTGCATGTGTGTGTTAAAACCACTAAATAGAAAAAGAAAAGATCCTCTTTTCAATTATTTATTTGACAAAGGGCTCATCAATCCTTCCCAAATGAAGAAAAAACATCAAAGGCCATTCAAAATCAATTGGAATGTCAACACACTTAGGAAAATGGCCAACCTGCCTTGTGATAAGCGCAATGAAAAAATCAATGAAACCTATTAAAAGGTACTTAAGAATAATAAATTATAAAGAGATAAATAACATGTCAGCAATGGTTTGGCCCTGAGACCCTGAATTGAAGGTGTCCAAAGAGAAAACCACCTATATATTCCCTTAACAACTTTAGCCAAGGTAAAATACATGAATCATTTTTAAAAGATCAAAACTTCTGTATATGAACAAAGCACATTTATCAATTTGCCTGTATGTCTATAAACTCCCCTGATCATGTAGCATGAGCACTCTCCTTTGTGCCAGTGTGATCTCCCTCCATCCCACATAGTGATTATAGTCATAAAGGAGAAAACATTGGGCTAGAAGACTTAAACCATAATTGCCACAGATGAATAAACAACACAGAAAATTGTCCTGTCCTAGTGGTTGAGAATATGTATATTGTATAATATGGTTCATTGTATAATATGTTTACTCCTAGTTATTTACCTTTATCCATTATAACTGGTGTGCTTACAGTACAAGATCTATCTTAGTCTGAGGTCAATGGAGAACCAGTTACAACTTTAGCTAAATGGAGAGGATCTGAACAGCCATTCAAGTTTAACTTGTTAAAACCTTTAAGGGAAGTTACATTTCAACAAGGGACTAAAACTAAAATCACACAAATGAATCTGTAATGTTACTATTTGGGGCATCAATAAGTAAATGAGGAATCTGGGAATAGATAGCCTGGCCACTTTTCTAAAATCACACATTTTATTAAGGTAGCAATTTTCTCCTCTCAGTAAGGCTAGAGTCATTCTGTTTTTTGGATAACATTTTTGTCAATCTACACATAACCTTTTGGAATTTTTGTACCAAATTAAAGCATCTGTTGGTGCCCTGGAGCATACCACCTACAAATTTCTCAGCTACTGAATTCTCAGTTGTTTCAGTAAGATTTACTCCTCAAGGATGATGACTTATCCAGCTTAAGAGCATGCAAGAAAATTGCTAGAGCAGAGAGAACATCAAGAATATGTACTTTTATACCATAAAAGGGTCAGAGTCAAAAGAAGTGTGAGAAAGTAGATGTTTTCAGTTCAGCAACTAAGTGTTCTCTTCATTTACATGTTTCAGATTTACCACACTTTAAAAAGAAATTAACATAACCCAAGAGACGATCCTGTATTTCACTGTTGAAGCTGCCTTCTCTGACAGTCATTAAGAATTATGTCATGCAAAGGCATCTTCAAAAATGGTTAGGATCTGCTTATTAGGGTAAATTTACTTACGGTGCACAGGAAGCAGGGGTATGATGGAGAAATCATCCCTCAGGTTGTGTGTCTGTGAAGGTCTTACAAATGTTACTGATATGTCATTGGGAAAAATGGTAAGAGAAACAGCAAGTGAGCAAGAGAAAGATGTGGAGAGAAGAAGAAAAAGAATAGAAGAGAGAAAGGAAGATAGAAAGAAAGACAGATAGTAGAAGATACAGGAAAAGACTAGGATAAAAAAAGAAAAATCCCCTTAGAAAATTACTAAATTAAGTTTTTATTAACCTAAGGTTTAAATATATTTGTTCAGAAAATGTCCATCTTATATATAGCCTTAAGTAATAATAAATTTAATAAATGTTTATAAGTATAACCTTCTAACACACAATCATAGGAAACTAATCCTTAGAGATGTCATTTCTGTAAATAAACTATTTAGCCTTACCTACTCTTTTTGTCCAAACTATATCTGGGAATCAGGTCATAGTTTAATGATTCACTATTGCCACTGTTAGAGGAAAACTCTGTGACAAAAAACATTTCTGCATGATGCAAGAAATTCATACACATATATATAAATTCAGGCTTACAAATAAATTTCATCTTCTGTGTTAACTAAATAATGCATAGTAGTTGCCTGGGTGTTGAGTAGTTTCCTGGGTGTTGAGTAGAGAAGGAGACAGAGTCATGGACAGACAGAGAAGAAATGAATGTTGAATCTTTTCCTGGGCATAAGAGGTGTATTTGTATCATATGCTCCAAGTATTTGTGACCTGTTCCAGCACTGCACTCTCCGAAAATGTATCTATTAACCACATGTGGCTATGGGGTACTTGAAATATGGGTAGCTGAATTGAGATTAGTCACATGAATAAAATATGCCCTGTATTTCAAAGACTTAGAGCATGACAGATGTAGATTAGAACCTCTTATACAGAAAGAATGGAAGAGAAAGATAAAAAAGAAGTACTTTTAGATTGTGCCTGAAAGAGAGTGACCATGAACTTAATATAGACTGTTAAATATTTAGAAAACTATATATGAACTTTATGGCAACCACAGACCTAAAGTCTATAATAAACACACATAAATGAAATAAAAGAAATGCAAACATAACCCTAAAGAAAACCATCAAATAACAAGAGTATATAGGAGAAGAAGAAAGGAACAGAGAGGAGCTACAAAACAACCAGAAAACAAAATGGCAATAAGTACATACCTATTAATAATTACTTTAAATGTAAATGGTCTGAATGTACCAGTCAAAAGACATAGGGTGGCAGAATGGATAAAGAAACAAGACCCATCTCTATGCTGTCTACAAGAGACTATTTCAAACCTAAAGGCATACACAGACTGAAGATGAAGGATGCCAAAAGATATTTCATGAAAATAAAAGGAATAAAATGGCAGAACTTTTATCAGACAAAATTGACTTCAAAAAAAAGAAAATAGTAAGAGACAAAGGACATAACATAATGATAAAGGGATCAGTCCAACAAGAGGACATAACAAGTATAACTATGTATGCACCTAAAATGGGAACACCTTATATATAAAATACACAAAAAAGTACTGACAGGCCTAAAGTGGGAAATAAACAGCAAGAGAGTCATATTAGGAGACTGTAACACCCCACTAACATCAAGGGACCGATAATACAGACAGAAAATAAATAAGCAAACAGAGGCTTAGAACAACACATTAGACAAGCTGGGCTTAATAGATATCCATAGAATGTTCCATATAAAAGCAGCATGATATACATTTTTCTCAAGTGCAATTGAAATGTTCTCCAGAATAGATCACATATTAGGACAAAAAAAGAGCCTGAATGAATTAAAAAAAGACCAAAATTGAATCAAGCATCTTTTCAGATCAAACTGGCATGAAACTAGAAATTAATTACATGAAGAAATTAAAAAGAAAAAACACATGGAGGCTAAACAACATAATTCTAAATAATCAATGGATCAAGAAGCAAATTAAAGTAGAAATCAAGCAATATGTGGAGACAAATGAAAACAGAAACACAATAGTTCAAAATATGTGGGATGCCACCAAAGCTGTTCTATGAGGGAAGTACATAGCAATACAGGCCTACTTCAAGAAACAAGAACAATCTCAAATAAACTATTTAAAGTCACAACTAAAGAAACTATGAAAAGAAGAGCAAATGTAACCCAAGCTTAGTAGAAGGAGGGGTATAATAAAGATCATAGCAGAAATGAACAAAAGAGAGAAAAATCAAACAATAGAAAAATAATCAATGAAACTGAGAGCTGTATTTGTGAGAAGATAAACAAAATTGACAAAGCCTTATCCAGACCTATTAAAAAAGAGAGAGGGAGAGACAGGGGACACAAACAAAATCAGAAATGAAAAATAAAACTATAATTGATACCATAGAAATATGAAGAATTATCAGAGAATTCTATGCAAAATTATAAGCCAGTAAACTGGTCAACATAGAAGAAAAGGAAAAATTCCTAGGAACATACAACCTTCTAAGACTGACCCTGGAAGAAGCAAGAAGAAGCAGAAAATCTGAACAGATCGATTATCCATAATGAAATTGAATAGGAAATCAAAAAACTCCCAAAAAACAAAAGTCTAGGACCAAATGTCTTCACAGCTGTATTTTATCAAACATTTCAAATAGCTAATGCCCATCCTTCTTAAAGTATTCTAAAATATAAAAGAGGAGGGAATACTATCAAAATCATTCCATGAGGCCAGAATCACTCTAATACCAAAACATGATGATGACACTACAAAAAAAGAAAACTCATGACAAATATCCATGATGAACATAGATGCAAAAAATCCTCAATTAAATATTAGCAAACTGAATTCAAAATACATCAAAAGGATCATCCATCATGATCAAGTAGGATTTATTCCAAGATGCAAGGATGATATAATATTTGTTTATCAATCAATGTGATACACTACACTAACAAAAGGAAGGATTAAAATCTCATTATCATCTCAATAGATGGTGAAAAAGCATTTGAAAAACTTCAACATCTACTCATGGAAAAGCTCAACAAAATGGGCATAGAGGGAATGTACCTCAACATAATAAAAGCCATATATAACAAACCCACATTCAACATCATATTCAATGGTGAAAAGTTCAAAGCTTTTCTTCTAAGATCAGGAACAAGACAAGGATATCCATTCTCACCACTTTTATTCATCATAGTACTGGAGGTCCTAGTCATGGCAATCAGACTAGACAAAAAGATAAGGAAGAAGTAGAACTGTCACTCTTTGCAGATGACATGACACTATATATAGTAAACCCTGAAGATTCCACTAAAAAAGTATTATAACTAATAACTGGATTCAGCAAAGTTGCAGGATACAAAACTAATATACAGAAATCTGTTGCATTCCTATACACTAACAACAGAACTAGAAGAGAGAAAAATCAGGGAAACAATTATATTTACAATTGCATAAAAAAAAACCCTAGGAATAAACCTAACCAGTCAGGTAAAAGACCTGTATTCTGAAGACAGTAAGACATTCATGAATAAAAGAAGACACAAATCAATGGAGATCTATCCCATGCTCATGGATAGGAAGAATTAATATTGTCAAAATGACATCCTGACCAGCAATTTACAGATTCAATGCAATCCCTATCAAAATACCGAAGACATTTTTTTTCAATTAACTAGATCAAAATGTCCAAAAATTCATATGTAACCACAAAAGACCTGAATAGTCAAAGTCACTTTGATAAAGGACAAAGATGGTGGTATTATGATCCCTGACTTCAAGCTCTACTACAAAGCTACAGTAATCAAGACAATTTGGTACTAGCACAAGACCCATAGATCAATGGAATAGAATAGAGAGAGCCCAGATATAAACCCTCACATATATGCTCAATTAATATATGATAAAGGAGCCAGGAATATAGAATAGTGAAAAGATAAATGTTTTTCTCTTCAATAAATGTTGGGGAAATTATCAGCTACATGCAAGAAAATGAAACTGGTTTAGTGTCTAACTCCATACACAAAAGTTAACTTAGAGACCTAAATATAAGACATGAAACCATAAAACTCATAAAAGAAAACATAAGCAAAAATCTCTTGAAGATAAGCATGAACAATTTTTTCCTGGATATAGCTCCTCAGGTAAGAGAAACAAAAGCAAAAATGAACAAGTGGGACTGCATCAAATTGAAAAGCTTCTGTACAGAAAATGACACCACCAGCAAAACAAAAAGCAACCTACAGTATGAAAAAATAAGTGTATAAATGATTTATCTGATAAGGGGTAACATCCAAAGTTTATATAGAACTCATACAACTGAACATCAGAAAAACAAAAAAACAAATAACCTAAAAATGGTTGATGGGCCTGAACAGACATTTTTCCAAAGAAGAAATACAGATGACCAAAAGGCACATGAAATGATTTTCCAAATAACTAATCATCAGAGAAATGCAAATCAAAACCATAATGAAATAACACTTCACAACAGTCAGAATGGCCACTATCCAAAAGATAAGAAATAACAAGTGTTGGCAAAGATGTAGAGAAAAGGGACCCCTCCTACCCTTTTGGTGGGAATGTAAATTGGTGCAGCCACTAGGGAAAGCAGTATAGAGGTTCTTCAGAAAACTAAAAATAGAAATACCGCATAACCCAGTAATTTCACTTCTAGAAATTTACCCAAAGAAAACAAAATCTCTGATTTGAAAGATATATGCACCAGTATGTTTATCACCACATTCTTTACAATAGTCATGATAATGGAAGCAACCGAAGTATCCATCAATAGATGACTAGATAAAGAAGAGGTGGTACATATACACAATGGAATATTATTCAGTCATAAAAGAGAAAGAAAACTTGACATTTGTGACAACTTGGATGGACCTAGAGGCTATTGTGATAAGTGAAATAAACCAGGTGGAGAAAGGCAAATATCATATGATTTCACTTATACCATGGGGGTGGGGTTGAGGTGGGTGGGTGAAATAGATGAAGGGCATAAAAAGGAACAAAATCTCAATCATAATATAAATTAGTCATGTGGAGGAAAGCACAGTATAGACAATATAGTCAATAGTTCCATAACATCTTTCTATATTTCAGATAGTAAGTGCATTAGTTGGAGTGAGGATTTAATAATGTGTGTAACTGTTGAATCACTGTGTGACATACTTGAAACCATATAATGCTGTGCAAAAACTATACTTCAATAAAAACAGACTATTTTCTTTGTTTTGCAGACAAGTTAAATACAGATGAGTGAGGAGATTGTTTTCCCTACCACATATATTTGCCCTACTTCATGCCCAGCTATTGCTTTCTGGGCAAGTCTGTGGTCCTTTACCAGCCCAAATCCTATAAAGACTGTCCAAAGTGTGAATTTTAGTATAAAAATATGGTTCTCAACTTCACTTTTATCCACCTGGTTCAGTATTTCTAAACATCTTTCTAAAATATCAAATTATAACTAATTGATCAATTCTATTCCCCTTAAAATGGACTGTTTTATGCCTAAACTATGACTACTACCATGTTCTATATTTTCCTTTCACTTGATCTATTTTATCTTCAGATCTCCCTTATTTTATGTTTGACTCCTCAGTAAATATAAATCAGCCACTGCCAGTTGGCTACAACCCTGCTACCTTATGCCCTAGCACCTAAAGAATTGTGTCTATTTTCCTCAATTTTCACCTCTGCTGGAGATGAGTAGGATGAGGGGAGACAAGACAATAGTTATAGCTAGGCTCCACTTCAAAAAAACCCTGATCATAAAAAATTGTGAGAGCCTTGTGAACTGACTTTCTCTTCTTGCATACAATTAGCTTAAAATTAAGTAATTTACTCTGTGATTACTATGAAACCAGATGGCCTCTAAAACTAGGGACACTCTAAACAGAGATGGATTCAATTCAAATTTCTTTTCACTCAAGAAGTCTATATTAAGTTCATCTCAGAGATCCCACACAGTTTGAGGAACCAAAGTTACAAAGATTAAAAAAAAGAAAAATCCAGGGTCTTCTCTCAGACTTAACTGCCTAGTTCATGGCTTAAACATGCAAAATATTGGTCATATTCTCTAATACCTGGAAGGAGGGAAAAATGTATTTTCTGAATTTTATGCTAGTATACAGTGAAGCGAGTATTAAGAAGCAAGTCTAAAATGCATGGAAGCTCATAGAAGGAAGCTGAACAGAACTTAATGTTTCCTCTGCATTTTAAATGTGATTCATTGAGTCCCTGACCTGGATATTCCTCCCCGATCTCAATTTCTTACTGTCTCTATAAACAGGACTACACTGACCATTCTATCTCAGGTTAATTAATTTAACAAACTTATTTGTGAGTTATCAAGTAAATTTCATTGAAAGTAAAATACAAACTAGTTACTTAAGTGAATTGGCCTTTTCTCCACAAAACTGGGTGATTTGTATGATTCACAAGGACACCTGTTCCTCCTGCGTAAGACAGATGGTGATCAAAGTACCTTGAGCTCACCACACTGAGTTCACTTCCTCTGTGAACTACCCCAGGAATAAAACTTGTAGGCTAAGTCAAAGGGCTGATCTGAATTTGCATCTGACTTTCACTTCTTGGTTGTGAGATACTGCAAATGAAGAGCACAAAAATACATGAAAAAGGAATCAAGGGAGGGAGTATCTACTGGTTCATAATGTCCAACTTCCCACAGAGGCACAATCAGATTCTGCATTCAGTGCAGCTTAGGCAGAATGGAAACTCAGCTGTGTGGAGGAGCAGAGAAATCACAGTTTCTCTTTGACACAATTAGTTGGAGGGGACTTTTGGGGCATAACAGCTGGCATGGTGTCTTAGCCATCCCATGATGCTAAGACAAAATATCATTAGCTGGGTGACTTAAACAACAGACATTTGTTTCTCACAGTTCTGGATACTTGGAAGTCCAAGATCAAGGTGTTGGTAGATTAGTGTGGATGAGGGCCCACTTACAGGCTTACAGATGGTCACCGTTTCACAGTATTCTCAAGAGAGAGCAAGAGAGACTGAAGAGTGGGGAAGGCATTTTGGTCTCTTCTCCTTCTTACCGGAACCCCACCTTCATGACTTCATTTAAACCTAATACTTTCCAAAGGCCCCACCTTCAACTACTATCATGCTGGAGGTGAGGACTTCAACATGTAATTTGGGGGTGATGCAAACATTCAGTCCAGATCACAAAGTTCTACCTACAATGTTATAAGGCAATCCTTACAGTGCAGTGCCACACAAGTTACATATGGACAATATATGCTTTTACTGAGATTCAAACACAGTTGGAATGATATTGCAAAGGAAATTTAAGAATTCAAACCTTTCTTTCACCTTCTTTATATACATTGAGAAAATGGTTGAAAGTTAAAAATTTAGAGTGCACTTTTCCTGCCCCGCTCACTTGAAACTCAGGGAAAAAGAGATTCAAGCAACCATCATGTATAGAGATGCATTTGACATTTCCAAGAAATTACAGCAATATAAAGGGATATTTTCCTGAAGAATGGTGTAAAAGCAAGCAGATTGTGGGGTAGGGGGAGGAGAGAGAGCTGATTTAAATATCTATAAAATCCAGAAAGAGCTTCAAAGCTAGATTACTAAAATCAATTTATTAAACACTTTTTTAGTTAAAACTACTCATTCTCTTGAAGATGTCACAGCCATAGTTAACAAGATGTAGAAGAAGGAATAGAAGTAGTAGGTAAGAAAAGTAAGGTAACCAGTTGACCCTTTGCTGAACTGAAACTTCCCTCACAAAAGCTTCAACTCACAATCAAAGTGCGATTTTGATTATTCCATGAAGATGTTTTATTGATTGAGTTGAGACTCGTGCATAGCCTAGAGAGACTGTGAAACTGATATTACCCAAGAATGATAAGTAGAAAGGATGTAATATCTGAGTAGGAAACCTCACCCTTCCTCCTGGGTCTCCTTGACCCCCACACTACTACCACACTCTCAACACTTCTGATATGTGGAGGATTTTCCCTACACCAATCAATTCTGTGATATCAGGTGAGTTTCCTATAATTTTACTCAATTCTGATGCTATTTACCTGGATCTAGCATCAGATCCCACAGATTAAGGTCTCAGTCCCACAGTGCTGCCCCACTTCACATGCCAATTGCAAGCCCAAGTTGTCACCTATATTTCTGAACCATTGGCTATAATTTGGAAGTTCACATGTCCTTCTCCATAGTTTGATTAATTTGATAGAGCAGCTCATAGAACTCAGGAAAACAGTTTACTTACTGTTTACCAGTTTATTATAAAAGGACATGATAGAGGATACAGAGGAACATCCAGATGGAAGAGATGTATAAGGAAAGATATGGGAGAAGGGGCATGGAGCTGCCATGCTCTCTCTGGGTATGCCATTCTTCCAGCACCTCCACATATTTACCAACCCAGATGCTGTCCAAACCCCATCCTTTTGGGATTCTTTATGGTGACCTCATCATGTAGGCATAATCAATCATCAACTCTATTTCTAGCTCCTCTCCCCTCTCAGGAGGATGGGGATGGGGATGAAAATTCCAAGCTTCTAATAATGGCTTGATCTTTTTGGTGACAAAAGAGATTCCTATCACCAAGGAAAGCCCAAGGAATTTAGGAGTGCTGTATCAGAAACCAAGATCAAAGACCAAATATAAGGACAAAAGGTGATCCTAGTGTTCTTATCACTTAGGAAATTATCATGGTTTTAGGAGCTTTGTGCCAGGAACCAGGGGCAGAGACCAATATATATATATATATATTGTATTATTTCACAGCATCAAGTTTCATATTGGGAATGAAGAAAATCTAGTGTTGCTCACTGTAAGATAAATTTTAGCCAAAATAAGCAGGCAAAGACAGGCAACAAAGGGCCAGGCAGTTTATTTGAAAGCTACTCCTGGGTGATGTTCAGTGGTCTGGGTACTACAGGCCAGGGAAGTCACACCCAGTCAGGGAGGTGGGGGCTTATAAGGGATTAGGAGAGGGAGGAGTGGGCAAGCTATCCTAGGAGGCATGGAGAGGTATGATTGGCTAAAGGTGACATAATAGACAACTAGAAACTCTTTTCCTTCCAAGAGGGAGGAGGCTAACATCCAGGTCTTAGTTGGCACATCAGAAGGATGGAATTCAGGGAGAGCTCTCCCCTTTTCATATAAGGCACGGACCTTGGGGTTTGGTCTGTTCTCCCCCTATGGCATCTCTGTTCTGTTTGCCTGTCCTTGTTTTTCCTTCCTCCAAACTAACATTCCAGCCTTTTGGTCATAATGGGCGATGACTCGATCTGGCTACTTCTGGCTGACAGGGGTGTTGTTGGGGTTTGAGGCTGGTATTAGGCCAAAGGAGGGGGTTCAGTGGGAAGAGGTGCATAACAGTGAGGTAACATCTGGTTGGTGACAACCTGGGTTATCTGGGTTAGCCTCTGTTGGAGGAACCTGAGGACGCAAGGGGCAACTAAGAGTAAATCACAAACTGTTATTAAGGGGCCCAGTAGGGGCATTAGCCAGGCCATTATGGGGAACTGGAATTCTGGATCGAGTTTACATCTCAATGACTAGTATTAGGATTTAGTATAGATAAGACTGCATTATTGAAACAATACTTGTCTCTAAAATCACCCTTATTTTTATTAGAAGTAGCTAGATTAAGAAAATAATAAACACTTGGCTTTATTATTTGCATAAGTGCAGCAAGAAGAGCAATTGATTACATAGGTTTTTTTTAAATGTGCTTTGCTGGAACTTTTTGTAAGGAATTTCAGATTTAACTTTTAAAGGCCTCTCGAGGCCAAAAAGCCAAGTAAGACTTGCCATCAGGTTGTGCCTGCAGTACCTGTAAATTTGGGAGAACTCCTCTCTTCTCGAGCTTCCCAAGACATCCTGAGGTTCCTGTACCTGCCAGGAAGTGACCTTCCTTACTCACCTGGTAAGGCTGCTGGGAACCCTGTAAGGAAAGTACCAGGCCAGTTCTTCCAAGGGGCTTTGTTGGCTATATAAAGTCAATCTTAGTTCCTTAAAGCTGTTCATATCTGAATTTATGCACGTGTCTCTCAGGTATGACAGTCCAGTCAATGCCTTGGTAGTATAATCTGTGTTTTTAATTGGTCCTCTTACAAGGAAAGCAGGTTCTTATTGAACTTATGCAAATAAACATACTGCCATGAAATACAAAAACAGTAACTGAAAGTTTTTAAATTCTGGAGAGATCAGGTAGAGAGAAAGATAAATGTTTCAATTCTGCTTATAAAGATAGTTATTTACTAAACTGTTGTCAGCTTAAGAGAAAAAGCTTAAAACACTTTATCAGCAACATTTGAGATAAAAAGCCACAAAATCATCTTCCTTAGTTTACTTAATCCTATGTAACCAATACCTGTTCTGCTGAAATCTAGTTCTTTACTAGTTTAGGAGTAATAAAACAGTAACTATAAATGCTAAAAGACTTACAAATGACAATGGTTAAAGACCTGATGAGAGCTTACTGTAAGACAGTTGACATAAGGAAATTATGATATTTCTGTAACATAAAACTTTCAATAACAAAGTTTAGCATCATTCCCTTTGACAGTGCTTTCCAGGTAATTAAGCAGGTAATTATATCAGATAAATAAGCCAAATTAGCCAAATACTTTCTCCAATGAGAAAAAGTTCTTCTGACATGTTCCAGGGGCCCTCTGGAAAATATCAGAGTTAACTAGAGGTAAAAGTACCTTTTTGAATTTGATTTTGGGAAGTTGTCAGAAGAAAGTTTCTTTGGTACTTGCTTAAATAGGACTATAGGTTGCCATGAAGCAATACTTATCCAATTAACTGGAATGACAACAAAGTATTTCAAAGGCAAATAAAGAAGGTTACACAGTTGTTAGTAAAGTTTAGCTTCTAGTCCTTTTAATATTAAGATCTTATTTTCTTAAAGACTCTGACAACTCACTGAGACTTTAAGCATAAGAAACTGCTTTGATAAAACAATTAGAAGAACTCTCTGCAATCTTTCAATATTAAGAGCAGACTAACAGTTAAGAAAACTTTGTCTTTTTAACTGAAAACAAAATTCTAATTTTGCTGTGTACTTGATACTGAGACTCACTTGCTTTAATTTTATATAGCATGACCACATTAAATTCTTCTACAAACATTTTACAACTTTCTTTTTACATTTAGATTTCTCCTTCTAAATAAACAGCTGTACTTTAGAACAAAGTTACTTTCTTGTATCAAAAGATATTTTTTAGCATGCAGAAGTGTTTTCTTTACTACTTTAAGTAGTTTTGATTAGAACTTAAAACTATTACTTTAAACTTCAGTGAACACTGAAAAATAGGCTATTGTAAACTGTTACACTAACATTCTTCAGATTGATACATCTATGAATGTATATTATCATTTTTGGAAATGTGCTTTATAGCACAATTTTTTATTAGGCACAAAATATGTCTATATAACTTAGCAAACTTTAAGAATTTTGGTTACTACAAAAATTCTCAGGCTGTTTGCCTATATATACACTGTTACACATTAATACAATATTATTATTAAGATATTTATTTGCTAGGCTTGTTTACTTATTTTTAGCAACTATGCTAGATTACTTACAAAACCTTTACTGAATATTAGACAAAGCCAAGCATTTAAGGACTTTATTCTTAAAAGATTTAGCAGATAACACTGACTTAAATGACCTTAGGTAAACTTAGGCAGCTGATAACAACAAGGACATGCCTGCCTCAGCCAAACACAAATTAGCATTAATGCTTAACATTTTTATCAGATTTTCTGGAAGTTTTAGAATGCCCAATTTTCACAAGCTCTTGTTTTTAAACAAAATATTTTTCATCTATATACTTAGACACACAAACATACAAACTGAGATACAACAACTACAGTCAGCAACATTCCCCACACAAAACATATACACAGACAGACAAACCGATGTAAAGACTTGAGTCACTGATATCTAATTGCCTTCCCTGTCCTTAGTTTCTTGACTGTGGCTACTGGAACCAGAGGGCGGGAGGAGTGTGTTCTGGTGGGGGAAGATGGCCGTGAAGGTGGAAGGAGAGGGGAGGGGTGGTGCAGCCACCAGAAGAGGAGAGCAGGACAACAGCATGGTTGAGAATGTAGGACTTTAAGATGGCGGTGACATGTGTGAAGACAAAGAACTTAAAGATTCATGCAGAGAGGGGGAAGGGATTGAGAGCTGAGGGAGGTGGGCAACTGAGGTCTTCTGGCAGATCTGAAAAGGAAGGACTGAGCAGAGTAAGAGACTGACAATCTTTAACTGGAGATCAGCCTAGGAGAACCAAAGTCACTGAACACAACATAAAGGTCTGGATGGGAGTGCAAAGTCCAAAAAGCCTGCACATACGGGATTTCATTCTACTCTCTGCTCCAGTGGCAATAATTAATCAAGGTGGTGAGGAGGCTAAAATTGAAAGTTCCCTCAGGGGGCCAGCAAGATTGATTGTCCAAGGGATACTGAGGCCCAGCCTCAGAGCAAAGAAAAACTAGCTTCTATTTGCGAACTTCCCAGGACAAATATAGAGTAGCGAAATTAGAAATGAGACACCACAGTGGGGTCTGAGCCTCTGCTTTTGAGGGCTGGTTCCCCATGTCTGTGCCACTACACAACTAATCCCACTGGGAGGAGCGCCCAGTGTCCCAAGCGCACCAAGTCAGGGGAGACAGCCTGGGAGCCTGGGTGAGGCACGTCTCCCATACTGCAGGGCCAGGCTGGATGCCCGCAGACGTCCTGAGGCCTGGGGTAGGGACGTCTCCTGTACCACAGGGCCAGGGGCAGGCCAGATGCCTGCAGAGGGTGGGCCACCTGGACATATGTACAATTTCTAACGGACCAGGTGAAATGGAGTTAGGGAGGGAAACAGACTGGGGGAAACTGAGGGACTCACTGGAAAATAATCCACGCAGTGGAGAGCAGGCTGAAGTCCTGGGTCAGGGATGGAGGGGGTGGGGCCACTGGTGGCCATTCGGGGCCCTGTGGTCATACTCCTTCTCAGGTTTCGGCACCAAATGTAAGATAAATTTTAGCTGAAATAAGCAGGTAAAGAGAGGCAACAAAGGGCCAGGCAGTTTATTTGAAAGCCACTCCCGGGTGATGTTCTGTGGTCTGGGTACTACAGGCCAGGGAAGTCACACCCAGTCAGGGAGGTGGGGGCTTATAAGGGATTAGGAAGGGGAGGAGTGGGCAAGCTATCTTTGGGGGCATGGAGAGATATGATTGGCTAAAGGTGACATAATAGACAACTAGAAACTCTTTTCCTTCCAAAAGGGAGGAGGTTGACATCAGGGTCTTACTTGGCACATCAGAAGGATGGAATTCAGGAAGAGCTGTCCCCTTTCCCTATAAGGCATGGACCTTGGGGTCTGGTCTGTTCTCCCCCTATGGCATCTCTGTTCTGTTTGCATGTCCTTGTTTTTCCTTCCTCCAACCTAACACTCACTATATTCAAATGGGAGAAGGAAATCACAATATATTTCTTAGTAATTATATCGCATAGGTTTAACTGGTTAAATGTAATGACTACACATTTATTACTATATGATTCACCTAAAGCAGGCTGATCATAGCATACCACACTTAGTTGAAATGATTTATTGAGGAGTCACAACTCTTTATAGGTTTAAATGAGAAGCTACTTTATTTTTCCAATAACTGTTTGGCATTTCTATATAAACCCACTTCTATTGATCTCTATATTTTGTGATTAGATGCAACAATGCCAGTCACTTCAGTTAATTCAAACCATCTAATTTCAGTTTCAAAATCCAGTCCTGTGCATTTTAACATTTCATTTAAAGTATTGTCACTCCCCTCCCTGTTTGTAGGCTAAATCTATCTGTGATTTTAGCAGCTTGGAGTGTTAAGTTCAGTTGAAATAGTGTAGAATGATCTCTTCTTCCCTTTCCTGACCTATTCTCTCTCCCATGCTTCCATTTTTGCTATTAGGTGAGGAAAAAAGAGAGTTAAACAGTAATAAATGACTGGGCACATTCCTTCCTTTGTCTAAAAAGAACTGGTAGAACATATGTGTGTTTGGCAGAGTACTTGTGAGTTGCTTGAAGGACGCAACAGTTACAAGGTTTTGACCTTGAAGATATAGTTCATTAGCATCCTTTTTGGTTTAATTTTTTTTGTCCATGCTCTGAAGATAAATCCATCTGCATCACTGTGATCTGTATCAATTAGATTCCCATAAAAAAGCAGGTAGACTCAAAAGGAGTAATGAAAAAGTACAATGAATAAATATACTTAACTTGTGCATTGGATTCAGTGAGCCAACAGAGGATGGTGATGCACCCAGGGATTAGAAATATCTGAAAATAGTTACCACTTCTAATCTTGAAGAGCAAAATAAAGAAGCAGAGTTATGGAATTTCAGTGAAAGCTAGAGTTGTGCAGATGGAACTGTGCAGATGGAACTGGCATGTCTGTGACCTTGGTCGCTGGGGCACAGCCACTTGACAGGAGCTATGGCTTAGGTGGAGGAACACAGTCCCTGCCAAGACAGGTATGGCAAGCATGGTGCAGGGGAATAAATATTTCTCCTTTTCTCTTCTCCCTCCTTCTTATGATCTACAGATGCTTCTCATGGGAGGAACCAACCTGGACACCAGAGGGCAAGATGGAAGATGCACTGTGTTATCTTACAGAACATGTAAAACTGTAGCGGGAGACTTGAACAGAAAATATACAGTTCAAAGCTTCTTTTCTTTTTAATTTGTTTTTTTAAATTAAGGTAGTATTGATATACACTCTTATGAAGGTTTCACATGAAAAAATGTTACATTTACCCATATTATCAAGTCCCCACCCATACCCCATTGCAGTCACTGTCCATTAGTGTAGTAAGATACCACAGATTCACTATTTGCCTTCACTGTGCTACACTGTCATCCCCGTGAGCCCACACACCATGTGTACTAAACATAATACCACCCAATCCCCTTCTCCCTACCTCCCCACCCGCCTTCCCATACCCCTCCCCTTTGGTAACCACTAGTTCCTTCTTGGAGTCTCTAAGTCTGTAGCTATTTTGTTCCTTCAGTTTTGCTTCATTATTATACTCCACAAATGAGGGAAATCATTTGGCACTTGTCTTTCTCCACCTGGCTTATTTCACTGAGCACAATATCCTCCAGCTCCATCCATGTTGTTGTAAATGTTAGGATTTGTTTCTTTCCTATGGTGAATAGTATTCCATTGTATATATGCACCACAACTTCTTTATCCATTCATCTACTGATGGACACTTAGGTTGCTTCCATATCTTGGATATTTTAAATAGTGCTGTGATAAATATAGGGGAACATATGTCTTATTGAATCTGAGAATTTGTATTCATTGGGTAAATTCCAATGAGTGGGATTCCCGGGTCAAATGGTATTTCTATTTTTAGTTTTTTGAGAAACCTCCATATTGCTTTCCATAATGGTTAAACTAGATTACATTCCCACCAGGAGTGTAGAAGTGTTCCCCTTTCTCCGCATCCTTGCCAGCATTTGTTGTTCTTAGTCTTTTTTGATGCCTGCCATCCTTACTGGTGTGGAGTGATATCTCTTTGTGGTTTTAATTTGCATTTCCCCAATGATTAGTTATGTGGATCATCTTTTCGTGTGTCTGTTGTCCATCTGAATTTCTTCTTTGGATAACTGTCTCTTCATATCCTTTGCCATTTTTTTTTTAAATCACAGAAAGAAATATATTTATTTTCATAGTGGACAAAGTAGTTATTTCAGTTTTATCACTTGTAAAATGGGAATAATAATAGTACCTATATTATAGAGTTGTAAGGATTAAGTGAGTTAAATATACGTAAATATACTATATGTATAAAACTATGTATAAACATATAGTTTCCAGAATAGTGCCTGACATATAGTAGAAGCTATGTATTTCTTTTATTATATCTTAGATGTTGTTCCATACTAAATATAGTAAATTCTGCTTTTTTAATTCTTTTTCTCCCCCTCCATTTCTTTCAATAGCATATGTCATGTGCATGCCATAATTTATTTGAGCAATCCCCTATTGAAGATATTTTGGATATTCTTAGTGAATATCCTTATTGACTCCCCTATACAGAATTTTATTGTTGTTAACAACCATTTGATCAATAAATATGAGAGATGCCTTCTCAAAAAAAAATAAGTTATTAATTAAAGGCAGTGTTTTTCAAACTCAAAAAAAAAATTGACAAGGGACCATGAACAGAAAAGGAAATATAGATGGTTTTTAAAAATATGAAAAAAAGTTAAAATTCACAACATGAAAAATGCCAGTTTCTCTAAAATTAAACACCATCAGGTTGGCCATGTCAAAAAATTTGACAATACACTGCATCAGTAAGTTTCAGGAAACAGCCACTCTTAAATGCTAATTGGTGAGAATGTACTACCATTTGGAAAACTGGAATTATCTGTCCATTTTCAAAATGCACATATTCTTTGAAATTTTACATATATAATATTATTCATAAGCTCAGGTATAGTTATATATGTAGACAAACACAAAACCTCTGCCATTTTTTAATCGAGTTATTTGCTTTTTGGCTGTTGAGGCATGTGAGTACTTTATATATTTTGTATGTTAATCCTTTGTCTAATATGTTGTTTACAAATATATTCTCCCATACTGTAAGATGCCTTTTTGTTCTGTTGATGGTGTCCTTTGTTGTACAGAAGCTTTCTAGTTTGATGTAGTCCCATGTGTTCATTTTTGCGTTTGTTTCCCTTGCACTCAGGAAGAAGTTGCTCATGTTTATATTCAGGAGATTCTTGCCTATGTTGCTTCTATGTTTCATGACTTACATTCAGATCTTTGAACCATTTCGAGTTTGTGTATGGGTTAAACAATAGTCCAGTTTCATTCTCTTGCATGTAAATGTCCAGTTTTGCCAACACCAGTTGTTGAAGAGGCTGTCATTTCCCCATTGTATGCCCATAGCTCCTTTACCATATATTAATTGACCATATATGGTTGGGTTTATATCAGAGCTCACTAGTCTGTTCCATTGGTCTATGTTGTAACCTTGTGTCAGTACCAAATTGTCTTGATTACTGTGGCTTTGTAGTAGAGCTTGAAGTTGGGGAGCATAATCCCCCCAGCTTTATTCTTCCTTCTCAGGATTGCTTTGCTAATCAGGGTCTTTTGTGGTTCCATATGAATTTTAGAAAGATTCATTGAAGAATGCTGTTGGTATTTTGATAGAAATTGCATTGAATCTGTATATTGCTTTAGGCAGGATGGCCATTTTGACAAAATTAATTTTTCCTGTCCATGAGCATGGGATGTGTTTCCATATATTGGTAACTTCTTTAATTTCCCTCATGAGTGTCTTGTAGTTTTCAGGGTATAGGTCTTTCACTTCCTTGGTTAGATTTATTCCTAGGTATTTTATTATATTTGATGCAATTGTGAATGGAGTTGTTTTCCTGGTTTCCCTTTATGCTAGTTCATGGTTAGTGTGTATAGGAATGCAACAGATTTCTGTTTATTAACTTTGGATCCTTCAAATTTGCTGAATTCAGATATATTCATATATTAGATCTAGTAGTTTTGGAGTAGATTCTTTAGGGTTTTTTTTCTGTACAATATCATGTCATCTGCAAACAGTGACAGTTTAATTTCTTCCTTACCAATCTGAATGCCCTTTATGTCTTTGTGTTGTCTGATTGCTGTGTCTAGGACCTCCAGAACTATGTTTAATAAAAGTGGGCAGAGTGGGCATCCTTGTCTTGTTCCTGATCTTAAAGGAAAGGCTTTCAGCTTCTTGGTGTTAACTATGATGTTGGCTGTGGGTTTATCATATATGGCCTTTATTATGTTGAGGTACTTGCCCTCTATACTCATTTTGTTGAGAGTTTTTATCATGCATGGATGTTGAATTTTGTCAAATGCTTTTTCGGCATCTATGGAGATGATCATGTGGTTTTTGTCCTTTTTGTTGATGTGGTGGATGATATCGTTGAATTTTCTAATATTGTATCATCCCTGCAACCCTGGAATAAATTCTACTTCATCATGATGGATGATTTCTTTGATATATTTTTGAATTTGGTTTGTTAATATATTGTTATGTATTTTTGTGTCTATGTTTATCAGGAATATTGGTCTGTAACTTTCTTTTTTTGTGGTTGCTGCCTGGTTTTGGTTTTACAGTAAAGCTGGCCTCATAGAATGAGTATAGAAGTATTCCCTCTTCTTCTACTTTTTGGAAAACTTTAAGGAGGATGGGTACTAGGTCTTGACTAAATGTTTGATAAAACTTGGCGGTGAAGCTATCTGGTCCAGGAACTTTGTTCTTCAGTAGTTTTTTGATGACCAATTCTATTTCCTTGTAGGTAATTTGTCTATTCAGATTTTCTGTTCCTTTCTTGGTCAGATTCAGAAGGTTGTATTTTTCTAGAAAGTTGTCCATTTCTTCTAGTTCATCCAGTTTGTTACCATATAATTGTTCATACTGTTGTCTAATAATTCTTTGTATTTCTATGGTGTGTGTAGTGATTTTTCCTTTCTCATTTCTGATTCTGTTTATGTGTGTACTCACTTTTTCTTGATAAGTCTGGCTAGGGGTTTATCTATTTTGTTTATTTTCTTGAAGAACCATGTCCTGCTTTCATTGATTCTACTGTTTTATTCTTGATTTTATTTCTGCTCTAACCTGTATTATGTCCCTCCTCATACTGACTTTGGGACTCATTTGTTCTTCTTTTTCTAGTTTCATTAATTGTGAATTTAGGCAATTCATATAGGATTGTTTTTCTTTCCTGAGGTAGGCCTGTATTGCAACATACTTTCCCCTTAGCACGGCCTTTGCTACATCCCACAGATTTTGTGGTGTTGAATTATTGTTGTCGTTTGTCTCCACAGATTGCTTGATCTCTCTTTTTATTTGTTCATTGTTCCATTGGTTATTTAGGAGAATGTTGTGAAGCCTCCATGTGTTTGTGGGATTTTTCACTTTCTTTGCATAATTTATTTCTAGTTTCATATTTTTGTGGTTTGAGGAACTGGTTAGTACAATTTCAATCTTTTTGAATTTACTGAGGCTCTTTTTGTGGCCTAGTATATGATCTTTTCTTGAAAATGTTACATGTGCACTTAAGAATAATGTGTACCTTGCTGCTTTTCAGTGGAGTGTTCTGTAGATGTCTGTTAGGTCCATCTGTTGAAATGTGTTGTTCAATGCCTCTGACTCCTTACTTATTTTCTGTCTGGTTGATCTATCCTTTGGAGTGAGTGGCATGTTGAAGCATCTTAAAATGCATGTATTACATTTTACTTCCTCTTTTAATTCTATTAGTATTTGTTTCACATATGTAGGTAATCCTGTGTTAGGTGTATAGATATTTATAATGGTTATCTCTTCTTGCTGGATTGACCCATTTATCATTATGTAATATCCCTCTTTGTCTCTTGTGGCTTTCTTTGTTTTGAAGTTTAATTTGTCTGATACAACTACTGTGACTCTTGCTTTTATCTCCCTATTAGTTGCATGAAATATCTTTCTCCATCCCTTCACTTTTAGTCTCTGTATGTATTTGGGTTTAAGTGAGTCTCTTGTAGGCAGCCTACAGATGGGTCTCATTTTTTTGTCCGTTCAGTGACTCTATGACTTTTGATTTGTGCATTCAGACCATTTACATGAAAGTTGATTATCAATAGGTACATACTTATTGCCATTGCAGGCTTTAGGTTCATTCCTACCCAAGGTTCAAGGTTAACTTTCTTACTATCTAAGCATCTAACAACTCACTTAGTATGCTATTACAAACACAATCTAAAGATTCTTTATTTTTCCTCCTCCTTTTTCTTCCTCCTCCATTGTTTATATATTAGGTATCATATTCTGTACTCTTTGTCTATCCCTTGATTGAATTTGTGGTTTAGTTGGTTTAATTTTGCATTTGCTTAGTGATTGATTGCCATACTTTCTTTACTGTGGTTTTATTACCTCTGGTGACAACTATTAAACCTTAGGAACACTTCGGTCTATAGCAGTCCCTCCAAAATACACTGTAGGCATAGCTTGTGGGAGGTAAATTCTCTCAGCATTTTTATCTGAAAATTGTTTAATCACTCCTTCAAATTTAAATGATAACCTTACCAGGTAGAGTATTCTTGGTTTGAGGCCCTTCTGCTTCATTGCATGAAATATATTATGCCACTCCCTTCTGGCCTGTAAGGTTTCTGCTGAGAAGTCTGATGATAGCCTGATGGGCTTTCCTTTGTATGTGATCTTATTTCTCTCTCTGTCTTCTTTTAATAGTCTGTCCTTATCCTTGATCTTTGTCACTTTAATTACTATATATCTTGGTGATATCTTCCTTGGGTCCCTTGTGTTGGGAGGTCTGTGCACCTCTATGGCCTGAGAGACTATCTCCTTCCCCAGATTCAGGAAGTTTTCAGTAATTAGCTCCTCAAAGATGCCTTCTATCCCTTTTTCTCTCTCTTCATCTTCTCATACCTCTATAGTATGAACATTGTTCCATTTGGGTTGGTCACACTGTTCTCTCAATATTCTTGCATTCTGAGAGATCCTTTTTCCTTTCTGTGTCTCAGCTTCTTTTTATTCCTCTTTTCTAATTTCTATTTCATTTATTGTCTCCTCCACCATATCTATTCTGCTTTTAAAACCTTCCATTGTGTTTCATTTCTGATACTGTGTTCCATAATGATTGATCTCCTACTGGAATTCATTCCTGAATTCTTGAATATCTTTCTGTACCTCCATGAGCATGTTTATGATTTTTGTTTTGAAATCTCTTTCAGGAAGATTCATGAGGTTAATTTCATTTGACTCTTTCTCTGGTGTAGTTATAAATTTGCTTTGAACCAGGTTCCTTTGATGTTTCATATTTGTATGTGGTGCCCTCTAGTGCTCTGAAGTTCTATTATCTGGAGGTGCTCAGCCTCTGGAGCATTGTTGGGAGTTGCAGGGGAGCAGTGTTGGTGCCTGGGGTGGGGAAAGAGGTTTTTCCTACTTCCCAGCTGCTCTGCCTGTCTTCACTTCCAGAACCAGTGGACCGAGCACAAAGGTATAACCTCTATGCTTTGTGTTTATAGTTGCTGTATGTGGAGTTTCCCTTTGGCTGGCCTTATGCCAGGACAAGGTTTGCTGTTTTACACCAGGTGCGGGCTGGCCAGGAGGAAGGCACAGCAGGCTGTGTATCATGTAGGGCAGCTTTGAAGCTACGTAGCAAGCCAATGGGCTGGAGCACCTAAAGATCGTGAAGTTTCCCAACTTGTTGGGAAGAGTGCACCCATACAATTGTGTCTACCTATCCTTTCTCCTGAGCAGTAAGCTCTGTGCAATCCTTGCCCATTTAGCAGCCATCTCTCCTTTGGGAAGTCTCTCAGACTGCCCACCTTTTTTTTTATCCCACGGCAGCTGGATATGGATCTCTGTTTTCCACAAGTGGCTGGACTTTCAGTCTCTCCAGGTATTCTGCCTGTCTTAGCTTTCCAACTCCCCTAATTACCACAGCACCATGTAATATAGTTTTGTGCTCCTAGAGCAGATCTCCAGAGCTAGGTGCTCAACAGTCTCAGGCCTCCACTCCCTCCCTGCTCTGCTTCTCTTCCTCCCAGATGTGAGCTGGGGTGGGGGAAGGGCTTGAATCCCACCAGGCCATGTCTTGGTACATTACCCTGTTCTGTGAGTTTTATTCTTTTCTCTAGGTGTATGCAGTCTGGCACAGCCCTATTTCCTGTTGTTCTTTCTGGATTAGTTGTATTAATTATATTTTCATATTATATGTGGTTTGAGGAGTAAGCCTCTGCCTCACCTCTCATGCTGCCATCTTTAATCCCCATTCAGTTCAAAGCTTCTTTGCTTCTTTCCTTCATTCAGTGAGTACTTTTCTTGGTAAATTAGAGGAAGGTGGCTCAAATTCAGCTACTCCAATGCTGTACAATCATCGCTGGGAGAAAATCCATACTTAAGCCTTATCAAAGAGAAATTGCACATTCCCCTGTAGTATCCTGTCTCTTAACTTCTCCATTTCTCTACACATGAGGAACCTCATTCTGAAGATCCAGAGGTGCAATGACTTTCAAAGGATACTGAAAAGTCCTTGACTTTTCACCATACATTGATTGTGATTCTGCCTTGCTATTGGAGAGGAAAAACTCTGCTTTTTTTCCTCTACAAAGGGACATAATAAAGGGAATAACCTTTCTCTAGAAATTGGTATACCACCCACATATACCACACAATAGTTGATTTCTTTCTGAGTGCTGTATTTACATGAACTGAGGAATAATGGGAGTGGCATGGATGGTAGAACACATTTTTCTAAATTGGGAGCAGTTGGTAAACACTGAAAAAGATTATCCCCCTTGCTGATGATTTTCTGCGTTCACAATACAGGTAACTAAAAAAACTAAAAATAGAAATACTGTATGACCAAGTAGTTCCACTTCTTGGAATTTACCTGATAAAAATATAATCACTAATTTGAAAAGATATATGCACTCCTATGTAAATCATGTTGCAGCATGATATAGCCAAGATATGGAAGCAACCTAAATGTCCAGATAAACAGATAGATGAACAGATAAAAAAGAGGTGGTACATATATACAATGAAATACTACTTAGCCATAAAAATTAATCAACTCTTGCCATTTATGACAACATGGATGGACCTAGAGGATATTATCCTAAGTGAAATAAGTCATACAGAGAAAAATTTCACTTATATGTGAATCCAAATGATTTAACTTATATATGGAATACAAAAACCAAAACGAATCTAAAACAGATAAAGAAACAAAGCAGAAATGGACTCATAAGCACAGAGAACAGACTGGTGGTTGCTATTAGAGGAAGGTGGTTGGGGGATGATAGTTGTCGGGGATATAGAGGTACAAACTTCCAACTATAAAATAAACTAGTTACAGAGATGAAAGTACAGCATAAAGAATATAGTCATCAATATGTATCTTTGACAGATGGTAACCACACTTACTGGGGCAAGCATTTAGTAATGTACATAGTTGTTTAATTGTATATTGTACAATGGAAGCCAATATAATATTGGCTTTTAACTTTACTTCAATAAAAAAAAAGAACATGGAAAAATACAGGGAAAAGCACCCTTGTTCTTCAGGTAAAATGTTTAGGCATCAGGAAAAAAGAACATTCTATAAGATGCCATAGCTCTAGAGATAAGCAGGTGAAATTTATAGGCTGATAATTCAAGAGGGGAAGGGAAAGGGAAAGAGAAAGAAGTATATGAACATAGAGCTTTGGAGAGAAGCTAATATTTTTCTTATCTGTTATATTCCATTCTGCCTGCTATGTCTGATGTAGCCTGATTCCACTGCCGTAGATACAATCATAGAGCTTGAGTGTCCCTAGAGATATTCTAGTTGAAACTGTTTTTAAGAGAGAGGATTTTACATACAAGATATCTGTTTATGATTATGTAATTTCTCTGGTGCAGATTCTTACAATAAATATTGTATACCTTTTATGTGTCCCTTATGTATGTTCCTTATAGGTACAAGATAGACAGAGAGATGGAGCGCCTGAAGCTCCTGAAAGTTCCCAACCTGCTGGGCAGAGCATGCCCAGACAACCATGTCTACCTATCCCTTCTCCCGAACAGCAAGCTCCATGCAAATCCTATCCCTTCAGCAGTCCTTTAACTGCCAAGAAGCCTCTCAGGCTGCCCTCCTTTCCTTTGTCCCAGAGCAGCTGAATGTGGATCCCTGTCCTCCACAAATGGCTGGAATCTCAGTCTCTCCAAGTATTCTGCTTGTCTTAGGTTTCCAACCTCACTAATCTCCAGAGCACTATACAATGTAGGTTTGTGCTCGCATAGCAGATCTCCAGGGCTGGGTGTTCAGCAGTCGTAGGCTTCCACCCCCTCCCTGTTCCATTTCTTTTCCTCCCATGGGTGAGCTGAGGTGGGGGAAGGGCTTGGGTCCCACCAGATCAAGGCTTTGGTACATTACCCTGTTTTGTGAGGTCTGCTCTGTTCTCCTGGTATATGCAGTCTGTTGCAGCCTTCTTACCTGTTGCTGTTTTAGTATTAGTTGTATTAACTATATTTTTGTGAAATATGTGGTGTTGGAAGGAGTTCTCTGTTTCACCTCTCAAGCTGCCATCTTGAATCCCCATACATGGATCTAAAACAATACTATATATTGTTGCTAAAATTGTTATAATACTGGAGTTCTCAGTTGATTTCTTTGATACATCCTCATCCATGTGTGTTTTGCTTTGCTTTTAGCATTCACTTACTTTCAGGTACTACAAGATATTATAGGCTCATCTTGTATATTCTTTCACCCAGTCTGAGAATCCACTTCTCCAAGGCGCTATACCCTAACCTATATCCTATACACACACACACACACAGACATACACACACATTATATATGAGCAACTTTTTTGCTATCTCCCTTCAGTCAGATTATTTCATATACTTGTCCTATAGTTTGCATGTTACCATGGAGTGTCTGAGGTCAGTTGAAATCATATCACCATGTGTTGCTTTCTTCCATGCAATTCTGTGATATATAATTGCTCATATTTTTTGATATATATCTTAAATATTTGTCACACTTGTCATTCTTTATAACTTTAACCTGATATCCCTCCAAAATTTGTCTCTGTCCTTCATTATTTAAGGAAATTTAAATTTATTATTATTGTGTAACATATGTGTCACACCTCATTTACTACATAGTATCTATTAAGAATCAGGTATTAACCTAAGATACTTCAGTACCTTATATTTAGCATATTTTATGTAAAGAACAGCCTTTGTTTTAATTGTTATTGTTTTAATAATTTTACATCTCTGACTTTTGTCCTCCTCATGATTGTATTTTACTTTTCATGTTTTTTCACATATTTTTATGTTGCTTTTTAGCGCTTTCTCTATGAAAATGTTAACATTTTGGAATGATTACCTCATGGAAAAAGACTATTTTTCTTTCAGCAATAACTTAGTGAGTATTTCAGCAATATTGGTTCTTGCATGCTTGGCTCACAGCTCTTCACTTCTACTAAATCAAACTGAAAGTTTGCAATTTCTGGGGATGAGGTCAATCTTCTCTTCTTTCACTTCCCTCAACATCCATTGCCTATCTATCATAATCTCATTTTTTAATAATTTTTCTACGACAGAATGGCTACCCTTGTTTAGAGTGATCTATTTATTCTATAGTTAAGATCATTGCTATATCATTAAATGCAGTTGGAATAATGTCCTAAACAGTAAGTAGCTCACCTGAAATGACTTTTGTGGAGGTCTTACTTCTGCACAATATCTGGGAATTCTGCCTATAAAGGTTAACAATCAGGGAACTATCATCTTTCAGAATATTTCAGGGATTCTTTTGTGATTCTAGTCTACCTCCTATGCAGGCATCCTTGGTTTACTTGGCTAAGGATATTTATACAGACATTCATAAACTTAACACCTTCAATTGCTCAGAATTAATATAAGTACATACATGCATACATATACAAAATAATCAAATATCTTTTATACAATCAGGCATTAATCTTTATTAAAGAAAATCAGCATATGTCCTTTACTTTGTGATCTCTGCTTAGTATCTGGTGAAGGAAATGGATATCACAGGAAAAGAAAAATAGTGTGAGTAAAATGAAAAAGAAGGTAGAAGAATTATAAAAAGATAGACATGGCAAAAAAGATGGTAGAGTAAGGAGGCAAGGTAGAACCCCCTCCACACACACACACCAAGGAAGCAACTGCAGCAAAAACAACTAACTCTGAAAATAACCTGAAGACTACAGATCATCTACACTGGGTGAAGAAGATAAGACCACATTGAGAAGGGTAAAGTGGCAGAGCCACAAATGAGCAAGACCTAAGCTCTTCACTCACCCCAGCCCACAATGAGAGGTTAAGGATCAAAGCATGGAACTGATAGCACTCAGGGACTCTGCACACCTAGCCCTGAATATCTGCTCTTGGAACACAAGTCCATATTGTAGTGGGCTTTGGTGATTAACAGTGCTGGACATCAGGTAGAGTTGGAGCATTCTGGTATGCTGATATTCCTGCCTCTAGTGGAGGACAGGCACACACCATTAGTCCCAACACAGAGGTGGCAGTTTGAAAGATTTACCAGCAGCAGGAATGGTACCAGAAGGCTGGGGGGTTGGATGGAGCTCTTTCCAGAGTAGAAAGGGCAGGTGGACAATGCTTCTCCACCCCTTTCAGCTCAATGTTCAGGCACTTGTTGGAGCCAGCCCCAAGCGGTCCATCTCTCTCACTAGCGGCTCAGCCCTGGAGTATTTTTCTGTACACCCACCTGCTCATCTGGTCAGCTCAGCCCAGCATCAGTCAAACTTTACTGCCTGGCAGGTGGAGGGAGGCTTTCCCAGCTTTTCAGCCCTCTTTCAGTCCAATGGGGGAGGCACTTGTGGGAGCCAGCTCCAAATGCTCCTTCCTCCTCACTAGTGGCCCAGCCATCCTCTACACTCTCCTATGCACCTTCCCCACCTACCCCTTTGGCTAAGCAACACTTCCATCAGTGCAGGGCAGGTAGGGTGTGGCCCCACCCACAGCAATCCCAAAAATTGAACAACTCACAAAGGAGCAGCTGAGGTGAGCTGCCAGCCCTAGTAGACTGAGATTGGCCACTGCTGGCAGACAGACAGAAAGGTGGCTTTGCCCACAGTGATCCAGTTCCTTTGCATGACTCACAAAGGGCTTCTGACAGAGATAAGCCACTGCTGGCAGAAGGCAGAAAGGTGATGCACTCTTGGCTCACCAACAGCAACTGTGGCTCCACCACAAAGGAGAACCCGGCATGGGTGAGTAAAGTCTTGAGTTTTTGGGAAGCACAAGATGCCTTTTCCATAAAGCCATTACTCTCTAGACCTGGAGTCATAGAGGATCTATGTAATACAAAGGGAAAAAATGCAGAAACCCAGACAAAATGAAGAGGCAGGGGAATATGTTCCAAACAAGAGAACAGGATAAGATACCAGAAAGAAGGATAAATGAAATGGATATTACTAATCTTCTTGATAAAGATTTCAAAATAACTCACTGATCTTCAGAAATGTATTGATGATCCCAGGGAGGATTTCAACAAAGACAGAGAATATATGAGAAACAGCCACTTGTAGCTGAAGAATATGGTAACTGAAATAAAACATACAATGGAAGAAATGAATAATAGAATGTTGCAAATAAAGGGTATTATCAATGAAATGGAAATTAGAGAACAGGAAAACAACAAACCTGAAGAACAAAGAGTAAAAATAATCTTTACAATCAAGGGGATGCTAAGTGTTGTGTGACAACTCCAAATGAAAGGTTATTTTCATCATGGTGGTACCACAAGGACAAGAGAAAGATAAAGGAGTAGAAGGTCTTTTTGAAGAAATAATAGCTGAAAACTTCCAAATCTGGGGAAGGGAAAAGGCACCTGTTCCAGGAAGCTCAGAGAGCCTTAACAAAAGGAAGCCTGGAAAGACAACAGCAAGACATAAAATCATTAAAATAAGAAAGATTAAGGATAAAGAGAGGGTAGTGAAAGCAGCTAGTGAGAGGCAAATTTTACAAGGGCAACCCTATAAAGTATCAGCAGATTTCTCAGCAGAAAATTTACAGACCAGAAGGGAGTGGCATGAAATATTCAATGTACTGAAACAGAAAGACCTTCAACCAAGAATCCTCTGCCCATCAAGGATGTCATTCATAATTAAGAAGAGATTAAAAGTTTCCAGATAAACAAAAGTTAAAGAATTCACCATCATTAAATTGGATTTACAGGATATGTTAAATGGCCTTCTGTAGATGGAACAGTTCTTAAGCCTAAATATTTTTCATCAGTGAAAATAAACCTAGAGTAAAGGTAGTAGACCAATTACTTACTAAACAAGTATGAAGTAAAAAGAAGTAGTAAAATCAACTACACACAAAATCAGTTAAGGACACACAATAAATGAAGACTATGACACCTAATACATAAAGTGTAGAGGAAGAATAAAAAATTTACCTTTAGATTGTGTTCAAAATAGAATAGCAAGATATAGATTGTTATATATTTAGGAAACTATCTATGAACCTGATGGTAACCAGAAGTCTAAAACTATAACAGAAACAGAAAAAAATTTAAAAAGATACAATTGCACACTAAAGTAAACCATCAAATAGCAAGAGAAGAATTTAATTTAAGAAAGAAAGAAAGAATCAGAGAAACTTAAAAAAAAACAGAAAATAATAAAATGGCCGTAAGCACATATATATCGATAACTGCCTTAAATTTAAATGGACTGAATGCACCAATCAAAGACATAGGGTGGCAGAATGGATGAAGAAACAAGACCCATCTATGTGCTACCTACAAGAGACTCATTTCAGACCTAAAAACATAGACTGAAAGTGAAGTGGTAGAAAATATATTTCATAAAAATAATAGGAATAAAAAACAAGAGTAACAGTACTTATATCAGACAAAATAGATTTTGAAACAACAAAAGTAACAAGGGACAAAGAAGGACATTATATAATGATAAAGGGATAAGATCAAAAAGAGGATATAACAATTATATATATCCATGCACCCAACATAGAAGCACCTAAATATGTAAAACAAATACTAACAGAAGTAAAGGGAGAAATAGACTGAAAACCATATTAGGGAACTGTAACATACCACTTAGATCAATGGAGAGATCAAACAGACAGAAAGTAAATAAGGTAACAGAGCACTGAACAATACACTAAATCAGACACACACACATATATATATACACACATACACAGAACATTCCACCCCAAAACAGCAGAATAAACATTTTTCTCAAGTGCACATGGAATATTCTCCATAATAGATCACATATTAGGAAACAAAAGAGCCTCAATAAATTAAAAAAAGATTGAAATAATATCAAGAATCTTTTCAGATCACAATGGTATGAAACTAGAAATCAATTACATGAAAAAACAAAAAATATCCTACAAGCATATGGAGGCTGAAAAACATGCTTTTAAATAATCAATGTACCAAGAAACAAATCAAAGTAGAAATCAAGCAATACATGGAGATAAATGAAAACAAAAATACAGCAGTTAAAATATGTAGGAAGTGGAGGAGGAGTCAAGATGGTGGCATGAGTAGAGCAGTGGAAATCTCCTCCCAAAAGTATATATATTTTTGAAAATACAACAAATGCAACTATTCCTAAAAGAGAGACCAGTGGATACAGTAAAACAGCCAGGCTACATCTACATCTGTGAGAACTCAGCACCTCACAAAGGGGGTAAGATAAAAGCCATGGCCTGGCAAGACCCAAGCACTCCCCCCACCCTAGGTCCCCAGTGGGAGGGAAAGAGTCAGAGTGGGGAGGAGTGGAAGCCCAGGACTGCTAAATAACCAGCCCTAGTAATCCGCACCGGGAACACAGACACACATTGCATGGTGTGCTGGATATTACAGAAACGGAAAAGTAAAATCTACAAGTGGGTCCCTGCAGTTGGCTCCCCTGGGACAAAAGAAAAGTGAGTGCTTTTTGAAAGTCTTAAAGGGACAGGGTCCTCACAGCTGGACAGAAGCATCCCAGCACACTCAACTGAGCAGGCTGAGAATTCTGAGGAACTTCGGGCACCCCAGCCCCCTGGTTGGCAATGCATGCATGAAGCCCTGCATGGCAATAGGCAGCCTGCCAGTCATTCCCCCAGCTATTTCAGAAACAGTGGCTGAGCAGCCAGAGAGTAGCCATGCATGCCCACAGCGGCCAAGCAGCCAGAGAGGCACTGCATCTACAACAACCACCCAGAATCTCCTCCTGGCATGCAGCTGTCTGGGCCAGACCCAGAGGTCACTGCCAGCATGCAGCTGACTTGCACAAGCAGAGGAAACTGGGGCAAGGCACAAAGGGGTGCTGTTCTTGCAGGAGAGCACACCCAGCATGCCTGCCACTCCCCACAGGGGTCCGGGCTACCCTGACGGTGACCCCACCCACGGAAGCTTAGGGGATCAATCTGGAAGGTGCTCTGGGTGTGCAGGTAACTGACACAGGCAGCAGAGAAGGGCAAGGTGACCAACAAGCTGGAAGGGACTTTGTTCTCCTAGCTGACATATGTGATACCTGCCTACAGCTACCTCTATTGCCATGAAAAGGCAGAAGAATTTGGTACAGTCCAGAATTACCCAGACAACCCCTGAAAGAGGGCCTGGGGAGATAGATTTAACCAATCTTCCTGAAAAAGAATTCAAAATAAGGGTTATAACCATACTGACGGACATGCAGAGAAATATGCAAGAGCTTAAAGATCAAGTTGGGAGGGAGAATACAAAAATAAAACAATCTCTAGAAGGACTTAAGAGCAGACTGGATGAGGTGCAAGAGGCCGTTAATGGAATAGAAATCAGAGAACAGGAACACAGAGAAGCTTAAGCAGAGAGTGATGAAAGGATTTCTAGGAATGAAAGAATATTAAGAGAACTGTGTGACCAATCCAAATGGAACAATATTCACATTACAGGAGTACCAGAAGAAAAAGAGAGAGAAAAGGGAATAGAAAGTGTCTTTGAAGAAATAATCGCTGAAAAATTCCCCAAACTGGGGGAGGAAATAGTCTCTCAGAACATGGAAGCACACAGAACTCCCAACATAAGGGACCCAAGGAGGACAATACCAAGACATATAATAATTAAAATGTCAAAGATCAAAGACAAGGACAGAGTATTAAAGGCATCAATAGAGAGAAAAAAGGTCCCCTACAAAGGAAAACCCATCAGGCTATCATCAGACTTCTCAACAGAAACCTTACAGGCCAGAAGAGAATGGCATGATATATTTAATGCAATGAAACAGAAGGGCCTTGAACCTTCTGTATCCAGCATGATTATCATTCAAATATGAAGGAGTGATTAAGCAATTCCCAGACAAGCAAAAGTTGAGGGAATTTGTCTCCCACAAAGCACCTCTACAGGACATTTTAAAGGGATTGCTCTAGATGGGAGCACTCCTAAGATTAAATGGATGTCAACAGAGAAAATAAAATCACAACAAAGAAAGCAGACCAACCAAATATTAACTAAAGGCAAAAAATTAAATCAACTACACACAAAAACAGTCAAAGGAAACACAAAACAGTATGGAATAAAGCACATAACATATAAAGAATGGAGGAGGAGGAATAAGAATGGGGAGAAATGAAGAATAATCAGACTGTGTTTATAATAGTTTAATAAGAGAGTCAAGTTAGATGGTTAGATAGTAAAGAAGCTACCCTTGAACATTTGGTAACCATGAATCTAAAGCCTGCAATGGAATTAAGTACATATCTCTCAACAGTCACCCTAACTGTAAATGGACTGAATGCACCAATCAAAAGACACAGAGTAATAGAATGGATAAAAAAGCAAGACCCATCTAGAGAAATGCCTAAAACCCAAAGACATACACAGACTAAAAGTCAAGGATGGAAAAGGATATTTCTTGCAAACAATAGGGAGAAAAAAGCAGGTGTTGCAGTACTTGTATCAGACAAAATAGATTTCAAAACAAAGAAAGTAATAAGAGATAAAGAAGGACATTACATAATGAAAAAGGGCTCAGTTCAACAAGAGGATATAACCATTATAAATATATATGCACCCAACACAGGAGCACTAACATATGTGAAACAAATAGTAACAGAATTAAAGGAGGAAATAGAATGCAACGCATTCATCGTAGGAGACTTCAACACATCACTCATGCCAAAGGACAGATCCACCAGACAGAAAATAAGTAAGGACACAGAGGCACTGAACAACAAACATATAAGAACAGATGGACTTAACAGACATCTATAGAGCTCTACACCCAAAAGCAGCCAGTTACACATTCTTCTCAAGTGAACATGGAACATTTTCCAGAATAGACCATTTACTAGGCCACAAAAAGAGCCTCAGTAAATTCAAAATGATTGAAATTTTACCAACCAACTTCTCAGACCACAAAGGCATAAAACTAGAAATAAATTGTACAAAGAAAACAAAATGCTCACAAACCCATGGAGGCTTAACAACATGCTCCTAAATAATCAATGGGTCAATGACAAATTAAGACAGAGATCACACAATATATGGAGACAAATGAGAACAACAGCACAAAGCCCCAACTACTGTGGAATACAGCAAAAGCAGTCTTAAGAGTAAAGTATATAGCAACCCAGGCCTGTTTAGAGAAGGAAGAACAATCCCAAATGAACAGTCCAAAGCCACAATTACTGAAAGTGGAAAAAGAAAAACAAATGAGGCCCAAAGTCAGCAGGAGGGACATAATAAAAATCAGAGAAGAAATAAATAAAATTGAGAAGAACAAAACAATGGAAAAAATTAATGAAAACAAGAGCTGGTTCTTTGAGAAAATAAACAAAATAGATAAGCCACTAGAAAGACTTATAAAGAGAAAAAGAGAATCTACACACATCAACAGAATCAGAAATGAGAAAGGAAAAATCACGACGGACCCCACAGAAATACCAAAAATTATTAGAGAATACTATGAAAATCTATATGTTGACAAGCTGGAAAACCTGGAAGAAGTGGACAACTTCCTAGAAAAATACAAACTTCCAAGACTGACAAAGGAAGAAACAGAAAATCTAAACAGACCAATTACCAGCAGTGAAATTGAAGCAGTAATCAAAAAACTACCCAAGAACAAAACTCCTGGGCCAGATGGATTAATGGCTGAATTTTATCTGACATATAGAGAAGACATAATACCCATTCTCCTTAAAGATTTACAAAAAATAGACGAGGAGGGAATACTTCCAAACTCATTCTATGAAGCCAGCATCATTCTAATACCAAAACCAGGCAAAGACACCACCAAAAAAGAAAATTACAGACCAATATCCCTGATGAACATAGATCCAAAAATACTCGACAAAATATTAGCAAACTGAATTAAAAAATACATCAAGATGATCATACACCATGATCAAGTGGGATTCATCCCAGGGATGCAAGGATGGTACAACATTCAAAAATTCATCAACATCATCCACCACATCAACAAAAAGAAAGACAAAAACCACATGATCATCTCCACAGATGCTGAAAAAGCATTTCACAAAATTCAACATCCATTCATGATAATAACTCTCAACAAAATGGGTATAGAGGGCAAGTACCTCAACATAATAATAAAGGCCATATATGATAAACCCACAGCCAACATCAAACTTAACAGCAAGAAGCTGAAAACTTTTCTTCTAAGATTGGGAACAAGACAGGGATGCCCACTCTCCCCACTGTTATTCAACATAGTACTGAAGGTCCTAGCCATGGCAATTAGACAAAACAAAGAAATACAAGGCATCCAGTTTGGTAAAGAAGAAGTCAAATGGTCACTATTTGCAGATGACATGATACTGTACATAGAAAACCCTAAAAACTCCACTCCAAAACTACTGGAAATGATATTTGAATTCAGCAAAGTTGCAGGATACAAAATTAATACACAGAAATATGTTGCTTTCCTATACACTAATGATGAACTAGCATAAAGGGAAATCAGGAAAAGAATTCCATTCACAATAGCATCAAAAAGTATAAAATACCTAGGAGTAAACTTAACCAAGGAAGTGAAAGACCTATACCCTGAAAACTACAAGACACTCTAAAGAGAAATTAAAGAGGACACTAATAAATGGAAACTCATCCCATGCTCTTGTCTAGGAAGAATTAATATTGTCGAAATGGCCATCCACCTACAGCAGTCTACAGATTCAATGCAATGCCTATCAAAATACCAACAGCATTCTTCAATGAAGTGGACCAAATATTTCTAAAATTCATATGGAACCACAAAAGACTCTGAATATCCAAAGTAATCCTGAGAAGGAAGAATAAAACAGGGGGAATCTTGCTACCCAACTTCAAGCTCTACTACAAAGCCACGGTAATAAAGACAATTTGGTACTGGCACAAGAGCAGACCCACAGACCAGTGGAACAGAATAGAGAATCCAGCTACTAACCCAAGCACATATGGTCAATAAATATATGACAAAGGAGCCATGGACATACAATAGAGAAATGACAGCCTCTTCAACAGCTGGTGTTTGTAAAACTGGACAGCTACATGTAAGAGAATGAAACTGGATCATTGTCTAACCCCATGCACAAAAGTAAATTCAAAGTGGATCATAGACCTGAATGTAAGTCATGAAACCATAAAACTCTTAGAAAAATACATAGGCAAAAATCTCTTGGACATAAACATGAGTGACTTCTTAATGAACATATCTCCCTGGGCAAGGAAAACAAAAGCAAAATGAACAAGTGGGACTACATCAAACTAAAAAGCTTCTGTACAGCAAAGGACACCACCAAGAGAACAAAAGACATCCTACGATATGGGAGAATATATTCATAAATGATAGATCCGATAAAGGGTTGACATTCAAAATATAAAAAGAGCTCACACACTTCAATAAACAAAAAGCAAATAATCCAATCAAAAATTGGTCAGAGGAGCTGAACAGGCAGTTCTCCAAAGAAGAAATTCAGATGGCCAACAGACACAGGAAAAGATGCTCCACATCACTAATCATCAGAGAAATGCAAATTAAAACCACAATGAGATATCACCTCACACCAGTTAGGATAGCCAATATCCAAAAAACAAACAACAACAAATGTTGGCCACAATATGGAGAAAGGGGAACCCTTCTACACTGCTGGTGGGAATGCAAATTAGTTCAACCATTGTGGAAAGCAGTATGGAGGTTACTCAAAAATTTCAAAATAGATATACCATTTGACCCAGGAATTCCACTTATAGGAATTTACCCCAAGAATGCAGCAGCCCAATTTGAAAAAGACATTTGCACCACTGTGTTTATCACAGCAATATTTACAATAGCCAACAAATGGAAGCAATTTAATTGTCCATCAGTAGATGAATGGATAAAAAAGTTGTGGTACATATACACAATGGAATATTATTCAGCCATAAGAAGAAAACAAATCCTATCATTTGCAACAACATGGATGGAGCTAGAGGGTATTATGCTCAGTGAAATAAGCCAGGCGGATAAAGACAAGTATCCAATGATTTCATTTATATGTGGAGTATAAGAACAAAGAAAAAAACTGAAGGAGCAAAACAGCAGAAGATTCACAGAACACAAGAATGGACTAACAGTTACCAAAGTGAAAGGGACTGGGGATGATTGCTGCGAATGGAGGGATAAGGGGTGGAAAAAGAAAGGGGGCATTATGATTAGCATGTATAATGTGGGAGGGGGCACAGGGAGGGCTGTACAACACAGAGAAGACAAATAGTGATTCTACAATATCTTACTATGCTGATGGAGAGTGACTGTAATGGGGTTATGTGGGAGGAACTTGGTGATGGGTGGAGTCCAGTAAACATAACATTCCTCATGTAATTGTAGATTAATGATAGCAAAAAAAAAAATATGTAGGAAGCCACAAAAGTGTTTCTAAGAGGGAAGTCCGAGCAGTAAAGCCCATCTCAAAAAACAGGAACATTTCCGAATAAACTGTATAAACTCACAACTAAAGAAGGTAGAGATAGAAAAAAATGAAACCCAGAATTAGTAGGAAGAGTGACATAATAAAGATGAGAGCAGAAATAAATAGAAAAGAATAAAACAATATAAAAAAAATCAGTGAACCCAAGAGCTGGTTTGTTGAGAAGATAAAAAATATATACAAACCTTACAAGATTTATCAAAAAAAAGGGAAGGGAAACAAACAAAATTATAAATGAAAAAGAAATAGTTACAACTGATACCACAAAGATATAAAGAATTATTAGAGAATTCTATGCAAAATTTTATGCCAATAAATTAGATAAGCTAGAATAAATGGAAAAATTCCTAGTAACATACAACCTTCCAAGACTGACCCAGGAAGAAGCAGAAAATCTGAACAGAACAATTATCGGTAATGAAATTGAATCAGAAATCAAAAACTCCCAATAAACAAAATGCCAGGACCAGATGGCTTCACAACTGAATTCTACCAAATATTTAAAGAAGAACTACTATCTATCCTTAAAGTAGTCCAAAAAGTAGAAGATGGGGGAATACTTCCAAACTCATTCTATGAGGCCAGCATCACTCTAATACCAAAACCAGAAAAAACATTAGAAAAAATGAAATTATAGATTAACATCAATGATAAACATAGATGCAAAAATCCTCAACAAAACATTAGCAAACTGAATTAGAAAGTATTTCAAAAGGATCATCCATCATGGCCAAGTGGGATTTATTCCAGGGATGCAAGGATAGTAGAATATTTGTAAATCAATCAATGCAATACACCCATTAACAAAAAGGATAAAAACCATATGATCATCTCAATAGATGCTGAAGAAGCATTTGAAAAAATTCAACATCTATTGATTATAAAAACTCTCAACAAAATGGTTATAGAGGGGATGTACCTCAACATAATAAAGGCCATATACAACAACATCACAGCTAAAATCATACACAATGGTGAAAAGCTGAAAGCTTTTATCCTAATATCAGGAACAACACAAGGATAACCACTCTCACCACTTTTATTCATCATAGTACTGTAGTTCCTAGCTATGGCCATCAGACTAGACAAAGAGAAAAGGGAGAAGTAGACCTGTCACTATTTGTAGATGACATTGATACTAAACACTAAAGATTCCACTACAAAACTATTAGAACTAATAACTGGATTCAGTAAAGTTACAGGATACAAAATTAATACACAGAAATATGTTGCATTCCTATATACTAACAATGAACTAGCAGAAAGAGAAATCAGGAAAACAATTCCATTCAAAATAGCATCAAAAAGAATAAAATACCTAGGAATAAACCTAACTGAGGAGGTGAAAGACTTATACACTGAAAACTACAAGACACTCATGAGGGAAATTAAAGAAGACACCAATAAATGGAAATCCATCCCATGCTTATGGACAGGAAGAATTAATATTGTCAAAATGGCTGTCCTGTCTAAAGCAATTTACAGATTCAATGCAATCCTTGTCATAATTCCAACAACATTTACAATGAACTAGAACAAATAGTTCTAAAATTTGTATGGAACCACAAAAAACCCCAAATAGCCAAAGCAATCCTGAGAAAGGAGAACAAAACTAGGGGAATTATGCAACCTGACTTCTAGCCATACTACAAAGTTACAGTAATCTAAACAGTATGGTACTCACACAAGAACAGACCCATCGATCAAAGGAATAGAGTAGAGAGCCCAGGTATAAACCCACACATACATGGTCAATTAATATATGATAAGGGAACCATTAATATATGAAAGGAAAAAGACAGTCACTTCAATAAATGTTGGGACATGCAAGATGCAAGTCCTATCTTACATGTCCCATGCAAGGAGAATAAAACTGAATTACTATCTAACTCCATACACAAAAGTAAATTTAGAGACCTAAATATAAGACATAAAACCATAAAACTCTTAGAAGAGAAGGGAAAGGGGAATCTGGAGTTCAAAAGGAGGGAATAAGTATAGTAAGAATGGAAGGTGGCAAAAATATATAAAGAACTCATATGATTCAACATCAAAAACCCAAAAAATCCAATTAAAAACTTGGCAGAGGATCTCAATAGGCACTTTTCCAAAGAATTACAGATGGCCAACAGGAACATGGAAATATGCTCCACATTGCTAATCATCAGGAAGTGCAAAAGAAAAGCACAATGAGATATCACCGCACAGCAGTCAGAATGGTCAGTATCCAAAAGACAAGAAATAACAAGTATTGGTGAGGATGTGGAGAAATGGGACCCCTCCTACACTGTTGGTAGGACTGCAAATTAATGCAGCCAGTGTGAAAGCAGTACAGAGATTCCACAAAAAACTTAAAATAGATATGTCATATGATCCATTAAATCCACTTATAGGAATTCTCCCAAAGAAAACAAAATCCTTGATTTTAAAAGATATATTCACCCTTATGTTTATTGCTGCATTATTTACACAAGCCAAGATATGGAAGCAATCAAAGGGTCCACTCATTAATATATGAGTGGATAAAGAAGAGGAACTGAATAGAATATTATTCAACCATAAAAAGAAAAAAAAACTTTCCATTTGCAGCAATATGGCTGGACCTAGAGGGTAAAATAAGCCAAGAGTAGAAAGACAAATACCTTATGATTTCACTTATTTTTGTACTAAACAAAACAAAATGAACAAAATAGCAGTAGACTCCTAGACACTGAGATGTGACTGGTGGTTACCATCGGGGAGGAGTTAGGAAGTGTGCTTGGGGAGAGGGAAGGGAATAAAGGGGCACAAAAATTCTCAATGATAAGTTGTTCATGTGTGGGTAGTGCAGCATGCAGAATATAGCCAATGATTCTGTAACATCTTTCTGTGTTGACAGATAGTAACAGTACTAGTGGGTGTGAGGATTTAATAATGTGGGCAACTGTTGAATGATTGCTGTATACTTGAAACTAATAGAAGATTGTATACAACTATGCTTCAAATTAAAAAAAGATAGTAAGTAAATAGATATGTAAAAAAATAGTGAAAACAATAAAGGTGCATACTAATTGTATGACAAAAAAAGAATTAAAAAAGACAGACCAGTTTAGAGCAATGAACCAATGTAACAAGAAATAATAATTTAAAAGTTGTCTGTTTCTTTTTAAGAAATATAAACATTTTTATACATAGTAGTATAATTACGATTTTACTCTTTGTGGGGCAGAGCTTACCCTGAGGGTGTTATGGGCCTTCTGTTTAAAATTCAGCACCACCCTCTTCAATAATTCTGGAACTTGCATAGTATATCTTTACTTTTTATAAAGCCTTTTCAGTTTCCTAATCTAGTTTGGTTATTAAAACTCTGTTAGGAAATAGGTATAAAAGGAAACTTCATTCTCAGTTTGCAGATGAGGGGTATAAGACACGAACTGGCTTGTGAGAACTGAATCCTAAAGAAATAACCCTTTCCACCAGGCTAGCCAACTCTCTCAATATGTTTCTGAAGTAATAGCCTATCTTCCTTCCAAAAAATATTTTCATGACCACAAAATATATTCTTGAATGATTTCTGGAAGGTTTGTTTTCTGAAAGTTGGCACCTGTATAGTCTATTTGTTCTTGATGTTTGTGCTCATTCTTCTTCCTCAGCCGGTTATAACGTAGAATCTCCATGTAAGTAATTTTTAGTAATACTGGAAGAATCCACTTTTCCTGAAGTTCACCCTTAAGCAGAACATTAGTTCATAATTACTGAGCATCTACCATGTTCCAGGCACCTGTGCTGAGTATGTTTTATAACTACCTATTATGCCTTCCTGACCCCTTTATATTGCTCGCTGAAAGTCCACAATTTCTTATCACTTCAGTTTTAGGCAGTGTCTGTGATAAAATGGTAATACCACTGGGGGACCTAACCTATTAAACAGTGCCAGTCATTTCAACATTTTCCTGACCCATCTTGAGAACAGATGTAGATAAAAAAATGTAGAAGAATGTATGACTGTCCTAATGTAGCTTGAGTCATTCAAGATCACTCTGCCTTCTAGCCTGTTAGAGGAAAGTCAGGGTGATTTGCTGTATGCTTACTTAGAAATGCCAGCCTGCTACCTCCTCTCCATAGCCTGTCCCAGCTGTAGCCCAATTAAATTCAACAGTTCACAGGTGTTCAGAGAAATGCTTTTTACATAAAAAACCTTAGTTGTCTTTCGGGCTCTTTGCTCTTTTTAGTGCTTTTAACATTTGAAATGTTCTTCCAACAAAACAAACCACATTTACAAATGAGAAAACAATATAAGGACTAATGATGAGGATGCTAATAATCATAAAAATATTGTCAATAACCAAAAGGAAAGATTCAGCACAAACTAGAATCCCAGTACATTAAACTCAAATCTGAAGAAAATAATGTTTTCTTGATTGAAGTGGGTGAAGAGTGAGAGTAGGATACTGTGGTACTCTATGTATGATGAAGGTAAAAAAGAAAACATAAAAGCTCATATTCCATCTTTTTTGGCATATTCAAATCATTATCCCACCCATTCTCCAGCACTTCCTGCATTTAATCACTTAGACTGTATCTCATACACACATACCCTGCTACATCTCTGCTGAGGTAATCTCGGCTTCAATTCAGAGAAAGAAAAAGCAAACAGCCAGTGAGTGCCCCTACATTTACATTCACAGATACATTAATTCTTTTCTAAGGATTTGGAATTATAGAAAACTAAGGTCTGAAAGAAAAAGACACAAAATACGTGACCTTTATACTACACAAGTCTGATCCTTAAGTACACATCTGGTTCATGAAGCAGACTTTGGTAAGGTTTGAATTTGGAGGTTCATTACTGTGTAGGAACTTAAGATATTTGAATTTTGCAGGGTTAAATCAGGACTAAGCCATTCGTTTACTCATTCATTCAGCAAACATTTACTGAGTTCCTACTCTGTGTCATGCACTAATTTGGAAAATAGGGTACAGCAATGAACAGACAAACTAAAGACCTTGCCCCAGGGAATCTTATGAGGTAATAAATATTGGACATAAGAAATAACTAAAGTACCTAGTATGTTAAAAGGCATTATGTGCATAGGAAATAAGAGGAAAAGTCATCCAGGGAAACGGGAATCTGGAGTTCAAAAGGAGGGAATAAGGATAGTAAGAATGGGAGGTGACAAGAAGCAACTTCATTTATCTCAGAGATTCTTATATTTGTTGGTGAATCTTGTGTTAAATATAAACTATTTGTATTTACTGAAATTGGAGCTAAGAAGCTGCAAGTTTTGTTTGTTGATGATGTTAATAACTAAACTTTCTTGAGTACTTAATATGTGACAAACACTGCTAAATAACTGCATGAATTTTTTTCATGTTATAGTCACAAGAACTTTGTGAGATACTTAATTTTACTCCATCATGATTAAAGATCAGGAAAACATGGTTGAGAGACAAAATAATTCATCCATCTCCAGTAATTCACTCAGTTATCAGAGCTGATTCAATCTGTTTTTAATCCCAAATCTATAAATATGTGTTACTTTACATGGCAAAAGGAATTTAGCCAGTGTGATTATCTTAAAGGATCTGAATATTGAGATGTTACCTTAAGGTCAATATAATCATTTGGGTCTTTAGAAGAAGGAGGCAGCAGGGTCAGAGTGAGAGAAAGAGCTATGAAGCTAGGAGCAGAGTTAAAGTAACACGCGCCATGAACCAAGGAATGTCGACGATCTCCAGAAGGTGGGAAAGACAAGGAAACGACTCTCTCCTAGAACTTCCAGAAGGAAGACAGTTTTCCCCATCCTTTCTGGATTTCCGACCTCCACAATTGTATGATAATAAATCTGTGTTATTTTAAGCTGATTTTGTGGTAATTTGTTTTAGCTACAAGAGGAAACTAATGGGGATTTTAGTACCTAGAAATGGAATCTGCTGTACTACCTGCCTGAAAAATGTGAAAATGGCACTGAAATTGAGTAATGAATAGAGGCTGTAAGAATGTTGAGGAATGTGTTTGAAACTGCTTTGTTTGCCTTACATAGACTATTCATAAATAGGAATGTTAATAACTTTTCAAGTGAGTTTTCAAAAAAGTGAGGGGCAAAGAAAATCTGTATTTTCCTAGAAAATACTTAAATTCATCAGAGTCTTTTGGTAGAAATATGGATGTAAGAGACATTGTTTGTGAGGATTCAAAAGGAAGTGAGGAATATGTTATTGAAAAGTAGAGGAAAAGAGATACTTGTTACTTAAAGGCAGAAACTTAAATTGTGTCCTGCAGTTATGTGGGAAACACAATTTAAAGCAATGAACTTCGATATTTAGCTGAAGAGATTTTCAAGAAAAATGTTGAGCAAGTAGCCTGTTTTCTATGTCCTATTTATACAGTAAGATGGGATAAATCAAAGGAACAACTATTAAGCCAAAAAAAACCCCAGGACTTGATGATTTGGGAAATTATCAGCCTATCAAGACTGCAAAAAATGCTTACACTGTCAGAAAAGCATGCTCTGGAAAGAAAACCAAGGGCCAAATACACATGTTGCCAGTGCTTTGCAAGGATCAAAAGCTTATTCAGTTGCACAGGGCACTTTGAAAATATTAGATGCATTCATGCGGCCCCTCAATCTTCTCAACAGAAGACAAAAATGGAGATGGGTTATCTAGGAAAGATCTGTCTGGGCCTGATAGTTCCTTGACTGGCATTGTACATGGCATCTCAAGCAATTAATCAATCCATCAAATAGCTAGTATACTTGGGAAACTTACTTTTTGTTTATTTTTGTATTATACATGCTGGAAAGTAGGGAGAAGAAAAATCTTGATGATTGGCCCCAAAGAAATTATAAATTATTTAAGGAGTTTAAAATATTTAAAATATAAGGGAAAATAGAGAAAACAAATGATTCATAGTATAGCCTAACAATACACCAGGAGTTAAGCAAAGAGGGAAATATGTGAGGGGTTTGAATCTTTCAGGGAAGTAAATTTTAACTGAATTTTTAAGGATGGCAGCTATTTTCATGTTGAGCACAATGGGAGACAAGCAATAAAGAAAAAGGAGCTTCAGGGTAAAGGTACAAATTGGCATAAAATAGAGAAATAGTTATTTTGGGGGTTGGTGGAGATTATGTTAGATGGGTAAAGTGTATTCAGAATACTGAAGGTGAAGTTCAGATATTGCTCTTTTATTGTAGGAATAGTAGGGAATCATTGAAAAGATCAACTTACTGAAGGCCTGAAGCAATCACACTTGTGTTCGTTTTGAATTTAAAAGTTTGTCTTTCATATTCCACAACCCACCATGTTGAGAAAATAAACATGTGAATTATTAGATTTACCAAAGTGTAAATAGAAGAATGTAGTCTTTATAATCACAGACATTTAATTTTTGTAATGTGATGTATATTTATATTTGAGTATATGTGTATTTGTGCATATAAAACAATAGCTGTGTAAAAATTCCAAGTCAATTTGTAAAGGAATGCAAATAATTATGTTGAACTCCTTGTACAGTAAATCAACCATCAAGCCTGTGTCTACCTAATAGGTGTAATGTGTCATAATTACAGATTTTATTTGATTTTGTGAAGTTCCAATTAATTTTGTTTCTATTCTTTTCTATTTTTAACAAATTCTTTCATCAGATTATGTGTTTTCTGGAAGATTTATCTTTGCCCAATTATTTTATAATTACTCTAACTTTTAAAAAAATAACAACTGTCTTAGATTCATGGACATTTTGACATATTTGAAACCAAACTTGCTAAAAAGAGGAGATAATAAGATCATTAAGCTGTGTTTCCCATTTGGGATAAAAGCATAATTATTGCTTTAAAATGTACTAATGAAGCTAGTTTTAGATCCATAGAGTTAGAATCTGAATAGTCTGATTTCATGGTCTTTACTTTTCTGCCTTTTAGCCCACATCTTCATAAAATAGAGCACATCATGTCAAGCTTCATCTACTGCTCTTACCTTATACAGTTACTCTACTCCAAGTTTAGTTTTGTTAGTCACACATTTATTACCATTCCTATTTCCATTATCTCCTTTGTTGATTACACTGTGACTGGATTATTTTATACATTTTTCATTTCACAGTCTTTATCACAACTGTATTCCCAAAAGTAACTTTGTGAAACTATTCTCACCTCTTTCTACTTGCTCTTTTAATCTGTATATGGAAAATTCTCAGGCATATTGACAAATGTCTAAATAGTAAGTTCCATGTTTTCTCTGTAGCCTAAGGTTCAAGATCCTTGGAAAACTCTCTCAGTCTGCATACATAATCTTCAAATAAAATGCCATGTAAACAACAAAAATACATATAAAGCAATGTAATAAAATAAAACGAAATAAAAATTTTTCAACTGTAACATTCAGAGCTAATTTGTATTCCCTTTCTCAACCACTACAATCCATATAATACTGGATAAAATAACACAAATTAAATTTTTTAATCAATTAATTTTAAAAAAAGATAAAGGAATCTCCAGGTGTTAAAATAAAGAAGAGAATCAGAGCCAGAGAGGTATACACTTGAGCTCATGCTGTGCTAACTTACAGGACTAATAGACTTAGGAGGATCTGGATATTTGGGGTTATGGATATATTGCCCACATGGATAAAGAAATTATTCTATCTCCATGGTAAAAGGAAAAATAGAACTGAATCAACTACCATATGCATTGGCTCTAAAATTACTCTCCCCACATTAAAAAGAAATGAGGAAAAATTAACCCTTTTTGCTGTCCAGGAAAGTATAAAAGGCATTATTCCTATTTGACATACTATGAAAAATTATTTTCTATGAGAGTTCAAAAGTAAAGTTACAAACTTCTGCTTGTGATGAAGATGGAATAAGAGGATTTAATTTTCTCTCTTATCCCTAAAAATAATTTTAAAAAAGCAAAATAAATGAAAGAATGGATTTCAGACAGTAAATGTTAATCATCAAGTGACAGTGAACATTGAAAGAGAGGAAACAAATGAGGTGTCATCTGATTGCTCTGGCTTCTGACTAGAGAGAGGGTTTGAACTGCAGTGCAGTAAGGGGAAAACAGTTGAAGTTTGTCAGTCTTCCTAAGTTGAGAACACAGATGTGGGAGTCCCAATAGATCAAAGTAGTCAGAGTTCAAAGAGTAGAGTACTGAAGAAGAGGATGTAGTAAAGACAGAGTGGGGACTTTCGAGATCTGTAGAAGGTCCCCCTTGATGTTGAAGCTGAACTTTGATCAGCACATGAATGTTAGGAAACTATTCAATGCGGGAAAAGAGCTATGCCAAAGGAACAGATAAAACAATTCCCAGGGACCACACACCATACTGGGATCATTTGATGTTCCCACCAGCAACAGGAAAAGGTTTTATACATCCCTGGGCTTTGGGATGAGTAGTCATTAGAAGGGATCTGACCCAGTATTAGGACACAAGCAGTCCTAGTTTAAAGTAGTTCTGATTCTGCTTAATAAAGCTTAAAAAGAAAATCCAGAAAAAAATCAACCTGCTCCTAAGTGACTTAACTGCATCCCAGAACAAAGTTCAGTAATTTTAATAGGAATATGAAAATATCTAAGCCCCAACAAGATGAATTTGCAATATGCAGCTCCCGATTACATATTACTAAGCATGAAAAAAGGCAAGAAAATCTAATCTCTCATAAGGAGATAAACCATTCCAAAGTGACACAGGAATGACAAAGAATTTATAATTAGTACACAAGGACACTAAAACAGTTATAACTGCATTCCATATTTTCAAGAGGGTACAGAAATAAACTAAGTATATTAAGTAAGATATTTAGAATGAAGCTAAAATTAAACTTCTAGCTATAAAACCACCATTTCTGATATGAAAAATATACTTGATCATATGAATGGCAAATTAGACATGCAGAAGAAAAGGCTAGTGAACATGAAAACACAACAGTGGAACTAACCAAAACAAAACACACTGAGAAAACAAGACAAAGGATGAAAAGAGTATCAGTGAAATGTTGAGCAATCTCAAAGAGCCTAATATATATATAACAAGTGTCATTGAAAGGGAGAAGAGGAAGGGATGGGGGTCAGATAAATATTTAAAGTAATAGTGAATAAAAAATTTCCCAAATTTGGTTAAAACTATATATTCACATATCCAAGAAGTTCAAAGAATCCTACGCACATTCTTGAAGAAGAAAATTAAAGACAAAACATATGATAATTAATTTCTTAAAACCATAGAAAAATAAATTTTTAGAATCAGCTAGAGGAAAAAAAGATATTTTACACATGACAGAACAAATATAAGAATGACAATAGAGTTCTGGAAAAACTGCAAATCAGGGGACAGTGAAGTAGTATCTTGGAAGTATTTGCAAAATACTTAGCAAAATATCATTTTAAGCAAAAATATATTTTATAGTGAAAATATCTTTCAAAAGCAAAATACATTCCCAGATACAAAAAAGCTGAAGAATTTGTCACCAGCCAAACTGTTCTATGGAAATGTTAAAACATTTCTTTCAGACAGAATGAAAATATTAGATGGAAATGACATCTAACCAAAGGAATTATAAGCACCAAAAAAAAGTGCAAAGGTGGGTAAACAAAAAGCAAGTTTTTTTTTTTGAGAGGGCATCTCTCATATTTATTGATCAAATGGTTGTTAACAACAATAAAAGTCTGTATAGGGGACTCAATGCTCAATGTACAATCATTAATCCACCCCAAGCCTAATTCTCGTCAGTCTCCAGTCTTCTGAAGCATAACGAACAAGTTCTTACACGGTGAACAAATTCTTACATAGTGAGTAAGTTCTTACATGGTGAACAGTACAAGGGCAGTTATCACAGAAACTTTCAGTTTTGATCACACATTATGAACTATAAACAATCAGGTCAAATATGAATATTTGTTTGATTTTTATACTTTATTTATATGTGAATCCTACATTTCTCCCTGATTATTATTATTTTTTTAATAAAATGCTGAAGTGGTAGGTAGATGCAAGATAAAGGTAGAAAACATAGTTTAGTGCTGTAAGAGAGCAAATTTAGATGATCAGGTGTATGTCTGTAGACTAAGTGTTAATCCAAGCTAGACAAGGGCAATAATACATCCACAGATGCAGAAGATTTCTCTCAAAACAGTGGGGGGGGGGGTTCTAAGCCTCACCGCTGTTGATCCCCAATTTCTCATCTGATGGCCCCCCTGCAACTGTGCCTGTCTTAGGTTGTTCCTCCCTTGAGGAATCGTCTCTGGCTAACCAGTCATCTTTCGGGGCCATACAGGGAAATGTAAAGTTGGTAAGTGAGAGAGAGGCAATATTGTTTGAAAAGGTTAGCTTTTTACTTCTTTGCAGATTTATGCCCTGTGACTTTTATGCCCAGTATTTGTCTTGAGGTATCTTTACCACTTGGAGGAATTATGATACTCGGTAAATTCAATATAAGGCACAAATTCTATTTAAGGGTTGTAATTAGAAAGGAAGAAGAAAAGCTATAGGAGTAGCAGATGGAAGATAACATGGGAAGATTGATTATTTCTTTGACATATCTCCTTGTAGAGTAATTTAAGCATGTATAGGTTTTAAACTAGTAATTAAATTGTGTACACACATTAACATAACAGGAATACAGTTACATAACCAAAGCAGACCTATAATTACCAGCCATCTCCAGTGAAACCAAGAAAACCAGTTAGGCACCCTAGGCATTTGTGAAAACTTATCTATGATATGGTGGATATTGTCCAACTGAACTTGAACAGTCTGAGAGAAATCAGACAAATTAAAACAACCCATTCCTGGGGACTGTTCACATCCCATATGTTCTTTTAACAGTAGATAGTCTGTAGTTGTAAGATTTTGGAGCGCTACAACTTGCACTTCTCCTAATTCTTGGTTGAGTTCCAACAGTATAGATCAAGTCAAATTTGTTGTTTTACTGTATGCACAGGCCAGCTTAGATATCTCCTTCTTCATTCCCATGGCAAGTCCAGGAACCGGTGGGATGAATGCAGCTACAACTGCAGCATTGCCTGGATCTTTGTTGAGGTTTTTTGATGATCATTTTCTGGTATGACTCTTCCAGAGAGTGCTAATGTTGGAGGTTCTTCTTCGTATCGTATCTTAGTTCATTTTCTGGGTAGCCAAATCAGGCTTTGTTCCTCTGTATAAACACAAACAGACCCTTTGCCCACACTTTGATATGCCCTTTATACCATTGTGTAGAACTCATTGGAGGTCACCACACAGGAACTGCTTTTTTTTTTTTAAGAGAAAGGAATATTATCAGAAAAATGTACCTCCATAGTCGATCATCTGACACCCTTTAAATGATCAAAATTAAGGATATTTAAAGCATGCATTAATCATTGATTTACAGTTAGTTTTATCCTATCAAGAAGTAATCCCCCTTTCTTTTTTCTTTTTTTTATTATTAATATACATTACATGAAGAATATTATGTTTACTAGGCTTCCTCCTATACTAGGTTCCCCCTATAAACCACTTTACAGTCACTGTCCATCAGCATAGCAAAATGTTGTAGAATCACTACTTGTCTTCTCTGTGTTGTACAGCCCACCCATTTCTCCCACCCCCCATCCATGCTAATCTTAATACCCCTCTTCTTCTTCCCCCCCTTATCCCTCCCTACCCACCCATCCTCCCCAGTCCCTTTCCCTTTGGTACCTGTTAGTCCATTCTTGGGTTCTGTGATTCCGCTGCTGTTTAGTTTCTTCAGTTTTTCCTTTGTTCTTATACTCCACAGATGAGTGAAATCATTTGGTATTTCTCTTTCTCCACTTGGCTTATTTCACTGAGCATAATACCCTCCAGCTACATCCATGTTGCTGCAAATGGTAGGATTTGTCCTCTTCTTATGGCTGAGTAGTATTCCACTGTGTATATGTACCACATATTCTTTATCCATTCATCTACCGATGGACATTTAGGTTGCTTCCAATTCTTGGCTATTGTAAATAGTGCTGCGATAAACATGGAGGTGCATCTATCTTTCTCAAACTTGATTGCTGCATTCTTAGGGTAAATTCCCAGGAGTGAAATTCCTGGGTCAAATGGTAAGTCTGTTTTGAGCATTTTGATGAACCTCCATACTGCTTTCCACAATGGTTGAACTAATTTACATTCCCACCAGCAGTGTAGGAGGGTTCCCCTTTCTCCACAGCCTCGCCAACATTTATTGTTGTTTGTCTTTTGGATGGCAACCATCCTCACTGGTGTGAGGTGATATCTCATTGTGGTTTTAATTTGCATTTCTCTGATAACTAGTGATGTGGAGCATCTTTTCATGTGTCTGTTGGCCATCTGCATTTCTTTTTTGGGGAACTGTCTGTTCATTTCCTCTGCCCATTTTTTAATTGGATTATTTATTTTTTGTTTGTTGAGGCATGTGAGCTCTTTATATATTTTGGATGTCAAGCCTTTATCGGATCTGTCATTTACAAATATATTCTCCCATACTGTAGGGTTCCTTTTTGTTCTATTGATGGTGTCTTTTGCTGTACAGAAGCTTTTCGGCTTAATATAGTCCCACTTGTTCATTTTTGCTGTTGTTTTCCTTGCCCGGGGAGACATGTTCAAGAAGAGGTCACTCATGTTTATGTCTAAAAGGTTTCTGCCTATGTTTTTTTCTAAGAGTTTAATGGTTTCATGACTTAGATTCAGGTCTTTGATCCATTTTGAATTTACTTTTTTGTATGGGGTTAGACAATGGTCCAGTTTCATTCTCCTACATGTAGCTGTCCAGTTTTGCCAGCACCATCTGTTGAAGAGACTGTCATTTCGCCATTGTATGTCCATGGCTCCTTTATCAAATATTAATTGACCATATATGTTTGGGTTAATGTCTGGAGTCTCTAATCTGTTCCACTGGTCTGTGGCTCTGTTCTTGTGGCAGTACCAAATTGTCTTGATTACTATGGCTTTGTAGTAGAGCTTGAAGTTGGGGAGTGAGATTCCCCCTACTTTATTCTTCTTTCTCAGGATTGCTTTGGCTATTCAGGGTCTTTGGTGTTTCCATAAAAAGCAAGTTTTTTATCTTGATTTTGAAATCTCTTGAAAGATATTGTTTAAGAAAAAATAACGATTCAATATAAAGTTTATTAAGGTACATCACAATTATATAACAGGAGGAGAAACTGTAGTTGCATGGATGTCAGGGGATTATAGTTTATACAAAGTAATTTTATATCATTGTGTAAAGGCTAAGTTAAGTTATAGATATACACCATAAACTCTAAAGCAACCATGAAAAAAAAAGTGGTATAGCTAATAAATCAATTAAGGGGATAAACTAGAATTATTAGAGTATATACAACTAATAGAACACATAACAGAAAATAAATGGGAAGAAAATAAACATGCAAACATATGAAATACTTATTTAGTTAGGAAATGCATTTTCATAGGTAAAAATATTACCAGGGATGAAGAGGAATATCTTGATAATGAAATTGTTTCATCAAAAACATAATAATCTTACATATTTATATGCCTCATAATAGCACTTATAAATACATGAAGCAAAACTTAATTAAGAAATTAAATATACAAATCCAGTTTTATTTGTACATTTTATATCATACTGTCAATAAGTGACACAAATATAAAATAAGTAACATGCAGAAATGTGAACATTATTAACTATAAAACAATCCTCAATAAAATTAAAAGGATTAAATCTATATACAGAATCTTTTCTGATTACAAAGGAATTAAATTAGAAAGTAATAAAGAGATCTCTGGAAAATCTCCCAAATATTTGGAAATTAAATAATGTACTTCTAAATAATAACAAGGTAAAAAAGTAATCAAAAGGGAAATTAAAACCTATTATTAACTGAATGAACAATAACACCAGAACATATTAAAATTTGTGAGAGCTAAGAAAAGCAGTACTTTGTTGGAAATTTGTAGCCACAAAAACCTGTTAGAATACGTATTTAAAAACCCTAAAATTAATTATCCAAATTTCCACACTCAAAATCAGATGAAAAGAGCAAATTAATAAAAAAAATGAGCAAAATTAATTAAAAGTGAAGATAAGATTATGAGTTAATAAAAAACAGAAAATTAAGAAAATCAAATCAGCCCAAGGTTGGTTCTTTCAGAAGATCAGTAAGACTCTAGCAAGACTTACCAGACAGAGAGAGCAAGAGAAATTACCAATATAAGGAATGAGAGAGATAATAAAGGGATATTATGGATAATTTTATGATGATAGATTTTACAATTCATTGTAATTAAAGAAATATCTAGAAAGAAACAAACTATCAAAGCTCACTTAATGAGAAACAATCTGAACACTTTATATGTATGAAATAATTTGTAGCTAAACAATTTTCTAGAAAGAAAATTCTAGACCTAGATGGCTTCATTTTTTTTTACATCAAAATATTAAAGAAGAGAGAAAATATTAATGTACTATTTACTAAAGTAGTAACTGTCATTTACAAACTCAGGAGCTTCCTGGGTGAAATCTGAAATGCCCTTGTACATGGAGGCAAGGAGAAGCCAAACAGGCAGGCTACTCTAGATTGTGGCTAGGTGGCCATTTAATAAACAAGGGAACTTACCTACGAGGCTTGTCTTGGGCAGGCACAGGACAGTAGATCTCCAAGCCTGCTAGCCACAATCTTAAAAGTTTATATAAAAAACTTAATGGTGTTTAGTAGTATATACTGTACAAATGGTGTCAAAAATAACATTGTTTTCTCAAGTCTGGAACCTTGGAAATGAAAACTTTTCTCAAGGTCCTCGCTGTGGGAATGGTGAGCAGAATGTACATTGCAAGGACAGGGGAGTGTGGGAGGAGCCTCTGCTTGCCAGGGTTTAGCTTGGAGGTCAAGTGGTAGTCATGTCCTCTGGATGACCTCCTACAAAACTAATCTACTAAAATACAAATATAAAAGTACTAAACTTCAAAAACTGTGTGTTCGATGCTGCACAAGAACCTTCACTAATAGAATAAGTATAGAAGACTTTAGTGTATTAAAATATCTCAAACAAAAGATCTAAATATTTATCAAATAAATAATGTGATTGAGATAATTTCATACATCTAAATGGGCACTCTCACTGTTGAAATTCACTTATCTGGTTTAACAATTTTGTTTTCTTTCCAAAGGATCTCTTCAAACATGCTTACAAATGGAAAGATAAAGTATACTTGTTAACGATTTCATCTACATTAAATTATCTGTATGAGCACAGTACATACATTCAAATGACTACATTGTTAACTTAGTTGAAGACTTTTTAATGGATCCTTCTCAAGATAGATAAAAAATCCCAAGAACACTAGAGAATTGGCATAAATTCCTAAAAAGGCACCATATTAGAGAGTTAGACTTTATCTTTGAAATCAAGGAATGAAGGAAGTAAACAGTAATTGGATGGCACGTTCATTTCCAAAAGATTAAATGACCTGTTTACTCTAAGCCTCACTTTCTTGTAGAGTCGATAGGTACAGGACACTATGGCAAATGTTACTAGACATTTCTTTGTAGCAAATTGAGTGATGACATCTAGTTTTTCAAAAGATATCATCTAGAATCAAGTTGTCTGAGCTTGAATCCCTATTTTTGCATAGTCTTGTATCTTGGATAAAAATATTCATCCTTCTGAGTCTCTGTTATTTCATTAATAAAATAGGGATGGAAATAGAGGTTACCTCAAAGTTAGATTACATGGATTTTAAAAAATGCATAAAGGACTCAGAAGAATGTCTAGTATACCTAAGCATATAAAAATATTTGTTGTGATTGTTGTTATCATAGTAGAAAAGTACACTTGCATCCTGACTCACTAGTCGGTTTAGTGAGTCTTTTCCAGTTAAATTAGTAATACCAAAGAATTAGGATCAAAGGTCAGCATTTCTAATGGAATTTTGGAAATGATCTCTTTAAAAAGTAAATATTTTTGTACTTTTAAAGAAAATTCAATTTAAGCTTCATATGCATGTTGACTATTAAAATCACATTTTAATCTTAAAGGTATCTGCACTCTTAGCTGAATCCCATCAAGATTAGAAGTTTATTATGATGGTAAATGTAAATCAGACATAGGTGAAAATCAAATGAAACTTTTGCTCAAGAGGTTTACAAAGTTATTTGATTTAGAAGCAGCAGACAATGAAGCCTTTTTTAATTAAGCAAATCTAGGTCAACAAACTTATTTGCATATATGATTTAATGTAATCTTATCTATTTGGGGATTATATACTGTACTCAATATACTTTATTATTATCAAATCCTTTCTAATTACCTATAGATTCCTTTGGGGAGTTTTTGCTGCTTTTACTCCATGCTTGCCATGCAATTGGGGATAGATATGTAACTTGTTTTAAATACTAAGTCAGTTATAAAATGTGTTCTTTTGACTACCTTCTTTTTATTCAAAAGGTGTTTAAATGACATTAGACTATTTATTTACAAAGCAATGAGCAGCCATAATGGAGCAAACGGTATTGAATTTGTCATCCTACTTTCAACAATTAAAGAATTCAAAATGTGTGAAAGGATTATTTTCAATGTGTGACAGGAAGTACATCTGTGATCCCTAAGATGAGAAAAACAAATGATCCCTGTTATAAAGCCAGTTTCTAGCAAGACGATTGTGAAGCAAGTGCAGAAGTTTCACTGAGTTGAGAAGACAGGAATAGGGCTGAAGAAATTTGAAGTAGTATATTGTACCAGGCAGATGATCAGGGCTTCAGAAATCTGCTGATAGCTCCACTTGACTCCTTGGTTGAATACTAAGGTGTGCAGGTTTGGTGTAACAGGGCCAGGCAAATAACAGTGATGGAGGAAAGAACTACTATCAGGGAGCTACAATCCAATCAATTACCAGAGCTCACTGATATTTACCTGTCTTTTGAGCGGATATAACAGTTGTATAATTGCACAGCTTTGACAACATTTGTTATTCTGACAACTTAAAAAAAGATGCTTGTCTGATTGTATGATAGACATTGTGTTGTTGACCAGAATGAAAAAATCACATAAAATAGCTATGGCATTCAATAGCATTTCCAGAAGAGCTATGCCTTAGTAGATGGAATTTAAAGAAAAATGTTTTTAAAAACTATTATAAATGTATTCAAGGATTTAAATAAAAACATGGGCATAGTATAGAAATAAATGGAAATTATTAGAAAGACCCTAAAGGAGTGTGTAGATGTAAACACAAAGTAAAATTTTGTAGAAGCAAGTTCATAGGATGGTCTTATCAGTATATTTGACACTAAAGAATAAAGGTCAATATACTTGAAGATACAGAAAAAAAACCCTCAAAAAATAAGTACAGGAAGAAAAAAAGACTGGAATAATGTTGGCAGCCGTGCTCAGAAAATAGCGCCCCATGCAGGGCAGCCGGAAGGCCCCGAACTTCCTAATGACAAATCATCCCACACCACTAAACTACATGCTAATTGCGCCTTGGCATAAGGACCAATGAGACCCACCAAATGGTTATGCTAATAAGGCATATGGAGCCGCACCAACCAGGTCAGAGCATGAGAACTATATAAGCAAGCCTCTCCTTCCCCTCTGGGTCCTGCCCAACTCATTTGTTTCACAAAGAGCTGAAGAATAAAGCTTTCTGCAGAAGAATCCTGCTGTTGTTGCATGCTGTTCTTGCCGGCGAGGACAGGGCACGCGACAAGTGGTGCCGAATCCCGGGAACCAGAACATCACCGGCACAGGGAGGACCCTTCAGACATCTGGAGAGGATTCAGAACTGCAGGTCAGAAGAAAGCCCGGAGGGGTAAGTTCCGAGAGGCCCCTGCTTTTTAGGATGATGGTTGATGGTTCTCTGTAAATAAGGAGGCACCATGGGGAATGCACCGTCATTAGTCACGGCGCTGCAGACAGCTCTCAAAGAGCGAAACTTGAAGGTCTCCAGCAAAGTCTTAGGATCTTTTGTGAAGGAGATAGACCGTGTGGCCCCCTGGTTCATTTGTTCAGGGTCCCTCTCAATCCCGAGCTGGGACAAACTGGGGAAAGATCTTGATAGAGAGGAGGAGGAGGGTAGCCTGAGGGGAGGCACCAGGCCCCTCTGGAAACTGATTAGAGCTTGTCTGCAAGATGAGAGATGTGAAAAGGTAATAAAAGAAGGTCAGAGAGCATTGACAGATATCCAAGAGAGCATGTCAGAAACGGAACGGGAAACAGAGAGCGCGCGCGGCCGAAAAAAGGCCACAAAAACAAAGGTAAAGAAACCTCAGAGTGAGGGAGAAAGCCCGCCTAGGGCAAAAGCGAAAGAGCCCCGAGAAGCGAGTGACAATCGCCTCGGAGAAAATAGTAAATACCCCTGGAAAGAGTTGAGGGACCTCCAACTCTCCAATAGGGAATCTGAGGAGGAATTAACGTCCGCAGAGGAAGGGGAAGAAAATAAAACCGCAGAGTGTAGAAGTAAGGGAACCAGCAAAGTTGAAAAGCGGACCAAGGAAAAAATGAAAGCAGGGTGTCCCCCGACGCCCTTTGCCCCGCCACCTTACGTGCTCAGCAATTAGTGACCTGACATACTTGGAATTTAAGTAGGAAAAAAAGAAGATAGAAGGGTAGAAGAACATTGAAAAAATTATATTAGGTTTTGATTTAGAAATAAGAAAACATTAGTGATCTTGACCATAATTTCTATATAAAGATGAGAACTAAACAGATTAGGATGAAAAGGTGGAGAACTTAAATTACACCTTTTAACTATATGTATTTTAAATAATTGGTTGCGCCCATACTTAAAGATACCCACCACTGAATTGACTCCACTATTTAAAACCCTAGAAGGAGACCCACAACTAACGTCACCGCGCTCCCTCACACCTGAGGCACAAGCCATTCGCAAAGTAGAACAGGCTTTGATGACAGCACAATTAAATAGAGTGCAATCGAATGAACCCTTTGAGTTGTGTGTCCTTCCCACCCCAGAGCTGCCAACAGCAGTCTTATGGCAGCACGGCCCACTGATCTGGATTCATCCCCAAGCAGGCTAGGACAATAGAGTACATCCAGCAGCCGTGGCCAAACTTGCTTTGAGAGGAGTAAAAACATGACACATTTCAGAGGCTCCAGCTAAAATTATAACGTAGAACAGATACAAGTATTATGTGCTATGAACGATGATTGGGCCATACTTGCTTACAGTTTCTCAGGAACCTTTGATAATCATTTCCCTAAACATCCCCTCATCAACTTCGCCAAAAATCATCTCCTAGTATTTCCTCGGGTCACTAGCCTAACCCCGCTGCCTCATGGAAAAACAGTTTACACGGACGGGTCTAAGACAGGCACAGGTGCCTATGTCCATGATGGCAAAGTTGTGACAAAAGGCTACACGCCTGACACTCCACAAATAGTGGAATGTCGCATAGTCTTAGAGGTCCTACAAATCTTTCCTGAACCTTTAAATATTGTGTCTGACTCCTGTTATGTAGTTAATGCAGTCAAATCTCTAGAAGTGGCCGGGCTAATCAAAGCGTCCAGCCCAGTAGCCACTTTGTTCAAACAGATACAATCAGCACTACTTCATAGGCAATCTCCTTTGTATATAACTCATATCAGAGCACATTCAGGCCTTCCCGGGCCTATGACCCAAGGCAACCACCTGGCAGACCTCGCAACCAGAAATATAGCTTTTCCCCTGCTAGACCCTATCACCACAGCTTCAAAATTCCATACACAATTTCATGTCACTGCCGAAACACTGCGCAAGCGGTTTAGCATAACCAGGGCCGAAGCTAGGAACATTGTCCTTAGCTGCCAACATTGCTGCAGCTTCCTTCCCACACCTCATGTTGGGATCAACCCCAGAGGTATTAGGCCTTTACAAGTTTGGCAAATGGATGTGACGCATATTTCGTCTTTTGGGAAACTGAAATATGTACATGTATCCGTGGATACTTGTTCAGGAGTCATCTTTGCCTCCCCATTGTCAGGAGAGAAAGCTTCCCATGTCATCCAGCACTGCCTTGAAGCTTGGAGCGCATGGGGGTTACCGCAGATTCTGAAAACAGACAATGGCCCAGCCTATACCTCTACAAAATTTGCTCAATTTTGTCATCACATGGGGATAAAACATATCACTGGCCTTCCCTACAACCCACAGGGTCAAGGGATTGTGGAACGCGCGAACCGCACGCTCAAATCCTATTTACTTAAACAAAAAGTTCACTCACACACACACACACACACAAACACACAAACACACACACACTTTTTCACGAAGTAGTGCTTCATATTTGAATTTGTATATAACAAAGAGCAAGAGAGTAAACAATCATTTACAAAACTGCCAAGGAGAAAAGATGATATATATATATCCCTTTAAAATTCTATATAATTTTTATTAAATATAAATATGTGCAAAATAATGCAAATACATACCCATATAGTTAGCCTAATTTAATAAACATTAAAATTTAATAGAACTCCTGAATATCCTTCATTGTTTGCATTGTAGGTGTAATTTCCATCATGACTTCTTAACTGCTCCTATGCATTAGTTATAATTTGGTGACATATGATAACTTATTGTCTTCTTTGCGACTTTTAAACTGTGTGCAAAGTAAACATTGTACACATTATTGTGGATTTTTTTCATATATATTCTGTAACATCTTTCTGTGTTGACAGATAGTAACTACACTGGTTGGGGTGAGCATTTAATAATGTATACAACTTGAATCACTATGTTGTATACTTGAAATCAATATCATATATCAACTACACTTCAATAAAATTATTGAAATACTTGTGTATTAAATTCACCAAAATTGACGTGTGGCTCCAGTTTATTAATGTTAACTGTTAGTAGATATAAATATACCACAGTTTTTAATCTATTATATTATTGATATATTTGTTGTTTCTGATATTTTAATATCTGAAAAGATGTTTTTTGTAAGTGTCCACTTGTGTACATGTATGAGATTGTCTCAAGGCTATATATTTTGATTATTGGGGCCTAAAATGTACAAATCCTCACATTCTCTAGTTTCTTCCTAGTTGTAGACTAGATTGATTGTATCAATTTACATTCCTCACTTAGGGTATAGCAATTTGTGTTGTTGCACACTTTTGGTAATTTGTTATTTTTACAACTTTAAAAAACTTCCATGTGATGAGTATGAAAGGGTATATTTTTATGTTTTCTTAATTGACAACTTTCTGTTTAATAGTGAAGCTAAACATTTTTACAAATATTTATTGTCAATTAAGCTATCCTCTTTGTGGATCATCTGCTTTCTTTTGCACATGCTTCTTGTACGTTTTTTGTCTTTCTATTATAGTTTTTAATTTTTATTTATATAAAATATATAATTTATACTAACAAAAGTTATTTAAATATATTTTAATTATCTTTATATAGGATACAGTTATTTTAATTTTTCTAGTTGCCATTAAATGAATTTTTATATTAAATATAGTCAACGTATTAATACTTTCAATTATAATTTGAGCATTTTATGTTAATAAATTCTTTCTAGAAGTTATCAATATATTATTGCATGTTTTATTCTAAAAGTTTCAAGTTTCCTTGTCAAAGCTAATATGTAATTCACCTGTAATTGAATTGTTTAAGTGGTGCAAGATTAGAATCCAATCATATTGCCTTATCATCCCAGCAGCATTTATTGAACTGTTATCCTTCCCACAATAGTCTGCAATGTCAGATGCATAAACATACATATTTCCAAGATCCTCATTCTATTAATTCAGTTTATTTGTTCAGCTGAGCATCACTTTATTTTTGTTGTTGGCTACTCAATGCTAACATTTATCTGGGGGTATCTGTGATCATAAAAAGATGTTAACTGCAATTCACAGTTCTATATGAGGGCAAGTAAATGCTTAATTCTCAAATGACATGTTTTGAATACACAGCCCATTTCAGGACAACTGATTATTATATCCATTTGATAATATGACAATATTTCACATCCCATCGTTTTACTGAGAATTTCACTGGATTAGTTCCAATTTTAGCTGGGTGGCCCAATTCTCCTCTTCGTAGGGAACACAACCACATTTCCTGTTACCTGAACAACCACTAAAATATTCTTTTAGTTATTGGTGTCTGCATAGACATCAGAGTAGCTTCAGATCTACACTGACTTCTGGTTTCTAGCTCCCCTTTTCATCTGGGATCACTGAGGTTTTTCTTACTTTTTTGAGCCCTAAGGAGTAACTTAAAGCAAAACAACCAGAAACCAAAAATGAAGAAAATGAAAACCCAAATCAACCAACCAACCTAACTGAAAAAAAAACAAAAAACAACAACAGATGTTAGCTGTAATATATTCAGTATTCATGGGTGTTGTGTATTAGGAAATTTTTTAAGGGTATCTTGTACACTGCAGTATTATAATCAGAAGTCCAGACAAGTATTTCTAGTTTTGATGTAAAGGATAGCAGAAAAGGGAGCAGTTATGGGGCAGTATTTTCTCTACACAATTTACATAATTTGTATTTTTGATAATAGAATATAAATCCCTTTGGATAAGGATGTGCTCTTCAGTTCTCTATGTTCCACACTCTCCCAATTTTGCTATAACCTGCACACTGCTCTAATTTATGTTATCTTTCTGGTGCCTGGAGAAATTAAACTTAGTAATACCTGACTTAAGCATTTAATGCCTTTTTTCTGTATTTATCCCACTGTTAAGTTTGAACAGCTTTTTACTTGATAATGGTCATAGAAGAAATATTTGAGTCGGGTAGTTTCTGTTCTCTTTGGCCTCTATCAAGCAACTGCCTCAAGCAGGTTGACCTCCCTTCTTACAATTATGAAAGAAAGAAAGAAGGAAGGATGGAAAGAGGAAGGGAATAAAGGAAAAATGAAAGAATGAAAAAAATGAATGAAAGAGAGGAGTAAGGAAGGTCAAACATCTAGAATCTCCCAAAAGGTCTTTGGGCTTGCTTACTATGTATTTTATATAGTTCTCAGTTAATTTGCACTTTTATGTTATTGTAGTATGTGACTAGGGTTTTATTTTTGAGGTGACAATTAATTTTGGGCCATATTCCTATTTAGAGTTTCTGATATTAGATCATAGCTATATTTTAAATGTAAAAACCTGCCTTCCAAAAGTCTATGAGAACTATCAAACTTTGCTCAGCATTCCTTTCCTTTACCATCATAAGCTCAAAAATGACCCAGCTACATCCATATCATGAATATGTCATGCTTGTTGATATTTTATTTTACCCTATAGTTTCAAGGGATTAAATATAAATTATTTTATAAGCAACATGTTGCTTGCATCAAAAAACTATCAAGGTCAATGAAATACTTCAAACTACCATACATTTTGTCTGTGATAGAAATGTTAGAAAATAGTAGATATTTGAGAAGTATTGTTAATATTGAATTGAAACTAATCCACCTTGCAGGATTTGGCCAGAAATATTCCTATCCCACTATGAATAATATCTCATAACCCTTCCTGCTACATCTTCAATTGTGTGGTAAACAGTAATTAGGGTCCAGAATGAGGACACTGAGAACTTGCAAGAATTGAGTTAGATGAGTGAATTCACTACAGAGAAGCCATGAATTTGTCTCCATGGCTTTAAAGATTTTAGGAAATTTCCCTATAATAAAGCATGAATTTTTTTTTCAGCCCACGTCTTGACTCCCTAGAGAATCCATTTTCTTAGCTACTTGGATTTCCTAGGCATTCTGAAAAAGCATAATGACATACATGTAAGCTTTAGGTTGTGCTGATATATATCTGCACACATACAGTTTGTATATGTTTTGAAGCATGAAAGTTCAGGGGAACTGAATCAACTACAGAGCTGTCTTTATAAATTAAATTACCAAGATAAATTACTTAACCTTTCACACTTTCTACTTATCCCTTAGTAAAAAGACATTTTAAAAGCATCACTTGATATGCAAAAAATTTAGTGTTGCTTTTCTTTTTAAGTTGAGGTTGAAAGGCTTGTTCTCACGAGTCTCTTAGTTTTTTCCTACTTACTGAGCCCTATGCCACTGTATTTGATGCTCAGGGTAAAAGTCACCAGGTAAGTGGTAGCAACTTGTTTATAGTTTTAAACGCCAAAGAGTGAGGCTTTTCCAGCTGATTAGCTGTCTGAAATAAGCCATGCTTTTTCGTTCAATAGTTTGGGAAAGAGGTTTAAAGCAAAATAAATTTTAAGAGTTATATTAGTTCAAGAATATTTTAATTTAGTTGGAGTAATAGGAAACACTAACTTGAAATAATACCTCTAAATATCCCTTATAAATCAACATATATACTAAAATTGTTTTATGTGAAATATTTCATTAAAAAAGATGTGAATAACATAACTACATAGAGTGAAGTTAAACCAAACTGACACCTCTCCTCAAGTTTCTAATAAATTCTTTACTGGCAGTTTCAGCTTAGAGGTAAACAGTTGCCCAGAGAAATGGATGAAGGGCCATGGAAGAGTCACCCTGGGAAATAGTACCTATATCTAAGAGGAGCACTTTGAGGCAGCGGAGAAGCAAAACCATAAACCTAGTAGCGTGCCTCCTGTGGCAGTTGACAGTGCTCCTCACTTGAAGGAGTCAGATTTCAGGGTTAAGTTTTAAGTTCTGAATACTTTTACGTGGCACACAGGCCTTGCTGGCTCCAGTCCTTGTTTAACTCACTACCGGCAAATCCTCTCGCGTCCTTTAAGCACTCCAGTCATATGGCCATTGTTTCCACTGCTCATTTTTTAACAGGCCATATCTCACATTCCTTCTGACTTCCCATTATCTTTTCTTTGACCTTACCCTCTCATCCTACTCGTGGTCTACTTCCTTAGGCTGGCATTTCCCCACTTCCCAATTTTTAGTTTAGAAGTTGCTCCTTCCAAGTGTTATTTCTGGATCTCTCAGTCAAAGGGCAGCAACATTTTCCTGGAAAGGGCCAACAGTACATATTTTAGTTTTGCAGACTTCAAAAGGTCTCTGTCACATATTTTTTTCTGCTGTTCTTTTGTTCTGCTTATAATCCCTTAAAATGTTAAGAGTACTTTTAGCTCTCAGGATATCCTAAATTAGGCCAGGGCAGAATTCGGCTAGCCAATTGCAATTTGCCAGCCCTAACTCTAGACACTTCTTCACATGTGTTTTCAGGAGTACCTTGCTCTTTCCTCAAAACAGTATTTACAAACATTGTAATTATTGAGACTTCATTTTTAAGTGATTTTAAATTTGCAGAAGTTTAGTATCCATATCCCTTTCACCTGGTACATTTGCCTTATATTAACATATAACCACAGTGCATTTATTAAAACAAACAAATTCTAATTAACACATTGGTAACTAAATTAAAACCTTTTTCGGATTTAACCACTAAGTAGTTTTTCTACTAATGTCTTTTTTTGATTCTATGATCCAAAAAAGAATAAAACTTTGCATTTACTTATTATGCCTCCTTTATCTCTTCTACCTGTGATATTTTCTAAATTTTTACTTTTCATACTTTCATACCTTTTAACAACACAGGTTAAATATTAATGTCTCTCAATTTGACTTTTTTTCCTAGTGTTTCCTCATAACTATACTGTGTTTATAGATTTTGAAGAAGAATACATAGGGTTGAAGTTCCCTTCTTTTTACCTCATACTAGGAGGTACATGATACTAATATTCCTAATGACTAGGTTATTCCTAATGCCATTAGCCTTGACCATTTAGCTAAGGTAGTTTACCAGGTTTATCCTCTATAAAATGACTGTTTTTCCCTTTTCATCCCTTATTCTTAGGAAGCAAGTCACTAAGCCTTGATCACCAGCCCACTCTTAAGAGGATGGGAACTGCATACTTACTATCTTACTCCAGTACTGCGTCTAGAGAGGAGGGAACAATTTTTTGATCTTTATATACCCAGCATGCTGTCAGGCACTGGTTAATTAATTAATGAGGAATAAATAATGGCCATCAGCCTTTTTGCTCAAAAATTACGCATAGTTTATGTGGCAGTCAGGTATAAAATAAAACAAGGAAAAATAATTACCAAGTATATAATAAACAAACAAAACCTTAGCCTAAAGTCAGAAGTTATAAATTTTAAAAATCCTATCCATTTTATTAATTGTGTATTTAGGTTAATAGTCACTGAATGTTTGAAATTTCATTGTTGCAAAAGGCAGATTACAAGACTACAGAAGTGTGCAGTTTTAAGAGCATAAATGCTGGAACCTGAAGGCATGGGTTAAATTTACCAGCTGTGGAAGTTTGATCAGTGAAGTTTTACTTCTCTGACTCATATTCCTCATTTCTGAATTAAGGATCAGACTAGAACTTCATAAATTCTATTATCTACTTTATAAATTATCTACTTCACAAGATTATTTTGATGACTAAATATGCTAATACACAGAAAAGCCCTCAGATCTATAAATGCTAGTTGTTAGTATTATTATTATATGTTCTAAGAATGCAATTAGGCTATTTATATAAATCTAACCTTTCAGTTGTAAGAAGTTATAGAAACATACTATTAGTAGGACAAAAAACAATATTTTCTTTTTGAGAAAAATTCGAAGTTCAAAATAACGGCTTCCTTTGCAATGTCATTGTCCAAGTTATAACCTTGGGACACTGAGTCCAAAACAAGGAATACAAACATTAATAAAGATGTTAATGTGCCTTTATGTTTATCTAAATGTCATATAATATTTATTATGTATTTAAGTAACTAAGAGAACAAGCATATCAATCTCATGTTATATTGAGAGATCTGAAAGATTTTCTATCTAGCAGGTATCCAGTGGGTGACTTGTAAATAAACACAGTGGCTGAGTAGATAACCTCAAGTTCGTCCTGGTATGTATGGCCTGCAAGAATTTACCTCCCTTTTAGGGCATTTCATTCTATCCCTATATGTTCAGATAATTTCTTACCTATCCCCCTTATCTCTAACTAATCTATTGCTGATCCATCCCTAGCCATAGTACAAAACACTATTTTCAACAGTATACTAGACATTACACCTGGATGTTACAAAGCTTGCAACGGACATTAAAACTGAACATATACAAATCCCACTTCCCATACATAGAAGTGCTTACTTTTTAAATTCTTTCCTCTCTCATAATTAATGTTATAAAAAGATCAAAAAGAGCTTCTATTATTCTTCTTGGGATCTGACTTTTCCTTGGGATAGTGATATTGTTAAACCATTTCAAAACTACTAGGGAAGACTGAGACATCATCCTTAACATCTTGTGAATTCTTTTAGTGACTTTGAAAATGGAGGGTAAGAGCTGAATTGAATGACTCCACATCAAAATAGATAAGTGATTAGAAATATCTTGCAGAAATGTAGAAAAGAGAAAAGCCTCCAGCAAGACTGGATAGTCTGTGGGGGTCAGAATCATGGGCAAAATGAAATGAATTATGGTTCATCCAAGTAGATGCTTTTAGAGAGTTTTTGTAAACTTCACTAAGAGTATGTGGTTGGTCTCCTTGATCTTCAGTGAATCCTTCATGCAGAAATGTATCCTCTAGAGGCAGTTTTAAGAAATGCTGAATTACGTATTCAAATAGGTGCTAAGAAAAAGTGAGACATGTCAGAAAGAGCCAAAATACAGAGAATAAAGGGATAGATGACTTCTTAGTTACATAATAATAAAAGTCATCCTATCTAACAGATTAACACCTGAGAATCAATTCCTTTACTTTTGCTATTTCATCTTTCCTATCCAGCAAGAACATCAATACATCATCATAAATATTCAAATCTTTTCCACAGTCACAGTCATGGCATAGAATCTCATCAACTTTGACCTGGGCTACTGTGACATCTTATAGTGGCTCATTTGGTATTGGGCACCAAATGAATTACTGACCTTAGGCATGACAAATAGTGACACATGGGGAGTGTCACACCACACTAAGGGAGGCCAATTTCTGTTTTGAATCCCAAGTAGGAACAGGTTTCTGTTAGTGTGGTTTAAACTCCCCTTCTTCTCAACTATTGCCACAGCATATATAATGTTGTTGTTACGGTAAGGAAAATTTGAGAAGAATGAATTCAGACATACAACACTGAAGTTGTATTAATAGGAAAAAACTGCAGGCATGCTATTAAACAAAACAAGCTAACCATGTTTTGTTGATTATATGTAGAATTAAAACCATTTTTAGAAATGAATCATTAAAAACATTGTCCTTAAGCATAATACTTATAACGAGGGTGAACTTTTAAGCATCTATATTTTGTCACTTTAGGAGCTTACCATTTATTATTTCCTATAATTTTTACAAAATTTTATGAGATTGCTATTATTATCCCTATCTCATGAATGAAGTAAAAGGGCAAAAGAAATTACATAATTCTCCTAAAGTTTCACAATTGGCATTTTCTAGAAGCAGACTTTGAACCTAGGTTGCCAGGCTGTACAGTTTATGGGACAAAACTCTCATAAAGAGAGACAAAGGTCAAAACCTTGTAATCCATATACCTTACACAATTTTGTCTTACCAGGACTTATGTTAAATAAAAACACTTCATTCATTAACATTCTTATATATTTGAAATATTCCTCAAACTAGGAGTCTTCTACAGGGTTACCTGAGTTATTTCAACTAATAAATGTTTTTACATCACTTTTGTATTTAAAAACTTCCCATTCACTGAAGTGTATATATATACTTCCTAGTTTGGCATTCAGAATCTTTGATGATGTGGCTTTCAGCTTTTCTCAAATTATTCCCTAAAGTTGTTCCCATGTCATAGTTGTTTAGTCACACTCATTTTCTCATACTTTCTTGTCAGAGTGTGTCTTTTCAAAACTCTGTGACTTTATACATGATAGAAAGTGTTTTTTGAGACTTTATTTAGAGCAATATTAGGTTTACAGCAAAATTAAGAAGGTACAGTGAGCCAAGATGGTGGCCTGAGTAGAGCAGCGGAAATCACCTCCCAAAACCATATATTTTTGAAAATACAACAAATACAACTATTCTTAAAAGAGAGACCAGAAGATTCAGGACAACAGCCAGGCTACATCTACATCTGTGAGAACCCAGCTCTGCACGAAGGGGGTAAGATACAAGCCGTGGCACAGAGTGACCCAAGCGCCACCCCTAACCCAGCTCCTGGAACACAGAGGCACTGAACAACACACTAGAGCAGATGGACCTAATAGACATCTATAGAACTCTACACCCAAAAGCAACAGGATACACATTCTTCTCAAGTGCTCATAGAATATTCTCCAAAATAGACCACACACTAGGCCACAAAAAGAGCCTAAGTAAATTCAAAAAGATTGAAATTCTACCAACCAACTTCTCATACCACAAAGGTATAAAACTGGAAATTAATTGTACAAAGAAAACAAAAAGCACCCAAACACATGGAGGCTTAACAACATGCTCCTAAATAATCAATGGATCAGCAACCAAATCAAAATAGAGATCAAGCAATCTATGGAAACAAATGACAACAACAACACAAACCCCAACTTCTGTGGGATACAGTGAAAGCAGTTTTAAGAGGAAAATATATAGCAATCCAGATCTATTTAAGAAGGAAGAACAATCCCAAATGAATAGTCTAAAGGCACAATTATCAAAACTGGAAAAAGAAGACAAATGAGGCCTAAGGTCAGCAGAAGGAGGGACATAATAAAGATCAGAGAAGAAATAAATAAAATTGAGAAGAATAAAACAATAGAAAAAATCAATGAAACCAAGAGCTGGTTCTTCGAGAAAATGAACAAAATAGATAAGCCTCTAGCCAGACTTATCAAGAGGAAAAGAGAACCTACACACATCAACAGAATCAGAAATGAGAAAGGAAAAATCACGATGGACCCCACAGAAAAACAAAGAATTATTAGAGAATACTACAAAAAACTATATGCTAACAAGCTGAAAAACCTAGAAGAAATGGACAACTTTCTAGAAAAATACAACCTTCCAAAACTGACCAAGGAAGAAACAGAAAATCTAAACAGACCAATTACCAGCAACGAAATTGAAGTGGTAAACAAAAAATTACTCAAGAACAAAACTCCCAGGCCAGATGCATTTATCATGGAGTTTTATCAGACATAAAGAGAAGACATAACACCCATTCTCCTTAAAGATTTCCAAAAAATAGAAGAGGAGGGAACACTTCTAGACTCATTCCATAAAGCCAGCATCATCCTAATACCAAAACCAGGCAAAGATCCCACCAAAATAGAAAATTACAGACCAATATCCCTAATGAACACAAATGCAAAAATATCAACAAAATATTAGCAAACCGAATTCAAAAATACATCAAGAGGATCATACACCATGACCAAGTGGGATTCATCTCAGGGATGCAAGGATGGTAAAACATTCGAAAATCCATCAACATCATCCACCACATCAACAAAAAGAAGGACAAAAATCACATGATCACTGATGGACAGTGACTAATGGGGTATGTGGGGGGGATTTGGTGAAGGGGGGAGTCTAGTAAACATAATGTTACTCATGTAATGGTAGATTAATGATACCAAAAAAAAAAATTGAGAAGGTACAGAGATTTCCCATGTACCCTTGTCCTTATGCATAGCTTCTGTTGTTAACATCATTTACCAGAACGGTAAATTTTTTTAACAAATGATTAACTTACAGTGACACATCATAATCACCCAAAGTCCATAATCTACATTAGAATTTACTCTTGTTATTGTATAGTCTGTGCGTTTGGACAAATGTTTAAAGGCATGTATCCATCATTATAGTATCGCACAAACTATTTTCACTGCCCTAAATATCCTCTGTTCTCTGCCTATTCATCTTACCCTTCCTGCCTCCCTGGAAACCACTGATCTTTTTATTGTTTCTGTAGTTTTGCTCTTCCTAGAATATCATATAGTTGGACTCATATAGTATATAGCCTTTTCAGTTTGGCTTCTTCCACTGAGTAATAAGCATTAAGATTACTCCATGTTTTCTCACAGTTTGATAGCTCATTTCTTAATAATACCGAATAAAAACCCATTTTTCTGAGTGCATCATATTTATTTATCCATTGAACATTAAATGACATGGTGATTGCCTCCAAGTTTTGGTAACTATGAATAAGGCTGTTATAAGCAACCATATGTAGGTTTTTGTGTGGACATTTTTTCAACACCTTTAAGTAAATACCAATGACCATGACTGCTGAATTGTATATAAGAGTATGATTAAGTTTGCAAGAAAACACCAAACTGTCTTCTAAAGTGGGCGTACCATTTTGTATTCTTGCCAGCAACACATGAAAGTTACTGTTGCTCCACATCCTTGTCAGAATTTGGTGGTGTCAATGTTTCAGATTTGGGCCATTCTATTGGGTATTTATCTCATTATTGTTTTAATTTGCTTTTCCCTGATGACTTGTGATGGAGAACATTTTCCCATAGGCTTATTTGTTATCTGTATATTTTCTTTGGTGAGATTTGCTAAGGTCTTTGCCCCATTTTAAAACTGAGTTGTCTGTCTTCTTTCTGTTGAAAACTCAACAGTGTTCTTTGTATAGTTTGGATAATAGTTTTGTTAGATGTGTCTTTTGCCAACATATTCTCCCAGGATGTAACCTGAATTTACGTTCTCTTAACATTGTCTTTAACAGAGCACAAGTTTTTAATTTTAATGAAGTCCAGGTTATCAATTATTTCTTGCATGGATTGTGTTTTTGGTACTGTAGCTAAATGGCATCACCATATCCAAGGTCATCTAAGTTTTCTTCCATGTTATCTTCTAGGGGTTTTATAATTTTCATTTTTATTTAGACTCATGACCCATTTTGAGGTAATATTTATGAAGAGCTTAAGGTCTGTGTATAGATTCTTTTTTTTTGCATGTGAATGCCCAGTGGTTCTAGCACCCTTTGTTGAAAAGATGATCTTTGCTCCATTGTATTATGCTTGCTTCTTTGTCAAATATCTTTTGACAACAGGGGTGGTGAGTGGCATTTAGAAAGTAGTATTAATAAGACTTGGCAATAAATTGTGGAAGTGAATGTTTGATGGTTTGATAGTAAAATTCATTTTTACAAGTCTATAAATAATATTCAGATTATCCTTAATCAGCATTTCAATGAAAGCAATTGTGGCCATTTCCTGAAGCAATATATAGCTGCTTCTTTGAGATTCTGGGCATCTTATTTATAAACATGTGTTTGTGATGGTGAGGTATCAAGCAGAAATCTCCAAGGTGCTTTATTTTTCAGATGAGTTGTGAAAAAATATGTCTTTGTTTCTTTTCTGTACATCTTTTCACTGGATTCACAAGCTGGTGAGTGATATTTTGCTAAGAAGTTCAATATGGCTTTGGCAGTTTCGGCATTCAGCAGCTATGGAAATATGGGCTTCAATTTAATGTTTCTTTTCCATCCATTTCTAAGGTCATAAGCAATCTATAGAAAGCCTCTTTTGTCACTTCAGAAATTGCTCAATCCTTAAGTCTCATCTTTCATTTATAAATATTTCTCATATCTGGTGCTTAGCCTTTAATCTGTTGGCCTCATACCCAAATTCTTCCTCTCACTTTAGCATTTGTGTTTTGACAATTTCTTGCTTGTGATTTAGAATCTCAATAAGCTTATTCTTTGGAGAATCTGTCTCAGATTTTTTTTTTTAATGAACAAGAGATGTTAAAACCTTATGATGAAGTTGTATTTCTGGGATATACAGTTTGGATCAGTAACACTGGCTTACATTTTTTTCCCCCTAAATTAATAGATTGGAACTACTAAAGGAAGATTATCAGTGAGTCTGCATTAGCATGTTGGGAAACAGCTGGGGGTTCTTAGTTGAAGTTCAAGATTAGCTCTGAGCTACAGAGGAGAAGTAAAATTAACAAACATCCAAAGAAAGTCATGTGTAAAAATAGAGTGACAAGAATGATGAAACCTGTGTCCCAGAAATATTTCCTTTTCTTCTTCTCCCTTTTGCTTTGAAAAGATGGTGCAAAGCAGAAGTTGAATTTCGATTTTAGCAGGGCAGACAGGCAGGTGTATATGTGAGTGTGCATATTTAGAAACTAAATGAAGATCCACACAGAAGCAAATCTTATAGCACACGTTCTAAAAAGGTATGAAAAGGGCCTTTAGGACCTGTTTGATTAACGTAGGGATTTTCAATATTTAAAATCTTATGGAGTATGATATACTTTAAAATAAAAAGTAAAAGTAATTCCTAAAGAAAAAAAACTCAGAAAGATTCTACTTCATGTTGAATAAAATAAAATATCAATTCCTTTAAAATACCAAATGAAATTTGGAAACTTCTAAAATACCCAAAAATATACAGAAAATGAAAGCAATTTACAACAGTGACAATTAAACCTTCTCAGCCACAAAGTTAGGGCAAGCTTAAACTCACAGATAGACAGCAATAGCATCAGAGACTCTTTGTACCATTGCAACTGCATATTGTCTTCTCACTAAGAGATCCAGCATCTTTTACAACCCCAAAGTTAACTAGCCTTACATATACCCTGTGGGTGGTAATTTGGACTTGATTTACTACAATTATTCTCAACTTTTCAGTGAAAGAAACTGAGGAAACAGATATAGAAATAACTGACTCTTCAATTCCTTCAGAAAAAAAAACATGACAAGAAAGATTCCAATACCAAACCATATTGTAATATTTCAGAAATCTCATCATTTCAAGGTATCAGTGAACTAACTAAGAAATAGAGCTAGAGGAAGGTATAATTTTAGCTTCTAAGCAAACTTCAATGAAAAGAGCATAAAGTAATTTGGGGAGTTAAATACAGAAAATGGACAAAAAGACTACAGGCAAAGTAATGATAATTTAAAATGTAATATTAATACCAAATTCTGAGAACTCAACTCACTAAATGTAGATGATAATAATAAGTAAAGGATCCAAGATACTTTAGAACTGGAAACATAGGCAACCTCTTTAATTTCACACAAACTTCCCTCTTAACTGATGGGTAAAAAAAAAAAAAGAAAAGAAAACTCATATCACAGAATATTTAGACAGCAAACTAATGAAGTTCTAAAAATCCTAACCTGGGAAAATGTCTAAAACTGTATTTAAGGGGTATTTTTACTTTAAAAACCCATATTAGTAGGCAGAAATTAATGTAAGTAAGCAGTTAAACAGAAAGCTAATGTAAGTAGCAGAAATTAACTTGTTCATAGTGAGTGAAAATATGCTTGTAAAGTTCACCTTCAAAGCATCCAGATTTGTGGTCAACACTCGGGAAAGTGCACTTGTCTTTGCGCCAGTTGTATGCGTCTGATAAGCAGGCAAGCACACAGCCAGAGTCTGCAGAAGACTTACACACTTGGAAAGTGGGGCGCAGGGGGAATATAAAATTCTTTGTGAAGATGTAAAAGTCAAGCTTCCCATAGCTGTTTTTTAGAAGTTAGAGTTCTTGAAATAACTATATGTTAGCCCAGAACATGGAAAAATAAAATGACTTATGAGAAACATAAAAGGATTATTGGTAAAAGTGTAGAGGAAGAGGTACACTGTTCCCTGAAAATCATCTTGTCTCCACTGTATTGCAATGATATCATCATCCTGCCTCAAATGACTATGTTTACATTTGATTTCAGAGTCCTTATTCCATTTCATTGCTCCATTTGTCTATCCTTGCACCAGCATACTGTCTTATATTATGGACCTTTAAAATAAACCCTGGTATCCAGTAAATACTTTCATCTTATTTTTTGCTAAAGTTTGTCTTGGTTATATTCCCTGTATGCTGCCATATACAGTTTCAAATAAGCTTATCAATTCACACCCACCTGCCTCCCACATACACAAACCTCTCAAGATCCTGAGTAATTTATATTGTTATTGCATTAGATTTAGAAATTACATCTTGTAACTGGCTTTCAATATCTATAATGACATAGCAATTTAGTTATTTAGATTTTCTTTAATTTCCCTCAGTCATGCTTATTAATATTCTGTGTAAGGATGTACAATTTTTATAACTTTTTTTTCTGTATTGGGCATGTTTTAATGTTATAAATAACATAAATTTGTTATTACAAATTTCACATTCTATTTTTGTTACTGATGCAAAGAGATATATGGTTTTCCTTTATGGGCCTTAAATCCAGATACTTTGAAATACTAAATTATAACAATTTTTCAATAGGTCATTTTGGAATTTCAATGTACACAATCATGTCATTTGTTAAAAATGTCACATTTTTTTCCTTCTTTTCCATTGTGTATGCATTTAATTTTTTTCTTGCTTGTGGCACCTGCTCGAATTCCTGTGTCTTGCTCCTATTTGCAAGTGGAAGTGTTTTAATATTAACTACTAGATGGGATCTTTGTAGATTTTTGGATATACTCTTGCTCAGATTAAGGATATTTCTTTTTACTACAGTTTTCTAAACATGAATAGGCAGAGTTCAAGTCTATCTCCTGGAGAGGGCAGTATTTACTTATATTACTTATAATTTTGTAAGGAGGATTTGGCTTTTTTCCCCCATTTATTTGTTCAATCATTTATTTATATCAGTATGGACTCATGAATACTTGTTTTATACATTGGTTTGTAGTCCAGTAGCATTTTATTGTAAAAGCTGTTACAGCTATGTTCATTGCTCCTTCAATCTGGCTTCTGTCTTCTATGGATATGCCCCCTTTCTTAGCTTTTTGACCACTTATTTGCTTTCCAGTACTAAACGATGTTCTGGGATCATTTGGTATATTACCTGACCCAGCCCTTGAATCAACCATTTCTATAAGAAGCCCTTATCTTTTATGTTGAATAATGGCATTTAGAAACCAAAAACTAGGTATTGGGTGTGCTCTTAGCTATTAGATTGTTTTTGCTTCTAGAATCTCTCAGAAACTATCTAGGATATATATGCAGGCATACTACTAACATATGTGTACATACATATCTATCATTATTTCTGTATATATCCATCTGTACCTATATTAAACTAAATTTTAGTTCATACCAATGTTTTCACTCCAGTCCAGTAGCACATCATTCATTGTAGCCTTTCCTTTTGCTTTTCTGTATTTTACCGGTCCAACAATGAGAAGCCTGGCCTTACAACTCACTATCTATTTACTTACTTGTTTAACCGCAATATATTTACAAAGCAGATTCAGAATTGTTATACTATACCTCAATAAGGAACACAATTACCAAATAGAGCACAGTGTTTATGCACAGTTCCATTTCTCTTTCAGCTTTACAGTTTTCACTCTAAATGCCGTTTTTAGTGTTAATTAAAACAACTTCTTTTTAATCTGCATTCTCTGAAGTAAGATTATGTCATAAATTTTTTTATACAGTTAGATTTATTTGTCACAGTCTGCATTGCATCCTGGGATACCAGACACCTGATAGATTTTTTTATTTGCATATACTGAAGCTCATCTTTTGTGATAGACAATTCTGTGAGTTTTGATAAATGTATAAAATCCACCACTCCAATACTATAAAGAATAGTTCCATTACCTTAAAAAACCTCCTATATATCCTTTCATAGTCAGCCATTCTTTCCTCCACAACTGGCAAACATTGCTCCATTTTCTATTTCTTAGTTTTGCCTTTTAGTAATGTCATATGACTGCATTCTTCTAATATGTGGTCTTTTGAGTGCTTCTTCCACTCAAGGAAACACATTTAATCCATGAATCCCAACACTGGGTCAGAAAAATCTCCAGATGCGTTTGGAATGTCTTGTTTCCATAAAGAAAAGATGCCTTCAAAAATGCCTAGGATGGCATCTAAAGAAAGAGCATTAAGAGGCTACCCTGAAGGAGAGACCAAGTTGTGAACATTTGAATATAAAACAAAATGTTGAATATCAATTGGAACCAGTAAAATTTGTAATGAATCATTTGGTCATGGAGGTGCTTAAAATGAACAAATAATTTAAAATATACTAAGAAAAAGACATACTGACCAATGCAAGTCAAATTATTTATGCTTATACCTAGCTGAAAAGTGAGTTACTGAATTTAAATGAAATAATTTAGTTTAATTCATACACCTCATATTCCCTCAATAAATTGCTCAAATACTTGCTATAGAGTAATAGTGGTTAATACTAGTTTCTGTCATTTTGACTGAAATATGTAGATCTACTCAGTTTATATTCCAATTAAAATTAGTCATAGTTAAGTAAATTAACTACAGAATGGAATCCAGTCCACTCGGGCATGCTAGGTAATGTTGCACAAGGAATATTGCTGTTTGATTCATTTGTTTTCAAATACATGGTGGAGATATTCCGTAGAGTTAGTTGTTTCTAACAAGCTCAGAACCAAATATTCACATCCTCTGGAATGATTGTTTTGAGAGGGGACTTAACTGGGAGGGAAAGAGAAAGGAAATACGTTTAAGACTTCAGAGAGTTTGGCACTGGTGTACTTCTACCCCTGCTAGCAGGCTCAGCACCGGTGTGTTCCAATGAGCTTTGGAGATCACAGGGAACTTCTTCCTCTGCCTAGATTTACGCTATGTGGTTTCTTCCTTTGGGAAAATCATATCCGTGTCTCAGTACATTTTACTATGAAAGTAACTTTATATCATCTTTTACCTTGTTTTCCTTTCTCTCTTTTTCTTTTTTAATCTTTTAATTAATCCCACCAGAGATAATTTTTGGTTGCCACACAAACATTATGTTCAAGAAACAGAGACAATGAAAATAAAATAGAGACAAGCAAAAAAGTGATGTCCCAGAGATACTGAGGATATATGAAAAGAGTAAGAGGAAGATTGATTATCTAACACAATAGCTGGTATTTTAAGTCACAAAATTGATCAACCAATAAATCATAAAGGGGAAAAAGTCCAGATACCTAACCCTAACATTACATAATCTGAAGATACAAAGGACATAAAATAAATTTCCTTTGTCATTACATCATTAATTATACCTCACTTAGAGATTGAAAACCCAAATCTACTAAATAGTTTTGAAAAATCTGAAGCAACTTTCTAAACACAAAACTTCCCCATATGCAACAGGCCCATACTGATGCTAGTAAGAGACTAATAATTTCAATTTTATTTACTCCTGAAAAGAAGAAAATTGTCCATGTTTTAAACAAGCATAACATATATAAAAATATATGACACTTGCAGAAAGATAAAAGTTTACTCATACTTATTGAATAAAATCTGATAGAAGAGATTGGAAAGTGAAATCAATGCACATTAAAATAATAATTTACTGTGTTGTTTATTTTGCCTAAGCAAGAATAGGATTTGATGAAGTCTATTAATATAGTTCAAAATTGAAAATAATAACTTCCTTAACTTACAGTAAACTTCTAATATATAAGAGCTATTTCTGATTTTTAAAGAAAGTATTAGTTTTTCAGTAAAGCCAGATATTTTCCTAAAAAAATCTTAAGGTTATATCAAAATTGGACTTAGTTGTAAACATGAGAAGAATTCTCAATATCAGGAAGAAAAACTTTTTTGCCTTCCATATATCTATTTAATATTAATCTGGCAGTGACTAATACATAATAAGTATTAAGTAAATATGAATTAATAAATAAAAGAATTATTTCATTAATGTCTTTTAGAACCACTTGTCCATCCATTTAGAGAAAGTAAACCTGGTTTCTGATTTCATTCCATATCCTAAATGAATTCCATATGAATAAATAAATCTAATATAAAAGGAATCAACTTACACATTATTAAAAGAAAATGTATCAGCTTTTAGAGTGAAGAATATTTTTATAAGAAACCACATCCAAAGATCCACAAAAAACTGATTATATTTTTATCTGAAAATAACACTAATTGTAACAAAAATAATACATCAAAGATTTAAAAAGTGAAAACAGTGCAAATATTAAGCAAAAAATTATTTAACATACAGAATAGTCACAAAAAAGTTATTGAAACAAGATATTGACAGAGAAGAAAATGCAAGGGTATATAAAATGATTATGAATGGCAAATGAATAGAAGAACATATGTCAAAACTTTTAAATAAATAATGAATGGGACTTTAAATAACAGTGAGACACCATCTTTTGCAGATAAGATTGAAATGACTAATGTTTTATAAAAGTTTGTTTAGAAAACACTGTGGAGAAATAGGCACTCTATATAGTGGTAATAAGAGAATAAATTGGCTAAATATTTTTGGTGGCAATTTGCCAATGTTCATTAATATTTTAAGTGCATTTTGTTTAATTCTACAATTTCACTTAGAATTTATTTTAAAGATAGAGCACTTATTTTAAGAATTAACTAGAAACAGCTGAAAAATACAATCAGAAAATAACTATTTAAATATGATTCATCTTCATAATGAAATCCAATACATTTACCTTGTATTATCAGGATTATCTATCAATTTATTAATTCATTTTTATGTAGTCTTTTTTGACTAAGAATAGTTAGTTGGGAAATGCCTGGTTTAAATATTATGAGCATAATATATGATGCATAGAGAGAATCTGGAAGAAAATAAATATATACATAGAACTTTAACAACTACAGAAGGTAGAACTGGAGAGGTTGCAGAATGAAATTTTATTTTTCTTTTTAGGAATGATTGGATATGTACTTCAGGAAAATTAGTCTGTGAAATAAATATAGGACATATTGGAGAATGGGAGACTTCAGCTGGTGAAGGTGCCTGTGGAAGGCTGCTATACAAGGAAGGGAGGAAACATGAAACTCACAGATAATTTTAATCCATTTTTGAAAAGTCCTCAATGGTCTACTTTAAAATTAAGTTTTGCTTTCCTGGTTTTATTTCAGTGCCCCCATTTCATTTATTTTAACACAGTATTTAAAATTTCCCTAAAATAATGAGCAAAAAAAAAAAGTCTGGTTGCTAAAATACTTAAATCTGCAATTTTATTTGAATTCGTAGAGATTTTTACCAGGAACAAAAAATACTAACTTGGCTAGTAACTTCTCTTATTAGTTATGGAGCTTAGCAAAAGAATGTCAAATAAATTCACACGGCCACTATATGTATTTTTTAATTCCTTTGGCATTCTGACAGCATTTAGAGTTGTCCTTTCTATTTTCCAATCCTCCAGGTACCAATTTACTTTTCATAATTTTTGGCACTTTTTTAGGTACAACTCTTGCTGCTTTCTGCAATACTCTGTCACCATAGAACTCCTGGAGTGAAATAATCATTTGTAAGTATCAGGAATAGTTCTACCCTCCCTGGTACCATGAGAATTATAAAAACAAACAAAAAGAATGAATATTTTCTCCCCAGATGTAAACTAGAAACTAGTTCAGCCATATGTCAAAGTCATTTAATTATTTCAAGGTACAAAAGTCATAATGGCTATTCTTCTTTCCCTCATTTACTTACCTAAAATAAAAACAAAAAAGTTAATAGTCCTTCCAAAGAATATTTATAATTAAATTGGTTTTAGATGACCATACTAAGATATTTAGAAAGTTTTATTAAGCCATTAAAATAAGCCACTTACTGGGGGGTAAAAGGAAAAAAAACCTGGTTCTTACTCAAATGTCAACTTCATCTCTTCAACTTTGGCCTCAGCTGTTGGGGTAAATATGACTGAAGAGTCCTTGGAGAGTTTTAAATGGCAGTGTTGAGGAGAAGGAACTGGTCTAGAAAATTCTGGAAAGATTACCAGGGGCTAAGATGAAGGAATGGTTCAAATTTGAGAAAGAAAATAACAATTAGAAGAGTTTTGTAGTGATTTCACTGAAAAATGATCACTGTTTCAATTAAGCAGTAACAGTGGAAAAGGTTAAAATGTGGTATTTTGGGGAAATACTAAGGAAGTAGAATTCATTGGACTCAATAAATTATTAACAATATCAGATGAGTGATAGCAAACAATTTAGAATCATTACGTGTCCTAACGTGGCTCTCTAACTAAGCAGCTATTGGTGTCTTAGGGAAGTTACTGTATTAGGGAACAGAAAAGAAAAGTACATTTTGGGTCAAGAAGATGTGTTGGATATGTTGGATATGTTGGATATCAGACACTAAGAGAGAGCATTCTGCCATTACCTATAGATCTAGAAATAATTACTATTTGTACTTCATCAGCACGGTACTATACATGAAGACACATAGAAGTTGTATGCAGAAGTCAGAGATTAAAAGTTTAAAAAGAAAACCCTTGAAGAAAAATCAACACAAAAAGAAGGAATGGTTAGAAAGGTAACAGGACGACCAACAGGGAACAAACCGTAAAAGTAGAAGGAATGGAAAATGTCAAATGTGGTGATAAGAAATATGTGTTAAAAATGCCCTAAAGATATGGTAATTTAAAAGGTAAAGACAAAGCTAAGTGAGACGTTTATTTAGAATATTGAGAGAGAATCAGGTTGAAGAGGAAAGGAAGGGAGAAATGTTTTGACTATTAATTTGAGATTTCATGACAAAACCATGAGTCATGATAAAGGAAATGAGTCAAAAGCTAGATTGCAGATAAGGTAGTATGTACAATAGAGTAGTTAATAAATAGGCAGTAGTAGCAAGAGAGACTGACTGTGGAGTTGGACACCAGACATAAGCTGGTCTTGAGTAGGGAAGGATCATCTGGAGGACAATTTTGAGAGACAGACAGCAAAGCAGAGATGAGACTTACATTTGGAAGATTACTGACAGAACAGCCTTACAGACTGCTTCAGAAAGAATGTGATAATATATACTTAAAGGTCAGAGGAAGTTAGGTTGTAGAAAAATTTTAAAACTATATAATGGAGATCAGATGAAATGTTAAATATTAGAATTCTGATGATTAAAAGGTCTTCCATTCCATTTTTTGAATGAAAATGGATTGGTTTAAGAGGTAAAATTACTAAAAAATATCACATTATACTAAAATGTTTATCAGTCTTTCCTTTACTACAACCTTATGTTAAAAGCATTTTCTTTATTCACTTAACTGAGCTTTTAATGGATTAAATTGTTCAAAACATCACCATTATGCTTTTGGGTCTTTTAGTTATCACATAATTGCTATGTACTCTCTTCCAGATGTTTATTAACATAAAAATGCAAGCATTATTTCCACAAATATTGCATGCCAAGGCTGAAAATTTGTTTTGATAATAGGGAAAAAGTGACAAAAATGCTTTAGAGCTATGCACAGTTCATGTAATTTGGTTTTTTACATTTTTTAAATATTTGAAGACCCCAATAATCCTCAATATTTAGCTATAGTTTAAAATATATTCTAATTAAAATAATGAAACAATATTTAGATTAAGTAAATTGACATTTAAAAAATTGAGTTATAGCTTGACCAGTTTATTTCAGTTACCATTGCATGAATCAGTTTTAGTATGTTTTAAGCTTTTTATGTATTCCCCATGGTACTGCATTTCTAGGACTAGATAGAGACAAGTGTTCAACAGAGTACCACTGGACCTTCTTAAAATGCCACAAATTCCTTCAACAGACCCATAATGGCTTGTTCTGCTTTACCTCACTGCACATTTATTCACCTTACTTTCTTCTCTTGTGGTAGACACCATCATGTCTTCAGTCCCCTTTCTGACTCTGAAAAAAAAAGAATTTCAGTAACAGAGTTAAAGGTAATCTCAATTACCACTTTTCCTAATTCCCAAAGACAAATATTTGGACAGTTTGTACTATAAGGACTTTATGATTTATTTATCGAAGTATAGTTTATATACAAAATTGTATTAGTTTCAGGGGTACAGCATAATGATTTGACAGTTGTGTACATCATGAAGTGCTCACCATGATAAATCTAAGCCCCTCAGGAAAAGCCAAGGGAAGGGGTATATATAGTAAACTAACTATATATAACAAAAAACGTGATTGCATTCCTTTGGTATGCCAATCATTTTATATACTCATGCAATCTTCATCACAGCCCTGAGGGGCAGTCCTTTTTAAATTTCTGTTTTGCAACTGAGAAAATCAAGTTAGGGGCAGTAACTTGCTCAAAGCTACACAATAGTAGTAGAACAGAGATTAAAACCTAGGATACCTTATTTTAGAACCCCAAATCTTAACTTCTCCATTATAATGCATCAATAAAAATGTTAAACATTTAAAAAATCTTACCTTGCTCTCATACATGCACTTTATAATATCCTCTGAGATAGTAACAATAAATCCAGTGAATGATCCATGCCATCCTTTGATTGTTCTTAGAATATATAAAATCTTGAAGATGAAAGTAAGGTTTAAGTAGATTTACTCTGTCTTGAAGATATCAAAGTGTAGTAACTTCTTTTTTAGTTTTTCTAATATTTCTATTCTCACGGTAAAGTTGTTTATCTGTATGTGGTAAAGTTGTCCATATGTTTGTCTCCAATAATTGAGGAACATCTGCTTAAACCAGCCCTACATCATCTACATACCAGTGACTTTTTTAACCAAATAAAGTTTGTTAAAAATACTTACTCTTTTTTATTCCAATACAGTTATTAGAGATACCCTACTGTGCTCCCTATAATAGATGTCAACTCCTATAGTCTTTGATACTGAATGAAATGTTTGTAACTACTGTATCAGTCAAGAAGGATGTATCAACATGAAAAAAAGGAGTGGTTAGAAAGGCAACAAGAGGAGCAATGCTATCACGGAACCTCTTATGGCAATTCTGTTCTGCAGAAGGTAACCACTGAGCTGCTCAACAATGCTTGTGCCTTTATCACCAGGACACACCATCATTTAGGTGAACAAAATATCCTCTAGTCCCTCCACAGGTGAGTTTCCCAATCCTATGTTGTCTGCATTTCTATATCACTTAACATGGGCCATCACCTTCCCAAAGCTTCAAAAACAGTCTTAGCAGCATGTCAGTACTATTTCCAAGTACCTTGCAAAGATGGTAAATCCTGTATAACGGGAGAGCGTTCCCATATCCACACTCTTCTTATTTCAACTTTATGTTCTCTTCTTAATCCAGTATCTCAAAAGCTAGTCCTATGAGGATTTCCCTGACTCCTAACAGGGAATACTGGCTGAACCCAGTAATGAATTCAGCATACAGTCCCCTTCTTCTTCTAGTAGGTCTTGTACTTCCTCTGCTTGGCTATATTGTAACCTAATCCTAATTATTGATCTTGAGGACTGAAGGGGAGATGTGGATAGATACCGATGGAGGTGTATGATTTCTTGCAAGGTAGTGACCCCTATATTGATTTCAAGCTAGGGATGAGCTCTAGCACTTAACAAGAAATTGTAGGGCCTCTTAAACGGGCCCTGATTCTTCAGCAGTATTTGAGTAGTTCACATTTTTGAGTGCCTTTACCCAGATAACCCTACCACATATTGCTGGGTCCCACTCCTTCCTAATAGGACCCTGATCTTAGTAAGGAAGATATTCCAAGTTTGAGAATTCGACATCTTCTGTAGCTTTGTAATATGGTGAAGTCCTGGGCTTGATCCTTAGCTCTTTTCTGTCCTCAAGCTATAGGAAAAGAGAATTTCAGTACATCTACCAAGTAGGCCTTATAGCCTTCACTCTTAGCTTTCAGTTGGTGAATAATCATCCTCTGCCTTATATTTTCTTTAGCCAATGCATTAATAGCCTCCAGCAAGAACCATTCAGTTCTACTGTTGTAAAGATTATTACTTACAGAGAATTTCTTAAATGCCTGAGATATGTTCCCACTGTTTCACATGGCCCTTCTTGGTTTACCAGGGCAAGGTGTCAACAACTGCACTGCTTGTACATGCAAGGCACTAAAAATGTTCTGCATCCTACCAGTGAGTTCTCATTGCCAACTGGCTGGTGGCTGGTCCAGCTCCAAATTTCTCTTATAAAGTTATCTTCCTCAGGCATTCTTGGCATCAACTATCTCAGGTTAGGTTCCTCAGGAAAGATTCTGAAGCTTAGATCTGTAGGCAAAGGCTAACTGAGGAGCGCCTCTGGGAATCAACAAGACTAGGAGAGTGAAAGAAGCATGAGGGGGCAGAGAGGCACTGAACTGTGATGTCACTACAAAACCTCCGGCTGGTTACATGAGGAATTCTTACAGAGCTGTTTACTTAAAGCACAGGCCAAGCCCTTATTGCCCAGCATTGACCCATCATTGGATGTAGGCTGCTTCTCTTTAAGGGGTGTAACCTTGGGCAAGTCAGTGCTCTTCGGAAAAGCACAATTTCTAGAGAGGGACTCTGTAAATTTTATGATGCCAACATTTCCAGAGCCTGGAGGAATGAGTATCTCAGTCTGAGGTGGGGAGTGGCATCTCTGTGTTTAAAAAGTGTTATATTTAATCATATATCATGAGAAACTGTTTGGAGTGATAGTTCACTTAAATATCATGTTACCATGATACCACAGAATCCATTATTCTGTTTAAATGAACAAATGAAAATGTGGTTCTACACCCTCCATCACAGGCTTCAGTGAACTAGACTGAAGAGGTATTTTTGGCAGAGGAGGGTAGTTCTTGGCATCTAGACAGATCCCCTTTTTCCTTAATGACACCAGTTCAGTGCTACTTAAACACCAATTTCATATCAGGAATAGTGAAAATGAGACCACGGACTGCCTGTCCTCCACCACCATATTAGTTATGTTGTTTACCTCGTTCCAGAGATTGCATTCAGTGATATTTCTTTCAGTGGCTGGTGTGAATAGTGATTTCCCCAAGTGGAAACTCAAAAACTTTTCACTCCGAAGTGACCTGAAAGGCAATAATGGGAGCTCGAGAAATACATTCTGTATTGTTATGTCCTTGAGCATTTTCTATTATAAATAATATATGATATGGTCTTCCACATTGACTGTAAATTAAGTGCTATGTGATACTTCTGAATTTAAATAGTACTGCTAAATAGCTGCATTAAATTCTGTATATGTGCACCCATGTACACATTCATGCACATGCACACATTTCCCTGATAACAGGTAACCTCTGCAGTAGGAAACAGTATAGTGGTAGTAGTAGACGAATTAGTATTTAAAAAGTGTTATATTTAAGCATTTATCATGAGAAACTGTTTTGAGTGATAGTTCACTTAAATATCATGTTACCATTTGTAATTTTATTGACACTTCTTGTCTGTGCAATGCAAATTAATGCCCATTTTCATTGTCTTTTAGGTACTAAAAATTTAAACCAGACCTGTTAAAGATATGTTACGTTACATGCCAATGTTTCATATTAGCTCTGCTTTAGCAAGCCAGGCCATGAAGAATTAATGATTTTGTTGCTGTTTCTAATCTTATTCCTTCTCATTCTATCTCCCTTTTCACAATACTTCTCCCATTTGTCCATTTGCCTTAATGGATTGAATAATAGGTGAAAGTACTGAACACATTTGTATCACTGTGGCAAAATTATTTATTTATATTCTTGGCAATCCAAGTATTTTCATCCATTTCTTGAGTTGTGCTTACCAAGTGCATACTGATCACAGGTTCTATGAAATTATTAATAATTGAACTCAACACATACTAGTTGTCCTTTCTCATTCTTTTATGATGCTGCTGAATTTAAATCAGAATTCATCGTCTTATAATTGTGAAGCACTAGAACATTTTCTCACCTGAGAGACGCTTGTATATTCTATAGCTTCCATCTGCAGAAGCAACAAAAGAAGTTCATCATTCAGGCTCTCTGATAAAATGCCATCATCTTACAGGGGTTTTCCAGTTTCATGTTTTTCATTTGATCCCTCCGAATTCCTAAATTATTTCCTGGAAAATTAAGTGGATTACTATTTTATCCATAAACAAGGAAAGTCTCAGAACTCACTCATTCTGTCTTTAATCAAATTTTCCTTCTTCTTTCTTCCTAAGGGAAACTTACTTAGTCTATGAGAATAATCTCCAATGCCACCTCTTGCAAGGTGGAGACTTAACTGTCACTTTCTCTGCACTTCTACAACAGTAGTTTTGTATTTACCCCAATATAACAGTTATTCTTTTTCTTTTATTACATTTGTTCCTTTACATGTCTGATCTGAGCACAAGAAATGTGTCCTTTCATCACCACATTTGTCATAGTATTTTGTAAAGATCAGTAACAAAAGGAATTTTGGCTATAAATCAGGATGGAAATTGGACACCCCATTGAAATGATGCTCTTATTTTGAGAGATGCATGGTAGACAAGAAGGACTGGAGTGGTGGGTCTGAGAAAAGCTTTGGACCTGGGGTTGGCAGAAGTTGGTTTCAGAGGTTTTCCTCATACCCCCACACTGCTTAATTCTGGGTTGCTGCTTGAGTCCTCTGGGCCTCCTTTTCTTTATTTGCTCAGCATAAGTAGGAATCCCTGACTCATCCTCTTGTTTCATAGAGTTATGACTCAGAGTAGCAATTATGAAATTATAGCCACAAGTAAAGTGCATCAGTAAACACAGTGCAGCTGGTCAGAGCACAGGCTTCAGAGACATACCTGGGTTTGTATCTATTCTGTCACTTACCTTGGGCAATGACCTTGGGCACTTGTATTGACATCACTGGATTCTAGTTTCCTTAAAGTGGGGATAATATGCTCTCCATGGGTCGTTTTAAGAATGGAATAAGACAAATGATGGCAAAACCATTGCAGAGGTGCTAGCATATAGTAAGTGTTTAATAAGTGATAGTTGTGGCTGAAGCAGGTAGTAGTGGGGGGTGAGTTATTTCAGGTGACCTTTGGCTTCAGGTACACAATGCAGGGACACTGGCTAGTGAGAGCAGCATCCTATGTCTATAGTATCATGTATAAAGCAACCAAATTTCAGTTATCATCATATTTATGTCAAAAAAATACCTGCTTTTGCCTTTATTTTTAAATAAAATAGAATTTGATTAATTTACTACATGCATATTAAAATAGTATCATAAAGCATATTTTTAAAAAAATTTAAAAAGAGTAATTAGGTATATTTTCATAAATCTTGAAACATTATCAAACTTTCTCAAATACTCTGTTTTGATTCAAAGAGTAAAACCATTGGCTTTTTTCACTCATTATTTCACTTCATATAAACACCCTGATGTTTCATTTTTGAAGTGTTCTTCACACATGAGTCCTCTCCACTGTCACAGATTGATCTCAAAGCAGGGGAACAGGAGAGTTGTAGATAATTACTCTGCCTATTTTATGGGACCACCTGTTAGTTGCTTTTAATTGTCTTGTATTTTGCTCTAACATCAAAAACTGAATGGTGTATTTTTTTTAATTTGCTTCTGCATCAGCATTATACACCCTGCCCTTCTCTTTGCCCAATAAGAAAGAAATGGTTATGTTTTGAGAAAAATCTCAAGTTGGTGTAAGTCTTAGAAGCAGGCCCTTTAGAAGCTAGAGCCAAGGTTTGTAAAAAGCTTTCCCTTAACTCATTGTTTTTTTTAGTGAGATGAATTACCAATAGGTGTTAATACCATGGTATTCTATAACTTGTTACCAAGATTCATAGCCAGACAGAGAAGTAAAACTGAAAATAAACCATTGTACTTCATACAGTAGAGAATATCTACTTATGGATTATAAAATAACATAAAAAGGGAAAGGAAAAGATGAAGAAGGCAGTGGATCATTACAGGGCAATTCAAGGCATGAAACCAACCCAGTTAAGGGGATGATTTGGGGGAAAGTTTATTTTCAAAATCCGTAACTAGATGCTATGTAGGTAAGTAGCATTTCTACTAAAAATGTTATCTTGAGCACGAATACAACAAACATACCATCTCTTTTTTAGTCTGAATAATCTTAATACAAGTGATGCGAGTTGAGGATAAATACAGTCTGATCCATGTGCAGCATCACCGGTTCCTAGCTGACCTGCATAGAATTTTAAGACATGTCCATCTCCAAAGGAAAACTGAAACAGTGTGAGTATTGATTGAAGGGATAAACATTACACTTTGTAGGTGGAAGATTATTTGTGTCCCTTGATCCATTTAGATGGCCATGTTGGAGCCACACTTCTATTTTATTCCCAAAGATTTTCTTAAATTTCAACATTTTTCAGACTTAAGGAAGAATAATGTCAGTTTACCCACAACTTCATAATTTAAGGGACTCCTTTAGACACATTCACTAAGAAGAACTTTAAATGCATTTGTATTTCCATAATCATACATTTTTCTAAAAAATGAAGTTGGGTGTTATCTACTGGACCATGAATTTTGAATTTTGATATTAACTGAAGTAGCAGAAGGGAATCTGAGCTGGTATTAAAATGCATGGGTACATTTGTGTGTTGGAAGGACAAGAAAATATTTAAAAATAATGGTATATTTATCAGTTCATTTTTTCATTGCATCTTCTGTCATTAGCCTAGTCTGCCATAAATATAGCATCCTGAGAAGCTGGAATAATACCTTATAGTTCTTATAATCTTCTCATCATTCAAGAATGGTCAGATAAGACTAGGCCATACCAGGGATTCATCAAGTACCTTGTATTATCACTTTAATAAAATACCAACTAAATTTTGCTAAAACATTTCCCCTTCAATTTTTAAAGTAGAGGGAGTTGTTTGGAATTATTTTCATTTAGTTTTTTTTTTCAAATAATACTGGGTTCTTATTCTTTAGTGTTCACTTTGCTTCTAAATTAGAGTACAGGGATAGAGTGGATCTTTTCTGCCTTCTCTTTATACCATCTTCTACTTTTTGGTTTGCACATAAAATTATGTTTAATATTTAGTAGTTTTCAAAAACATAAGTGCACAGGAAAGTGTTAACATTCAGACCTGGGCTGCTCAAGCCTTGTATATTCCCAGAAAAGGCCTGTTTTCAGGCTGGCTCTTGGCTGGTTCCTAGAAATGAGCTCCTGGAATTTTCCATTTGGTAAGAGTGTTTTTGCAGGCCTGAGATCTTGAGTTGTGCTGTACTAGTTTTACTAGATACAGTTGACCTTTGAACAATGTTGGATTTAAGGGTATCCACTCCCTGTACAGTTGAAAAATCACATATGACCTTTGACTCCTCAAAAACTTAACTACAAATAGCCTACTATTGACCAGAAGCCTTACTAATAATAATCTGTTAAAATGTATTTTGTATGTTTTATGTATCATATACTGTATTCTTACAATGAAGTAAACTAGAGAAATAAAAATGTTTTTTTTTCTTCATTGTCACAAATCTCAAAAAAGTGTCCCTATATATTTACAAATTTGTGTATATGAAGACCTGTGGAGTTTGGGACTCTGTTGTTCAAGGGTCACCTGTAGTGTTTACTAAAGTGTAATTTATGGTGAACACTTACTTTTCTTCTGAAGGTCTTGAGTAACTGAGGTCAGTCATACAGGTACGGAATGCCTTTTATAACTGACCCTCAATAAAAACCTTTCCTAGACTAAGGTAAAGTTTTCTGGTTGGTAACTTTTCGTGTGTTTTGTCACACATTACTAGGGCAATTAAATGCATTCTATGTCACTCCACTGGAAGGCGACACTTGGAAGCTTGCAAATGGTTTCCAGACTTTGCCTCATGCACCTTTTCCCTTTGCTGATCTTAATATATTTTCTTTTTGCTCTAATAAAGAGTAAACACAAATATAAACAACTTCTGAGTCCTTCTAGGAAATTATCTAACCTGATGGTGGCCTTGAGAACCCTTGACACTGTGGGCTGCTCCTCAGTTTAAGCTGTAGCATTGTGAATAAATGTGGGTATCAGGGCCTGTAGGTTACGATATCCAGTCTCCTTTTATGCCACCTATTCCCCTTTGTATCTTGTTACCTTGATTCAGGTAAGCATCTTCTCAGGCCTTTATTTTTCCATTATTTTATTCTGTGTGGGAAATAGAAAAATCAGTTGAGTCTACAAGAAAGAATGTTGAGAAGAACATTTTGTTGAACACAAAAATAATTAACCCCTGACAATTACAGGCATTCTTTAAAGGAGAAGCACAGCTTACTTAAGTCTCTTTATATTATATAAGTGTTATATATGTACATATATATTTATATATATTCTTTTTCCTACCACTCAACATTCTGCCACCTATGCCCATAGAATTACCATTTATTGATAGATGTACTATTTGAAATTATTCTAAGAAATGTCAGAAAATTCAGACACCTGTAGGCAGTGTAATTTAGTCAGCTGTCATGTATTTGCCAAAGTAGGGAATAAAGTGAAGATGTTTTAAAGAGGCACAGTTATCTTTTAAGGTACATTATTCACTGTGGGATATCTCTTCCCAATGAGGAAGTTTTACACATGTTACAGCTGAGAAAACTGGCATTCCACTCAGTGGCAACAACTGCCATACTCAAAGTCACATTGAGAGGAATTGAATGAAGCTCTAACATCAGTCTCTTTGCACTGAAAATCACTGCCCTTTTGGGGCTCCTTTCGTCTTCATTAGGATAGTTCCATCTTATACTGGTTTGATTTTTTTGTATTGATAGTTCTATTTCTTACACTGGTGTGATTATTTGTATTGATGTATATATCCCTTTAACTGTATGGTAGGAACATTGGCTAAATAAATTGTCAATTTCTTATGGGATTTTCTCAATGCATTGAATAATTCTATCAGTAAATATTGCTGGGTTAACTATTTAAAATTTTTATTTATATTGCTCCTTTCATAAATAATTTGAGGTGTCTTAAAGAAATTTGCACAATAACATGGGATGACAGGAATGGAAAAGTACTTTATGAGCTATTAATAGATTAAAAAAAAATCTGCTCCTAAGTTTCTTAGCCATTAAAGTAAGGGAAATGCAATAAACTGAATCTCTTTGAAGAGGTATAATATATCCATTCATATACTTACAGCACAATTGTTAAGGACTTGCATTTTGGAGTCAGAGAATTTGTATTTATAGTATCAATCTCTCCTTCCCTCATGGATTTAAGCCAGCCACTAAGTGCCTGTAACCTTCAGTGAAGTATCTGAAAAGAGGAATTAATAACAGTATATTGTGAGGATAAAATGAGATGATGAATGTAATCAACTTAACCCATTACCTACAGAACTAAGTAAATATTAGTGCCTTTTGTAAAAATATTATATATAGAATCAAGCTTAATAACCATTTATTATACACAGTGTGCAAAAACCCAGTAAATACACTACTTTAATCTACTACATCTACAACATAAAGGACTATTAGGGGGCAAAGTCACCAACTAAAGGTCCCATATGTGGGGTGATACATGTCAGGGCTAGTTATTGAACTGAAGCCTCAAAAGAATATTCTTAACTCTCCTGCTATCATTCATACATCGGCAAAAAATAATATATGCATAAATTCTTAGTTTTTATTAGTGACCATTTGGAGACATATAAATTTCTATTTACCATGCTAAATTTACATTAGTGATTATTTCTGACTAAATTAAATGCCACAAAACTAATGTTGACATTAGATAACAATTTATTACATAATTTATGGTGATCTAATCATTTTGCAAAGAGTGGGAGTGGAAGAAGACCTACCTGTAAATGACTGAGGCTGCTCAGAGATACTACCCAACTGTGTAAGTCAGGAAACTGCTGCCCTTAAAAGAGGACCTGAGGTTTGCTGCTTTGACATGCTGAAGCATAACAGTGAATGGGGTGGCCCATCAGTGATCAAGGTCAGGTTTTAGGATCAGCTAGTCAATTGCTACAATTGATTGAGATTTGTGCTCTATTGTTACCCAGAGGCAGAACCTGGACTTCTCATGTAGCCAAGTCTTCATTTTTGAACAAGTTAAATACAGTATCGCTTTATAAACTCGTTCCAAAATAAAAGTCTCAGAAATAAAAGATTGAATCTGGTACTGATGGGCAAAATAACTCAACTAATGGCATCCAGATCAAAAAAAAATTAGAAATCCATTTTGTTGATTCTTGGTACTACCTAAAATCAGGGAACCAATTTTACTTTACAGACTACATATGATCCTACTTAATGGTCGTATACAAAGGCCCTGTGTTAAACTTTGTGGATATTCAGATGAAGTAAGTAAGATCCAAAATTCAAGGAGTTTGTAGTCTTCTAAGAAAGAAGCAAAATACAATAGCCAAGATACAGAAGCAACCTAAGTGTCCATCTGTAGGTGAATGGATAAAGAAGATGTGGTACATATACACAATGGAATACTATTCAGTCATGAGGAGAAAACAAATCCTATCATTTGCAACAACATGGATGGAGCTGGAGGATATTGTGCTCAGTGAAATAAGCCAGACAGAGAAAGACAAATACCAAATTATTTCCCTCATTTGTGGAATATAACAATGAAGCAAACCTGAAGGAACAATATAGCAGTAGACTCACAGACTCCAAGAAGGGACTAGCGGTTACCAAAGGGGAAGGGTGGGGCGGCAAGTGGGGAGGGAGAGAGAAGGGGATTGAGGGATATTATAATTAGTGCACATGGTGTGTGGGGGATCATGGGGAAGACAGTGTAGCACAGAGAAGACAAGTAGTGACTCTGTGGCATCTTAACTACACTGATAGAGAGTGACTGCACTGGGGTATGAGGAGGACTTGATAATATGGGTAAATGTAGTAACCACAATGTTGCTCATGTGAAACCTTCATAAGAGTATATGTCAATGATACCTTAATAAAAAAAATGAAAAAAGAGAAGTAAAATAAACAATAACAATGTCAGTGTAAATAGTCCAATGGTACAACACATATTTGTGAATAAAGTCATTCTTTGTGTGGAGTGGTAGAGAAATGTCTTGCAATAATGTAAATATAGGAAAAAATGAATAAATTTGGGTGGGAGGTAGCACAAGTATCATAAAGAAGGACATTCATTTCAAAGGAAAGTTTTAAGGAATGAAAGTACTTCAGAGACTGCTGAGGGATTCTGACTGGATGAGAGAGAAATATTCAAACTCATAGCAGTGTCACTGTAAATATTAATATTGTTGTTTTGTTTCAATTTTTATGTATTTTATATTTTCAGTAATCCTATTCAAAGTTGTAATTCCTAATGAGTTAAAACTCCATATTTGCTTTTTAAATTCAAATTAGGATATCTCAATGCAAGAGTGTAAATGTAAATCTACCTTTCTTCCTGAAAAAATAATGTACTCATAAGCAATGTATGCTTGAACTACTATTGGCAATAAATAATTTAAACCTCACCAACAATTTAGCATATCAACCTATTAACACAACTGGTGACATCACTGTGCAGAGAGTATACCTTAGGTGGCATGGCTGGTGACAGCGGTTGGACATGGGGAGGGGCTTACTTGTACTGTTTTTCTGTACTTAAATCCTGCATATTCTCCAAATTGCTTTTCTGTTTAAAGTGGTGTCTAATGTTCACTTTGTAAGTTGTCCTGCACATTTATAAACTTTTTCTCTACCTTTCTCTCTAATAAAAAGTTTTAACATTTTGAAGCAACATCATGCAATTCTCAGGTGCACTGATATCTACCTATACTGGGTCTTTGAAAGGAGAAAAGTAGAATTAACTAGTATTCTAGTGTAAATTTTTTAAATGATACACAGTAAGTGAATTGATATGGCAAACCCCCTGTGGAAACCCACTCCTCAAAGGGCTCATTCACTCTCCAGACTTCTGCACTGTTCTGGCTCCTCTGCTTTCTAAATAGCAGCTTCCTTTGGGGTCAGTATATTTTTTTCATTCCCTCAATTTCTTTAACAAGATTTGCAGATGGTAACTACTTAGAATCTAGTCTATCTTGGAAAGAAGAGGTTGGTAATGCTAACCTATCTGTTTTTGAAGATTGTGGCAAGACATTTGCTGTAATTAGGGCACTGCAAATTTTTTCCCTATAATGTATTCTCATCCTTTGTAGAAACTTTGTCCTGTCTATCTCACTCGTGTTTTTATTTATTTTCCTGATTTCAACAATAAATATCTTCTGAATGCTACTTCTGTACTATTAGCCGTATCAACAAATAGAATATTTCAGTGCTCCTCTACCCTGCATTTTGACTCCCGGTTTATTGGAATTTATGCTAATACTTCTAACTATGTAAATAGTATATATTACAGAGTATATACTCATGTTTAATCTAAAAGTAAAGATAATGATGCTGGTGGCAATAAAACAGTTTTCTTACAAATCTGATGTAAGCAGGATCAAATGTGAGTTATAAGCCTTCTGTTCTTTAGTTTAAACACGAAATATTTTGAGAATCCTGTACATTTCAGGGGAGTTGAAATCAACAAATATACAAATCTTGACCACAGACTTTTAAAGAGTAAGTTAGCAAGTTACACTTTTTAGAGATTCCAAAAATAAAATAAAATACAAATAAAACCGAAACAAAAGTCCCTCAAATAAGGGGAGATAGTGATTTGGAAATCATGTCTCCACCTACTAAAAGCTCATGAGCAGCCCATGTATGTCTTAGTCTACCTTAGGGTTCATCCTAAGGGAATTTCACATTCTAAATTGAGGAGGGAATTTCTTAACTGGTCATGTGTAACTTGACTGTACTATTACAAAGTATATCCAGAATACTTAGAAGATTTTTCAGTAGCTGTTGAGTGACTACAATGTAGAAGCCAAAACTACAATTAAAAAGTGAGACATGGATTGATGTGAAATACAACATTGAGACAGAATGTCTCATAGGAAGCCTGCCCTAAAAAGTCTTAGGTAAACAATCACTTAAATATAATGCAGGCATTACCATAATCTATATCATTTAGTAATTATATATGTACACACACAGCAACTTTCAATTTAAGATTTTTACACTCAGATGATGCTGAGCTTATAGATATACTATCATACAGAATCAGAACAGATGAACTTCACAACTGTTTTGTAAGACAGGACAAATATTACTATGTTATTTATGTTATTCTAATTTTATAGACGAAGGAATTGACAACTGGAGGGGAAAAGTTATTTGCTAATAGTGAAGGCAGATCTTTTTGAATGAGTTGTAGCCTTTCAAGTCCTCATATATGGAGGTGCCTTTAACAATGTAGCTCAGTCATTTATCTCTACCTATTGTGGCTCTTCAAATGTCACTGCACCTGCAGGAATCATAGCATGTGTGTATGTGTTTTTGGGAGCACATCCTCAGAGATCGTGATTAAAAAACCTTGTCATCTTGTCATTTGACTTTTTCAGCTTGTGTATATTTAATTTTCCACCTTATTACTGTTTTGAAACATTTAATAAATCAAAGTAACCATCTTTTCTAATATTGTTTTTATATTTTTATGACTTTTAGTCATTTCTGTGTTTAAAATAAATAGGGGGAAATTTATCCACAAATTTCTGAAACCAGCTTTACTTATTTCTCCTAATATGAGTTTTTCAAATTACTTGAGCCAGAGCCAATGGAACTGAACAAATTTGTAACATGAAATACTTCAGCTTAGTTAAAAAGGATCAGTTAAATTTTATACACTGGTATTAAAGACCTGAATTATTTCAAAAGCAGTATTTATAATTATTAAATTTTATAAATCATAAATTATGTGCATGCATTATATACACACATACATACTACATATATATATGGAGGAAGAAGGGGGGATACATATACACAGAACAAAGGATTGGGAGACTTTACAGCAAACACTTAAACAGTAATACAATAGTAGATAGACTGAAAAGACAGAGACACAGTGTACTGGAGGATGACAGTTCTTTCATGTTTTATATATTTCTGTGTTGAAGGTTTCTAAAAAAAACATAACTTCCATGTTCATTATACATCACATTTGTATGTAGAATGCAACACAATAGGAAAACTATTAAAATACAAAAAACATTTTTAATGTATCTTCTGAACCAACAACTAGAATCTAAGAACTTATGGAATAACTATCAAAATATTTTAAAAGATACAAATTGAAAAAAAAAGTTCAACATATGGATTATTCAACAAGATGTATATCATATAAAATATGCTCTTAAAAATAATATAGGAGAGATATGTTCAGAATATGTTATGTAAAAGTACATTGAAAAATGGGGGAAGCATGATCCATTTTTATTTTTGTTCATAAATGTATCTATGTAGAATAATACATGGAAAGATATACCCTTAAATGTCTATAAGTTATCGCAGATCATTGCAACTTTGCAACTTCAGATGATTATATGTGTTTAATATGTGTGTTTACTTTCTTTCTCATTGAAAATTTCTGACTTTAATAGAACATTAATGCTATTGTAACTCTTTTAAGATCCAGGTAAATAGGACAGTATGTAAGTATTCTAAAGGGACTTTGCAATTAGAGAAACTCTCCTAAAGGCTAGACTGGTTGGTGTGAGGCTTGTGCACTTAGTCATTTTTCTTTTGCAGAGCATGTTCTCCATCTTGAAACCTAAGATCCATGCTTCCTGACTTTATAATTACTTTGCTTGTTTGTTCTTCCTATTATTGTTCATACAGTCCCTTTCATCTTTTTTCAGGCTAATGGATCCAGTCTCTTTGAAGACCTGAAGTCTGCTGACAGATGAGGCTTGCTACTCCTTCTGTGTGTCCTATAGATTGTGTTCACACTTGGATGTATCTTTAGTCATAATGTGGAACATTTCTTTATTGGGCTTCAAGTCTTCTGACAATATAGTGAGCTTGTGAATGCTGGGATTGTGGTTTATATGTGTAATAAAATAGTTCTGGGGAAGTATCTCAGATGTTCATTGAATATGGGTCCTTATGTTCTTCCCAGTGTCTTGCACATCAAAGGTACTTAATGAATTTTTTTCTTGATTGGCTGTTAACAAATAAGTTTCTAAGACAGGGGAGGAAAAAGCATTAAAATACTATGCATATGGTTCCTTGCCCTAGCTCTACTTTATAAGGAAAGAGGACATAGTTCATGTTTTTTTTTCTTGATGTATCAAATATTCTACAAGTATGCATAAAAATAAATGTCTTTAATTCTTCTAAGAGGAACATGAATAAGGTCAATATTTATTCTATAATATTTAGAAGAAAGAAAGAAGGAAAGGGTAATTTACTGGGCTCCTTTATTGTCAAGTCAAGGAAACATCACAAAAGTCAAGTACAGAGATGGGGATAAACAGTTGTGGAAACTCTCAGGTCATAGGAAAAGCTTAAAGAACCTTAGATTTACTCTTCTTGAGGAAGTCCAGTTTCCTTTGCTCAGAATTGAATGCAGATTTTCTTAATGTATCATCGTGAATAGTTGCTGTGTGCAGGACAGAGAAGAAAAGAATAATTTCGTGAAAAGATCAAGTTTGTGCAGTCAGTAAATTAAAGTTGATGCTGGAGGAAAAATGGGAGAAAACATCGAAGTACTGGGTTGATAGAAAGGAACATATTACAAACCATTATTAAGGCAGAGTTACCATGAATTTTTCTTGTTCTGCATTGCCCATCCCACTGGCAAACCTGGAAGACCAGACAGAAAAGCCCTCTGCTATGATTTTTTAAAATCTCTCAACTTTCTCTTGGTTGTTTCTGTCAGCATAATGATGGTTAGTAGTGTGGCCAGGGTTATTAGATGGAAATTGGAATCAGATGGGGTTAGGAATATATAACTAGCACCTCTATCTGAGAGTGTGAACACAACTTTGATTTCCTCTTTGGACATAGTGAATGTGGGGAGCCATAATCAATGCAAGAAGCATTTTGAATATGCTTCTAAGGTAAGTGAGATTTCAACATTTTGACTTAATAGAAAGAGTCAATGTAAAACAAATTCTGGTACCAGTAAACTTAAGAGAAATGCACAGGTAATTGTGGGATTGATGATAAATCCTGCCCATAGTCCAGTGAGTTAAAAAATATTTGTTATATTAATATAATTTGTTGAACACATTTTATATACCAAGTTTTGTTCAGAAAAAGTGTGAAAATGAGGACTCTTGCCTCCCTGGACTGTATAGAGAATCAGTCAATAAAATAGGCTGTGATTATAATCATAACTGTTAAAAGTTAACATTTGAGTGATATGCCTTTTGATTGTGTTATATTTGTTATCATACAACCAATCTTATTAATTCTGTTTTTACTCTCATGTTACTAAATGAGGAAACTGGGCTTCAGGAGGGTTAAAAAATGTACCCATGGTCACAATGGAAAATTTGGTGTACAAGATAAGACAGTTTAGTCCAAGGTTATGCAATTTGGAGTAAGACTTGAGTGGAATGCAAGGACACTTTGAAAATTAAAAAGAAGAAAAGTGTATAATAAATAAGTTAAATTATGGAGTTTTCTGGCTTTATCATAAGTAATATTTCTTAACTGACTTATTCTCCAATATAATAACCCATGTATCAACTATTTACTTTCACTGTGGTGTCTAAAGTATTTTTGAGGACAGAAATACTTTCTACATCCAATCTTGCTTGATTACATGAACATACTGAAGAAAATATTTTAATTTTACTTTAATACTAATTATCAAAATAATATCATTTTCACAAACTTGGGGAAAAAAATGTGAAGAAAACATATGTGTTAGAACTGCCTCTAAAGTTTACCTCTGATTTTAATGACACCTATAGAAAAGTCAGCATAAATTAAAGTTAATCAATCAAGTCAATGTGCCTAGACAGTAAACATTTGGTAAGAGAATAAGGATAATATGTGGGTTTGGGCTTATGGGGAAGTGGTGCCATACAGAGGTAACTGCCAGCTATATGCAATTAACAAGAAAAGTGAATATGACCAATGACCAAAAATCTTCTCCAATAGACCAACTTCCCTGAATTTCAGCATTAAGTCATCTCAAAGACAAAGATTCAAGTTTATTTTTGTTGAATTTTTACTATATTGCCAGCGTAACTAATTATATGGGGGTCACTTTACTCTATAAACTATGTACTTTTTCATTGAAAAGTATTTTCAAACTTAACATTCGAAAATAAAGCAAAGATTTATTTCCTAACCCTTGACACAGTATGCTTTTCACTTTTGTATTATCTCTAAGACCAGAATCTCTTGCAAGAAGAGGATGAGCATTTCTCCAATCTCCAGGCAAAATAAGTAGGACTTTAATATTCATTTGGATGACTTATATAACAGGCCCTATTTTTCTTCACCGTATACTTTATTCCAGCCATCCACACTGGCCTAAGTTATCTAGGTCAATTGTGTCCCATGTGTCTCCAACACTCCTTGGTCTAGGCAGAATGTAGCCTGCTGGTGGAGATAGTGGAGGCTTGGTGTAACAGGCCCAGTCAAGCAAGCACATCTTAAAGCCTCTGATGGTATTATATCTGTTAAAAGCCCATGGATCAAACAAGTCACAGGATGAAACTAAATACATTCTGCTCTCCACAAGAGACACTGCAAAGTTAAATGTAAATTGCTGTAGATAAACAGCAAAGAATTAGAGCTACTATGCAGTTTAGCATATGATTTGGTTAAGGTTCTCCAGAATAACAGAACCAGAACTATTAGGCAGAAAAATAGATATGAGTAGGGTGGAAAGAGAATAAGGCCAACAAAGTCCACTAAAAGGAACTGAAAATAGTTAACTGGATAAAACTAGAGAGCCAGAAAAGACTCACAGAGTTAATGAGTTAATCAGTTGAAGCTCCAAAGTCCAGGAGTAACTTGGAATGTCCAAATATTCCCCAGATAAAGAAAAGTATCCCAGCATAGCCCATGTCTTCATTGTGTCCATTAGATCATGCCATTGTAAGATTTACTTTAACCTACTAAAAGGCCCAGCTTATTCTTTAACTTACCCTATATGTTGTTTTTTTTCTCCTCCAGCCTCTAATCAAGTAATTTGCAACCTGGACAGGAGACAACTAGCATGATTAATTTTCCAAAAAAGTGCAGATATAAACAGCATAGTTAAAACAGGAAAGATTCCACCTTAAAACTAAGATTGTATTTTAAAAAACAAAAAGTTAAGAAGTAAGATTCTTAACATATACTTTAGCAAACAGACAATAATTCAGCTCACTCTGGGGGCAGGGCAGGTAGTCTTGATTGATATGTTCCCAGAGGGAAGCTGCTATCCTGGGGAGGAAACTGATCAGCAAATTTCTAGTGTTAATTTTGCAGAATTACCTGGAAGACTGATAATAGAAGAGACATAATGTCTCTCATCAAAGATAAACATCTTGAGACCACTTACCAAGTCTACACCCATTAGCCCTTTGTCACATTCCTGAAAAAACCCTTTAAAGGGGAACCCCCAATTTTCAGCACATCTCTTCTCTGATGACTCACATTTTTTCTCAACCCTTCAGGGTGCTTCCTCTCTGAAGTCACCCTCACTTCCTCACTCTTTAAAAAAAATTTGAATCTTTCAGCATGTCTCTTCTCTGAGATTGCCCACAGTTCCCTTTCTCCAAGTATACACCTTTTTGTCTCAAATAAACTTCTCACTGTTCACCTTAATAAAGTTTTCTCTCTGTGCTTTTCCAGTGGTATCTTTGTTATTTTGCTATTTCATTCTAATCCTCTGGATTTAAGATCAAATCTTCACTCTCTCTCTCCTATAGCAGATAAGTAGGGAGGGGCTGCTGAGAGCTCAGATCTGGGCTGGCAAATTACCATTGCCTGGGTGACCCAGAAGAAACTGCAGCTATATGGTCATGCTGTTTAGTGGCCTGCCTGAAAGTCTCTTTGCTTCTAGGAAGTTCTCAGAACATAATCTCACTCCATCCAGTGCTCTGTGGCTCCCCCAAATCCTGGGGTGGTAGGGACTCAGTCCCCATGCCATTCAGATCCAAGTGGACACTGGACACCAGGTGACACTGGCTTAAGGAGTTAGCTGGGAATGTGCCCCATGCTGAGTAGCAGTTCAATAAACTTCCTTTATTACTCTGGCCTGTCATTCCCTGACACTCTCGCTTTAATTAATTCTTTCCTCACCTTGTACTCTGACTTCCCTTGGTCTCCAAACTGAATTCCTCCCCACAACTTTAAATAAAACTTTTCAACCTTTCAGGGTGCCTCTGCCTCTCTGAGGACACCGGCACTTTCTCTCTAAGTGTGTAACTTAAAATAAAACTTTTACTCTGCCTCACTACTGTGTCTCTGCCGTTCAATTCTTTGTTGCTGTGGGGACAAGAATTGCAGAAAATAAACAACCACCCTCTAACAAAACCAATGTGTATATATGAAAGAGAGAGAGAGATTGAGATTTATTTCAGATTTGTTCACAGAATTGTGGAGCTGGCAAATTCAAAGTCTGTGGGGCAGGCTGACAGTCTGGAGACAGAGGGAAGAGTTTGTACAGCTGAGTCCTAAGGAGATCTACAGCAGAATTCCCTCTCAGTATTTTTTTCTTAAGGTTATTAACTGACTGGATGAGGCCTGCCCACATTATGGAGGTTCATCTGCTTTACTTAAAGTGTACTGATTTAGATATTAATCTTCTAAAAAATACCTTCTGTAACTCTGGGGTGGGCGGGGAATGTGTTCCCAGCCCAGGGCAAATAAACCTTTGAAGCCGAAATCAATCAAAGGGAAAAATAAAGTGGGAGAAACCCATTTATTGCTTACAAGAAGTTGTCTACTCCCATTCACCCATGTCTCTATCTGTCCTGACTGGGAAAACAAACTCCCCCCCCCAAAAATATATCCTCCCTGGTCACCAGGCCTGCGGGCCTCTCCACCCACCTGATAATCACCTATTGATATGGAGATGAACTACTTCTCTCCACTCCTTGGAAATGCCTACTGATATGGAGATGAACTAAGGCCAGGCAAGAGATTATGGAAACATTGCAATTTTACCCACACCTTCACAGAGACACAAAGTTGGGGGTTTGACCAACTATCTGGGTACCATGGCCTTGCCAGGATGACACAAAAGTTATCCACCACCCTATAGTTAGCAAAGGTAGAGAAAAAGAATGTGGATATTTGTTAGTAAAAATATGTCCACCTTTATTTCCCTAGCATCCCTTATTCATTCAAATGTTCAGCAATTCTCCCCTTTTGCCTATTTTCTTCCTACATATGAACATATCAGTCTCTGTTTAAATCTAACTTCGTGAGCATTGTGTTCTTCTTCGCAAAAGGAGATTCACAGGGTGTAAAGCACATTTATAAATCATGTTGAGAGCTAAGAGCTAACAGGAGGCACAGATGAGGGCTAGAGGCTGTAGACTATGCTATTAATTTCAATATCTTCATTTCTTCCTTCTCCTTTGAATGACAATGATTGACTACATGTTCTAGGTTTTCCTCTCTTCTTTAATGTACCATGAAAATCATCTGTGAAATATGCATTTGCAAAGTTCTGCTAGCAACAATGCAGTGAAAAGATATGTCCTACCTAAAAACCTAACAGATAAAAGTTAATTTTTGAAAAGTTCCCTCACACACACATTCTCCTTTAGATTTTACTTGTTTTCACTTTTCCAGCTGCCAGTAGTCCTTAGAATGCACATGGCACAGTCTGGCATGAAATAAACCTTCAGTAATGTTCAGCTGTCCTTACAGTTCTCCTTTCTTTTTATGTTTGAGTCATTATCAAAAACAATTAATATATTCCTTCAGATTATTATTCAACTGTCTTGAAATCTTAGATTTCCAATTATGTCTTTATTATTGCTGACTGTTGTTCATTGTGGGTTTTTTATTCACATTTGTTTTGTTTTGTTTTTTCATTCAACTGTGGAAAAGTTCCTCTTATCTGTAGAGATTCCTTGTATTCCAGATTGTGGGAACATCCCCTCAAGGACTTATTGCCAGAGCCCCAGGAGTATCAACAACTTAGGAAAGTTATTATTGAAAGTATTTCTTATTATGATTTTCTGCTCAAGCCTTCAAAATAAATTTACATCCCAATTTTGTATATTTAGTTCTAACTTCTCAGAGAAGATCACCTCCAACAGTGATTCTTAAACTTGGCTGTACTTTTGGAATTCCCTGTGGAGCTTTAGATAAAGATGGATGCTTCCAGAGATTCTGATTTAGTTACTCTGTTAGATACAGCTTTAGCATCTTTTTTTGTTCCTTTGATGTGCATTTGTTTGTTTGTCAGTCCCCCCAGGTGATGCTAAGGTGTAGCCAAGTTTGAGAATCCCTGCCTTAGAGATGTTGCTTGGTTGACTCTCTTGCCTGATAGCTAGTCCAACCTTTCACCCAAGGTACTTTCCTACAGGGTGCTGGCTTTCTGCAGGTCTGTGCTTATACTCCTATGGCCTTGTCTTACTATCCTAGGAAGACTTCAACCCCCAAACCTCTGGATTATAAAAAGCAACAACCTCCAGGGTCAATATAGTCCAGTGGCAGCTGCAATGTTAGTTCATGTATTTACCTATCTAGTTGCCAGTTTCATTTCCCTTTTGAAAAGCTAGGAAGCCTTCTTTTTTCTTGTAAGCATTGTTATTCTATTAAAATAATCTTGTTTTATTTTATCCAGAAATTCTAACTGTCTATTGCTGAAGTTTTTCTACTAATTATTTCCCATTAATTGTTTTAATTTTTCAAATTCAATTAGAATGTCACCTCTTTGGAGAAGCCTTTTCTTTTAGTCAAATGTAAATAACTTTCTCTGGATTCCTGAAACACCTTATTCTTACCTATATCAAGCCACATATGAGCGTCATAGGGTCTTTAATATGTAAATCTATCATTTTTGGTAGGCAGTGGACATGGACCACATCCTAAAAAACACACTACATCAAGTCACTACCACAATCCCTGGCACAAGGAGATACTGAACAATAGCAAGATTAACAAACTAGATGAATTAAGATCCTAATGTTTCTTGTTTTGGTTTTTAAAACTGTGATTAAAAAAATACTGCCCAAGCAGTTGCTTCATAGTTGCATAAAGTATCAAGATTTTTAAGAGCTAGAAGCTAGAATCTGTGCTGTCCAACACAGTAGCCACTAACCACCTGTGGCTATTCCAATTTAAATTTACTTAGCATTAAAAAATTAGTTCCTCATTTTCACTAGCCACATTTCAAGGGCTCATTAGACATGTGTGGGTAGTAACAACTGTATTGGACAGCACAGATATAGAACGTCTATCCCATTTAGAAAGTTTTATGGAACAGCATTAAACTAGAATATCTATTTGAGGCAGTCAGCTCCATTATTCTGTGAAAATTATCCCAAAGGATCTTGCTGTTAATTCTCAAAAGTAGGTTTTGAACTAAATTATAATTAAATCATTTGAAACACAAGTGTTAGCTCATTACCCTTACCAGAGAATACACAGAAGTTTATATATGTATAGGCTTTAAATAGCATCATGTTGAAGTTTCTCACTTTACAATTAAGCAACCAAATATTCAGAGATTCTCAAACCCACACAGATAGTTCAATAAGTAAACTGCAATGGAGAGAAATAAACCCAGAGCTACGCACCATGTGCCACAGAGGAATTAGGTACAGATGGATTTAAAAGATGTGCCATTGCAGTTGCAGAGCATCTAACATTACCTGCTGCAATGGGCATAGAGAGGCTATATTTGTGTCTCTGCAACCCCTGCATGATATTCAATTATATGTTGATGCAGGAATTAAAGAAAACAAAGTAACATAAAAAATCCTGTCTATGCTTGCAGCTAACAATTCTTGGGATTCTTGGTCTTAGATTAGCTCTGCATTTCCAGAGCTGGATCATGGACATCCAGGTAGTTCTACTATTTGGCATTTGCAATAAATCAGTTTTCCTTCTCTGTCCCATTAGTGCTCCACAGCCTCTAAGGACTGAAGCAGCCCAAGATGTTTATACTCCATTCCAAATGTACATGCTTTTACACAGCTCACGGTTATGAGAATGTCTTTGGATATTTATAAGACTATCCATCAAATACAGAAGACCAGTTCTGTTTGGTAATTATTATCATAGAAATTCTAGTAAATGCCAGAATAGAGTTTTTAAAATACACTCCTTGGGAACAGTCTCTCTTCAATTACACGAGTCTTCAGCAAAACCATTTCTTTTAGAACTCATATTTTTTATTGACAAGAAAAAAAGCTCACTAGAGACATTTAATAGGTATACCACACACATACATGCAGACATACACACTTACACATATATATTTCTCTCTTAAGATAGAACATAGACTAGTCATATTCATGAAAAGAGAAACACTAGGAACTTAAACAAATTAATTCAGCAAGTCTGGTGACTAACTTTCCAAACTTTATGGCAGAGAGTGAGAAAGTCATAAATCCATTGACTTAATCCTCTCCATATTTTTTTTCAGTTTGGTTTGTTTCTGAGTGTGTGAGAACCTGTCTTACCTAGTTCAAAACTTTCTTTGGATCCTATGAGCCCCAGAATCACCTTTAGAAAGACACTCTCAGGTACCTGCAGGCTTAGAGCAAACAGCATCCAGGGGTTTCTCCATCATTCTTTAGAAGAGAAGAAGGGGATTTTATGTAGACTAGATTGGAATTGATTCTCCTGAGTTTCCAACAGTTGGTACAAAATGAAAGGTTGATGATAATATACATGCCATAAATCTCAAAGAAACTCCCCTTCTTTAACAACATTTTCCAAACACATAGGGAAGAAAGAATTATTTGATCTCTATGCTTTAACCACCCCATTATGAGAGAGAAATGAAAAGGGCCCAGAGTTGTGGTAGAAGCGGGAATTGGCATAGATTGGCACATGAATTCCAAAAACAACAAGAAAGGAAAGAAGGAAGAAGGGAAAAGGAAAGAAAGAAAAATTATAGTAAAAAAATTAACAGAAGAAAGTAGTCATAAATTAACCATATATTACGAGATAAAAGAAAGAAAAATGGGAAAGACTGAATTTGATACTCACCTCCTCTTAACAAATTCACTATTTTGTAGACACTTGCTCTCTTACTGTGATATGATAGAATCAGAAAGCATTCTCACAATAATTATGTGCAAAGCAAGAAAGAACAGTAGAATAGATTTTTCTCATTGTAGAAGAAGTCAGGGAAACACTGAGTTCATCAGAAAAGCAAGTGAAGAATGAAGTCTTAAAGAGCAAATTAGAGCCTACTTGGAAGGCATTTTTGATTGTACCAATATTGGCAATGTTAATTGATCTTTAGTTTTAGAACTTATTACTCAGTCACCTACATAGTTCAAAAGAAGCTGGTTTTACTGATCTTAGTTACTTATTTACCAAATCCCTACTGCAGAAAAGCCAGAGTAATAGCCGGTCCTAATGTGTTAAAAATATATATGGAGAAAAATGAAATGTAAATATATACAGAGAAAAGTGTGATTTGTGAATAATTTCTGTTTATTTATATATGAATTGTTTTCCCAAGATGACAAGTATCAAGTTTTAATTTCTTTAACTTTCACCCATACTTCACACTGTGCTGGGCATATAAAAGTACTTACCTCACACTTCTTGACTTCAAAATTCACTATAAATCTACAATAACCGAAAGAGTATGTTATTGACATAAGGATAGACATATGGATTGATGGAACAGAATTAAGACTACACATCTCTGGCCAGTTGAATTTTGACAAGGGTGCCAAGTCCATTCAATGAGGAAAGAATAGGCTCCACAATTGCTGGAAAACTATTCATATATAATAAGATAAAAAGTTGGATACCTTCCTCATACTATATACAAAAATTACTGAAAATGGATAAATGACCTAAATATAAGAACTCAAACCACAAATTCTTACAAGGAAACATAGGGGTAAATCTTCTGGGCCTTAAGTTTGATAATGTATTATTTTTCCCCCTTTTTTTTTTTTAAAGGGAAAACAAGATTTATGTCATAGGCAATGAGAAGAGTGAAAGGCCGTTCAATGATGTTCATGGCTTCAGCCTTAATTTGTCTTGCTTCCTAAGATGAATGGACATGAGGACCTATCCTCTGGATTTTACACAATATTTGATTTAAAATAATTGTCAGAATAACACTTTATTGTCAGGCTGTAGATCTTAAATTTAGGTTCAGAAAAATGGCCAACAGAAGGAAAGTACATATAAATATATATTCTTCCAGTTATTTGGATCCTGAAGGCATATTTAACTATAAAATTCTGGTCCTGGCAAGCACATTGAATATGATCTGTTATTGAGAAAAATTGAATTAAGTATTGTACAATAGATATCATTAACTCTGGTGACTATTTCTATGAATTAATTAGTCAGCAAGGATTTCTTGAGAATAACTAATGTTATACTCACATTTTGTTTTTCTTAGGACTGTATAAGGCTTATATAGCAGGCATTTCTAGAATGATTTTAAAGTTTTAGAAGTCAGGTCCCTAGTAAAATTGGGCAATTACTGGCATTTAGCTATTGACACTCTTTTACTTTAGTAATGGACTCTGCAACTTGATGTCAAAAGCATTAGCCACAAAAGGAAGAATAAATAAACTGGATTTCATCAAAATAAAAAAAACACCTTTGGTTTATCAAAGGACATTATCAAAAAAATGAATAGGAAACCTATATAATGGGTGAAAATAACTAACAAATCATCTATCTGATAAAGGTATAGTATCCAGCATATAAAAAGAACACTTACAACTCAAGAATAAAAAGACAAACAACCGGATTAAAAAGTGAACCAGGCACTTAGACATTTCTCCAAAAGAATACATACAAATAATGAAACTAGAAAAAGAAGAACAAAAAAGGCCCAAAGTCAGTAGAAGGAGGGACATAATAAAGATTAGAGAAGAAATAAATAAAATTGAGAAGAATAAAACAATAGAAAGAATCAGTAGAAGCAGAAGTTGGTTCTTTGAGAAAATAAACAAATACATAAATGCCTAGACAGGCTTATTAAGAAAAAAAAGTCTACACACATAAGCAGAATCAGATATGAGAAAGGAAAAATCACTACAAACACCACAAAAATACAAAGAATTATTAGAGAATGCTATGAAAAATTATATGCTAACAAACTGGAAAACCTAGAAGAAATGGACAATTTTCTAGAAAAATACAACCTTCCAAGGCTGACCCAGGAAGAAACAGAAAATCTGAACAGACCAATTACCAGCAATGAAATTGAGTTGGCAATCAAAAAACTACCTAAGAACAAAATCCTCAGACCAGATTGCTTCACCACTGAAATTTATCAACATTTAGTGAAGACCTAATACCCATTCTCCTTAAAATTTTCCTAGAAGGATAAGAGGAGGAAATACTTCCAAACTCATTCAATGAAGCCAGCATCACTCCAATACCAAAACCAGGCAAAGACGCCGCAAAAAAGAAAATTACAGATCAATATCCCTGATAAACATAGATGCAAAAATCCTCAACAAAATATGAGCAAACTGAATTCAAAAATACATAAAAAAGATCATCCATCATGATCAAGTAGGATTTATTCTAGGGATGCAAGGATGGTACAATATTAGAAAATCCATCAATATCATCCACCACATCAACAAAAAGGACAAAAAAGACATGATCATCTCCTGTGGAAGGCCATATGTGATGTCACCCTGGAAGTGACATCCCCAGATACACGCACCAGGGAGTGATATCACCAGGAAGTGATATCACCAGAAGTGAGGTCACTGGAGGAAGTGACAACACCGGATGTGAGATCAGCCCAGAAGTGACATAATTATAATAAGATTCTGTATATAAGTTGTGCTCAGAAAATAAACTGTGTCATTTGTCCACCATCAGCAGGCAGTGAACCTCCTGATCCCACCCCCCAAAAAAAGAATACATACAAATAATCAACAAGCACATAAAAGACCTTCAACATCATTAGACATCAGGGAAATTTAAATCAAAACAATGAGGTATACCCACCAAGATTGGTATAGTAAAAATATCAGAAAATAAAGAGTTATTGAGTATGTGGAAAAACTGGAACCCTCATAAATTACTGGTGGGAATGTAAAATGGTTTCACCCCTGTGGAAAACAGTTTGGCAGTGCCTCAAAAGCTAAATATAAAATTACAATATAATTGAGAAATTCTACTCCTAGGTATATAACCAAAATAATTGAAAATAAGTATTCAAACAAATACATGTACACACACATGTTCATAATAGCATGTTCACAATAACCACAAAGTATAAATAGCTGAAATTTTTATCAGTTGATGAATGGAAAAAGAAATTGAAGTGTGTCCATAAAATGGCATCTTTTTCAGCCATAAACAGCGATTATGTGCTGACACAAGCTGATAATGTGACAAAGTGAGTAAACCATGAAAATATGCTAACTGAAATAAGCCATACACAGAAGGCCACATATATATGATTTCACTGCTGTGAAATATCCAGTACAGAGATATAATGAAGATTGATGTTGCCTGGGACTGGGAGGAAGAGGAAATAGGGAGAAGCTGCTTAATGGATAGAGGGTCTTCTTGGTGGGTGGTAAATGTTTTGGAACTAGATAAATAAATGGTTGCATAACACTGTGAATGTACTATATGCTACTCAACAATTCATTTATTTTTACGTAGTCAATTTTATGTTATATGAACTTCGCTTCAATAATGAAATAGTCAACAATTACATGTTGCATGAATATATTCATTAATCTTGGATTTATAATTTTAAGAGAAAATTTGTAAGCACATTTGATATTTGAGAAATATCTGCATCTGTTTATTCTTAAGTATATTGCAATGTTTTCTTGGTTTGAATGTGCTTTAGATATGAGTGGAATAATCCCCTCATAAGCCCATTGAAAGTATGAGAATGGTGTGTAGATAGAAAAGGCGATGGAGTGACTGCTGATTACTGACATGTAAGGACAGGGGAACAAATGCAAGATGCTGCCAACTCCTGCAATTTATTCTGAGTTTAACCTCTTCTGTCAGTGGGAGATCATTAGAGTAAGCAGAGATTTTCAACCTTAGCATTATTGTAAGTTGGGGCTAGATAATTATTTGTTACAGTGGACTCTTCTGTGCACTGTAATATGTATTTAGCAGAATCTCTGGCCTACACTGAGTAAATATCAGCAGTAAGCACACCCCTCCTAACTTGTCAAATTCCACTGGAAGAGGGAGGGGCAAAATTGTCCATGGTTGAGAACTACCAATATACAGTGAGATCTTTGGAAGTTTTCAAGCAGAGTTTTCTGAATAGTGATGGTGTCTATAGTGTCCGTTGTCTGTGACAAGGAAATGAAATAAAGGAGGAAAAAATGAAGAAAGGTTTGGAAAAAGTTTTTTGTGGTAATCATTGTTTATGATCCCTTTTGTTAATTCAAAAGACTGCTCACTTTTTAATAAAAGGTGTTCAAACCCTTTTATTTAATTACGGTAATTATACTTGGATTTCAATTAGTTTTTGTTTTGTTTTAATGTTCTTGACATTGACAAGCCCTCAAAATTTATTTTAACATATTTTTGGGCCTGGTAAAAATTTCCCCAAATTAGGACTTTTTAGACCAGAGCAATTATCTTCTTTTTCTTTCAGTCATCTTTGAATGGTAACATTCTGGGATCCACACAGACCTAATGGCCATGTAACTAACACAAATTAAATAGCCACCTGCAAGAGCCAAGATAAGACAAAAATAAAGGAGAACCATTTAATTTTTTTTAACACAGAGGTAAAAACTTGATAGCCTACAGTCATGCAGCCCACAGGTGTACTTTTGTGACAGCATAGTTGTTTTAAACATGAGATTTAATGCCAACATTTTTAAATGCAAGATTTTACATTAAAATCTTTATTCCTGGCTTTTTTGAATAATGCTAGAGCCACATTCTGATATGGCAAAGCGGCTAGAACTTAGGAACTTGTTCTCATCCAACCCAATATTCATTATCCATTAAGCCCATTTCTCTCCATTTTCTATCATCTCTTAAATTTGTCCTGCTTGACTCTTTTGTGTGATTCTTAAAACAAATTAGTAGGAATAACAAGTTGTTATTGTTATAAAAAATTGTTATTGTGTTATTCTCTGCCTTTACACCAGCTGGAATAAGGTTGTTTGGCCACAAGAAAAATCATTTAATAAATGATAAATGAGTAAATTATCTAATAATTAATGATACCTTCATTTAATTACTTTTCAAAGCTCTTTAAGCTATTCTTACATTGATGATGAAAAGTATTTTGATTTAAAAAGGAAGAAATTAAGCCAACTATTTTGAGTTTTTGTTATTTTGTTGTTTTTGTTTTATGTTAAATGCAGGGCAAAAAAAAAAGCTTCTACTTTTAACTGTAGCTAGGTTAAAAAATTTTTTTCTTCCCCCATATACCTAAAGACCATAACTACCTCTATAGGTAACAGTAGATGATCAGGAATTGAAAACCACTAACAAGGAGAGGGACTGACTGTGGGGAGGTTCTCAGAGTTTGACAGTGGAGAGATGCTATATAAATTTTAAAAAAAAATTCTCAGCAGGTAATTCAAGAAACTGTTCCTCCAATATCCAAAATTACTCCCATAGAGAGTTATTCTTTTTGAACCTTTCCAAACTTATCTGAAACAGCTTAAAAATCTTTCCTGATTGTTTAAAAATACATGAATGGATACATATAGGGAAAAGCTAATAAAAAGCCACATTACTAAGAGCTTTGATGAGTGAAGAATTAAATTAGCCTCAGACATGGGATCTAGAGTCACAATAAAAAAAGTTTTTCTTTCTTTCTCATGTTTCCTTAATGATTTTGTCTGCATTCCATTTATTTTAACTCAGAAGTGAACAAAAAACAGAATGTTAAACTGAAATGAAAATCACCCTTAGTAGATTAATTCACATAACTGAATGAAATGTTCTGTATGCTGAACCAAACCTCTTTTAAATCCTTCCTACTCAAAGTAGATGTCTCTTCCTTTCTCATTTCTTTATTTCCTTTATGGCTAATGGATCAGCCTCCCTTTCATTTCTCTCTTTTTACCTTTACCATAATATATGTCAATCACTCTCATGAAGAAAAAAAAAGAAACTTAAAAATAAACAGACCAATAGTCACTAACGACATTTTCTCTCCAGTACAGCTCAGTACTTTGGCCTACCACCCAAATCTGATTCCACTGCCTGCAACCTTATTTATTTTCTCTCTCTCATCTATGGCTTAAGATTCAAAAGATCTGCTTCCTATTGTCAATTTTGCCTTTGTATCAGGTGGATCATATGTTTGAGCCTCAGCTTCCCCTGAGTTTGAGCCATCTGTAACCCCCATCTGTAACCCCCAAGTTTCATTCCATTACTGGTATTCTGCACTTCTCTAGAATCACACACCTGAGATTCAGGTGTTTCCCTTACACCCATAATGCTCTGGTTTAGTGGATAGGGACAGATGCCGCTGGTCTAAGCAAGATGAGGGCACATATTGTGCTTTGCCAAGAGTATTATGGGAGGTCGCTAGAGGTCACTTTAAATAGATATGATGCATAATATATTTATTTGTGGCATTTATCATTTCATTTGTTAATTCATCTTCAAACATCCAAACTTTAAGCATCAAATGAATGAACAAATGAATACTATGTCTGCTAGAAAATCCATTTAATTTTGCTGAATGATTTGGCTGCCCAGATGAGAAAAGAATTAAATCAAACTTGTTTATTTTATCAACTCATTGATAAATAAATCAATCTTTTATTGATTTTGCACTGAAGATAGGAATTGTATTAGTTTTATGGAGAAGGATACCCAACACAAACTCAGGAGAGAAGTACTTTCTCATGTTGGATTTGGGATTGGTAAATATTGAATGAACAAATAGAGAATTCTTCTTCAGTTTAATTGAACTAAAATTATTCCATGCCTCATATAGGTGATGCTTACGGCATAGTTTTTTATAACAATATCAGTTCTCCTTCCACAGTCCTATGGATACTTGAGTTTATTTTTAGCTGGCAGGTTACTAATCTCACAAACTAAGGAGAATGAAAAAAATGGTTGCTGCTATGGGAATGATATCTCTTGCATTTCTGACTTTAATTTTAAATTGGAACCATCTTAATGTTGCATTAATGCAAGGGAAAGAGAATGTTTGCATTTAACAGTACCCAGAGTTTTTAAGCTGTCACTTAGCAAGATGTAAACATTTTACACAACATGATTTTAGAAAACTTTTGACCTTTTTAGTGTTTTTTTTTTAAATTTCTGCTCCAAATGTCAGTAACTGTCAAGGCACTTGTCTTAAAGGAAAAGGTCACCCCAAAGAAGAAAGTTAATCCTGGGTTGAGTGACAGTGCTTCTCTGTTGTCTGATCCTGGTTGTCAAGTGCTAATTGTGGAAGGCCTGAATGATATCTTACTTTCTGCACTGTTCCTAGGTGTACAGGAATGTTTCAGGAAATTTTGCAGCTATTTCCAACACAAATTTGGTGAAATGTGACAATTAATCCAAATCCAACTGTCATGGTAAATGCAAGTCAGTATCTTGAAGTTCTCAGTTCTCTGTGAAAGCTAGTTACTTATACTCCAAATAGAGGCAGTATTTGAAAGTGACTCATCACTGGCCTAGGTTATCATTATAGGGGGACCACTATGAACTAATTGCCTTGTAGGAGTATGTTTTTTTGTTTATAACAATGTATCCTTGATTGAATATCAGTCTCACTGCAATTATATAATGGAATAAGTATATGTAAAAGCACAGGTGTGTTCCAATGAAACAGAATCACATTCAAGACTTGTCTTAAAACCTGAATCTAAATGAAGCCAGACCAAGTTATGAAATTATTAAAAGTAATATAATAGTTGTTATGGACCTTTTCATCTATTGTTTAAAAGCAGTTTTGTTTTACATAACAGAGCATTGAGACCAAACAAAGTCACAGCTAAAGTTACGTTGTACAGGAACTTTAGCTCATTACTGACAAACCTGGGGCTAGAATCCCGTTTCAGTATCTTTTCTCCAGACCATTCTGTGCCTGTGCAGTTTGTGCCACCTAGAACACCCTGGCAAAACCAGACTTTGAACTTTGTTATTTGTACACATTGTAATGATTGACTAGTTTCAGGAAATGTCAATGCCAAGTCAAATTTTTAGGCCTAAGGTCTCACAAGAGTCATGTAACCTAAGAAACTGAGATGACAGGGTAACAAAATTTATGATCCAGTTCTTGAGTTTGAGCTTTAAGCAATCTATGATTTGCTATTTCAGAATATGTACTATAGCATACTATCCATGATGTTGGATTTAGAAAGTATATCAAGGTCTAAGAAAGATGTAGTTTTGAGTAATAAATAATTAGGATTGCAAATCTCAAGAAATTTTACATGCTGGAGCTCAACATTGTTTTGAAAGGTTTTAGATAAGTTGTTAGATATATTTTTAAGGGAAACTTTTTGTGGGATATAGATTCTGAAACTGTGAATCCCATAACAAAGGACTAACCACCATGTTCTCTCAGAATCAAATAATGATTGTAAGCTGGAAGAGGCTGGAGCTGTTAGTGTTAGAAAGCAAAGAAACATCAACGAGTGTGGCTCAGGATTCTGTGACATTAAATGTCCCAAAGTTTCATTCTCAGTTCACCCATCTACAAGTAGGTACCAGCCATTAAAGCTGGACAGAAATTTTTGAAATCAGAAACATAGTTGCAAATTAGAGAGCAATTTAAGTACAAGTTAGTTGTCACTGAGAGTTTTGAAAACTTTCCAAAAGAAACAAATTAATACTGTGAATAGTAACAATTCATTATTTATATTGCCAGGATTACAAAGAGCTTTAAATATCACTAAAGTCAAACTTATTTGATACCATTTTACCTATATACAGCTGGCTCTTACTGTGAACTCTAGAAGTAAGGAGGACTCTGCTCTTGTGTAAGAATTAAGGAAATGCTGAACCTCCAGAAAATACCCAGAGGTGAATTTGCCTGAAGCATCACGTTGAATGAAAACAGGAACTCATTGGTAAAACCTTATGCCCTCCCTCCATCAAGGCACACACACCTGCCCTCCACCAAAGCTCTTATGCCTGGGTTCAGTGGGCCAGCCACCTGCCTGCCACTATAGGAGCTATAATGACTTCCCTGCTTCCAAATCTTGTGCAAGAGGCTCTCTCTGGTACTATATAAACCAGAGCCTTGAGGGGGAAAAGGGAGTCTGGAAAATGTGTTTTCCTGGCCTCCAGCCTCTGTAGTACAGAGAAGTTGGCAAAAGGTAGGTGGAGTAATGTTGAGATGCAAACAGGCAATATAACATGCTTTTTGTTGTAATGAAACTACAACTCAGAGCAAGCATTCAGATTCTTTATTATGCTTTGGGAATATTTCTCTATTTTGGGAATATTTCTGTTACATAAATAGAATTCAGTCTTATATTGTCAGAAGTTGATTTCATTAATTTCTACAAAGGAGATCTCCATCTTGGCCTCATTCTCATTTTGGCCTAAGGCATGAGAGTGAGCAAAGACAGGTAATTGCAGTGGGTAACTGGAGACAATTTATTTCTTATTTGTGAAGACAATGGTCTAGGATGAATGAATTTTACCTTTTAAAGTGCTCTAGCTAAGAGATTCACATGCTGTGATTTTATTTCTGAAAATGCAGACTAGTCTGAGAAATTGGACAAAGACAGCCTTCTTTGGAAATGTAACTTTTGGTGGGACCCATGAGTGGTTTATGTTTATTTTATAGCAACAGATTATCTTGTAGCAGTTGTCCTTCAAATATGGTTCCAAGACCAGTAGCATCAGCATCACATGAAGCATGTCAGAAATGCAAATTCTTGGGTCCCATCCCACAAATAATGAACTAAGTGTTGGGTTCGGGCCCAAATGTCTATGTTTTTTAAAGCTCTCAAATAATTCCAGGTCAAGATAAATTTGACGACTGGTCTACATTATGAAGAATTGAGAGAGCTGCTTCAGGATCTTCACTGGATTCAGGAAACCATAATATGAGTGTAGCAGAGGGGACTATGCATCAGCTCCTCAGACCAGAAACTCTCAGCATGATCGAACCAAAGAGGCTCCACTACCACCTCCATTCTTCCTCTTGGTTTCTCTTTTTTAGTTCCTCCTCTCTCCATCTACAGATGCTAGCATTTAAATTGAGGTGATTTTGTGATTTATATTCCCCAATAAGCTGCCCTTGATGTATCTCTTGACCCATATTTCCAAGACATAGATAGGTTCCATCTATTTTATTTTATTCTTAAACATCTACCATCCATCTATGCTTTGAGGGACCTCCTCTCAACCCAAAATAGAATTCTTATTTACCCGCCTTTCTGTAGTACTCATTCCCATTTCTTTGCTAATGTTAATGATCAGCAAGTAAACTGCTCTTATTTAACAAATTTATACCTAATTAGTGGTGATTGGTGGAAGAGAGAATTCAGGAATAATAGAAATATATAGGGGGTATAAAAGCTAATGTCCATTCTTTTCAACCTGTGTCTCTTGACAGTATAACAATGTTGCTTAAAAAGTTTTCTTTAATTTTTCTGTTCCCTCTCTCTCTCTTTCTTCTCTTTCTCTCAGTGTCTCTCTTTTTCTGCCTTTCTCTAACACACACACATATGTATCACACTGAGGTTATGTGCTATGGTTTTCTGCCATCATTGGTAATTTGGGTGAAACATTTTGAGAAGCAGTGCAATGAATACTCAAAACATATTGAATATAATTGAGTACCACTTGTTTACTGCATTAATCTTTTATTCCCAAATAGATTGTAAGTTTATTAAGGGCAATGTTCACATCTCATATACTATTGCTTCTTTTACATACACTATTGGTTCTCATACATGCTGGTTCTAGCACAGTACTGGCACATAAGAGTACTTCACAAATACAATTTATGTTTTTGAATACCTTTCTTTCATTAAGGGTTTCATCATTCATTTATGGTCATACGAGCGGCAGGGAAGCTAGTTCTCCCACTGTGTAATTCGGTCCCTTACTTGAGTTATGCTCTTTGAAAATAGGATATCATTATTTGCATTTCACTATTGGAGAAAAAAATACATACTATAACTTATACACAGATGGCAAGATGACCCAGAAATAATACGAAAGTAACCATTATACTATATTTGTATGTGTATATATATATATATATATATATATATATATATATATATGTAATGTAAACTTTGTATATATGTGCATGTGTATGATATGTTGTTATATTTGATGACTTTAGGCTCATCAAAATTTTTGAGAATTTGCTTGATTAGCTCTTTGATTTTTTAAAATAGTTATTCAATCATTTTGCTCTTTTAATAAATCAGCTTTGATATTAATTTTGAAATATGCTGTAGTATGCAGAAAAGGCTGCTAGAATAGTTTACTAATTTTCAGTGCTTATGGTTAATGTCTAATTTTACCTGATTTGTTTACATGGTACAATATATGCTGAAGTTCTATCTAATTATTTCTATGAACAATGTATATCTTAAATGGGTATATGTGTATATGTTGTGTGTGTATACTTTTTGTGTGTGCTTTACAATACATATATAGAAAAATATCTTGAAACTGAAGTCATAAAATCAAAACTACACAATGGGAAAAGTACAAGGAAAAAAACTTTTCCTTTCTTCCCTTCTAGGTTCTTTGGCTGGTCTAATAATTCAATTGATTCAAGACAGATTAACAAGAGAAAAAAACAAATTTAATTTCATATGTATGAGAATTCCAAAGATATGAGGCTGAAAGAAGTAACCGAAGCAGGCATATTTTTTAGTTTTTATACAAAGGAACAATATTTTTGTGAAGCATTGGCAAGACAAAGGGTTTAGGCTTGATGTACTAAATTAGTGAAGAAGTAATAAGGTTTGCTTTTGCAGCCTTCTCAGAGCTGAATTCCCTACGTTTGGTGTTAAGGATCCCTCTACATCTTGGTATATTCTGCCTTTTACATGGGAGATTTATTTCCTACAGTCAGGGGAACAAAGGATGGTCAGAGTGTCCTTGCACTGGTGATTTCTTAAGTAGCTCAATAATCAATATGCCAAAGTGGCATATTTTAGGGTAGCATATTCTGTTCCTTCAATAGAGAGCAATATAATACACTATTTACCTTTGAATAAGTAGTTTTGCTGTCTACCCAATTTGGCCTATAAGATACCTGCAGACATTTCTCTAGTATTCTGCTATAAAATTCCACTATAACATATGTCTCTCTCCATACTATTCATGCATTTCTGAGGTACTTGTTTTTCTGTGTCCTTGTTTTTTTTCTCCTTGTTTGTCTGGCACTCTAGACACTGTGCTAGGCACCCTAAAAATATTTGTTGAATATATAAGCTCATGTTCAGCTAGGGAACATTTCTATATGGCCACTGAACCAATATTGTTTTATTTATATAAATCACTGGAAAAAGTTTTTAATGTCTTCAATATTATATATACTCTGGCAATTATAAGACGATGAGTTTTCAAGGATCTTATAGATCGTTACATACACAATAAGTTAAGATAGATGAATAAAATAAGTGATTTGGGAGTTCTCAGTGTTTAAGGAATAATTGGGATTTCAATAGGGAGTATCAGTGGTAGCAAGATTACTAGACTAACAATTGTTTGAAAATTTGCATAACAAAATAGTTACTGTCATGACCTCAAAAAATGTGATCACAGCTTGAGAAGTAGATGAAAACGGACTCAGCACTGGAGGAACTTGAGCAAGGGGAAGGGGAGGGCAGGAGAGATGGATGGAGGACTGAAATCTTCAGACTTACAGAATTGAGAGGAGGCCAGAGAACTGGAGAAGGTGAGAGCACACAATGAAATATTCACAGAAGTGAAAAGCAAGGGAAGGAAGATTGATTTTTCAGGAAGAAGTTTACAGGACAAAAAAAAAAAAAAGAGTATTTCATATGCAAATTTCTGTATCAACCCGCACTTTGAGAAGCAGTTTGAATACTCCACAGAGAATGGGCAGAAAACCAAAAGTAGATTTCAAGGACTGTAGAAATTAGTGCAAATAGATGTAAGTGGAGGCAGTGGAGTGAGAAATGGCATTATGGTAAGTTTTCTTTTAGAAACAGGAAACCTTGAATGTATGTTAAGTGTGATGGTAAAAATAAGCCATGAGGAAAAAACTGAAGGTAAAATGGAGAAAATAATTGATGGGGCAAGTTTTCAGAGATATTGAGATATGGATAGATAAAATGAAATGTTCAGGTGGTGGATTTTTCTAAAAAGTACAGAGATGATTATTTTGAAACAAAGGAAAATAAGTCAGTATAATGAACATTCTGAGAAATGTTGGGATAGAAAAAAAGGAGGTGGTTTTTAAATAGGATGTTATAAGCATTTTTAATAGGATGCTACTAAAAATTTGTAGATTTTTAAAGTTCTGAGAAGGCAGCTTAGAGTACTGGGAAGAGCTGTGGACTTAGAATCAACCAGTCCTGCTCCAATTTCCAGGTCTAATGCTTGGTATGATAACTTACACACACCAGCTTCTCCTTATATCTCTGATTCTTGTGTTCTTCTATTTTAGAAAGAGGTACGGACATGCTGTGCAGATTCTCCTTCAAAGAAGGACTTACTGCCCTGGTTGATGGTTAGTGGTATCTGCAGGCAGCCTTCAGCTGTCAGTTCTTCAAAGATTGTCCCTCACCCAAGGCCATGTCCTTCTGGGGACAGCCATATGCTATGACTGGTGGAAAAGGGGCATAAAGGTCTGGCCATTTCAGGCTCAGTATGAGGCAACTCTGGTAGGATATTTTGGCTTCAGAGCTAAAGTTAACTTTAAAGCTGAAGTTTGGGGTTGGACAAAGTTGTTGTTTGGGCCTGCTATACAGCTGGACTTCTCTTTTGTTCAATCTTGCTGCCCTCTCCCCTTCTCCAGATGTATTTGTCTTAAGGTAACACTCTCATAAAATGTCTATTAGAAGTGGCCTCAGAGTGTTTTCTGGAGAATCCAAGTATTTAGCGAGGTTGCTGTGAGGGTTTAAGAAGGTAGAAGGGAATATAAAACTTTTTTGTAATGAGTAGTTGCCCATAGATAAAATAGACCATAGTTTATTCCCTCTTTCATAAAAAAGCAAAATATATTCTAAAATAATTTATTTTTGCTAAATATTTTCTAACATTATTTCATAATATGTACTTTGTAATATGCCTGTGGTCTTTCAGTAATTTTTCCAGGGGTGTTAATGAATAGTTTTGAAGGCATTCCTACACATTCACTCCTTGAGCACAGTTACCATATATAAGAGGGAAGTATGCTAGCTTGTGGTCATGTTTTAGGTCCAGTCTGTGGCTGTAATTAGAGGTCAGTGTTTTTAAGTTAAAAATCATGCTGTATCTGTGATTTGGAGCTGTGCTAAGACATGATAAGGAATCCGTTTTAACTAGGTTGATGGGGGAGGCTTATGTCCCAGGGAGAGTGTGAGGAACAGTTAAGTTTTAGCCAAGAAGTGTCAGTGACTTTATCCTTTCTGGAAGTGGGTGGTAAGGATCCCAGCCACCCAGTCTCCTGTACTGATTCCAATGCCATACTCAGTCTAAGCTGCAATTATTATGACTCATGTAGTTCTCTTTCTTTCTTTTACTCTTGCTAATAAAGATGCATTGTCAACAGCAGTCCATTCAGGGGTACTGTCTAGTGCTTCAAGAACTACAGTTTCCCTGAAGTGAATGGATATTCAAAGGGATAGTAAACCATTGTCGAGAATGAGTTCACGGCAGCAGAGCTATAACTCCATTCAAAGGACCAACAGTTCAGTATGGTAGTGCCCTCCTGAGAAGAATAGTTTCCAATTTAAGCACCAGGATATAATGAAAGGGTAGGAAGTGGTTGCTTTGTCAATATTTCTCAATGGATTGACTTTGGACAGATATGACCTACGTCTGCCTTTATAAATCATCTCAAAAGTTAACTTTTGAGTTCATGCTGAAATATGTCCCTGCTGGGAACAATCTACCACTGTAGAGGAGTCAACACAAAGCATTTTTAAAAAAAATTTTTAGTCAGGATAATCTTGCTTCTCTTTCATATTTCCCACTATTTGGCTTGGTCTGAGTTCCTCAAATGGACAAAGGACTTGAGAAAAGCAATAGCTCATGTAATGAACACATTAGAAAAAAATTACCATTTAGTTTTGTGTGACTTATCTATGGAAGCTGTCTGTACAAATTAAATGAGCCAGTGACTTTGTTTTACTATCCCTAGAGATGAAAACTTTAATTATATGTACATGATGATAGAACAATTTGTCAATGAGTGAATTTAGTTAATTTACAGAGGAAAAAAATCAGCAAAACAGATCTATTTAGTTTGTTTAGGAGGTCCAGTGGTCCTTTTAGAATTACGTCTGAATGAGCCTAAAATTCTTGGTTGTGTTTGGATGATTCTATTCAATACAAATCTAAAAACTTATACATTCATTTAGTTTTTTTTCTATTTTCAACATAATTTGGCTGACTATATCACAATTATTTTCATTCCAAGTGTTTAAGTATGTACATATTTACATGGAATAAAAGTAAAAATTAGAAAAGAGAATGCTGTGAAAATTGTGAAAATTAAATCTCCCTCCCTTTCCTGGCCTGGGCCCCTTAATATTATCATCTGAGGTAACCACTGCTCACAGCTGTCCTGTGCATATACAAATTAACACACGCCCACTTCACATATTCTATTTTTCTTTACACAAATAATAACACTATATTCTTCCCATTCTGCATCTTGCTTTTGTTTTTTACTTAACAAAATGTCTTTGATCACAAAATGAAAAGAAAATTAAAATGCTGCTATGTTACTTAGAAACATGGACCTCCTAACCTGCTATGGACCTCCTAAACAAACTAAATAGATCTGTTTTGCTGATTTTTTTCCTCTGTAAATTAACTGAATTCACTCATTATAGCCATTATGGAGCCTCTTCTAATTTTCAACTATATTAACGACCTAAAATAGAGAAGTTTTTGATAAATAGGATAATTTCTTGGATAGAGAAAAGTTTAATTGTAGTTCTACTTATACAGACTTGGTTTGCAGATTTAGTGAGCTACTCTGTTCAAACAATTCACTGATAGAAGAGGGCTTTACAATTTTTTCTGCATTTTAGTCTTTCCTTTTTCTCCTTGCTATCATTCCATACATTTATTCAGTAACTGTCAAGAGGGCACCAGATCTATACCAGACATTTAATTAAGTGTTGGTTTGGTAGAGGTGGTTCAAGCAGCAGGAGGAAGGAAGAGGCTAGACTAAAAAAACAACATCAACATACAATCCACAGTGAGTCATATCATAAAATATGCATAAGCACATTGATCACAAAAAGAGAAGAGAGTTTCTTTTTCCTAAGTAAGTGAGATGTTTTCTAAGGAAAAAATAAATAGAATGTCCTTCCAAGTGTATGAAAAGACACTGGAGAAGCACAGAGTTAAAAGGAGGTAGAGGAGACTGAGCAGAAAGAGAGGAAATAAGAAAAGAAAAAGGTAGCATGTTCTCATTTGAAAGTTGCGGTATTTAGATATGGCTCAGTGTTAAAATTTACAGGTGGAAGGAAGATGGGGAAATGAAAAGACACAATTTATTTAAATAAGGGGAAGTATGCACATACTGTATTTGTTACTGAAATGTCCCTTTGAAGTACCATGGAGAAAGGGATCAATCTGTGTTTAGGTAAAATAACTTACACAGTTCAGTGGAGAACAGCATGACAGAGGAAGAGACATTATGCAGGAAAAAATATTTAAGTGATGTTTCCAGTAGTACACATGAGGAGGATTAGAATAGCGGTGGAAATACTGAAAGCATAGTGATGAAGTTATTTGGAGCAATATTTAATAAAATACATTGGATTTGGTGACTACTACTAATAGGACTGTGTGAGTGGAAAGAAGTGAAAGGTGACTCCCAGGTTTTTGGCATAGGAAATTTAATAGATTATGATAGCAAAAATCTTCATGTTTGGGGGAGGATGCATTAAGTTATTTACTCCATAGTTAGCATCATAGCTACACTACATTTTTGAAATGGGCTTCTTGCATAAAATAAATAGTATTAACTATTCAAGTATATGAGAATGATTTTTATGTGCAAGGGCTTATCATTAATAATTTGCTAAGTATCTGCCATATGAACTTAAAATATATCTTAGTTGAGTCAGGACAAAATCCAGTATGCCTTATTTCATCCACCTATTTTAGAATAATAGGAAATTAAAACTGGAAGATATGATGCATGACTTATTCTGATTAAATAAATATATCCAATTACTTATAGACTCACAGTTACCTTTTTTTATTATGCAAAATGCCTCAATGTAAGCATGTTAGTTTACTGGATGGTTGCTGTGATTTTAACCTAGTTCTGGTATTAGTTAATACTGTTATCTTTGACAAGTCTTCAGCAAGTCATCCAGGTTTCTATTTCCTCCTCTTTCAAATAAAAGAAGCAATAAAATTTACTCAAGTTACATCAGAGGTATGCAACAGAATAATTGTGGTAATACTGGGATAGAAACAAAATACTCAAAGGAACATTATTCACTAACGGAGTCCAGGCTTTTCTGGCTCTAGATGTACTATGGGTCAAACCTGAACATTTCATAAGCCAGGTGTTCAGTTAGCAAATTATTGACTAAGACATGGTTTATCCTCAGCATGCAGTGTCTAAACCAGGAGGTGGTAGACATGTGCTACAAGGAACTCCAGGGAAGGAAAACATTGAACATCAGAAAAATGGAAAAGTCAAATATTTAGACTGATCAAAGAACTTTCTTGTGACTGGAGGGGATTTAGGTAAAAAGTAGAGATCAATGAGACCATTTCTCAAGAATTTCACATTGGGATTAGGATTACACTGCTGGGTAAACTAAGATTTGGGGTCAGATTCTAGTCCCAGAGGGTCCTTAAAATGTAAGCACACTAGGCAAAAGCTATATTAAACAGACTCTGTACCCTCAAAGATTATTCTGGAAAAAAGGCTACAAGTCAATGTTTAAGTAACTACCTTAATTAGTCAACTTTTACATTCAGCTTTATGGAATACAAACTGCTAACTCCACAGACTCAAATAAAGAGTTCATCTTATATTGAAATAACAAGGTATTTGGGAAGTAAAGAACACAGGACTGGTGTAAGAGCTGAGATGACTACAGTTCTCCTGGAGCTCCTTTTGTTCTCATTATTCATGAGATGTGGCAGAAACCAGTAGTGCTGTTCAATAGGTGTGTATGGCAGGGATATGTAACTAATCAGAATAGATATCTGGTCAAAGTGGTTTCTGGGCATAAACAACTAGTATAGGTGAACTAAGAGATAGCAGCTGAATATCAGCTCTGGTTGCAATTCAGCTTTTATATCAATGCTTTTGCAGAGAAGAAGAGGAAAGGAAAACAGCAAAAGAATGTGTGTTAACGGAACCAGCACGTATTCTAAATATATCTTCATAACACCTGCTCTGTGACTTCTGCATTTATCTTATAGGTCAAACTGTGTTACATCACTAAATCCAGCTGCAAGAGAGTCTAGGAAATTAAGATTGGGGTTTTTGTTTGTTTGCCTCTCTATTTTTACAGTGGGCACATGTCTGCCCCCAGCAAAATCATAGTTTTTTTTAATAAAGAAGAAACACAGGAATGGATATTGGGTCAATACTTCTGAAATCCAGCCCTCTCTTCTTCCTGTGATGACTAAAGCAGGAACAGCCAGATTGATACAATGACCAAAAATCTTAAGAAAGTCTTTCCGACTTTAACCTTGTTTCCCTCAAGTGACTGAATCTGTGTCAGCAACCGCCTGTGGACTCAGAGTAATATAAAAGTGAAAAAAATGCTAATTAATCACCACTATTTGATTTATCTGTGATATGAAAGAGAACACAATACCTAAGTAATAAATGTACTGACCAAGGGTTTGGCCAAACCCAGTCTATAACAAGACTCCAAGATGCAAAATAACACCTAACTCTGCCTATTAGTGGAAGGAAAAACTTCAGTATAATGCTGAGCTGCGTTCTCATTGTCTTAGGACAAAGCCTTAGAGACTAAAGCTCTCATTGCTGGCTGTTAGGTGAAGCTTTCCATCAGAAGCTGAAAAGAAAATGCAGAACTTGGAATTAAGGCATGTCGTAAAATCAGAGAACTGAAACTGAAAGCAAAAACAGTTTATTGCTTTGAGGGGAAGGGAAGGGAAAGGAATATATGCTAAAATAACTGAAGTGAAATGTGAACTTTCCAAGTTTTAAATCCATAAATCATCAAAGCTACAAATACATTGCTATATTTGGGGTCTCAGCCTAGACAAGAAAATTTGGTACTTTTCCAGTAAAAAGGACATTTAAAAGTGAGAGGGAAATTGATGTTGGAAACTTAGTCACCGGGAAACAGTCACAGGGACACTGAAATTCAGTGGAAAAAATCCAACCATTGAGAGAGTTTAGTTTACAGAGTAGAACCTCAAATGACTAGTCCAACACAGGGATCCTTTCTATGGCAAAGGCCCATAAAACAAATGTAGTAAAAGTTTTAGGAATTATAAAGAACCTAGTCAATGTAGTATGAGATTTTTGGTTATAAGATTTAATACTGAACTCTTAACTTTACATGGTGCAATTCCTTAGAATCCTTCTTAACTACCAGTGATGGCTCAAGAATTTGGTACAGAACAGAAATAAACCTTCCAATAGAGGTTGAGTGGCTTAGTAATGTGAATATGAGCAATTGAGTATGCTAGTCCAAGTAGGTCACTACAACTTGGGCATCTCTTTATGACTTTTCAGATATTCAAATACAGAATAACCAAATATTATATAATGTCTGTAATAAGTTCTATTTTAGGTTAGCACAGGAAGCTGTTGTATGTAAATTGAAAGATGCTGGAGTTCATATTAGTATGAGAAACTTTAATGAGAAAGCGCTATACTGTATTGTTATTATCACTGAATTCCAATTTAATTTGGTTTTTAATGCCATTTTAACAGTGTTCATTAAGGCAAATAAAACAGTAGAAATGGAACCTGTTAAGTAATCAGAATTGATAACAGCAACAAATATAGGTCAAGAAAGGATATGCCATGGACTGTTTCTATGCTCTTGTTTTAGAGCAGTAACAGAAATTATTGGGGATCAGAAAAGGTAAAATACAGAAATTTAACTATGGTAAGAAAGAAATTGATAAAAAAAATATGAAATACAATTAATATGAAACAAGTTTATATATATCTACAGGCTAAGAAGATATATAGATGTTAGGAGCAGGTTTTCTGCTTTGTTAGGCATAGAAAACCAGGGCAGTGGTAGAAATCATGATCTAATCATTGTCCCAAACAGTGCACTAAGACTTCCCTTGAAACACATGCTGTGAAGTAAATTAAGGGAAGTAAATTGAGGAGAGGCCCAGAGATCCCTTTCTTCCAGTGAGCATCAGAAATCCAGGACAAAAAGATGGGGCTTCTAAGACTGTGGTACCCAATGAGAGATTGATCACCTATAAGAATCTCAGCAATGGCAAGAATGGAGTGTGAGACATCACTTTTGTACACTTCACTTAGAGGCAACTAATACAAGGAATGGCTGGTCTGACATACACAATCACCACTCTTTCTCAGAAAATGTGAGAATGTTGATAGCACTATATAGATTTGGAATAACATAGGAAACTTTATCTATGCATCATGTGGAGGCCATGTATCAACTTGGCCTTTTTCCCAACTCTATTTCCTAAGGTGAGTAGGAATTTCTTCTAATAATATGGTATATTTTAATTGATAATCCTCTATTGTTCCTCAGAAAACGTGATGGTTGGCAGTAAAAGATTAAAGATTGTTGATATATCATAAAATTAATTTCAAAATTTCACACTGATTCCTATCACCTATCTTGACTCCATGCGGCTATCTACTTTTGAGCTTCAATACTAATGCACTGTGAATTAAACCTATTCCTAGATCTCTGATATTATTACTTACTTCCAAAACCATTCCCAATCCACTCCACCACTCCTCTCTGCCCCACTTCTCATCCTCTTTCACTGCTTCATCCTTTTGGGTCCTAGACCCATGTTCTTTCCCCATTGTCTTCCTGGCTATTTCCCAGAGGCATTTATCCCAATAAGGACACAAAGAACAAATTGGGCTTTACAATCATGCTTGATTTTAATCTTGGCTTTCCAATTTGAATGCTGTGACACTTAAAGCAAACCATGTAAATTCTAAATATTAATTTCCTCCTGTGAAATGTTAAATATAATGTTATATTTGATGTTAAAATATTAAAAGTAAATGCAGCTGAAGTGTCTAGTGAATAGTAGGCACTTTATAAATGTGAGTATGTCGATCACACTATATTTCCCCAATGTATAAATAATTCTGAAGGAAATGCTTAACTGTGAGAGAAAAAAAAGAAGAGAACTCTCCATACTCCTAAGCTATTTATCTGTTAGAATAAAGAATTGTATTCACCACATTCTTTCATTCTAAGAAGTGGATGCACTCTAGGAGATGTGATGAAAGGAACATACCTACTCATTCACTCACACAGTACAGCGTGTGGCGGGCTGGTGAATGTTTCCATAGAAACAGCAGAATGGCTGCTGGGGCAGGGGTATACAGGAGTATCTTTATGGGTCCTTTTTTTCTCCTTTAGCAATCAGTGGCAGTCCTGGGTTTGGTCAAGCCTATAAGTAGACATTTATTTGAAGCTGCGTGAATTCCAGAGGAACCAAGTTCAAAGCAAACCTTCAACATGTAGTCTTCTAAGTTCAGAGAGAAAGAGGGAAGCTTTGGACATGTGTTTTGCAGACACTGAATCAAAGAAAGTTATCAATCACCCCTTATTCAGTTAGACTGATCCTTGAGGCTAGTAAAACCAGCAGAAATGCCATGCACTTGCAGTCAAATTAGTGATTTTAATTCCTTGGAGTTAGAGAGGTAATGGAAGACAGCTAGATCTATCTCTCAATGAAAGATTCACATCTGTATTCTAGCTAATAGATAGCCTAGTCAATGTCACCATTTCTAGGACTGGGGAACACTCTGTTGGTAAAAACAGTCCATTCTACTGTTGGACAGCTTTAGCTCTATTCCTCAATTTTGCTGAAACTTGCTCCCTTCTATTTTCCAGGGAGAAGAATAACAGTAAAAATTATATCCTTGGCAATGTTAGATGGGGATGTGTATAACAGTATGGGATATGGAGCCTGTTAGTCTTGGATAGAAGATGTTGTTCAACAGTTTTCTTGGTTGTTAGTTTCTATCATGAAAGGGTTTCTTTTGTTTCTATTTTGAAATATTTGCTCTCTTGTGTCCCACAATTATGCTTCAGTTTAATGCAGCTCATTTTTTAAACAGCCTGCTGGAAAATATCCTGAGATCTATCAAATTTTTGACAGTTTATTATTTCCTACCATATCCCCTGCCTTTGTAAGAAGAGAGAGCTAGTACAGAGTCTTTTTTAGTGGACAGTTATAAATCAAGTGATTTGAAGATATTGAAAAACTTATTTGAGGGATCAAAGATAATTTCATTTTGAGAGGAAACTATCTCATTCAAGTTTATCCATACTCCCTTGTCTAGAGCAAACACATCAGATTCTTAAGTTTTGTTTCTCTAAGACTGTATAGAAAACTTCATGTGTTTGTGAGACTGAGAGAGACAGAGGAAAGAGAAAGGGAGTGAAGGAAGGTGGGAGATGGTGAAGGAGCTTCTGAAAGACATATCACAGAAGAAACAACTTTAATATTCAGGTAAATGATAGACTTCAAATGACATCACTAACTTTCCCTCTGTCTTGTTATTTTAAACACTAAGAAGGGCTATTAATTCAAGAATGGCCTACTAAAAATAAGCTATGATTGTTTTGGCAAGTTAATCTTAGGTAGCTAGAAGGACACAGATAATATGTCCCCAAATATTCAATAATTATTACGAAAAACATATAGGGAAATTCATAATATGAATACTTATTTGGGAAAACTTGCAGACTAGATGGAGAGGCAAAAAGGAATAAAAAGCTGGAATAGCAAAAAAAATTCACAAAATCAATTTATATTTTTTACACATTTTTCAATGTGATTTTCTTTCATAATTTTTTTTTTTTTTAGGAGAGCAAGGTATAGGCTTTTATTTAGAGAGAAAGTGAAAGGACAGAGCTCCCAGCTCATGCCAGGAGGGGACAAGAGAGTCCCACATGTTTTTTACAGTATTTAAGATTTCAGCTTTAGTTACAGAGCTCCAACATTTTTTATTACTCATTATTCCCTTAAATCTCAATTACCTAAGAAGTTACACATACCCTTATCTGTTCAGCTGATCCTAATATACCCTGTCCTCCCAAATTCTAACCCACTCCTAGTTTGTACATATACAAACTCCCTAGTATCCTCAAACTTTTCCTGGAACATGCCTTTATCATCTTTCCTTAAATAAAATCTGATTGGTTTTGATATCATCAAATCCTGAGGAGACTTTGTATGACCTCCCATTCCCAAAGTATTTCATGCTGAGGACCTGGAAATGTCTTTATCCTCATTCCTTAGTATTTTTTCTAGGTCAGAAACTTCCCCTCTGTTTCCTAAAATTCTCAGCTCTCTTCAAGTTTATGCCAAACATATTTAACCTTCTCTTCTCCACCTGGTTGCTGAAATCTACATTCCTTATTGAAATTTTTATCTGTGCTCTATTATTGACAAACTCATCTCCTAAGTCCTTCTTATTCCTATCTCAGCCACACAACCCAGGGTTGTGCCATAAATTTTGTTATTAATAAACCCTGAACATTATCAACATAATGAATTCAAACAGCCTGTAATTTTCTGTATTTCTAGCTCATTTAATTTAGGTTGACATTGGAAGCAACCTTTGTCTTCTGTGGCAGATAGTGTTTGTCAAATATCTCAAAAAACAAACCCCCTTGGAGCAAATTCAGTTCATATAGTTAATTCTGGTTAAGTAAAGAGAGGATGTACATCCTTTACTCATTGCTTCTGTTTAAGTGACTTTGGAAGCCATATATTTCAAAGATAGGGTCACAGTATGGAGGAGGTGGGAATCTAAAACCCATCAGTCACTAGATAGGGTAAAGTCTTCACTAATACATTTCAAACTTTTCTTGCCTGAGAAATTACTTTTTGTTATGCTAGTCAATGAGAATTTGAAGATCTGTTTGCTGTGGCAACAAGTGTTAATTATGGCTACTAACACAATCCTGCTGTTATTATAATCCATTCACTCCTTCACTTTTATGCAGTATTTTAGACACTCTTTGTACCTCTGCTCCCATTTTCATCCAGCTGGTATTTTATGACCCATACTTATATTCAGCATTTTGTTAAAGCACCCATTTCTATTTGTACTTTCTCCCTCTGTCAAAACCTCAACCTGAGATGCAGTGAGCCAAATGCATTCTCTATTGTTGCACCCAACCACCTGTTACTGTCTCAATACCATCATAATCACCATCTTAAAAGAGTACTTGACAGTACAAGATGTTTGAATATATTTCCCTAATATGTTCATTCTGAAAAATACCTATTACATATCTGAATCACAGTACTAAAAAAACTCTCCCTTATGATTTTGCTTTCAGCTTATTAATAAACATACTGCTTTATAAAGAAAATAGAAACAAGTAACAAATTCTCTCATTCTTCTACTACCAAAAATGTTTTCATAAGTATTGTTCTCTGCATCAATCACTGTCTTTCCATCCATTTCCTTCTGTCTTGTTACCACAAAGGAAGAGTTCCTCTTTGTGTGAAAGCTAATACTTTCATGTGTATCCAGATTCCATCATCTCTCATTTTCTCAATGAACCAGTATTCTCCTCAAATATCTAACAGTAAATCTATCTGAAAACAGTCCACATTTATTTCATACATATCTATCCTGCCAGCTACTGCTCTATTTCTTGTTCTGTATCACAACCAAACTTAATGAAAAAAATGTTTCAACAACTGCTGCATTGACTTCTTCACCTACTATTCATTCTTCAGTGTATGATTCCTGTGCACAGCATTATATCAACACTACTCTTAAGACATAAAAATGATCACTATATTTGTGATATTTGTGCATCCAATAGAACATTTCTCCTTCTCATCTCTTTAGAACTCATTGCACCACATAATAGAGTTCAGCAATTCCCCCTTTTGAAACACATTTTTGTTTCCAAATTACCACTCTCTCTTCATTTTCCCCACTAATTCCAACTATTTTATCCAAATGCTTGAGTTCTTCCTGGTTCCATTTTTCTATTCTGTATTCTCTCTTCCTAGATGACCTCCCTCACTTTCATGTCTGTGAATATCTACAGTGCCTTCACTACCAAAATTTTCTTTCTTATTTTGACCTCTCTTCTGAGCATATTCAACTGACTGCTTAATATCTTCATTTAGATGGTTCAAAGGTTCCCAAACTTAACATGTCCAGAACAAAACTTTGGATGTTTACCTCCAGTCTCCTGCATTTCAATATATCTCTGTATTTTTTCCCCATAAAAATGATAGAAATCTATGTCATTATTAACAATTCACTCTACCCCCACCCAATATTCAATCTATAACCAAGTTTTCTCATTTTATATACAAAATATACTTAAAATTCATGTACTTTTTTTACAAATTTTGCGGTTACCATCATCTCTATCTTATATATCTTTCATGAACTACAAAGCATTGTATGATCTCACCTCTACCAAGCTTTGCAGCATATCACGTATTATCTTTCCCCTTTACTTACTCTGTTCCAGGTATATTTCTTTCAGTTATAAAAATAACTTTCATTTTTAGAACAATTTTACATTTACATGAAAACTGATAACAGTATGAGAGTTTTTCTCACCTTGGCTTCTGTCTGGCCTGCCTCACGCACTTTACCTCTCACTCCTTGCCTTGTAGTCTCTTAATATAATGCATGTCTCAGATTAATGGCAGCTCTTTATAAAAGTTTTCCTTCACCCTAACAGTAGCATCGCATGTAATTATTCCTCCTAATTTTTTTTGAAACTTAGAAGTACTTACGTTTATTTGCATGACATACTTTTGACTTCCTTTAATATTTCTCCCCTACATGACTGTAACCTCATTCTGATTGGTTCAACTCTGTATCTCCAACACCCACTAATGGTTTGGTTTATAATATGTGTCTGTTGAATTAATTTGTTAGTAAATAATCCCAGTAAATTTTCATAATAACTGTGATATAGATATTCATATTTTGCTTTAAGAAACTGAGAGTTAAAGTTAACAAATTTATATTATAATTTATATAGGTAGATATAACACAGCTGAGATTTAAACTTCGATATTCTAATTTTAAGGCCACAGTTACTTTCCCTACTCCACTACCAGTGCACACCAAATAGCACTGCAAGTATAGATGTTACGCAGATGAATACAGCTATTATCAAGCTCAGAAAACAGTTGTTTTAGAAAAGTACTACTTTGAGAACATGAGGTTAGAACCAGGCCCTCATGGAGGCAAAAACAATCTAATAAACATCTTACAGAACTCTACTCTTCTAAGATTTTCGTGGTGTTTAATTATGAATGAATTGTAGGTTAAACGAAAGTGTTAATTTAAGTGCGAAATTTATTGTCACAGTTAAAGCTATTTTTCAGATGATCTATGCCTGGAGAACAGTCATGTTGTCATCCTTGTATACTTTTCTACTGGCAACTACAGTAAAAATTAATGAGCCTCTACCCAACAGAGGTTGAAGAAAGAGTCCCAGTGGTTTTCAAATCAATTTTTTTTTTTGCCTAGTAACAGATAAAATTAAATCTTTTGTCACTGAAGTAGTGGATGGATCCAGAAATCTGATTTCTTACCTTTCTCTTTACTGGATAGAATAGTTTGAGAATCTTTGCTACAGGCCTTTGAATACATTTTAAGCATGGAAAAAACACATCTACCAAATATGTCCTAAAGTTGTATAAATGTATTACCTCATCATTAACATAGTAAATCCAGTCTTTCAATGATTGTCATTATATAGAACCGTCCCAAATCTCTGAGAATGAGGGACTGTGCAATAGATAGATTATACATTAATCAATAGAGTTGCTAAGTTAATTTTCAGTCATTTTTCTATGTTCAGAATAGTTAAGCCCCAAAGCGCTACTTGAGCCATTTTTCCTACTAGAATTAAGAAGATTAAGAAGAGTAATAAGAATCGTTTTCTTCCACCAAGTCCATTTATCTCAATTGCGGAGCAATCTTTGGTAGTAATGTTCTATATAATAATATTTTGTTTTTTCTCTCATGCTTAAATTTAGCATTTTTAACCACATACTTGGAAAGACATTATGTCGTAGAATGCAGTACTTCAGGGTTTTTATTTATTTTTTAATTCAGGGAATGATATATCAGGAAACTACCTGGAAAAATGAAAAGTCATGCTTCTTTATTAACTCTCTGTAGCTTCTGACATCCCCTTCTCTCTCCTCACCATGCTCAGCCTCAGTGGAATCAATGGGAATATTACTACTTTGTATGACAGATAGGTAAGGTGAAAACATTTAATATGCAAAATAATGTGCCTTTGTATATCATAATTATCTGAATTTGATTCCTTTGTGCTTACTGGTTTATACTCTTGAATAAAACTGTCTTTTTACCAGAAGGAAGCAATAAAAAATAGGCTGCTTAGATTTAACTTCACAGTCTGGAATCTGACCTAGAGACTACCCATACATGACTCAGTAAGTATGTCCAAGAATGTTATTTTATTATGAAAATAGCACATGTTCATTTGAGAAAAATTTAAGTAAGACATACATTTTAATTATATATAATCTTATAATAACACTACCTGCATATAATGTGTTAATATTTTGATAGTATTTATTATGACATGTTTGTATGATTTTATTAAATATACATATGTGTATATATATATTTACGATAAATGTTATCTCTGCAATTAGATCTACAAAAATGTCACACCATATTTTACTGAATAGCAATCAATAGCTACTTAGATTTGCCCCATTTTTCACAACTTCAAACATGGTGATATTCACCCTTGTAGATAGGTTACTCCCCACTATATTGTCTTCAAGATAATCATTACATGTGGAATTTTTAAGTCAATACTTGAACATATTTTTTATTCACTACTTCTATTAAATAGTATAAAAGAAAGTATTTTACTAATTTGTAATCCTGCTGGTAGTATATGAGATTCCCCAACATTAGCATTTTTAAATCTTGACCAATCTAAAAAGCAAAGTATTTAAATATCTCTTATTCTTTATTCATTGCTGGTGATGTTGGATTTTTTTATATTAATTGAACATTTTTATCTCTTCTACACCATAAAATCAGAGGAGTCAGGACATACTGCAAGGAGGACATATATTATGTATTACCTACAATTTGTCAAAAATTATCTATCTCCCTATATTAAGAAAAAAGCTAGTACAAGCACATTAGTGAGTACATTCAAATGCATAAAATAAATGACATATCAGACTGGTCTGGTTTTATGGATGCTGCCTATAAGATGCATTTAAGCCATTTTGAACTTACTACCAAACATATCTTCTGCATTGTTCAGCCACTGTGCAGATATTTTCATCATTCCTTTTATTTATTTATTTTAAATTTTTTTATTAAGGTATTATTGATATATACTCTTATGAAGGTTTCACATGAAAAAAAATGTGGTTACTACATTTACCCATATTATCAAGTCCCCACCCATACCCCAATGCAGTCACTGTCCATCAGTGTAGTAAGATACCACAGATTTACTGTTTGCCTTCTCAGTGCTACACTGTTTTCCCTGTGACCCCCCCACACCATGTGTACTAAACATAATACCCCTCAATCCCCATCTCCCTCCCTCTCTACCCACCCTCCCACACACCACCCCTTTGGTAACCACTAGTTCCTTCTTAGAGTCTCTGAGTCTGCAGCTATTTTGTTCCTTCAATTTTGCTTCATTGTTACACTCCACAAATGAGGGAAATCATTTGGCACTTGTGTTTCTCCATCTGGGTTATTTCACTAAGCATAATATCCTCCAGCTCCATCCATGTTGTTGCAAATGGAAGGATTTGTTTCTTTGTTGTGGCTGAATATTCCAGTGTGTATATGTATCACATCTTCTTCATCCATTCATCTACTGATGGACACTTAAGTTGCTTCCATATCTTGGCTATTATAAATAGTGCTGCAATAAACATAGGGGTGCATATGTCTTTTTGTGTCTGAGTTGTATTCCTTGGGTAAATTCCAAGAAGTGGGATTCCTAGGTCAAATGGTATTTCTATTTTTAGTTTTTTGAGGAACCTCCATATTGCTTTCCACAATGGTTGAACTAGCTTACATGCCCACCAGCAACGTAGGAGGATTCCTCTTTCTCTGCACTCTCACCAAAATTTGTTGTTCTTAGTCTTTTTGATGCTGGCCACCCTTACTGGTGTGAGGTGGTATCTCATTGTGGTTTTAATTTGCATTTCCTTGATGCTTAGTGATGTGGAACAACTTTTCATGTGTCTGTTGGCCATCTGAATTTCTTATTTGGAGAATTGTCTCTTCATATCCCCTGCCCATTTTTTAATCGGGTTATTTGCTCTTGGGTGTGGAAGCATGTGAGTTCTCTATATATTTTAGATGTTAACCCCTTGTCAGATATGGCATTTACAAATATATGCTCCCATACTGTAGAATGCCTTTTTGTTCTGTTGATGGTGTTCTTTGCTGTACAGAAAATTTTTAGTTTGATGTAGTCCCATGTGTTCATTTCTGTTTTTGTTTCCCTTGCTTGTGGAGATGCATTCAGAAAGAAGTTGCTCATGCATATATTCAGGAGATTTTTACCTATGTTATCTTCTAAGGGTTTTATGGTTTCACGACTTACATTCAGGTCTTTGATCCATTTTGAGTTTACTTTTGTGTATGGGGCTAAACAATAATCCAGTTTCATTCTCTCACATATAGCTGTCCAGTTTTACCAACATCAGTTGTTGAGGAGGCTGTCATTTCCCCATTGTATGTCCATGGCTCCCTTTTCATATATTAATTGACCATATATGGTTGGATTTATATCAGGGTTCTGTAGTCTGTTACATTGGTCTGTGGGTATGTTCTCGTGCCAGTACCAAATTGTCTTGATTACTGTGGCTTTGTAGTAGAGCTTGAAGTTGGGGAACATATTAATTCTTCCTTCTCAGGATTGCTTTGACTATCTGGGGTCTTTTGTGGTTCCATATGAATTTTAGAATAATTTGCTCTAGTCATTGAAAAATGCTTTTGCTATCTTGATAGGGATTGCATTGAATCTATAGATTGCTTTGGCAAGATAGCCATTTTGACAATATTAATTCTTCCTATCCATGAACACAGGATGTGTTTCCATTTATTGGTATCTTCTTTAATTTCTCTCGTGAGTGTCCCATAGTTTTCAGGGTATAGGTCTTTCACTTCCTTGGTTAGGTTTATTCCTAGGTATTTTATTCTTTTTGATGTAATTGTGAACAGATGTGTCTTCCTGATTTTTCTTTCTGCTAGTTCTTTGTTACTGTATAGAAATGCAAGAGATTTCTGTGTATGAATTTTGTATGCCACAACTTTGCTGAATTCAGATATTAGATCTAGTAGTTTTGGAGTGGATTCTTTAGGGTTTTTTATGTACAATATCATGTCTCCTGCAAACAGGGACAGTTTAACTTCTTCCTTGCCAATCTGGATGCCTTTGATTTCTTTGTGTTGTCTGATTGCCATGGCTAGGACCTCCAGTACTATGTTAAATAACAGTGGGGAGAGTGGGCTTCCTTGTCTTGTTCCCAATCTTAGAGGAAAAGCTTTCAACTTTTCACTGTTAACTATAATGTTGGCTGTGGGTTTGTCTATATGGCTTTTATTATGTTGAGTTTCTTGTCCTCTATACCATTTTGTTGAGAGTCTTAATCATGAATGGATATTGAATTTTGTCAAATGATTTTTCAGCATCTATGGAGATGATATGTGGTTTTTGTTCTTTTTGTTGATGTGGTGGATAATGTTGATGGATTTTTGAATGTTGTACCATCCTTGCATCCCTGGAATCAATCCCATTTGATCATGGTGTATGATCCTCTTGATGTACTTTGAACTCAGTTTGATAATATTTTGTTCAGTATTTTTGCATCTATGTTTCCATCAGGGATACTGGTCTATAATTTTCTTTTTTTGTGGTGTCTTTGCCTGCTTTTGGTATTTGAGTGATGCTGGTCTCATAGAATGGGTTTGGAGTATTCCCTCCTTGACTGTTTTTTCAAAAACTTTAAGGAGGATGGGTATTATGTCTTCACTAAATGTTTGAAAAATCAGCAGTGAATCCATATGGCCCAGGGGTTTTGTTTTTAGGCAGTTTTTTGATTACCAGTTCAATTTTGTTGCTGCTAATTGGTCTATTCAGATTTTTTGTTTCTTCCTGGGTGAGCCTTGGAAGGTTGTATTTTTCTAGGAAGTTGTCCATTTCTTCTAGGTTATCCAGTTTGTGTGGATATAATTTTTCATAGTATTCTCTAATAATTCTTTGTATTTCTGTGGTGTCTGTAGTGACTTTTCCTTTCTCATTTCTGTTTCTGTTTATGTGTGCAGACTCTCTTTTTTTCTTAATAAGTCTTCCTAGGGGTATATCTATTTTGTTTATTTTCTTGAAGAAGCAATTCTTATTTTCATATATTCTTTCTATTGTTTTATTCTTCTTGATTTTATTTATTTATGCTCTAATCTTTATTATGTCCCTCCTTCTACTGACTTTGTGTCTCATTTGTTCTTCTTTTTCTAGTTTCCTTAATTGTGAGTTTAGACTGTTCATATGGGATTGTTCTTTTTTTCCTGAGTTAGGCCTATATTCCAATATACTTCCCTCTTAGCATGGCCTTCACTGTTTCCCACAGATTTTTTGTGGTGTTGAATTACTGTTTTCATTTGTCTCCATATATTGCTTGATCTCTGTTTCTTTTTGGTCCTTGATCCATTGGTTATTTAGGAGCATGTTGTGAGGCCTCCATGTGTTTGTGGGATTTTTCATTTTCTTTGCATAATTTATTTCTAGTTTCATACCTTTGTGGTCTGAGAAACTGGTTGGTAGAGTTTCAATCTTTCTGAATTTACTGAGGCTCTTTTTGTAGCCTAGTATATGATCTTTTCTTGAAAATGTTCCATGTGCAATTGAGAAGAATGTGTATTCTGCTGCTTTTGGGTGTAGAGTTCTGTAGATGTCTGCTAGGTCCATCTGTTCTAATGTGTTGTTCAGTGCCTCTGTCTCCTTACTTATTTTCTGTCTGGTTGATCTGTCCTTCAGAGTGAGTGGAGTGTTGAAGTCTCCTAGAATGAATGCATTGCATTCTATTTCCCCTTTTAATTCTGTTAGTATTTGTTTCACATATGTAGGTGCTTCTCTGTTGGGTGCATAGATATTTATAATGGTTATATCTTTTTGTTGGATTGACCCCTTAATCACTATGTAATATGCTTCTTTTTCTCTTGTGACTTTCTTTGTTTTGAAGTATATTTTGTCTGATACAAGTACTGCAACTCCTGCTTTTCTCTCCCTGTTAGTTGCATGAAATATCTTTTTCCATCCCATCACTTTTAGTCTGTGCATGTGTTTAGGTTTAAAGTGAGTCTCTTGTAGGGAACATATAGATGGGTCTTGCTTTTTATCCATTCAGTAACTCTGTGTCATTTGATTGGTGCATTCAGACCATTTACATTAGGATGATTATCAATAGGTATGTACTTATTGCTATTGCAGTCCTTAGATTCATGGTTACCAAAGGTTCAAGTTTAACTTCCTTACTATCTAAAAGTCTAACTTAACTCACTTAATATGCTATTACAAACAAAATCTAAAGGTCCTTTTCTTCTCTTCCTTTTTCTTCCTCCTTCATTCTTTATATATTAGGTATCATATTCTGTACTCTTTGTCTATCCCTTGATTGACTTTGGGGGTAGTTGTTTTAATTTTGCATTTGCTTAGTAATTAACTTTTCTACTTTCTTTACTGTGCTTTTATTACCTCTGGTGACAGCTATTAAACCTTAGGAACACTTCCATCTATAGCAGTCCCTCCAAAATAGACTGTAGAGATAGTTTGTGAGAGATTAATTCTCTCAGCTTTTGCTTATCTGGAATTTGTTTAATCCATCCTTCAAATTTAAATGATAATCTTGCCAAATAAAGTAATCTTTGTTCAAGGCCCTTCTGCTTCATTCCATTAAATACATCATCCCAGTGCCATCCTGCCTGTAAGGTTTCTGCTGAGAAGTCTGATGATACCCTGATGGGCTTTCCTTTTATATGATCTTATTTCTCTCTCTTGCTGCTTTTAGTAGTCTGTCCTTATCCTTGATCTTTGCCATTTTAATTACTATATGTCTCGGTGTTGTCTTCCTTGTGTCCCTTGTGTTGGGAGATCTGTGCACCTCCACTGTCTGAGAGAATGTCTCCTTCCCCAAATTGGGGAAATTTTCAACAATTACCTCCTCAAAGTCACTTTCTATCCCTTTTACTCTCTCTTCTTCTTCTGGTACCCCATAATGTGAATATTGTTCCATTTGGATTGATCACACAGTTCTCTCAATATTCGTTCATTCTTGGAGATCCTTTTTTCTCTCTGTGTCTAAGCTTCTTTGTATTCCTCTTCTCTAATTTTTATTTCATTTATTTTCTCCTCCACCATATCTAATCTGCTTTTGAAGCTTTCCATTGTATGTTTCATTTCTGATACTGTGTTCTATAATGATTGGATCTCTGACCGGAATTCTTTCCTGAGTTCTTGAATATTTTTATGTACCTCCATTAGTATGTTAATAATTTTTATTTTGAAATCTCTTTCAGGAAGTTTTTATGAGGTCAATTTCATTTGAATCTTTCTCAGGTGTTGTATTCATAATTTCACTTTGAACCACGTTTTGACATTTCATAGTTGTATATGGTGCCCTCTAGTGCCCAGAAGCTCTACTCTCTGGAGCTGCTCCGACCCTGAAGCAATGTTGGCTGTCACAGGGGAGCAGTATTGGTGCCTGTTGGGAGGAAAGAGTTGTTTCCTGCTTCTCGGCTCCTATGCCTATCTCCACTGCCAGAACCAGTGGGCCAAGCACACAGGTATAAGCCTCTATGCTTTGCATTTGTAGTTGCTGTAGATGGGGCTTTCCTCTGGCTGGCCTAATGCAAGGGTAGGGTTTGCTGGTTTGTAATCCCAGTGGGGCTTGCCTGGAGAAAGGTGCAGTAGGCAGCGTATCACAGAGGGGTTCCTTGGAGCTGTGTAGCCAGCCTGGGAGAGGGAGCACCTGAAGATCGTTTAAGTTCCCAATCTGCTGGGCAGAGGGCATTCAGAGAATTTTGTCTACCTGTCCTTTCTCCTGAGCAGTAAGCTCTGTACTATCCTTGCCCCTTTAGCAGCCCTCTGGCTGTTAGGAAGTCTCTCGGACAGCCTACCTTTCTTTTGTCCCAGAGCACTGGGATATGGATCCCTGCTTTCCACAAGTGGCTGGAATCTCAGTCTCTCCAGATGTTCTGCCTTTTTTAGCTTTCCAAACCCCTAATCACGAGAGTACCATGAAAGCACCATGAAATGTAGGTTTTTGCTCCCAGGGCAGATCTCTGGAGTTAGGTATTCAGCAGTCCCAGGCCTACACTCCCTCCCCACTCTGTTTCTCTTCCTCCCACCCATAAGCTGGGGTGGGGGAAGGGCTTGTGGTCTGCTGGGCCACGGCTTTGGTATGTTGCCCTGTTCCATGAGGTTTATTCTTTTCTCTAGGTGTATGCAGTCTGGCACAGTCCTTCTTCCTGTTGCTCTTTTCAGGATTAGTTGTATTAATTATATTTTCATATTATATGCGGTTTTAGGAAGAATCCTCTGTCTCACCCTCACACTGCCATCTTTAATCCTCTGTCTCTCATCATTCCTTTTAAGTAAATTGCAAGATAATAGATAGTTCTCAAAATAATGTAAGTAGGAGTACATTTCATATTATTCAAGAAATGGAGATCTTCATCATGGTACATAGAATATAACACCAATAACACTGGCCAAAGGGAAGGCCATTTTATGGTAGACCTTTATACAGGGATTATGCTTTATAAGAAAGGAAATAGATTTTAACATTACTGCTTTCACTGACTAATGATTTTTTAGTTCATGCAGGAGAGAAGTATGTAAATTACTTTCCATCTTTGCTTCTTCCCAATAATAATGTTGAATAATTAAATCCTAGTACAAATACCTAACTATACTGTTTCTCATTTCATAGGTTAACATTTTCCAAATAATTAAAATCAACAAAAAGTCATTATATCAGTGACATATCTTAGATATACACCTTCATACCAGTAAAACAGATGGTCTCACATCTAATGAATACTCTTTCAGATGTCTCTCAACTAAATGTACCTGTTCATAGTCTGGTGAATTTCAGTATATTGACAACTTGGGTAATTTAAGACTCACTAGTACTACAAACTAAATGTCATTAGGATGAAAGATTTTCTACAATACTGTAGATCCAGGCCTTTTTTTAATTTGCTAACATGCTTCCATCCTAAAGCATATTTTCTTAATTTGCATATAGAATATCATATGAATACAAATGTTGTGTTACATAGGATAGGCTAGATTACATAAATAAACATCTCCAAGTAATGGATGGTGTATGTATGTAACTACAGATACATGTGAAACATGGGTTAGTCAGCGTCTTGGAATGACAGAAGCTCTGTCTCAAAATGTGTTTCTACTATTACTTCAACAAAGGGAAAGGATTTGATGAACATATTCTGGCACTGAAAGCTCCAACTAGAAAGTGGTTGTGATCATTAATTTTACATGTCAAAGTAGCAAACATCTGATGCTTCACTGTTCAACAATGAGGTTTCCTGAAGAACGAATTCTGCCATCAGATTGCAACATAGAAATTCTGCCTGAGTTTCCAGCTTGCTGTCATGTGGAATTTGGATTCAAAACTGAAACATCAACTCTTGCTTAAATTACCAACCTGTTGGTCTGCCTTACATAATTTTGACTTCCTAGGCCCCACAACTGCATTATTTTGTGTTTAACTTTTCGATGAACCACCAAAATGTTTCCATAGAAGCAGCACCATTTTACATTTCCAAGAGCAATGTATTCCAAATCTTACATTTTCAACAGCAAAGGATTCCAACTTCACCACATGCTCACAGACACACTTGTAATTTTTCTTTTAAAAAAAAATTATAGCCATCCTAGTGGGGGTGAAGTGGTAAAAGGTTATTTTAAAATCAATTTGCTCTTTTTATTATTTACTTAGTTTTTCATTTTATGTTTTCTGTTTTAAACATATGGATCACATAATTATTTATAGTCTATATCTAGTAATCTTATTAAATTATGTCTGTTTCATTTCTTTGGTTTGGCCTTCCCTTTATGTGGTGATTTTTCTTCTCTTTGAACTCATATTCTCTAGGGCTTTAACTGAGAATTATGAAATTCCTTTCATCCCTTCAAAAAGGATTTCCTTACACTCACTGGCAGAGGTCAGGCCATCTAGAACATCTCCCAAGCTCTCAATTTTGATGTAGAATCTGGGGTCAAGCAAATTAAAAAAAAAATTTTATGAGTAACATCAGCAAGGATAGCCAAATAAGATTTCCCTTGTCAAATCTTCCCAACAAAGCAACAATTTGCCAGTCACCCACAGACAAAAGTGCCCTTGCAGGAGCTGTGGAATCCAGCACTACAGGCCAAGGGAGTTAGGCAGAGTCTTTCCCACCCATGTGTTAGTTAATAGGCATATAGACCTTGGTGCCAAATGTGGACCCTGAAGTGGTCAATGAACTGGTGCCAGTCCCTCTCTGCTGTATTCTGGGAGCTCCAAGAGAACACCACCTTAGACAATAACCTGTGGACAAGACAGCCTTTGTGGAAGTCCAGGTATCCAGAAGAAATGTTCTGCTATAGACATGGAACAAAAAAATCTGAGATTGGACACACTGGAGAGGGTGGAAGGAACAATTCAACTTTACCTGCATCCTCTCCCTCAAGGCAGCACAGATCAGTACCAACGGAACCCATCTCCTCCCACAATTTCTCCCATGGGGAAAACTAAGAGTACGTGAGTGATTGCTCAGCTTCCCCAGCTGTGCAGGATACTGCCCAAAAAACCCATTTCTTTCTCTTCCTATCCAGAGTACTGAGATATGAGCTGCACAACCATGAGGAGGTTGCCGAGCTGCTAGGAAAACAGCAGCCATGGCTTAGCACATATCAGAGAGTCACGGATTCTACTAACCACACTACAGACTCATTCAGGAGGCTCATTCACAAGTCAATGAGACACATTACCTGTGGATTACCCCAGCTGGCTGACAGGCACCCCTAACACTCCACATGCCTTATCTATGCATAACCCCACCCCTTGACAGTCTCCCTGTATGTGGTCCTGATGGTAGTGGGAGTGAACTTTGACAGACAGTGGGGCAGAAGCTGGCCTGAATCTGCTGCTGGCCAGGGAGAGACTAAAAACTTGAGCATTTAGCACCAAACATGGGAAAACAACAGTGAGGAGGTTGTCAGCAGCTGGCCTTGTGCATTACAGGACTGAGAGAAGGCATATAAGCTTAAGAATTCCACCAGAAGAAAGAGCAAGAAGTGCAGAGCAGGTGTATCTATAGGTCTAAGAAAGCCTCAGAATCCCTAGCAGGGCTGCTGGAATATATTTCTCTCCCAAAGACAGTAAGTAAAGAGTGTAGAAAGAAATTGTTACTTCAAATTCAAAGACAGAAATGTCTGCATCATTAACAAACTATACTTTTATTTCTTTTATGCCTTACTGCTTCCAGTATGATATCAAAAAGGAATAATGAAGGGGGACATCTTTGCCTTGCACCTGATCTTATTCGGAATGCTTCAAGTGTCTCACCATTAAGTATGATGTGAACTATAGGTCTTTTCTATATATACTTTATCAAGTTGATACCCTTTACCCTTGGTTTACAGATAATTTTTGTCATGAATTGGTGTTGGATTTTGTCAAATGCTTTTCTGCATCTGTTGATATAATCATTTGATTTTTCTTTATGTGATGGATTGTATTAATTGATTTTCAAATGCTAAACCTGCTTTCCCTACTTGGGATAAATCCCACTTGGTCATAGGATTTATTATGTATCTAAGATATATAAATTTTAACAATTTTTTAAATTCAATTTGCAAATATTTGGCTGAGTATTTTTTTCACCTAGGTTCATGATAGATTTGAGTATATAGTTTTTGCTTTTAGCACTTTGTCTGGTTTGGTATTAGGGTAATTCTGTCTTCATAGAATGTTAGGAAATGTTCCCTATGCTTCTATCCTCTGTAAGAGATTATAGAGAATTGGTATGATTTCTTCTTTAAATGTTTGGCAGAACTCACCAATGAACCTATCTGGAACTGGTAATTTCTGTTTTGGGAAGTTATTATTTATTCAACTTACTTAATAGTTATAGGTCTATTCAGATTGTCTATTTCTGGTGTGAGCTTTGACATACTGTCTTTCGAAAACTGGTCCATTTCATCTAGATTATCAAATTTGTGGGCATGGAGTTGTTATACTATTCCTTTATTTTCCTATCAATCCCTATAGCATCTCTGGTGATGTCCCCTCATTCATTTCTGATACTAGTTATTTCTATCCCCTCTCTTTTTTTCTTAGGTTGGCTATAGAATTATCAATTTTATTCTTTTCACAGAACTAGCTTTTGGTTTAATTAATACTCTACATTGATTTCCTGTTTTCAATTTCATTAATTTCCACACTATTACTTTTTTTCCTGCTTCCTTAGGATTTAATTTGCTCTTATTTTCCTAGTTACCTAAGGTAGAGACTTAGATTATTGATTTTACATCTTTTGATTTTCTAATATATACATTCAATGCTATAACTTCTCTCTAAGCATTGCTTTTGTTGTAGCCTACAAATTCTGATAAACTGAATACTCATTTTCATTTAGTTCAAAATAGTTAATTTCTCTTGAGACTTCTTTTCTGGCCACACTTAGTAGTATGTTGTTTAATCTCCTTGTATTTTGGTATTTTCTATTTTTCTGTTATTGATTACTATTTTAACTCTAAGAACAGACATTGTATGACCGTTTTTTTTATTATTTTATGGACCAGAATTTGGACTGTCTTGATGAGTGTTCCATGTGAGCTTAAGATATATGTGCATTTTGCTATTGTTGAATGAAGTAGTCTACAGATGTCTATTATATCCAGTTGATAGATGGTGTTGTTGAATTCACCTAAGTCCTTACTAATTCTCTGCAGCCTGCGTGAAACAGTGGATTCATTTATTTTTCTTTACGGTTCTGTTGGTTTTTGCCTGATGTATTTAGTTAGATGCCTTCTTGTTAGGTATTAAGATGATATGTCTTGTTGAAGAATTGAGCCCTATATCATTGTGTAATGCCCCTCTTTAGTGCTGATAACTTTTCTTGAAGTTGGATGTTTGAAATTCAGAGCTTTTTCTGCTTTCTTTTTTTTACAGATATTTTATTTTATTTTTATTTGTTTATTTATTTTATTATATATGTATTTTTATTAAGCTACCATTGATATGCACTCTTATGAAGGTTTCACGAGAAAAACAATGTGGTTACTACATTCATCCTTATTATCGAGTGCTCCCATACTCTATTGTAGTCATTGTCCAGCAGTGTAGCTCATGATTATATTCAAGAGTTTCTGTCTAAGAGTTTTTTGTTTTCATGGCTTATATTCAGATCTTTGGTCCATTTTAAGTTTACTTTTGTGTATGGGGTAATCCAGTTTCATTCTCCTGCATGTAGCTGTCCAGTTTTGCCAACACCAGTTGTTGAAGAGGCTGTCATTTCTCCATTGTATATCCATGTCTCTTCTATCATATATTAATTGACCATATATGTTTTGGCTTATGTCTGGGCTTTCTAGTCTGCACCATTGGTCTGTTCTTGTGTGAGTACCAAATTGTCTTGATTACAATGGCTTTCTGGAAGACCTTAAAGTCAGTGAGCATAATCCCTCCTACTTTATTCTTCCATCTCTGGATTGCTTTGTGTCTTCAGAGTATTTTCTGGTTCCATATGAATTTTAGAATTATTTTCTCTAGTTCGCTGAAGAAAGTTTCTCTCATGAGTGTCTTGTAGGTTTTCACAGTACAGGTCTTGAACCTCCTTGGTTAGGCTTATTCCTAGGTATTTTATTCTTTTTGATGCAACTGTGAATGTAAGTGTTTTCCTGATTTCTCTTTCTGCTAGTTCATCGTTAGTGTATAGGAATGCAACAGATTTCTGTGTACTAATTTTGTATCCTGCAACTTTACTGAATTCAGATATTACATCTAGTAGTTTTGGAGTGGATTCTTTAGGGTTTTTAATATACAATATCACGTCACCTGCAAACAGGACAGCTTAACTTCTTCCTTGCCAATCTGGATGTCTTTGATTTCTTTGTGTTGTCTGATTGCCGTGGCTAGGACCTCCAGAAGTGTTGTGAATAAAAGTGAGGAGAGTGGGCTTCCTTGTCTTGTTCCTGATCTTAAAGGAACAGCTTTCAGCTTCTTCCTGTTAAGTATAATGTTGGCTGTGGGTTTGTCATATATGGCCTTTATTATGTTGAGGTACTTGTCCTCTATACCCATTTTGTTGAGAGATTTTATGATGAATGGATATTGAATTTTGTCAAGTGCTTTTTCAACATCTATGGAGATGATCATGTGGTTTTTGTCCTTTTTTGTTGATGTGGTGGATGATGTTGATGGAGTTTCAAATGTACATCTTTGAGTCCCTGGAATAAATCCTACTTGATCATGATTGATGATATTTTGATGTATTTTTGAAATTAGTTTGTTAATATTTTGTTGAGTATTTTTGCATCTATATTCATCAGGGATATTGTTCTGTAATTTTCTTTTTTTGTGGTGTCTTTGCCTGCTTTTGTTATTTAAGTGATGCTGGTCTCACAGAATGGGTTTAGGAGAATTCCCTCCTCTTCTATTTTTCAAAAACTTTAAAGAGAATGGGTATTATGTCGTCACTAAATGTTTGATAAAATTCATCAGTGAAACCATCTGGTCCAGGGATGTGTTCTTTGGAATTTTTTTGATTACCAATTCAATTTCCTTGCTGGTAATTGGTCTATTCAGATTTTATGTTTCTTTCTGGGTGAGTCTTGGAAGGTTGTATTTTTCTAGAAAGTTGTCCATTTCTTCTAGGTTACCCAGTTTGTTAGCACATAAATTTTCATAGTATTCTCTAATAATTCTTTGCATTTCTGTGGTGTCTCTAGTGATTTTTCCTATCTCATTTCTGATTCTGTTTATGTGTGTAGACTCTATTCTTTTCTTTATAATTATGGATAGAGGTTTATCTATTTTGTTTATTTTCTCAAAGCATCAGCTCCTGCTTTCATTGATTCTTTCTATTGTTTTATTCTTCTTGATTTTATTTATTTCTGCTCTAATCTTTATTATGTCCCTCCTTCTATTGACCTTGGGGCTTATCTGTTCTTCTTTTTCTAGTTTCATTTATTGTGCATTTATACTGTTCATATGGGATTGATCCTCTTTCTGAGGTAGGCCTGTATTGCGTTGTACTTCCCTCCTTGCATGGTCTTTGCTGTGTCCCATACCTTTTGTGGTGTTGAATTATTGTTGTCTTTTGTCTCCATATATTTCTTGATCTCTGTTTTTATTTTGTCACTTATCCATTGGTTGTTTAGGAGCTTGTTCTTAAGTCTTCGTGTGTTTGTGGGCTTTTTCATTTTGTTTGCATAATTTATTTCTAGTTTCATACCTTTTTGGTCTGAGAAACTGGTTGGTACAATTTCAATTTGTTTGAATTTACTGAAGCTCTCTTTGTAGCCTAGTATATGATCTGTTCTTGAAAATGTTCCATGTGCAATTGAGAAGAATGTGTATTCTGCTGCTTTGGGGTATAGAGTTCTGTAGATGTCTGTTAGGTCCATCTGTTCTAGTGTGTTGTTCAGTGACTCTGTCTCCTTACTTATTTTCTGTCTGGTTGATCTGTCCTTCAGAGTGAGTGGTGTGTTGAAGTCTCCTAAAATGAATGCATTACATTTTATTTCCCACTTTAATTCTAGTAGTATTTGTTTGACATATGTAGGTGCTTCTCTGTTGGGTGCATAGATATTTCTAATGGTTATATCCTCTTGTTATACTGACCCCTTTATTATTCAGCAATGCCCTTCTTTGTCTCTTGTTGCTTACTTTGTCTTGAAGTGTATTTAGTCTGATAGAAGTACTGGAACTCCTGCTTTTTTCTCCCTATTAGTTTCATGAAATATATTTTCCATTCCTTCACTTTTAGTCTGTGTATGTCTTTGGGTTTGAAGTGATTCTCTCATAGGCAGCATATATATGGATCTTGTTTATTTTATAAATTCAGTGACACTATGTCTTGATTGGTACATACAGACCATTTACATTTAGGGTGATTATTGATAGGTATGTACTTGTTGCCATTGCAGGCTTTAGATTTGTGGTTACAAAGGTTCAAGAGTAATTCCCCCCCTGTCTAACAGCCCATCCAGCCCAACTGACCTAGTATGCCATTAGAAACACAATACATAGGTTCTTTTCTTGTCCTCCTTTATGTTCCTCCTCCATTCTTTATATATTAGGTATCATATTCTGTACTCTTTGTCTATCCCTTGATTGACTTTGGGGGTAGTTGTTTTAATTTTCCATTTGCTTAGCAATTAATTGTTCTGCTTTCTTTACTGTGCTTTCATTACCTCTGGTGACAGCTATTAAACCTTAGGAACACTTCCATCTGTAGCTGTCCCTCCAAAATACACTGAAGATGGTTTGTGGGAGGTAAATTCTCTCACCTTTTTCTTATCTGAAAATTGTTTAATCCCTCCTTCAAATTTAAGTGAGAATCTTGACAGGTAGAATAACCTTGGTTCAAGGCCCTTCTACTTCATTGCATTAAATACATGATGCCACTCCCTTCTGGCCTGTAAGGTTTCTGTTGAGGAGTCTGATGATAGCGTGATGGGTTTTTGTCTGTATGTGATCCTTTTTCTCTGTCTGGCTGCTTTTAGTAGTCTGTCCTTATCCTTGATCTTTGCCATTTTAATTATTATTTGTCTTCCTTGGGTCTCTTGTGTTGGGAGATCTGTGCACCTCCATGGCCTGAGAGAGTGTCTCCTTCCCCAGATTGGGGAAGTTTTCATCAATTACTTCCTCCAATACACTTCCTATCCCTTTTTCTGTCTCTTCTTCTTCTGGTACCCCTATAATATGAATATTGTTCCATTTGGATCAGTCACACAGTCTCTCAAGTCTCTATGCTTTGTGTTTGTAGCTGCTGTAGGCGAGGCTTCCTTCTGGCCGTCTCAATGCCAGGTCAGGGGTTGCTTGTTTGTGAGCCTGAGTCAGGTGCAGGCTAGCAGGAGGTACACACAGCAGGCTGCGTATAATGGTGGGTGGCCCTGGAGCTGCATAGCCAGCCAGGGGGATGGAGTGCCTGAAGACCGTTTAAGCTCCCAACCTGCTGGGCAGTGTACACCTGGACAATTTTGTCTATATGTCCTTTCTGCTGGGCAGTAAGCTCTGTGCAATCTTTACCCTTTAGCAGCCCTCTTGCTTTCAGGAAGTCTCTCAGACTGCCCACCCAGGTCACCTGGATATGAATTCCTTTTTTCCACAAGCAGATGGAATCTCTGTCTCTTCAGGTATTCCACCTGTCTTAGCTTTCCAATCCCACTAAATCATCAGAGCACCATGCAATGTAGGTTCATGCTCCCAGAGCAGATCTCCAGGGCTGGGTGTTCAGCAGTCCCACACCTCCACACCTCCACTCCCACCCTGCTCTGTTTCTCTTCCTCCAGCTGGTGCACTGGGATGGGGGAAGGGTTTGGGCCCTGCTGTGTCACAGTTTTGGTATGTTACCCTGTCCTGTGAGGTCTGCTCTTTTCTCCAGGTGTATGCACTCTGGTGCAGCCTTCTTTCCTGTTTCTCTTTCAGGATTAGTTGATTAATTATATTTTTGTATTATTTTTTAGGAGGAGGTCTCTGTGTTACCTCTCACACCACCATCTTTAATCCAATCTCTCTTTAATGCTTTTTTATATAAATCTTAATTTCTCATGTATGACCTTTTCCATATTTTGACCAACTTCTTTTAACATTTCTGGGAGGACTGGTCTACTGGCAACAAATTCCCTCAATTTTTGTCTTGAAAGTCTCATTTTCCTTTACTTCGAAGGATTTCACAGGGTAAAGGTAAAGAATTCTAGATTTTTTTTTTCTCTCAGTACCTTAAATATTTCATTTCACTATCTTCTTGCCTGCATGATTACTAAGGGAAATCTGATATAATTCTTACCATTACTCCTCTGCTTTTTCCAACTCTGGCATCTTTGATGATTTCTTTTCTTTATCTTTGATTTCTGTAGCTTAAAAATGATATTCAGGTGTAAGTTTTAATTTGCTTGGTATTCTTTGAGCTTCCTAGATCTATGGCTTACTGTTTCTATGTCTGTAATTAATTTGGGGGAAATTCTCAGTCATTATTGCTTCAAATAGTTCTTTTCCTTTTTTTTGTTCTCCTTCTGTTATTCCCATTACATGTTATGCTTTATATAGTTGTCCCAGAGTTTCTGAATATTCTGTTCTCTTGGTTTCCATCTTTATTCATACTTTTCAGTTTTTGAGGGTTATATTGAGATATCCTCAAGCTCAAATTGTCCAGTGTACATATCATCCCATCAAAGGCATTCATCTTTTCTGTTAGCGATTCTGATTTCTATAATTTGTTTGTGGTTTTCTCTTAGTATGTCCATGTCCATGCTTACATTTCCTACATTTTCTTGCACTCTGTTTTTATTATCCAACAGAGCCCTTAACATATTAATCATAGTTTTAAAAATTACTGATCTGATAACTGCAACATCCCTACATATCTGAGTCCTGTTATGAGGCTTACTCTGCCCCTTTAAACTGTGTTTTTTGCCTTTTAGTATGCCTGGTATTTTTTTTCTTGATTTTAAATCACAGAAGTAAAAAATTATAATGTTTATCATTTTGATGAGTTTAAGTTTATTTTTATAGGGTAGATTTTTCTTCTCTAAAATTGTTTATGCAATGGCAAAACTATGATTGCTATGTACTAACAGATGACACAAACACTACCACATATGTCCTTTAGATATCTCTTTTTCTATAACTTTCAAGTTTGATGTTCATTCTTGCCATATTGTATTATAGTATTTTATTATATGGCAAAGGAAAACATGTAAGGCTCAGTCCTATCTCTTGCAATATCTAGTTTAGTCCTAGACAACTGCCTACCTATATAAAGCTTACTTGAAGTATGGAGAGAACAATATCACTTCTCCCACTCAACCAACTCTCCAGTCCCCAATTTCTCAAGCCTCTTTTCTGCCAGCTTCCAGCTATATTTCTTTGCCTCTCATTTTTGGATAAACAAGATTGTATGGGAGTCCCCAAAATGCTGTTAATTTCCATGGAGCCTGTCCTAGTAGTTCTTACAGACAGAAAATTACTACTATTGGTATTACTATTACTATTGGTCTTTGGTTAGTATGGGGTTTGGGAATGGCTATAGAATTTATCTCAGATTAAGTTCTCTTGTTTGATAAGATGCTTGTGATTATTCCTCCCTTACCTAATTTCAATATGGTCTCAATAAAGGTCCTGCTTTATGGTCTATATTCTCAAGGATAATTTCTACTTTATTGCAAATCAAAAAATACCATGTTAAAGGATAAAATCCAAGAGTGGGACGTAAAATTAAGTTTGAGGGATGGATATGTTGTTCATCTGAGCAGAGCCTGAAGAACACACAATATCACAGTAGCTACATGACAGCTAAGTCTGTGTGCATAGTCTGCAAGAGCCTTATGTAAAGCAGTAGAAGTTAGTGTTTAATAGCACTGATAGTATGTATGGAGACCATGCTTTGGGTCTTGCACTATTCCAGGTGCTGAACTTTAGTGCTGGAGAGGTAGTTTCTAAGATCAATTCCACCATTTGCTAGATATCCAGCTTCACTGATCTTCTGTTTACTTCTAAAATGGAGATATGCAAGTACAGCTAATAGGATTGTTGCATGGATCTAATACATGATGTATATAAAGTATGTAGTTTAGCAATCTGCCCAAAGTAAACATTTGCTAGTATTTTAATTACTTTCCATTGATGGCCTAAGTCAGTTTTTTGGTATTCTAATTTATGACTCAGAAAATCCAGCTACTTTGCTGCATGTTGGTCAAAGGACAAGTTAATGGATTTTCATTTTTACAACCTCTTTAAGGCAATTATGTTTAATGTTGATTTCTCATCTCCCCAGTTCCTTATATATTCCTTACTGGCTTTGAAGTCACGGAGCCTGACTATGGTAACAAAGAGTCCATTTCAAAATGTAAAAAGCCATGTAATTTTTTAGGCGGCTTAAAAGAAGTAAAGTTGTTTATATATATATATATATCATATACAGTATATTTATATGTTTTATTTATTTTATATATATATATATATATATGAAAGCATATCCAAATAGAGCAGAGGAGGGGTAATTACCTCTAACCTGAGGTTGCTAATTCTCTGCCAGAGAGGGTTGTATAAATAAGCAGAGTAAATTGCTGTGTTAATGGGCTGAACCAATGGGTGCTATTTTGCCTAAAACATTACCTCAGTTGGGCTTTTTAAAGTCAGTTTGAATGCAAAACTTTCTAGAGAAAGAAGTCATATAAATAAAAGTGAAAATGAGGAAGAAAATTTTTCAGAATATCATGGTCTAAAAAGTTTGACACTTTATTCTAAATTTTAATATTTTTTGAGAAAGCAAGTCTCTTAAGGCCAGATGATATACTTAATGGTCTAAACTAAGGACTGACATGAAAGCGGTGAAGGATGATAAAGGAGAGAATGCCCTGGAAAAAACACACTGCCTGGTTAAAATTACTGCCCTCTCTTCCATTTAATATGAACAATGAAAAAGTTGCAGGATTTGGGAGAGGGGAAGGTGACCTAAATGAAAATGCATATTTACAAAGAACATTCTTTTTTATTTGAATGAAGATATCCCAGTTTCTCTGTGGCCTTCATTGACTTTATTGCAATGCTTTGTATGACCAGTAGCTAAGGAGTCTGGCAGCTAAGTAAGGTCTGAGGCATCTGAGTTTATCCATTATAAATTTGAAGGCTAATTATGTATTGATATGGATGGCTGAGTTAGAATTGATGGTATCTGCTTCATGTAATCCCTATCACCACTCAAGTGAAGCAAGTTTGGGTGACAGAAGTGGTCTGACTCAATTTATCTGTTTGTCAGGGTATAACTGGGATCCTAAAAGCAGATCTCAGATTCTTATTATTTAAGAAATTTAAAAAATTTAATAGGACCACAGGGTACATTACAGGCAGTCATGTTCATAGTTGATGCTAAATACATCTTTGTCTGATAAATGAACAATTAAATAAATGTCATTGCTGCTCAGTTCAATGGGATATTGTGTAGTATATAGTATATTAGCATAATTCTATTTGTTCATGGTATGCACTGAAGAATTTTAATGAAGACTAAAATTACGTGAAGCAAAGTAGGCAGTTGGCGCATCCTCTCCATTCTGATGCTTTCAACTTGTCCATTTATAAAAATCGAGAGATAAATAAGGTTCTCTGAAACAGATTGTCTTTATCAATAACATTTCAACTTTATAGGCTCATACATTTGAAACTTCAGAGCTCAGATGTATCTTCTTTCAAACAATAACTCTAAGTGTCATTCAGCCACTAATCTTAATAATGTGCTCAAACATGTTTGCATAGATATTGAAAACTATTACTAATATATATGATTAATGAAACTCAGCAGAGAAAATGATATTGCCAGTATTATAGCTTGAATGAGGATAAGGGAAAATAAGGTTTGGATATTTTGATCATAAAGCCTACGGAAAGATGGGGGCCTTGTTTCCAGAGTGGCTTAATCAGTCATTCAGTAATATCTGAAACATATAGGTTTCAATAGATTAATAGCAGCATAACTCCAACTAATCAGTAATGAGTACTGGTAATTTTATACTTGGAATGCTTCTAAAGTCAAATCTGATTGTATCTTTAATGTCAACTATAACCAATCAATTAGTGGGACAATGGCAGAAAACTGTGTATTTACTGTCCTTGTAACCATGCATCTTAAGGGATGAATATGTAGTGTTAACAAAAGGATGACACAACCACAGGACAATACAACTGAAATAGTTTAAAAGGGCAACATAGGGGAGTCCAGTCTGCCTTTCTGTCAGTTGTGACCTGTGTACTTCTCCTCAAATGAACAATGTTGCAGACGACACCACCTTGCAGCAACCAGAGGTATTTTCTGTGATGAACTGGCAGCAGACCAGCAGTGATCTCTACATTTTTACCATTACCTTTTTTAGTCAATTGCACTACCTGAGAACAAGAATTCAACTTTTAATCTGTATGTGTATTGGGGTTTGCTATATGATATGTCTTCATTATTGTCAAAGAATATTTCCCTTGAATATAGAAACTGTCGCCCTTGATAAAACATAGCAGTCTGAAGAGATCAATATTCAGTCTCCTTTCCAGATGTTATAAGAAATGTGTGAGTTCCCAGAATGCTCTGGCCTAATTTCACTATGAGATGTTAAAGGAATAAATTTTTTCTTACCCCAACCAGCAATCTGTTAACACTCTGAAGCATAAGGCCAGGTATTTCTAGCACAGTGGTTTTGTCCTATTGACTATCACATCCATGTTATTCTTATTCAATGCAATGACTGAGCCTCATTTAAGGAGTCAACCAGTTTTGTCTATAGAACCTTGAAAGCTGTAATACTTGACAGTGAGTTTTATATCACTAGCAGGATATTTGCTTTTATGGATATAAAAAATTGCTATAATCTGTAAAATATGTGCGATTATAGGTTGGTAAGGGAATTTATATTTTCCCCATCTCTGACTAACTTCACAGCTGGGTCTTCTTTATGGGAAGAGATGTCTTTGGTACAATTACTTTTTGCCAGAGTCCCAGTGTTAGTGCCAACGAAGACCTCAGTTATTCACTGAGCTGACAGGTAATGAAATCTGAAGAGGTTATGTTACTCTTAACTTCATATATAGCAGAATTAAATTTAATTGGATATTAAGAAAAATCTGCAATTAAACCTGACCACTTAGTAGCAAAACAGGTTCCAGCGACCAAATTACCAAGTAAATGTTCTTTCTATATGACGCCCCTGTTAATCTAAATTGTACCACCCATTCTTTATTTTTAAATGGTGAAAGGTAAGAAAAAAAGGAGAAACTATGATTTGTGTGTGTTTATTTGTGATGAATAAAACATTATGCTAACTATCATCACACACGTCTACTCTAATCTTCAGAATGTACCTGAAAATTATGTATGAACATCACAGATTTTTATATTTTAGGAAAGTAAAGTCAGAATGTTTATCACTTTTGTCCAATGTCTCACAGGTTCAAATAGCCAAGTTTCTTTGTATAATTCTTTGATCAAAGTTCAGCTGAAAAAATAAAAAGAGAGAGAGAGAGAGAGAGAGAGAGAGAGAGAGAGAGAGAGAGAGAGAAAACTCATCTGGTCCTCTTACAGGGACATCCTAGGGTGTTCTGATTAAGAACTGTAAATACTGGGGTTTATGGACGTTTGTTGATTTTAGCAGTCAAGCCCAAGATTTCCTTGCCCCAACAGGTCAGGAAGAGAGCAGAAAGCTTCTGAGTAAAATAACCATGGAGGATGACTGTGCTTTGACAGTTCCCTGTGCTGTCACTGTGCCTCTATGGCTCTTACCTTCCTTTTGTGTTCCTATCCCGTTTGTAGTAGAGCTTACCTCTTCTTCTTACATGTGGTACAGGCTCTGTTGCAGAAAGATGTGACTTCAATAATTGTCACTGCTCATGGCCATAATGTTCCCTTATCAAATCACTGCCTACATCATCCCTGTGCCCTGGCTCAAATCTTGCCAGGGTTAAACCTTGTCATCAAGCTTACTTTGATTAACATCACTTCACCTGCCTCTGTTAATGTCCATTTTTCTAGCCTCCTTATTACTGCAGAAATGCTTACAGAAGAGAAAAAATATTCTCTTTCTCTTAGTCCTTTGCCAGGATTCAAAAAAGCTCCTCTCTGTTTTTCTACAGAAACTTTGGGGTCAAAACTAATATATAAAGGTTGGTCCCTCACTTTTGAATAAACTCTGCTCATAAATTTTCAACATACATATCAACATAGCAGAGAATATTAAATTGGTACCATACATTGCCTCAAAGAAACACTTTCTATCCTAATTCATCTTAAAGCCCCTCATCTCTTCTCTATCCCAGTGTCTTTCATGCACTTCAAGGGCACCATTTCTGAAAATTGGAAAGGGATGTGCATTACAAGTTTCATCTGGAAGAGACTTTGTCCAGGGACTTGTTCTGCATTCCTGATATGATTCTTCATAATTTTTTCTTAAAAAAAACATTAAATGCTCATGCAAAGAGAACTCCTTTATGTCATCTGACTTCTCAGTATACCTTTAAAGAGCATGTCAATTACAGATCTATCTGGGAGTCTCATGGGGCTCACTCTGGCCACAGTGAAATAGGACCAGTTTTATTTGGCTCTTTCTTGGTGCTAAATACATTACTAGAATTGTTTGATTCAACCAGTAACTAAATTGACATCCTATAGTAACACAGTGGCTTTTCTTAGTGGTCACAAACAATCACATTATTGAGTACATCTGAGTGGTCCTTTAAATGAGGTTGCTAAGAAATCATTTTAATTATGATAAAGATCAAAGTAAGAGCTCTTCCAAGGGTAACAGGGCTTAGAGGAGAATCATATCAAAGAATCCAGGCAAAGATTAAGGAACAACAATGAATTAAGAGATTAAAGGAAAAAAATAAAATAACCTCCCACAAAAATATGGATCCCAATGTTTATGTTTTTGTTACAGAATAGTACTGTTTTGCTGTGGAGATGTTAGTGGCCAAGGGACACTTTTAGTTTTAATGAAGGCACTTCTTATTTTAGGGATGACATTTTATTTTCCATTAGAAAACAAAACTCTGAGGTTGCCTCTAGTTCTCTGCTTATTATGCCTCCTCCATCTTCTCTGCTATTCCTGCCTGTAGTTTCCTTGTTTTTTCTTGGTCTGGCTTATCTTTTGCTGTGGCTATGGGCCAGATCCTACCTGGCACCTCTAAATGAGCTCATTCATGTGTTATCATTTTTTCATTTATTTAAAAATATTCCCAAGTGCCCAGTGAGAGTCCAGTATCATCCGATTATAAATATTTAATGATAATTCAGTAGCAGTGGTTCTCTTACCATGTCATAGAGAAGGTGTGATTCCAGCCCACATAGAAAACATGGGCCCTTCTGTCCTCCTCCATCCCCCTCAGATGCAGCACCATGTGCTCAGATGCCTGTCTTTGATGCTGGTTGTTGCTCTTCTGTCTTGGAGCTGATAGGGATACAAGTAACAGCAGATATAACCTAGCAAAACAGGGTTGAATGTCAAGAACATGCACTTCTTTGTATTTGTCCATCCTCTACTGAGAATGCCACCACGTCCACCACCTTGATACTCAGTTCCACTTCTGGCAAACTTGGTTTAGCATTTTCTCTTGGAATCCTATCCTGACAAGCCAGATAGATTGCATGCATGTATGTTAATTCTCTGTTATACCAGTAATTTCAAGTACTGATAAACTCAAACTACTTGGGAAAGCTCAAAGTCTTTCCCAAGGAGCAGGAAAAGGAATAATACCCTGGGTCATTATTAGATTAAAATCCAGGATAGGCCACAACACAAAGGACTGAGAATGACTGAAGGAATCAGAAAGATCTAAACTCAAACCCTCCTTTGTTGTTTCCTCACTGCATAACATGACAGGTGGTGTGAACTCGTGCTCCTTTTTCTTAATACAGAAATGCACAAGTATATAGGGCTACTGAGAAGACTGCTTGTGACAATGTATGTGAGGTGCTGAGAGTGGGTCCAGCATAGATAAGTATTCTAACTGAGTACCATTATTATGACAAAGATTGACAGTGAAAAGCATCAGTTTTTGGGTAGCAGTGTCTCTCGGAATAGTTGCTCTCCTTTTGCAAATACCGTCTTGGAACGTTGGCATCTCATGGTTAGCGTAGTCTGACAGGCTGAGGCTTTCTCCTACCTGGGGGATTACCAGGCTTAGGGCTGACTGAGCACTTTTCTGCATGAGATTCTATTTATTTTTCTCCTGATGGGATTTTCCCCCAGGTTCTTCTTTCCCTAGCTCTTCTTTCTGCAGGAGAAATAAGACTAGAAGGCCCATGAATGGACGCCAGCACAGATAGACAAGGCCAGAGAACTGCTCACTTGGATTTCAGGCAAATCTCTTTCAGGAACTTCATAAGAGTTTACATAAGAATCATGGAGTTTCATATAGCTTACTAAACTACACTGAATGTGCACTAGCTCACACTTAGTTTACACCAAAGGCCTGAGCACAGTAAAGTTTCTAGAGCATTGCTGTTATGTTCTCTTCTAGGACCTCTTGGAATTGGGTGAGATCACTTTGTGTGTTTCAACAAAAACTCAGAGCTTTGGAAACTTGTCCAGATATAATTCCAACAACCCAGGATCAATAGAAAGTTGATCGAATACCTATTTTGCTCTGGTATCAAGCAAAGTAAAAGTGATAGTAGATTAAAAACTTTGCTAGTTACTTGATTAAAGCAAGTAAATATGTTCTAAATTTAAAATCAATGGAGACATCCATTATTTTCACGAATTATGATTTTTTCACTGTTTTTTTTAAAGTTAATTTTAGAGTGAAACATTTGGATCAGGTTTAAACAATCTCTTTTGAGGAAATCAACAGTCATTATCTAAGAATGCCCTGGAAAAAAAAAAAAAGAAATACTTAAAACTTAGCATATGATTTGAGATCCAGGAGAGAGAAAATCAGGGCACAAAGAAAATACCAGTCAAATTAAGGTTACCACCTGCCTCGTTTTAATCAGGTTATTTCAAAACAAAAGTTTGTGTTCAATGTCTTGATTGACTTTACCTTTAAACCAGTCTTATTTTTTTGAGATTTGAAGTAAATTTGGCTATGTCATCCACCTATTCTCTATACTCACTGCAATGACTAATTTAAAAAAGAATCTTGCAGTTTCTCTTTATGATTGTGTGGAGCACAGCATGTTACCCACCCTGTCATTGAGGTGATGGCATCTTTACCTTGTTTGGATGGCTTTGATGTCTGTGTTCTGTGTTCTGTGGAAAGAGAGATGAGAGATTCATACATCAGCTTTTAAAGGCTTTCACCCCAGGTGCATATATCTTTTCTGCTCATGGCCTACAGAGCAGAACTGATCACGTCTATAAATGGGCTATCAAAGAAAACTTAAACTCATTTTCTATGAGTATTGTAGCAAATTACCACAAGTTTAGTGGCTTAAAGCAACACTGATTTATTGTATTACAGTTCGGATGTCAGAAGTCCTAAAATGGGTGTAGGTAGCTGTGTTTTCTCTGGAGTCTCTGGGGGCATAATTCATTTTGTTGAATTTTCTAGCTCTCCTCATTCCTCTGTTTATGGCTCCATATCACATATATCACATAGTATTTTCTACCTCTGTTTTCATCACCATGTTGCCTCTTCTCCAACTTGTGACTCTCTTTCTTCTCTTTAAAAAAGGCCCTTAAGATTATATTGTGTCCTCCTAGATAACCCAGAATACTCTCTCCATCTGAAAACTTTAAGTTAATCACTCTGCAGTCTCATTTGTGATGTTAGGTAGAATACACACAAGTTCTGGGGATTGAAATACGGATTTTGTTAGGGAGGGGAATTATTCTGTCTTCCACACTTCGTAAAATAAAATAATCTCTATTACTGAGATTGAGCCAAGTATTAATTTGGATCTAAAACATTAAAGATAAGGGAGCAACACATAAAAACTCTCTGTGTCAAGAATATATGCAGGGCTCAGCAAGGAGATCAGTGAAGATGGAATGAGCCAAGGAGAGAGTGGTAGGAAGCAAAGCAGAAGGATTAAGGAGCAGCACCTGAGAGACCATGAGGGGCCTTTCTTTTAGGCTATGATAAGGATTTGAACCTTATCCTAAGTGTGTTGGAAAGCCATTTGAGGGTATTGACCAGACAAATAACACACTTTGAGACTAGACTGCAGAATTAAAATACATTCCAGAAGGAGCAAACCAAAGCAAGTCAAAGACAGAATATTGGAAATAATAACTGGAGCAGAGCATAGTTAACCAGCTCTCAGATCTAATTAAACTATGTTGGCTTCCTTTTACTATAATTCAGGTTTCTCTCTTAGGAGGACAGCAGGTTCTGGCAGCAAAGAAATTGCACATAGAAGGATTGAGATTGTTTGCCTACCATCTATGCATTGCAGTTTTGGGTCACCACTTTTCCCAGACTTATGTCATAACAGTTATATATGCATAGTGATTTATAACAGAATAAGCTTATTCATTGTTCTATTTAGTGTATCTAGTTTGACTTAGAATGTAGGTTCAGGAATATTAAAGCAACACAATTATAAGAAGGACTTTGTGTGTGTGTGTATGTTATTTTTATTCACTAGAATCTAATTAATTGGAGACTACAACCAGAATTTTCTCCCCTTTGACCTGATACTTAAAACAGAATGTAAGCTAGAAGGATATAAACAGCTTCACTAAAATGGGCTAACTTTTATGCTATAATGTTATTGAGCACATAATAGTTGTGAATTATTGTGCTAAATAAATGTATGAGGGGTAGTCTTATCATAACATTTTATAGATGAGGAAACGAGCTCAGAAAAGTTAAGAAATATTATCACTCCTTATATCAGTCACAGCAAGTAAGTTGTACAGTCATAGTTCAAAACAGACAGTCTGTATCTCCAAAGCCCACCTTCTGACCAGTATACTGCATGCTTTCCATTATCTAAGGTCTGTTCCTATTGAAATTAAATGTATACAACTACTTTCCAAATGGCCCACCAACTATCAAATTAATTACACAGTTAATCAAATAAATTCTCTAATTAATTATTAATTTTGCTATTATCAAAGATATTTGATACTCATATGGTATCCCTAAACTTGTGGAAAAGGATTAAATTAATAAGAACCATTAACATCTTTGATACAATCTTTGACTAAGTCTAAAGTAAGTCATATTTATGAAGCAGTGCATTAAACTGTGTTTGGAAACACTGAGTGCTTTCAAATAAAAACTCACTGAAACCATTTATCCATATTTTTTTCTAAGTATTTTTTTTCTTCTTAAGCTGTTCAACCTCATGGGGGTAGCAAGCATCCTAATTCTGCTTCTCACTGTATAAAAATGCCAGAATTATTTGACCTAATTTTAAAATCATTCTGTTGCCTTGGGATTTTTGTGATCAAGTTTATGTTATATCTCCTTTTCTCTCTTTTTTGATTTTATCCAATTAATTATATGCTCCTGGACTTCTTGTTTTCAGAATTCATATGATTATGTTTCTATGATCAAGTATTGGTATTTAATATATATATACATATATGTATGCATATAATATAATTAACATAGAACATTTTATGTATGTGTAGATACCATTAATATGTACCCTTGTAATCCAATATAGTGGTTATTAAAGCCTGTTTAAAATGATTATAACTCACATATAGACACAGACATGTACATACAAATATACATTAACACTTTCATTAAAATTTTGAGTAAAATGTTTCTCTGTGGATATGGTCTTTAATGTGATACCATGGATTTTGTAGCAGAGAAGTGATCCTTCTTGAGGAAAATGGGTTTTACTGAGGAGATAATACATTAAAAGACAAAGAACAAGGATATAAGAATTATCTAAAGATGTAAAAAAACCTTTTGGATGTGTAAGTGCATGTGTTGACATGTGTGTGTGTGCGTGCAGGTTACTTTAGACTATTTTACTCAGTGTATAAAAACTAAGTTTTAGGAAATAAAACTTTTGATACCAAAAATCACAGGGATTCTAATGCGGAAAAGGAGGCATGTATTTCTTTTAAAAGCACAAAACTGTTTCAATAATTTTTATAACAGTAATTTAAAAAAATTAATATATTTCAGAATAAAATTACAGCACCTTGTATTACACAAAACTTTGGGTTCCGCACCACCATTTCCATGTGGTGGCAAAATTCTAAACCAGTTGTTTTCATTTTTGCTTTTGAAGAGTGATATGTTTAATTTCACATGTTTCAGCTTCTATGCCTATTTCTGATACGAGCAACGTTAAATCCTAACCATAGCCCTTTCCTGAATTCCTTCCTATTATTTATGGAATTTAAAGAAGCAGTCATATCCTGCGCTGAGTCAGTAGTCAGTTGCCTATCTGAGTCAGACTTCTGAGTCAGAAAAATGTTTAAAATTTTTCTGAACAAAGAAAAAAGGATGGACTGTAGATATAGAGACACAGTCCTTTACCATATCATCACCTCATCCCCTTTTGTGGGTAGTATAACAGCAGCAGATACAAAATCACTAATGGTACAGAAATTAAAAGAAGAAGGATCACAAAAGAAACAGGTTTTTCTGAAGCTAGGTGTCTGTTCTGAATATTGTGTACCCCCAAAATTCATATGCTGAAATTCTAACCCTCAATTGTGATGGTATTAGTAGGTAGGGCTTTTAGGAGGTGAATAGGTACTGAAAGTGGAACCATCATGGATGGAATTAATGAACTTATAAAGAAACCCCTCACAGCTCCACAGGCCTTTCCACCATGTGAAGATACAACGAGAAGTCTGAAATCCAGAAGAGGGCACTTACCTCACCACGCCAGCACCCTGATCTCAACCTGCAGCCTTCACAACTGTGAAAAATATATTTCTGCAGTTTATAAACTGGGTTCAAATATCCAGTCTGTGGTATTTTATTATAACAACCTGAATGCACTAACACACTAAGAGAAACCTAGTTTCTTTTGGGTATAAATTAATGTATTTTCTCTTACTTAAAGAGAAGAAGCCTATGGTAGTTACTTTTCCTTTCAGCAATCCAACATGGAGCAGGAGAAGGGAACAGTCAAATGTGAAAGAAATAAGAGGCCACAAAAAGATATAATGAAACTTCCTCTCAGTGTTTTGCATGTGAGGAACATGAGTGGAAACTTAAATGTAAGCAAGATAATTTGGCAGATTTATATTGAGGGATCAGTTGCTCCTGGTTTGGAAATGAGGGACAGAAAGAGATAAGTTGAAAAGTGAAAATAAGGAAATTCCATGCACTGAATTAACTGCAAAGCCAGGGATGAAGATTAATAAATTACATGAAGAAAAGTACGAGAAAATAGCTATGTCCAAACTAAAGCCCTATTTTGCAAAGATATTAGAGAATATTAAAAATAAGCAGGATGAGAGGTGGAGTCAAGATAGTGGCATGAGTAGAGCAGCAGAAATCTCCTCCCAAAACCATATGTATTTTTGAAAATACAACAAATACAACTCTTCCTAATAGAGGGATCAGAAGACACAGGACAACAGCCAGACTACATCCACACCTGCGAGAACCCAGCACCTTGCGAAGGGGGTAAGATACAAACCGCGGCCCAGAGGGACCCAAGCACCATCACCACAGCTCCCGGTGGGAGGAGAGGAGTCAGAGTGGGGAGGGAAGGGAGCCCAGGACTGCTAAACAACAAGCCCTAGCCATTCGCGCTGGAGTGCAGACACAGTGTGTGCATGGGTTGCTGGAAACTAGGGAAACAGGACAGTAAGACCTGTGAGCAGGTCCCTGCAGCCAGCACCCCTGGGATAAAGAAAAGCGAGTGCTGTTTGAAAGTCTTAAAGGGACAGAGACCCCACCGCTGGATGGAAGCATGCCAGGACACTTAACCCAGCAACTGGGAGTCCTGGGAAACTCTGGGCGCCCTAAACCCCTGGTGGCCACTCACAGAGATAAAGAGCCTCCTGACCGTTTCCCCTCCGATGTGGCTCCACCATATTGGAGCTGCAGCCTGAGGCAGGCCACAAGCACAGCAAATGTGGAGCTAAACTCCATAGCGGCCGGGCAAGAATCAGAAGCCCCATCTGAGCACAGCTGTCCAGCACAAGCAACTAGAGGTCGCTGTTCTCCCAGGAGAGAAAGGCCACAAACCAGCAAGAAAGGATGATCTCCCAGAAATCACACATGCCAGCTCCACAAATTATCTCTATCACCATGAAAAGGCAGAAGAATTTGATACAGACCAAAATCACAGAGTCAACCCCCGAGAAGGAGATAGACCTAACCAGTCTTCCTGAAAAAGAATTCAAAATAAAGGTCACAACCATGCTGATGGAGCTGCAGATAAATATACAAGAGCTAAGGGATGATGTTCAGAGGGAGATTACAGAAATGAAACAATCTCTGGAAGGATTTATAAGCAGAATGGAAAAGATGAAAGATGTCATTGAAGGAATAGAAACCAGAGAACAGGAACACATAGAAGCTGATGCAGAGAGACATAAAAGGATCTCCAGGAATGAAACAAAATTGAGAACTGTGTGATCAATTGAAAAGGAACAATATCCGCATTATAAGGGTACCAGAAGGAGAGAGAAAAAGGGATAGAAAGTGTCTTTGAAGAAACAATTGCTGAAAACTTCCCCAAACTGGGGGAGGAAATAATCGATCAGACCACGGAAGTACACAGAACTCCCAACAGAAGGGACCCAAGGAGGACAACACCAAGACACATAATAATTAAAATGGCAAAGATCAAGGACAAGGACAGGTTTTAAAGGCAGCTAGAGAGAGGAAAAAGGTCACCTACAAAGGAAAACCCATCAGGCTATCATGAGACTTCTCAACAGAAACCTTACAGGCCAGAAGAGAATGGCATGATATATTTAATGCAATGAAATAGAAGTGACTTGAACCAAGAATACTGCATCCAGCATGATTATCATTTAAATATGAAGGAGGGATTAAACAATTCCCAGACAAGCAAAAGTTGAGGGAATTTGCCTCCCACAAACCACCTCTACAGGGTATTTTAGAGGGACTGTTCTAGATGGGAGCACTGCTAAGACTAGACAGATGTCACCAGAAAAAATAAAATCACAGCAAAGAAAACAGACCAACCAAATACTAACTAAAGGCAAAAAATAAAATCAACTACCCACAAAAGCAGTTAAAGGAAACACAAAAGAGCACAGAATAAAACAACCAACATATAAATACTGGAGGAGGAGGATTAAGAAGGGAGAGAAATAAAGAATCACCAGACAGTGTTTATAACAGCTCAATAAGTGAGTTAAGTTAGACAGTAAGACACTAAAGAAGCTAAATTTGAACCTATGGCAACCACAAATCTAAAGCCTGCAATGGCAATAAGTACATATCTTTCAATAATTACCCTAAATGTAAATGGATTGGATGCACCAATCAAAAGACGCAGAGTAATAGAATGGATAAAAAAGCAAGACCCATCCAAATGCTGCTTACAAGAAACTCACCTCAAACTCAAAGACATGCACAGACTAAAAGTCAAGGGATGGAAAAAGATATTTCATGCAAACAACAGACAGAAAACTATTAGAAATATATATGTACCCAACACAGGAGCACCAGCATATGTGAAACAAATACTAACAGAACTAAAGGAGGAAACCACCACTCACCCCAAAGGATAGATCCACCAGACAGGAAATAAGTAAGGACATGGAGGACATGGAGGCACCAAACAACACACTAGAACAGATAGAGCTAATAGACATCTACAGAACTCTACAGAACTCTACATCCAAAAGCAACAGGATATCCATTCTTCTCAAGTGCACATGGAACATTCTCCAGAATAGACCACATACTAGGCCACAAAAAGAGTCTCAGTAAATTCAAAAAGATTGAAATTCTACCAACCAACCATTCAGACCACAAAGGTATAAAACTAGAAATAAATTGTACAAAGAAAGCAAAAAGGCTCAAAAACACATGGAGACTTAACAACATGCTCCTAATTAATCAGTGGATCAAAGAACAAATTAAAATAGAGATCAAGGAATATATGGAAACAAATGACAACAACAACACAAAGCCCCAACTTCTGTGGGACGCAGTGAAAGCAGTCTTAAGAGGAAAGTATATAGTGATCCAGGCACACTTGAAGAAGGAAGAGCAATCCCAAATGAATAGTCTAACATCACAATTATAAAAGCTGGAAAAAGAAGAACAAATGAGGCCTAAAGTCAGCAGAAGGAGGGACATAATAAGGATCAGAGAAGAAATAAACAAAATTGAGAAGAATAAAACAATAGCAAAAATCAATGAAACAAAGAGCTGGTTCTTTGAGAAAATAAACAAAATAGATAAGCCTCTAACCAGACTTATTAAGATAAAAAGAGAATCAACACACATTAACAGAATCAGAAATGAGAATGGAAAAATCACAGAAATAAAAAGAATTATTAGAGACTACTATGAAAACCTATATGCTAAGAAGCTGGAAAACCTAGAAGAAATGGACAACTTTCTAGAAAAATACAACCCTCCAATACTGACCAAGGAAGAAACACACAAGTTTAACAAACCAATTATGAGAAAAGAAATTGAAGAGGTAATCAAAACTACCCAAGAACAAAACACCCAGGCCAGATGGATTTACCTCAGAATTTTATCAGACATACAGAGAAGACATAATACCCATTCTCCTCAAAGTTTTCCAAAAAATAGAAGAGGAGGGAATACTCCCACATTCTATGAAGCCAACATCACCCTAATACCGAAACCGGACAAAGACCCCACCAAAAAGGAAAATTACAGACCAATATCCCTGATGAACATAGATGCAAAAATACTCAACAAAATATTAGCAAACTGAATTCAAAAATATAACAAAAGGATCATACACCACGACCAAGTGTGATTCATCCCTGGGATGGAAGGATGGTACAACATTCAAAAATCCATCAACGTCATCCACCACTTAAGCAAAAGGAAGACAAAAACCACATGATCATCTCCATCGATGCTGAAAAAGCATTTAACACAATTCAACATCCATTCAGGATAAAAATTCTCAGCAAAATGGGTACAGAGGGCAAGTACCTCAACATAATAAAGGCCATATATGATAAACCCACAGCCAACATCATACTGAACAGTGAGAAGTTCAAAAGCTTTTCCTCTGAGATTGGGAACAAGACAGGGATGCCCACTCTCCCCACTGTTATTCAACATAGTACTGAAGGTCCTAGCCATGGCAATTAGACAAAACAAAGAAACACAAGGCATCCAATCTGGTAAAGAAGGAGTCAAATGGTCACTATTTTCAGATGACATGATATCATACATAAAAAATCCTAAGACTCCACTCCAAAACTACTAGAACTGATAGCGGAATATAGCAAAGTTGCAGGACACAAAATTAACACACAGAAATCTGTGGCTTTCCTATACACTAACAATGAACCATTAGAAAGAGAAATCAAGAAAACAACTCCATTCACAATTGCATCAAAAAGAATAAAATACCTAGGAATAAACCTAACCAAAGAAGTGAAAGACCTATACCCTGAAAACTACAAGTCACTCATAATAGAAATTAAAGGGGACACTAACAAATGGAAACT